>NC_080699.1:38842365-39442365 GCF_030445035.2 Dasypus novemcinctus | reverse complement strand
CTTTACCTCCACCTTTACAAGACCTACTTTTCTATGTGCCTGGGTCTCAAATCTCCCCTTGGTTCTTTCTTACAAGGACACCTGTCATTGGAATAAAAGCCATCCTAAATCAAGATGATCTTATCTCAAGGTTCTTAATTACATCTGCAAAGAACCTTGTTCCCAATAAGGTCATAGTCACAGGTTCCAGGGGTTAACACATGGACATATCTTTGGGGGACCACCATTTATCCCACTACACCCTGTCTCGTTCAGTCACCAAATGTGGACTTCCCCAAAAAGGGTATGTCCTTGGGAGATGCTGCTCTCTGCAACTGAGGCATACCCTGAAGGAGCTGCCAACTTGGGTTGTGCTGTGTGCTCTAAAAATAGAGAGCAAGTTCTTCCTTGATGGAGATGTAGTGGCACATGTTGTCTAAACCCAGAGCCAATCTCCATACTAGGTATCTAAGGCAAAGCAGGGAATAAACGCAGAGTCCCTGCCCTTACCACACCTGCAGCCAAGCAAAAGGAAACTTCGACTATTAGTCAAATGACCCCACAATTAGAGGTAAATTTACTTCAGTGGTGTTTCCAGGAAGAGTCACATGTTACCTTGAGAGCATGTAGAGGTGAGACCTGGCTGTACTTGTTCTGAGAGTGGAGAACAGTATTTAGGAAAGAGGGAACAACATGTGTAAGTGTCCTGAGGAGGTCAAATAGTCCTGCACTCCAGAAAGTGAAAGAAAGCCAGTGAGGCTAGAGGTAGGTAGAGAGCACAGAGGAGAGAGGTATGACACGAGCCTGAGGATGTAGGTAGGGATCAGTTTAAGTGAGATGCTTTGGGACATGTAAAAGGTTTTATCAAACTCCATGGAAGATTTTGAAGAAGGAAAGAGAATAGGGAGTGTCCAGATTATTGCATTTAAAGGAAAGACCCACATTGTCCTGGGCAGGTGGAGGCCAGATATGAGCGAGGGAAGAGAGGTAGCAGGGGGACCAGTTGGAAGCTGCCACTGCAGCAGCCCAGGCAGGAGATGATGAGAGCTTGGACTTGGGGGTTACGGTGGAGATGGAGAGAAGCGTATGGACTCCAGAGACACTTACCAGGGTTTGATGCTGGATTGGGCATGGAGGTGAAGGAGAGAAAGATGCTCAGGATGACTTCTGGGTTTCTGCCTTGTACAGGTAGATAAGGAGTGGTCTTCCCCATTGAGACAGGGAGCATTAGGAAAAACCAGGTATAAAAAAGCATGGAATGTTCAAGAAGCAGAGGGAGTTGTTTCACATGTGGCCTAAGAGAAAGTCAAAGGGTCCAAAGGAAGAGTCGGCATTTTCCCAACTCCTTCCCCGTTTTCAAAGGCAAACCATTTCCTTTCCATCTTCACATCCAAACCTTTGCCTTAGAGGTTACTCTTCTTGTCTGTGCTATATATTTAACCTGCCCTATCACTGACAGGTTCTGTCTTATCTCCTGGTCCCGCTGACATTTTGTGTTGAGAATTTTGGCTTGTGTTCCAGTCTTTCTCTATACTCCCGAACGTCCTTGTTGACATCTATGTTACTACAGTGCTAGCCTCACAATGCCAACATCATCTTGACGCCACTACACCTCAGCTGCTTGCTGCCATGGATACAGCTTCTCCTCATCAGCCCCCAAACTATCCATGTTAAATCTTAAGCATCTTACCCCACTCTCTCAATATAATCTGCTATCCCTCTAGATTGTTCACAATTTTACTCCCATAATTCCTCTTCTTGATATCTTCATTTTCTCCTAATTAGCCCACTCCTGGTCTCACTTCCTTCCTTGCCAGCTAACACAGAGTTGTGTGACTCCACACTGCACTGCCTTGTCTAAACGTGATCTTGTATTTTGCGTGTTAGTCTCTGCATTCACCAACAAGCTCAATGCTCCCACACCCCCAGCTTTGTCTTCCTTATGTCTGTTTGGCAAATCTGTATTAGCCTTAACCACGCCTTCCCTCCATTTCCCAAGGCTGCTGGAGGACGTCATCAGTCTATGTAGATTGGTGGCACAACAAGTTCATGATCCCCAACCTCAGTCCAGCTTCAAATTTCCTGGACCATTCTTTGGGGAGGTCTGGGTGTGAGTAACCAGCACAGACAATAATTGTGATATGCCCATTGATGAAGTTGCCCAAGGGAAGTGTGGAGCAGGCTGGAAGAAACTAAATTGCACCATATTGAGGCATGAATGAGCAGTGGAGAACTGGAGACTCTATGTAGAGAATACTCACTCAGAAAACTTGGCCACCAATGAAAGGAGAGAGAAAAGAGTAGGGTGGATGAAGGGCTTGGGTATTTTAATTGTAGGATAGGAGAGAGAAGAACATGCTTATTTGCTGAAAGCTGAGGGCTGATAGGGAGGAAGAGATTGGAGTTATTAGGAGAAGGGATTATTGCAGGTCGATGTCCAACAAGAAAGGGAGTGGTAAAACAAATGATGGTTCCTGAACTGGGTGGAACAGTATACATGCACAGAAAATAGGAATATGAAATTGTTAGCTATATGATAATTACTATGTAAACAATATGACATACACACAAAGTTTGGAAAGGAATAGAGAGAAATAATATGCCAGTGGACGAAGATTGAAAGTGGAAATTTTCTTTCCAACTCACATTATTATTGTTATAAAAATATATAAGAAGAAGAAATGCATTTTGGCATAAAATGAAGAGGCCTTTCTGAATTTTTTGCCTTGGGCCAGAAATTCTACCATATAATATGGAAGTTAAGAGACAGATGGAACTTGGTTCACAGCTGGCTTTGCCACTTGCTTAGTGAGTCATATAACCTCCTAAAGCTCAGTTTTATCAATGAGAAGAATAATAATTGTACCTCATAAATATGAGGATTAAATGAGATAAAATACGTCCCTATGGTCCCTGACATACAGTAAGTGCTCAGTAAATGTTACCAGCAATTGTCATTGCTGTCAATTCTGTGCATCCTCTGAGTCAGATACTGGTTTTCCAAAGTCTTTATGGAAATTACAGATGGCATTGAACCATGAGGAAAGACTCTGACTTAGCTGTGTAAACTTGAACAACTTATCTAACTTTTCTGAGACTTAATTTCCACAATTTAAAATCAAGAATATCTACCTTATAAAATAAAAATCCTTAACCTGCCTTACAAGATCAGGCCCAGACTTGCCTCTCCTGCCTCATTTCTCTTTCCTGAGACTCCAATACCCCAAACTGACTTTCCCTACCTTCAAATACTTCATTTTCTGCCACCAAGTGGATTGATCCAGTTTTCTTTATTCCCTTTCTATCATTCTCCCGATTAGTAAAGTATACCCTTTCATTTTATTGCTATTTTAAAGTTCAAATAATGTTTTAGTTACTCTCTCTTTGCCAGGGTTGCTATAACAAAACACCACACGCTGGTTGACTTAAGCAACAGAGATGTATTGTCTCACGGTTTGGGAGCTGCAAGTCCAACATCAGGGTATCAGCAGGTCATGCTTTCTTGGAAGTCTGTAGGAGCTGGTGCTGGAGTGCTGGCACTCAGTCTTTGCCTCCATCACATGGCCATCTGAATCTTTCTGTCCCCTCCTGTGGCTTCTACTTCTCCTGCTCAGTGTTTGTGTCTCTGTCTAGAATTCCTCTCCTTATAAGGACCCCAATCATTTTGGGCTAAGGCCACCCTGATTCAACTTGGCTTCACCTGAATAGATCTTTGAAGAGCCTATTCACAAATGAGTCCACACCTACAGGACTGGGGGTAGGACTTGAGCATGCCTTTGGGGGTACCAGCGCATTCAATCTACCCCAAACCCCAGGGCCCAGGCAGTGTCATGTACCCCTTCCAATTTTGTTTTTGCTTTTTCTTCTTCGCTCTGAAGCCTAAGAATTTCTTTTACTTCCATACAAGCTCAGCTATGCAATTAAAAGGATGTTTGCCATATTTCCTTGAGTATTTCTCCTCAATAGCTCTCAACACTGCTGCAATAATTAATTAATTACATAATTGTATTTGGTGCTTATGTTACCAGAGCTTGTGTCACCCACTGGATCAGGTGCTCCACATGGGCCAGGACTGTATCTGTGTTGCTCATTGCCAATCTCCAGTACCTTCCACAGTGCCTGACACATGGGTTCCTAAATAAATGTTTGTGGAATGGGTGGTGTTCTTGTGAGATTTAAATAAGAAATTGTGTTGAAGTATCATATAACAGGTGCATGACTAGGCATTTTTTTTTTTATGGTGTCTATTACTTTGTTCTTTATTTATGTGGATACTCACTTCTGGAAACTAGAAAGCGCCAATGGCAACACTGTCTGCGCTTATAGTAAGCCAACGTGATGCCCACTGCCTTCTCTCTGCCCCTCCCATGAGATAGTTTGGTTTGGAACAGCTCCAGATATGGAGGTTAGAAGCTGTTTTTCGGTTCCTCATCTTTTTTTTTTTTTTTTATCGTGAGTTGGAGGATGGAGAATCTGAAGATAGGAATCAGAGGTGAGCATTTGATCCTACTGGGATGCCCTTTTTGACCTATATCCTACATCTTTTCTTCTGGCCTTTCTTCCCACTCTACCACCTTCTCTAGCACCCACATGGGACCAGTGAAGGACTCAGTAAAAAAGACCAAGACTTCAGGAAGCGGTTTGACCTAATGTAAGGGGGAAATGGAAAGGAGAAATGAGATTATAAGGCTGTGAGTCTCTAAAAAAGAGTCTGGAGGTTGTCAGAAGAATACCCCTATGTACAACTGAACAGAGTCTAAGAGACAGATAAGGTAGATACAACCCCAGGTATTGGTTCTTTTGAGGGATAAAGAGACCCACGGGTTCTATGGTCATGGCAGAAGGGGTTCACTGCCATGACAGATGGCCCTTCTTTGGAGCTGGTGTTTCTGCGTGATGGAATTGGACTCAGAGGGGATCTCTTTTCACAAGACTTGCATGCTACTTTATTGGAATTGTAGTTGGTGCTGGGTTTAAGATATATGTAGGGGATTTGAATCTCTGGACTGATAATATGACACCCAGGCCCAGAGCCTCAACAGACTTCAGCTCCTACACTTTGATTTATTGGACTTACTCCACTCAGCTAACATGGAGTTGAAGAAGGTCAACCACCGCAACATGGAGCCTAGAGTGTCTACAACTAGAAGCAGGAGGAGTGCATCCAATACCCATGTGGAATCTAAGCCCTCACTTGACATAGGTGTGCAATGGACACAACCAATCCAATGTCCACAGAGAAAATGTGGAATGGGTGTGGGAACGGTAGCCATGGGGGCTGCTGGGTGTGGGGAACGGGAGGAAGAGATGAGATGTGGAGGCGTTTTCGGGACGTGGAGTTGTCCTGGATAGTGCTTCACGGACAATTACGGGACACTGTAGATCCCCCCAGGGCCCACTGGATGGAACGTGACAGAGTCTGGGCTATGATGTTGACCATTGACTATGGGGTGCAGTGATGCTCAGAGATGAACTTACCAGGTGCAATGGATGTGTCATGATGATGGGAGTGTTGCTGTGGGGGGAGTGGGGGGCGGGGGCGGTGGGGTTGAATGGGACCTCATATTTTTTTTAATGTAATTAAAAAATAATAATAAATAAATAATTAAAAAAAAAAAAAGACCAAGATTTTAGTCCGAGGTCTTCCTTGGCAAGCTGTGTGGCCTCAGGCAGTTCCCTAAACATTTAACAACTTAACACTTAGTTCTCCATAAGGAAAATGAGAATTTCTGACTCTATGGTATCTAAAGATCTTCCCTAATCCAAATAGTTCATGACCTCTTAGAAAAATTTCTTGCCTACCAGACTATCTTCACCCTTCCATCACTAGCAAATCAGCACACATTCTTTCTCCAGTCCAGCGTTCTGCCTTCTCTCCCTCATTGTGCCAGTTACTTAGTTTTTTCCCGTCTTCACCATTGCCACCGGCTTATCCTCTATTATAACAGGCAAGGTACTTAAGGGTGGGGTAATATCTGTATAGAACCTTCAGATTAATAAATGATTATCATTGTTATAATAATAATTATACCTTTATGTGCACCCTGATCCTTTGAGCTCAACTTAATCCTGCCCTACCCTCCTAAGGTGATGAGTAAATGATTGCTTGGACTCTCCTAATAGAAGGATTTGTATTTTCCAAACGTCTCACACTCCCTGTGACACTTTGTCAATACACTCCCTAGCTTACCAAGGAGATGACAGGGGCATGGAAGAGGGAGGAGGCTTTTTCAGAGCCTTGTAGGAATCCAGTGACTTCCCCCTTCCTTCTCAATCATAGCAGGAGGCAATGAATGGGTTGGGAGGAGCATTTGATCGAGTTTTGGTGGTTCTAGCCTGGCATCCTTGAGCAAGTCACCTCACCTCTCAGAGCAATAAAGCTCTTCATCTGCTATAAGAGATTAGGCTAGATGATTGCTAAGCATGGACCTTGGAGTCACATTGAATTCGTACAAATCTGGGCTCTGCTACTCTATCAGCTGTGTCATTTTGAGGTCAATAACCTTTTTGGCGCTCAGTTTCCTCTGCTTTCCTAATTGCCCAGCCTAGGACAGCCCTTCTGCTAAATGTTTCCATCTTAATTTGCTCTACTTCATCTCCTGTCCTGACTAACTCCGTTCTCTCTCGGCCTCATTTGCTCTTCTTTTTCGTTCTTTTCACCTTCCTCTCCCTCCCAAGGCAGTTCTCATTCTTCACATTTATTTGCCCACCCCCAGCTATCCTCGTGCCCTTTGCAATCACACAGGCTTCGATTTGGACAGATTTAAAGCTCAGGGTACAGTTCCTCCTCAGATGCCTAGGGTCAGGAAAGAAATACCCAACTAACAGTGCCCCACCTTTGCCTCGATCTTCCCAGTGAGGAGGAGCAAATAGCTGCTGAATCAGCCCTTGCCCTCTCCAGCTTCTCTCTCACCATCTTGTCTTTTCCCTACAGGTAACTAGCTTGTGTCAAGTGGTAGAAAATATGGCCCCATAAGTTTTGCACCTGACAGCTTCACCCACAAGAGAGGAAATGGATTCAACTAACTGGATCTCAAATTTAATAATCTTGCAGAAGATCTTTCTTGGCCCATCTTGGGTCAGGTGAGAACATGACAGCTCCAGGAATGGCCATTCCAGTGGGGGTGAGGGTTTCAGAACAAAGAGGACAAGCAGGCTGATAGAGTGGAGTTGTGTTTTTCCAGGGGTGTTCATTCTAAAATCATTTTAAAAAAGCCAAAATTAAATATAATATAGATTACCCTGGAAAATCCCTTAGGGAGAAACTGTTTTAGAGAATGAAATCAAGTGTCTCCACAAGTCCAAGGGTAATCTACAGGCATCAGTTACTTGGGACGTATTGATGCTTCCTAAGTAGCTGATGTTTGCGGATTATGACAGAGAAAAAAAGACAAATAAGCAAACAAAAAAATACTTTTCAACACAGGCACATTCATCCCACCAAGATGCTATGCGGGGGCCCATGAGAACGAACTCATGCTGAGTAGAAGTCTGCCCCTGCCCCGTCTCTCTCACTCTCCCTCCCTCATTGTTTCTCTCCCTTTTGAACACGGTCATCCAATCAAATCATGCAAATCGAAAACATGAATGTTGCTCTGCGCTGCTTCCACAGTCTTCAACCCTTACCCTAAAGCTGCTCTTCTTTTCTTATTCAGTTACCTATCTGCCCTCTCTGGACCATCACAGACCATCCTTTGTGGGTATTCAAAGCCACATTGAACACGCGTGAAATAGTGCCGAAGTATGCAAAGAACAGAGGTAAAATAGCATTGTGAAATATAGTCCTGATTTCTTTCTCCTTGAATCACTCCGGATTCATGATGGAAACTGAGCCTACTCTAAGCATTTAAGCAAGAAGGGATCTACTACAAGGACTCGCAACATTGTTAGGAAAGGTCTTAGGGATCAGGTTCTATGTTGGACCTCCTGGAATGAGTCCTAGAGCCATACAGACTGACCCTTTACCCATCTGAGGCTGCCACTAATGCTAGAAGCAACAGCTCAACTCACAGGAGCTGAGAGTGGACGCCACTGCTACTGCTGCTGGAACAACTCTCTTCAGAGCCCTGCTCACTGGCAGCACCGGGCAGGGCTGGCAGAAAGGGGGTCTCTGCCTCTGCTCTACCCTCCTCCTACTGCTCAAGGGCACATAATTTGCATCACATACATTGCAGCTCGAGCCCCAGCTGCTAGGGTTTTCTTCAGCCCTCCAAGTAGAAAGAGGGTGCAGTGGAGAGGGACTGAGCCCCAGGTGTCCAGCTGTTCTTAAGGAGGGAAAAGCCACTTCATGGTGACTTTAGGCTTAGCCAGTGGAAAGGGGACAATGAAAAGAAAAATGGGAGATAGCCCCATTTTTGATGAAGAAGAGGGGGATATGTAATGATGTCTTCAGGAACTTTAAGGGCAGAGAATGGCAGCATCCATTCATGTGCTCAACAGACGGTGGCTAAGAGCCTCTGTGTCACCCTCCTGTGCAGGTGCTGAGGCCAGAGCAGTGAGGAGAAACTCGCCTGCCCTCAAGGGAGGCGGTCAAGTGAAACCCACAGGTAACCACTGTGACACTAGTGGCAAGTACAGAGGTTATGGGAGCCCCCTGAAGAGGTTCCTAACACAGTATGAGGGATCAGGGAAGGCTGCCTGGAAGGAGGGAAAACCAAGCTGAAACCTGAAGGACAGATGAGTTGGCCAGTGTGAGGGAAGAATGTGCAAAGGCCCAGGGGCACAGTGGTTCTGTGCGGGTGGGCTTTGAGAACTGGGAGGGACAGGAGAGGTAGGGGCCAGATCATGGAGAGCCTTAAATGCTGCTCTTGGAAATTTGGAATTTACTCCAAAATCAATAGAGAGCCATTGACGCACGGGAGAAACACGGTTGAGTTGTGTATTAGAAAGAAAATTATGGTTTTGATTTGGAAATTGGATTGAAAATCAGTATACTAGAGCAGGGGATCAATTAAGAACATTCTAGTAGCCCATGCAAGAGATTTTGGTGGCCTGGATCCTTGGCTGTGAGATAGGGGGGATGAGGGCAGAGGAATCAAAATCTCCTTCCCTCTCTCTTTCTCCCTCCCTCTCTCTCTCTCTCTCTCTCATACATACACACACACATATACACACACACACATTTGTACATATCTGCCTTGAGTGGCCGAGTCAATGGTTTAGGTAGAGAATAACGAAAGGGCTTTTCAAATTGAATTACTTTTTATATTCCTTTCCCATCACCCTTTTCTCCCCTCTCTCCACCTCTTTCCACTTTCAGACCAGAAGAGCAAAGGTTTCCTTATCTTCATTCTGTAGGAGTCTAAAGAAGATCCCAAAAGAACCTTCCAGTGCCAAGGCCTATGATTTCTCAGTCCCTAAATGGAGACTGGATGGGGGCACAGAGAGGAAGTGTGCAATGACAGGGAACAGGGGGAAATCAGTTGATAGGATAAGGTGCTATTTCGATGACAGTGTGTCTTGGTGACTCAAGTCCTGATGCACCAGGTGCCCTGCGGTTTCCCAGCCTCTCCACACCAAAGCCTTCCAGGATGACTCAGCTTGGTCATAGTTATTTCATCATGCACAGAGCTCAGAAGGCCTCTTTCACCTCACAGGAGATCCCTACACAAAGGGCCATTGATGAAAAGGAAACCCATCAGGGAAGACCTTGAACCTGATGGAGTCCTCCTGAGAGGTCGTCCCTTTTCTTTTTGGTTATAGGCCAAAAGGCTCTCAGTATTTAAGGTTAAGAGATTACTTTCACTGGATAGAGCATCCGCCTACCACGTGGGAGGTCCAAGGTTCAAACCCCGGGCCTCCTGACCCGTGTGGAGCTGGCCCATGCGCAGTGCTGATGCGCGCAAGGAGTGCCCTGCCACGCAGGGGTGTCCCCGTGTACGGGAGCCCCACGCGCAAGGAGCGCGCCCCGTAAGGAGAGCTGCCCAGTGCAAGAAAAACACAGCCTGCCCAGGAATGGCGTTGCACACACGGAGAGCTGATGTAGCAAGATGACACAACAAAAAAAGACACAGATTCCAGATGCCACTGACAGGAATACAAGCAAACACAAGAACACACAGCGAATGGACACAGAGAAGAGACAACTGGGGGTGGCGTGGAGAAGGGGAGAGAAATAAAAATTTTAAAAAAGAACTTAAAAAAAAAAAAGAAAGAAAGAAAAGCAAGTTTAAAAAAAAAGAGAGAGATTACCTTTAGGAAAAGAAAGCAAGATAAACAGTGTTAATTAATTTTTATGTGAGGCCTCCACCCTTTTCCTGCTCTCTATCCGCCTTTTGTCCAAGCTCAGGGAAAACCTGTGGGAGAGACCCCACCTGTCAGCTCCTGGGAGCTCCCAGCCACAGCTCTTCCCCTGCCAGCCAGCCAGGCCGATCGAGCATCCAGTTTGTGCTTCTCTGTCTGGGCTCCCTGGGCTCTTCAAAGGCTCCCTTTGTTAATGTCAGCCTCTCCGCTAAGGCCTGCTGGTGGGAGCCGGGGAGGCTGAGCATAGATGGGGTGGAGGCTTCTGCGAGGGGAGCTGGATGATGGGGGCTCAACTGGGGCCTCTGGGGTAACCATGGTGTCAGTGTGTTTTCCAGGATTAGAACGGTCTAGGACTTTCAAAGTCGTCCAGAAGCTTCTATAAGTGCCACCTCCTGAAGGGAACCCTCTTGATTGTTCTCGTCCCTGATCTGGTTGTGTCTCCTCCGGGCCTTCTCTCAGGCTGCCGTGCATGGAGTGCTCCTCCTCGGGAATCTCAGAGACCATTGAATGGACCCAAAAAGGCACATGCTTGTGTCCCAGACAAATTCAGAGCCATGACCTGTACAAATCCCTGTGCTCTTTCTACATACCAAGCTCTGTGGTCCATATCATGTTCTAGAATTGGTTACTGTAGTTTCAAGGGCCCAGCAGAGAGATTGGGTCTCGTGCATCTCCTGACCCTCCCCAGGCTCAGTGCTCACTCCTGGCTTGCAGCTGCACAAACAAGGTAGACTCTGTCTGTCTGGAAGCCTGGGACACCTCAGGTATCTTTAAACCAAATGTTCCAGGCCATGGCACTTCCCTTTCCAAGCAGAACTTCTGGCAGGGTGACATTCAGGCTAGGGTATCAAACAACCAGGTTCAAGGAAGGAGCAGGGCAGGGCACTTAGGTGCAGCTTGCATTATATTCTCCATCACATTGAGTCCTCACTGCCAGGTGTAACAGTGAGTGCAGGAGAAGCAACAGAAAGGAGATTTCAAGAGCATGGACTTTGAAATCAGACAGCCCAACTGGATTCAAATACTGGCGTTGTCATATATTCATGGATGGTCTTGGAGAAGATTGCTTCCTTCCCTAAGACACACTTTCTTCGCTTGTAAAGTGGGGCTCATAATACCTGCCTTGGAAGGTTGTCATGAGGATTAAATGGAGTGATGTACTTCTAAAGGACTTAGTACATGGTGCATCTTCTTCAGTAAAGCATGAGTTGGTAAAATTAAAATGACTGTACTAAAAGGACTCTGGCCCAGGGTCAAGTCTGAACTTTGCCTCTCTATGGCTCTGAGACCTTGGGAAAATCAGTTAATCTCTTTAGGACTCAGTTCTATCTTTAATACAGAGGTTGGACTAATGGTGTCCAAGTTCCCTCCAAGCTCTAACATTCCTTAAATCTGAGTATCTCCCTGTTTTGTCTCTGAGTTTGATGCCCCAACTCACTTGTAATTCTCTCAAGGGGAAAGGACACAACCAAGGCTTAGTGGATGCTTTGTTTGTTTATTTGTTTGTTTGTTTGTTTCCAGAAGCAAAAACTCTAGTGTCAGGACCTGGGATCATCTTTTTTGGTGACTTGAGAGCCCACAGTGTAAGCTAGATCTGCTAAGAGAGCTTTTTCTGCTGCCCCAATCTTAGACTCCACAGAGACACCCAGCTGAGGCCAAGACATTGGCCTTATGGAGAGAGACAACTTGGTGCTGGTAGGCCCAATCTCTTCTGATGGGGCTCAAATCCAATCAGAATGAAAGAACACAGGTTCATGCTACACCGAGGAGCAGAAAGCTCTGATCCCTTCTTCCTTTGCTTTCTAGATACGGGTAAGCACACCTGGTAATTAATCCATATTACTTTACCAGCTGGGGTCATCAAATAGCTAAATGTTTATTCCATGCTCTCTTCTCGATTCTTTTTCAAAACAAGCAAGCAAAAAACAGAAACTATTCCAAATTCAAATCCACTTGACTTATACTTCCTTCTTTCTAACTTTCCTGGTCTTTGGTGTTTTAGTTGGACTTGTGTTGGCTTGAGTAGAAAAGATTTATCTTCAGTCTGATTGCTGCTGACTACCTCTCCCTTGGGAAGACAGGTTTTGGAATGTGGAATCCAGTAGATTATAGCAGGAACAAGCAAGGGATTTGAGTCTGGGAATGAAGACACCCCAAGGTTCAAAAGACTCACCAAGCAACAAGAGACTGGGACACAGACTTGGCTGAGCACAAACTGCAAGACACTTGGTATGGGTGTATCATGGAGAGAGCGTGGATAGTTTCCACCATATCTGGATAACATGAACATCCAATTATGCACTAAGCTTGTTTCATCTCCAAAATACATCATGACTCTATGTCTCACTCCTCATCTCTCCCCATTCCTCACTGCCTCAGTGACTGTCCGAGGGTGCCACAAGCCTATGAATACAAGCAAGGGTATTTTACATAAACACTCTGCTCTGTCAAGGTCTGAATCCTCACCTCCCACAAGGAAATCCAGCCCTTCCCAAAGTTCCCCTAGGTGTTTCTGGGACTCTTCAGGTTTGTCATGTGTGTGCTCGTAACAAGGCCAGTCTTCTCATTAATGCCTGGACCACCACCCTCAACTGCTCTCCTGCTAGTGCCTTCCATAACAATGCAGTTGTTTGCCTGGAGGGTGTTGGAGCATATGCAGAATTGGAAAGAATGTTCCTATGTCCCTGGTATGTATTTGGTCACAGCTTGTGCCTGGAGTTTCAAAAAAGCCCTCATGGAATAAGATACTTTACTTTAAGCTCTACTTCTTTCTTTCCAGAGTCTCCAAGCCAGTCCAATGGACAGATGCCAGGGTTTTTGCCCATCCTCCTCAACATTCCCTCTTCTTTCCCCAAACCTCCTACTTTTTCTGGATAATTTTTCTTAGGGGGAAAAACCCTATGCATCTCAAGACATACAATTAAGGACTTGGATAGCAGAAGGGTCACAACTGTGGCAGGAGAGGATCACTGGTATGGGGTATTAGTGACAGTGGAATATGTGGGGAGAGGTGCAACTGGAGCATGCTTCTGCGATATATGAATATGTTAGAGTGGTCATAGGGTGTTGTCTCAGTGGGTAGAGACCCACACAATAAGCAAGGAATATTGAATTCCCATCCTGCTACATTATCTAATAGAGTGGCAAGAATCTCTCAAGTACATGGGCAATGCCTAGCAAAGGAGGACAGACTATTATACCAGGCCCTTGATATTGATAGTTGTACTTATGAACCTTGTTCTTGAGAAATTGAAACTTAGGCTAGTATTATATATAGCCTAAGAGTTACCTACTGAACGCCTCCTTGTTGCTTAAACGTGACCTTTCTCTAAGCCAAACTCAGTGTATAAACGCACTGCTCCCCTCCCCATCACTTGGCATGGAACATGACTCCCAGGGATGAGCCTCCCTGGCACTGAGGGATTATTACCAAGTGCCAACTAGCGATGCATTTGGAAAAGACCTTAACCAAAAGTGGGAAATATTAAATACAAAGGAGTTTTTATGGCTAAGAGATTTCAAATTGAATTGGGAGATCATTCTAGAGTTTATGCTTATACACGTCTCAGCAGAATCTCATTGACTGCCACAGTAAACAGTGCCTGAAACAGCAGGTCTCCTGACGGCTCTAGAGACATATAAACACTATAGGCAGGGCAGACAATCTCAAGAATTTGGCACCCTGTCAGTAGACCTTACTTTGGAATATGTGCTTTCCAATGTAACTGAGTTAGATTCATTTATAATTTCCCTACACATGACTTTTCTGCCCTTTTTATTTGATACTATAATTAGCACTATATTTATTAAATATATATCCCAGAGGTTTAAATCTTCAGTGTGTTCATACGCCAATTGAGCCCTGAATCTTAGCAGAGTTTCAGCACCTCCTCTCAAGTTCATTTCACTCACCCAGGACAACTAAAAAAGGATGATGATAGACAAAACCCATCCCAAAAAAAAGTATATCTACAACTGCAAGAAAGACAGTTCCATCCATCTGCACCATGGGATCTAAGCACCCTCTCAATCAGAAACAGAGTGGACATCACCGTCCCCAAATCTTCAAGATCCAGGAATAAACAAACATAAGGGGAGAATGCAACTATGGACTAAAGTAAATTTATTATTATTCTAGCAATGGAAGAACTTGTAATATTAATGTAAAGGCAGTGACCACCAGAGGTTCTGAGTGGAGGGAGAGAAAAGAATAGGTGGAACATGGGGAATTTTGGGAACATTGGAATTGTCCTGCATGACACTGTAATGATGGATATAGGCCATTACACATATTTTAAAAGTAGGTACCGGAGATTAAACCCAGGACCTTGTACATGTGAAGCAGGCACTCAGCACTGAGCTACATCTGCTCCCCAATAAGAGATGGATCTTTTGTTTTGTTTGTTTGTTTGACTTTTAGGAGGTACTGGGGATTGAACCCAGGACCTTCTTCACAGGAAGCAGGTGCTCAACCACTTGAGCTACATTTGCTCCCCAAGGCCATTATACATTTTGTCAAAACCTATGTAATTGTGTGGTGCAAAGTGTAAACTATAATGTAAACTATAGGTCATGGTTAGTAGCAATAGCAATGCTTCAATATGTGTTCATCAATTGTAACAAATGTATCACACGAATGAAAGATGTTGTTATGGGAAAAGTGGGGGAGGGGAGGAGGTAGGGTATATTGGTATCCCTTATATTTTTGATGTAACATTTATGTAATCTAAAGCACCTTAAAAAAATGAAAAAAAGAATTTGGGGGTGGGAAGGGATAAGGCCTAACTTCATTTCTATGTTCACTCTGACCAAGGAAAGATGCCCTTTTAGAGTGGTTTTAGCCACTGTTATTTTCTGCTTGAAGTCTTATTACAATAGGTCCCTGGCTTTCTTTCTGTTTCTCTTTCTTCCAGTATACCCTCCACTCTACTTCTCAAGTGAGTTGCTTAAAATCAAGTAACAGTTGCCCCCTGTCTATCTTATAAAGAGCATGCCTGGCAAGGGCCTACACAATCTCATCCCAACCCATGTCATTGGGCTTATGCCCCAACATAACGTTCATTGCACCCCAGGATCCAGCCCTTGGGTTCTTTATCCAATTCCTTGAACATCCTAAGAGTTGTTACTTCTTGATCTGTTATTAGAGAGGCTGTACTCTTTGCTTTAATGCCTCCCTCAACTCACTTCCCTCTTCACTTCCAGTTGACTAAATCTCACTCAAATTTCAAAGCCCAGTTTAAATATCACTGGTGTGTGAAGGACCTCCAGTTTCCCCATTGCCTTTCTGCACTAAACAGAAGTAGTGGAAACGGCTGTGGCTTAACATAAAAATCCCTATTTTCAAATCCCAGTTCTTCCACTTGATAGCTTTGTGAAATATTTAACAGGTTACTTAACTCCCTAAGTTTCATGTTTCTCATTTGCAAAATTAAGATAATAATCCTTTCCTCATGGAGTTATTATAGATGCAATAATGTATGTGAAATGCCTGGCACATATTCTTAGAGCTATTGTTATCCTCTCTGGACTTCAATTTCTTTGTCTAAAAGAGTGCAACTAAAATGCCTAAATATGAACATATTTTTAAATGATTTATAAAATGCTAGACATTTCAGTATTTTCACAATATTTCACACGTGGCAAGTGCCAGGCACACAATGGTACTCATTAATTATTAGTTTTCTCCCCAAATCCAACACTTTCCCTTTTGCCCTTGTTTTCCCCCAAAATTCCTTATGCACATCTCTATTACAACAGGTACTTTACCACATTAAAGTAATGTATTTATACATTTATCTTTCAATTTAGACTATATTTTATAGGAAATTTGGAAGGTATAGACAAGAAGATAGTATAACAGACTCCCAAACACTAATACAAGTGACAGTCAGGGCCAGTCTTGTTTTATCTATAATCCCATTCCCTCTCTTGCAACTTCTAGATCATTTTGAAGCAATCCCCAAGTATCATATCAAATCATTTCATCTACATTCTCACACCTAAATAACCCAAATAATGCCTTTATATCATCAAATGTCCAGTGTCCACATATTGTTATATTTTTTGTTCTTTTTTGTTTGTTAGTTGGCTTGTATTTTGAGAGTTTGTCTGAATCAAGATCCAAATAACATTCATATGTCTTTTAGCTATCATTTAACCTACAGAGTCCCTTTCTATTTTTTTAACTTTCAATTTCTGTTGATGCTGTTGAAAAATTCAATCATATGGTATTATTTAATGTTTCTTTTTTCCCTGTATTTCCTGTAAATTTGTTGTTATTTCTTAGAGGTTTAATCAAATTTAGGTTTGATTTTTCATTTACTAGACAATTTCATAAAAGATATAATCTTCCTTTGTAAGGTATATAATATCTGTTTGCCTTTTGGATATAAGCATCCACTGGTGATACACTCAATAGGGATGCCATTCTAACTCTATCATTCCTTCCTCATTTATTAGTCCCAGTAATTCTATGAAGAGAATATTCCCCTTGTTGACTGCTAAGTTACTTCATATAAGAAAGGCAAGATAAATGCTTGTGGCTTTACTCCTCAGCTTTCCAAGCAATGATTTAGTTAATTATTCACAAATGCATCAGCAAGCTTTTGCGTTTATTTAACTCACATATGTGATGTGTTTCAATCCAGTACAGTCAAATCATCCCATCCTTAATCAGTGGGAACTTCTAGGTGAGTCCTTAGTCCTTTTGAAAGAATTTGTATTTGACAGCATTCTGGCTTTCGGGGATGATAAAATATCCCAGCATTATCTTGTACATACACTGTCTCATAGCTGGGCAAGCCATTCCTCCAAGGAGCCCTAGCTCCTTTTAGTTGGAAATAGTACTTGGAAAGGACAGAATACCATGAGGGAGCCATTAATCCTGGGTTGTTCATCTTTTCTGGGTGCTTTGGTGGGCAGTTTTTGAAATATTTTTTAAGATAAAATATATAACAAATTCATATTCATACTTTCTATCCAAATCTAGATTAGACTTTCTTCTTCATCTGTGATGAATTATCTTGAACAGAACAACTTTTTCACTGAAAACAACTATAAAATTTGGATTTAAAAAGGAAGAAGAAAGCTTTTTTATGACACTGGGGTCACCCACAATCAAGAGGCCAACATCAACACTAAAACAAAGAAAAAATACTTGCTGCAGTGAGAGAGAAAGGCCACCTGATCTATAGGGGAAAAACATTTCAAATAACAGTATTTTCTCATTAAAAAAATATGAGTAAATATAATAGCTCTTTTCCTCCTTTTGAATTTTTAAAATTATGTTTGATGGTTGATACAAGTATTGATATATGCGACAACTTGGTTGAATCTCAAAGGCATTTTATTGAATGAAATAAGCCAATCTCAAAAGTTTAAATGCTTTATTACTCCATTTATGACTTTCTTGGAAAGACAAAACTATAGTGCCAGAAAATGTATCAGTGAATGCCAGGGGATAGGGGTAGGAGAAAGGTGTGACTGTTCTGTATCCTAATTATGCTGATTATTTATGAACCATACATAATAATTAATTTGATCGAAGACTTATATATAAAGAGCTAAAACTATAATACTTATAGAAGAAAATGTAAGAGAATATCTTTGTGACCAGAGGGTAGGTAAAGATTGCTTAAACAAGATTTAAAAAGTCATACCCAAAAAAGGAATATAGTTGATGGTGTTACATTATAATGAGTAGAATTAGTGCAACTGGTTTATAAATGGGATAGCAACTGAAAAGGGTAGTCTAGGGATGTGTCAGTTGAAAGAAATCTAGAGAATAATCTAGGGACTGAATAACAGTGAACCCAGAGTTGTATGAGAATTGTGGTTAATAAGTATAAATACAAGAAAGTCGTTCTATGAACTAGAACAAATGTGCATCACTACTGCAGGGTAGTAAGAATGTGCTTAACCTATGGACTATAGTTAACAGCAATCCTGTAATATTCTTGCATCAATGCTAAAGATGTACTGTGTTAATAATAGGGGGGTATGGAAAAGCATACCAAATGTGCACTATAGATCATAGTTAGTGGTAAAAATCTGATGATATAACCTCAAAATCTGTAACAAATGTTCTACAACAATGTAGTGTCTTGGTGGAGGGGTGTTGTTTGAGAATTCCACACACATACATGGTTGTTTTGTAAGTTCACAAATTCTCTAATAAAAAAATACATTTTAAAAAGTAATAACCACAAAGGAAATATTTGATGAATTAGGCCTCACCAAAATTTAAAATTTCTACTCAACAAAAGACACCATTTTGAAAAAAATAAGGAAGCCTCAGACCAGGAGAAAATATTTTCAAGGCATACATATCTAACAAAAGAATTGTATCCAGAACCTCTTACATATCTAACAAAAGAATTGTATCCAGAACCTCTCTCTGAGGGTGGAGGATCTTATGGCGCTTCGGAGCATTACTCTGAATGTTTGTTCTCTCTGTAAAGCCCCCTTTGTATAGTTGGCCTGAAATACTGTGTTAAATGTCTACTGAACCCAGAACGTAGTCTGAACTCTCCTTAATGCCTAATCACTACTGCACATTTGTTTTCTGATGATTGTCCCTTTTTTCCCCGTACTGTAGAGGTCATAAAACTGTGATTCCACTGAGAGACCTCCTTAAAAAGCATTCCTGAGAATTTATTGTTGTATCAGTCAGGGTTCATGTTTGCAAGCAACAGGATCCACCCTGGCTAGTTTATACAAAAAAGGAATGTATGGAATTTGTTAAATGATATTAGGTAGCTCACAGAATTTCCAGGGGAGCCAGAGAGCAGATTCTGAGGCTGTGCAGACTCGAGGGCATCCCTAGAAATAACAGCTCTACCAATGTTGTTCGGCATCTATGCACCTTGAAATAGATGCCAGAAATTTTACCACTACCACCTCTGAAGAAACAGCTCCCTTCACCAAACATGCTGGCCAGAAAGCCATTCCCCGCATTGGACACCTCCTCATGTAGCGCACTTCTGAATTCAAGTCCCAGAAGGGGACTGATTGGGAGAACCTAGATCACATCCCTAAGCCTTAGTTGACTTCTACCTTGAAAATTAGCAGCATATATGAAGATGTTAAAAAATCCTGGCTGGTATGCCTTGGCTGCTCAACATCAACATTAAACAAACAAATAACTGCATATCCCTATCTAACATAATGCAATGATTATGCATATAAATGAAAGAATACACTTCTTTCCCCAAAAGGGAATAACCCAAAATCTCATTTTGTATTGCATCCACCTCCAAGTTCATGATCTCTCAGTGATAATCATACCTCTTATGATCCAGTTACAGTCTTGCCTTGATATTCGGTAGCATTATCCACCAATAATCTATCTTACGTAAGATAGGATAAAAAGCTAAAGTGCGGGAAACGGACTTGGCCCAGTCGTTAGGGCGTCCATCTACTACATGGGAGGTCCGCGGTTCAAACCCCGGGCCTCCTTGACTCGTGTGGAGCTGGCCCATGCACAGTGCTGATGCGCGCAAGGAGTGCCGTGCCACGCAGGGGTGTCCCCCGCGTAGGGGAGCCCCACACGCAAGGAGTGCCCCCGTAAGGAGAGCCGCCCAGCGCAAAAGAAAGTGCAGCCTGCCCAGGAATGGCGCTGCCACACTTCCCGTGCCGCTGACGGCAACAGAAGCGGACAAAGAAATAAGATGCAGCAAATAGACACAGAGAACAGACAACCCGGGGGGGCGGGGGGGGGAATTAAAAATAAAAATAAATAAATCTTTAAAAAAAAAAAGCTAAAGTGGGAAGAAACATGAAATTGAATAAGAAATACTAACATATATATATATATATATATATATACACACACACACACACACACACACCACAGAAGGAATGTATACATGAGTAGTTAGTTCAGGCCTCTTTGCTTTCAACTGTTACAAGGTCATACTTTTACAGCATGCATATTCAGATATTCTATATCCTTATCACTTTTCTGTCTACTTGTTCAATCAATTGAGAGGGGCATGTTAAAATTTCCAATTGCAGATTTATCTATTTCTCCTTGCAGTTTTATCAGTTTTAGCTTCATGTATTTTAAAGCTATATTAAGTGCATTTAATGTTTAGGATTATCATGTTCTCTGATGAATTGACTCCTTTTTTCAATATGAAAATATCCTCTTTATCCCTGGTAATATTATTTGCTATGAATTCTACTTTGTCTGATATTAAAATTGTCACTCCAGTTTCTCTTGACTATTCTTAGTATGATATCTTTTTTCCATCCATTTACTTTCAGCCTAGTGTGCCTTAATATTTGAAGTGGTTTTCTCATAGGCAGAATATAATTGGAGCTTGTTTTTTTACCTGATCTTATCTTTTAATCTCTTCTTTTAATTGGAGTGCTGGGTCCATTTAAATATTGTTGGTGATTAGACTTAAAACTTTGGTTTTGCTAACTTGTTTCCATTTGTTCTACTTTTATTTCATTTTTCCTTATTTGATGTCTCTTTTAGATTATTATGATGATTCCATATGAGGATCATCTCAGTATTAAAGGGGCCAATTCATCAGAAGGCATGGCAATCCTAAATGTTCATACTCATAAAAGCATTATATGTGTCTATGTTTGTTTGTATGTATGTATGTATGTATATGTATGTGTGTATATATATAAACACTATATATATATACTGTTAGGCTTCTATCTATATATATAATTATTCAGTTAGAATGGCTATTAGCTATTTTAGAGTTTGTTTTAAGGTTTATAGAATGTATACATCTTTAATTTATCACAGTCTACTTTCAAACTACAGTATACATCTTCATATAAAGTATAGGAAACGTACGATAGTATACTTCCATTTCTCCCCTCATATCTTTGTGGTATTGTTGTCATGTATTTTCTTCTATGTATGTTGTAAATCCCATGATATGTTGCTATTATTTTTGCTTTAAATAGATGGTTACTTTTAAAGAGATTTTTAAATAAGAAAAAAGAAGTCTTTTATATGTACTCATGTATTACCATTTCTAGTGCTCATCAATCATTTGTGTAGATTCACATTTTCATTTGGTATCCAGTTTTATTTACACAAGTTATATACTCCACAAGGCATTGTTATTATTTTTGCTTACATAGTCAATTATCTTTCTTTTTTTTAAAGATTTATTTTATTTATTTCTCTCCCCTTTCCCTCATTGTCTGCTCTCTGTGTCCATTCACTGTGTGTTCTTCTGCGTCCGCTTGTATTATCAGGCGGCACTGGGAAACTGTCTCTTTTTTGTTGTGTCATCTTGCTGTGTCAGCTCTCCAGGTGTGTGGCGCCACTTCTGGGCAGTCTGCGCTTTTTTCACGTGGGGCAGTTCTCCTTGCGTGTGGGGTTCGCCTACGCGGGAACGTCCCTGAGTGGCACAGCACTCCTTGCGTGCATCAGCACCGCGCATGGAACAGCTTACCACACAGGTCGGGAGGCCCAGGGGGTTGAACCCTGGACACTCTATATGGTAGGCAGACACTCTGTCCACTTCCCTCAATTATCTTTCAATGAGATTTAAATGGTAAGGAAAATATTTTTTTTACTTGCCATGTAGTACCATTTCCCCTACTCTTCATTCCTTCTGTAGATCCTGACTTCTCGCTGATATAATTTATCTTTTGCCTGAAGGAATTTCTTTAACTTTTCTTGCAGGATGATAACATTTTTTGCTGTTGATAAATTCTTTCAGTTTTTGGTTGTCTGAAAAATGCTTTTCCAACTTCATCTTTGAAAGATATTGTTGATGGATATAGAATTCTAGGTTGAACAATTTTTCTTTTCAGCATATCAAAGATGTTGCTCCACTGTCTTCTGGCTTGCCTTGTTTCCAGCAAGAGATTTCCAGTCATTGTTACCTTTATTCCTCTGTACATGGTGCATTTTTTTCTGGTTGCTTTTAATATTTTCTCTTTATCACTCATTTTAGATAATCTGATTATAATAAACCTTGCTGTCATTTTCTTTGTTTCTAATGCTTGTAATTTGTTGAATTTATTGGATCTGTGGATTTATAACTTTCATACCTGGAAATTCTTCAGCCATTATTTCTTCAAATATTTTTCATCTACTGACCCTTTCTTTCCTTCAGAGTCTCTAATTAGACCTATATTGTGCCACTGATGCTCTATTTTTTTTTAGTCTTTTTCTCTCAGTACTTCATTTTGCATAGTTTCTTTTTTTCTTAAGATTTGTTTATTTATTTTCCCTCCTTCCTCTCCTCCCACCCTGCTGTATTTGCTGTCTGTGTTGTCTTCTCTTCTCATTTTCTCTCCTCTAGGATGCAGAGACCTCTGATGTGGAGAGAGGTTCCCTGTCAATTGCACCACCTCAGGTCCTGGTTTCTGCGGCGCTTCACCTTGACTCTCCCCTTGTCTCTCTTTTGATATATCATCATCTTGCTGCATGATTCAACTTGTGCATGGCACTGACTCACCACACAGGCACTTGCACAGGCACTAGTGTGGGCACTGACTCATCACATGGGCACTCGTGCAGGCACTGGCTTGCCCACGGGCACGCTTTCTCTTCTTCTTTTTTCACCAGGCAGTCCCAGGGATTGAACCCAGGTCCTCCCATATGGTAGGCAGAAGCTCTATCATTTGAGCCACCTCTGCTTCCCAATTTTGCATAGTTTCTATTGCCATGTCAAAGAGCAATGTGTAATATGCTATTAATCCGATCCAGTGAATTTTTCATTTTAAACATTATAAGTGTTATAATACCAGTTTTAATAACCTCCTCTGCTAACTCTATCTTATGACATTTCTAGGTCAGTTTAAAGTAATTGACTTTTTTCCTCATTCTAGGTCATATTTTCCTGCTTTTGCATATATGGTAAGTTTTAAATGGATGCCATACAGTGTATATTTTACTTTGTTGGGTGTTGCATATTTTTATATTTCTATAAATATTCTATAGATTATCTTATAGTTAAATTATTTGGAAATAGTTTGATACTCTCAAGTCTTGTTTTAAACCTTAGTTTCGTAGGATCAGAATAACATTTAGACTAGGACTAAATTTTCCTCATGACTAAAGCAAAATTCTTCTGAATACTCTATTTGAAATACCATCAATTATGAGGTTTTCCACTTCCAGCAGGAACACAAACTATCCTCAGCCTGATGTGACATCCAAACACTGTGCACTCTAATCCCTTTAGGTGGTTATTTCTTGGGTCTTGGGTATTTTCCTGTCTAACAATTATGCAATGAATACCCAAGCAAATGAAAGAATACTCTGCTCTCCCCAAAGGGGGAGAACCCAAAATCTCATTTTATATTACATCCATCTCCAAGTTCATGATCTCCCAGTGATAATTATCATTTGCTAATTTTTATTCTGGGGAGACTCCAGAAGAATTCCCTGCAGATTTGCAGAGCTCGTTCTCTCTGTGCACCTCTTTCCTTTTGGTACTTTGTTCCACAAAGTCTAATCGTCTTCTTCTCCCCACACTCCTAGCTTTGTCTCTTCAGCTTAGGGAGATCACGAAATGCTGTCTGGGTTCTCCCTGCCTGCACCACTGCCTGGAGAAACTCTTTCTAGGAAGTAAGTTGATACAATCATAAGCCTTACCTCATTTGTTTATTATCTCTCAAGGGTTAATTTCCTTCATTATCTGAAGTTTGACTTTTTGAAAAGCATGGTTATAGTTTTGTCTTGATTTTTAGGTATTTCAGGTGGGAGGATATATCTGGTTCCTGCTATTCCATCTTGACCAGAATTCAAAGTCCTTGTTATTTGCCATTGAGTCTCGACTGATAGGATTCTGCCACCATGGTACCCAAACTGTCATCATTCAGGGAGAGAGATGATTTCAATGGTAACATGCCTAACTTACAGCAGCTACCACACAACATCAATCCATTGTTATTCCCTTCACTAATGTTATTTCTAAGGATTTTGGAGAAAGGAATATCACTGGGTTCTCTCAGGGACATAGTTAAATGTTGTGTGAGTTAGTTATATATGGTAGCCCATTCCAACATTGCTTTTTTTCCTTAAATCTTGTGATTTCCTCCCTCTCTACATTTTTCCTAGGAATATCTAACATATCTATGTCTACTTGCCATATGTTCTTGCTGAGACTAAGTCTGAGTCAATCAAAGTAGAAACCATTAGAATTACTTTCAACTATTTGAATTAAGCATTGAATCCAAAATCTCCACCAAGTGAACCCATATTAATGAATTAGGCCAAATCTAAAATAGTATTTTTACCCCCAACCCTCATCCAGTCCCTTAGCATCCATTGCCATTTATATTTCCTAGTTTTTTGACCAACTAAGCCAGCAAAATTTGATCATTCTTTTTTCATGTAAGCCTAGACTTCCACATACTGACTTTGTAACTTCTCCCCTTGTGTATCCTGGGATCTGACTTTAATTACAAATCTGAAGGCAATAAGCAGTGGTTAGCATAGGTCATTATAGGTAATTTATTAAGGCAGGAAAATCCCCAATGAAGAAGTAATAAAGGGCTGCTACTGCTGAGCCTTTGGGAATTGGGATGCTCTCAAATATTCCCAAACCAATTCTCCATGTCTCACTCTTTCCCAGCCAGCGCCCTGTCTTCCACATAAGAATCCTCTTAGGACTGTGAATTCTACCTGTTTGATTATTCAGCATTCCAGCAAAAGTTGTATTTTTAACTATATCAGCCCTGTAACTACAAGAGATATCATAGAAGTTACTTGATTGCGTAACAGTCTCATGAGCTAAAATTGTTAACTTCTGATTTATCATTTTCTTTCTTTCAACCTTCCAACAGAGTTAGAAAGAGCCTGCTCAAGCCCTCCAACATGGAGGCCACCAAAACTTTGATATAGGTAGGTCAGATGATAATTTAAGTGATCATTTCATCATTGTGAGAAAATGTGAGAGGTGTAGGGAGTGGGGCATATGGGAATCTCCTTTATTTTTTATGGAACATTTATGTAATCAAAGTATCTTTTTTTAAAAATGAAAAATATATTTTTAAAAATAGTAAATAAGTAAAAATGATCTAGTGCCAATCTTACTCAAACTCTTCTTAAAAATTGAACAGGAGGGAATGCTACCAAAAATCTATGAAACCAAAAAAAAAAAATCTATGAAACCATCACCCTAATATCAAAACCAATAAAGACACTATGAAAAAAGAAAATTACAGAACAATATCTCTAATGAATATAAATGCAAAAATCCTCAACAAAATACTTGCAAACCAAGTCCAAAAGCATATTAAAAGAATTACACACCACAACCAAGTGGGTTTTATCCCAGTTATGCAAGGGTGGTATAACAAAAGAAAATCAAATAGTGTAATAAACCATATTAATAAATTGAAGAAGAAAAGCCACATGATCTTCTCGATTGATGCAGAAAAAGCACTTGACAAAATACAGCATCCTTTCTTGATAAAAACACATCGAAAGATAGGAATAGAAGGAAGCTTTGTCAATATGGGTTAAGTGCATATATAAAAAACCTACAGTTA
Organism: Dasypus novemcinctus; assembly: GCF_030445035.2. Classification (NCBI taxonomy): domain Eukaryota; kingdom Metazoa; phylum Chordata; class Mammalia; order Cingulata; family Dasypodidae; genus Dasypus; species Dasypus novemcinctus. The sequence continues at coordinate 39,416,658 of NC_080699.1, read as the reverse complement.
GCATTGTACTCAATGGTAAAAGACTGAAAACTTTCCCACTGATATCAGGAACAGGACAAGGATGCCCACTGTCACCACTGTTATTCACTATTGTGCTAGAAGTTCTAAGTAGAGCAATTAGTCTAGATGAAGAAATAAAAGACACTTAAATATGAGAAGAAAGAAGTAAAACTAACACTATTCACTGAGGAGATAATCCTGTATCTAGAAAATTCTGAAAAAGCCACAAGAAAAGCTGCTGAAACTAATAGATGAGTTCATCAAAGTGGCAGGATATAAGAGTAATATGCAAAAATCAACATCACTTCTATACTCTACTGATGAGCAATCTGAGGAGGATATCAGAGGGAAAAATTCATTTATAGTAGCAAATAAAAGAGTCAGATATTTAAGAAGAAATCTTACCAAGGACATAAAAGGACCTGTATTCAGAAAACTACAAACATTGCTAAAAGAAACCAAAGACAAATAAATGGAAGGACATTCCATATTCATGGACTGGAAGACTAAATATTGTTAGGATGTCAATTCTACCCAAACTGATTTACAGATTCAATGCACTCTCAATAAAAATCCCATCAATCTTTTTGCAGAAATGGAAAAACCAATTATCAAATTTATTTGGAAGGTAAGGTATCCTGAATAGCCAAAAATGTCTTTAAAAAGTAGGACAAAGTTGGAAGACTCTCACTTCCTGATTTTAAAGATATTGTTTAGCTACAGTGGTAAAAACAAAAAACAAACAACAACAACAAAACAACCCCAGCATGGTACTGGCATAAAATCAGACAGATTGACCAATGGAACTGGATTGAGAGCTCAGAAATAAGTCCTCACATCTACAGTTAATTGATCTTTGACAAGGCTGTCAAGCCCTCAAAGCTGTGTCAAAACAGTCTATTCAACAAATGGTGCTGAGAGAATTGGATAGCCATATCCAAAGAAAGAAAGAGGACCCCTATCTCACACCTTATACAAAAAGTAACTCAAAATGGATCAAGGACCTAAATACAAAAGTGACAACCATAAATCTCCTAGAAGAAAATGTAGGAAAACATCTTCAGGATCTTGTGGTAGGCAGTAGTTTCTTAAATCTTACACCTAAAGCATGAGCAACAAGAGAAAAAATTAATAAATGGGACCTCCTCAAAATTAAATACTTTTGTACCTCAAAGAATTGTCAAAAGTTTGAAAAGGCAGCCTGAGCAATGGGAGAATTTATTTGGAAGTCACATGTCCAGTAAGGGTATCCATGATGTATAGAGAGATACTACAACTCAACAATAAAAAAGACAAACTACCTGATTAAAAGATGGGCAGAAGGCTTGAATAGAGAGATGTCCAAAGAAGAAATACAAATGGCAAAAATACACATGAAAATATGTTCAACATCACTAGTGATTAGGCAAATACAAATGAAAGCTACAATGAGATATCATTTCACACCTATTAGATGGCCAGTATTAAAAAGTCAGAGAACTCCAAGTGTTGGAGAGAATGTGACTTATTCACTGTTGGTGTGGGTGGGGATAGAGAATGGCACAGCCACAGTGGAGGACTGTTAGGCAGTTCCTAAAGAATTTGAATATAAAATTTTTTTAAAGACTTATTTTTATTTCTTTCTTTTCCCTTCCTCCCCCCTCCCCAGTTGTCTGTTCTCTGTGTCTATTTGCTGCGTGTTCTGCTTTTTGTCTACTTCTGTTGCTGTCAGCAGCATGGGAAGCTGTGTTTCTTTTTGTTGCATCATCTTGCTGCGTCAACTGTCCATGTGTGCGGCGCCATTCCTGGGCAGGCTGAACTTTCTTTTGTGCTGGGCGGCTCTCCTTACAGGGTGCACTCCTTGCGCATGGGGCCCCCCTATGCGGGGGGCACCCATGCATGGCACGGCAGTCCTTGCACACATCAGCACTATGCATGGGCCAGCTGCACACAGGTCAAGGAGGTCTGGGGTTTGAACCATGGACCATCCATGTGGTAGACGGATGCCCTATCCATTGGGCCAAGTCTGCTTCCCTGAATATAAATTTGCCACATGACCCTGCAATACCACTACTGGGTACATACCCAGAAGAACTGAGAGCAGTGACATGAACTGACACCTGCACATCCATGTTCATAGCAGTATTATTCACATTTGCCAAAAGATGGAAAGAACCCAGGTGTCCATCAACCAATGAATGGATAAATAAACTGTGGTGTATACACATGATGGAATATTATGCAGTTGTAAAGAGAAATGAAGTCGGGAAGCATATGACAACATGGATGAACCTGGAAGACATTGTGTTGAGTGAAGCAAGCCAGACACAAAGGGACAAATGCTGTATGGCTATGCTATTATGAACTAAATATGTTGTGTAAATTTATGGAGTTAATAATTAGAATGTAGGTTACCAGAAAATAGAGTGAGGGTAGAGAATGGAAAGCTGAGGGCTAATCTGTGCAGAATTAGAAAAAAAGCTGTAAATCTTTGGAAATAAATAGAAATAGTGAAAGCATATCATATTGTTTGTAGGTAGTAGAGCTATTACATGGGTATGACAGTGGTTGAAAGCAAAAGTCTAAGAACATGGATCTTACTAGAAGGAAAGGTAAAAAATTTAACATGGGACTGTATAACATAGTGAAACCTCATGTGAAATACGGGTATGGGTGATATTGCATATATATAAGACTGTTTTCACAAAACATAAATACAAATAACCTAGATATGGAAACAGAATACCAGCTATGTATGGCAGGGAAAGCATAGAGAGACTGAGAAGTGATGACGATTTTCTTTGTCTTTTTTATTATTATTGTTGTTGTTGTTGTTGGAATAATGAAAATGCTTTAATAACGATTGAAGTGATAGATGCACAACAATGTGATTATATGAAATATCGTTGATTATACACTTTGGATGGATTAATGCTTTATTAATATGTATCAATAAAATTGATTTGTTTTTTAAAAAGACTAAATTTATGTATCTTTAAATCTGTAGACTATTCTTCTCCATGTAAATGGAAGTGTAGATGACATAGAAAGAAGACAAATTAGCCCACAATGCAGTCTTGCCTGACACAGAGATGGCAAGGTGCCAAGGAGGCCCCACTCCCCTCCTGGGAATTCCATCTTTGTCACCCAGCAACATGCCTCAGGGACCCTTGCTGCAATCTATTTATACAATAGAAACTCTGAGTGAAAGAGCCTTGTTGAGTGTCAGTTTCCAGAATAAGGTGAGGATTCTCTGCACCTTGGTCTCACCAATTGCTCCCAGGAGAGACAGCAGCAGGCTGCTGCTATAGGTCCAGCGTCCAGCCCCACCTGACCCCTGTAGCCAACCCATCATGCTCACTATTGGAACAGCTAATGTCCCCTACTCCTTCTAGGGATCAGGTGGCTGAGAACGTCAGCCAGGGCTCTTCTGGCAAGGTGTATGGACCCTGGGTTTGCAGCGGAAGCAAGAGCATCTAGGGTTAAGGGGTGGCTGCCACTCTACATCTGCTCTCTCTCAGAGTGATTAGTAGGTTGGTTTTTTTTCACCCATTTTTCTCCTAGTGTTCACTTAGGACTGGAATTTGATCCAGAGAAATAGATCACTGAGCTTGGAAGACTCTTTTCAAGCCAGGAGTTCTGTATGGGAAGATCATCTTGAGAGAGTTACATTCGTCCAATACCTTATGACCAGCTTCCCTGCCAGGACTGTATGAAGGCACAACCCCTTTCTCAGACCAACAACTCAACACCAACTTGGGGCTTGGACAGGTCTGTACAGGGCAGACATGTGACAAAAGGCAGGATACAGCTGACTCATGGTCCGACCACAGAACATGGTGCTCACATAAATCCCACTGTTCCCCTCCATCCAGGGCCTCCTTACCTCATCTGGAGCTATTCCAACCGCCCTCCCTGGAGTCTTCACCTTTAACACCTCCTTTCCTAGACCCATCCTGAGCACACAGCTCTCTCCTCTCAAAAACCTCCAAGGATGTTGACAGGAAGTGGTGAAATTGGAACCCCCACGCACTGGTAGTGGGAATGTAAAATGGGGTGGAAAAGTTTGGCGTTTCCTCAACCATATATGACGTGGCAAATCCACATCTAGGTATACACCCAAAGGATTTGAAAACAGAGTCTCAAACAGATAATTGTACACTAATGTTTATAGCAGTGTTATTCACAATACCAAAAGGCAGAAACAACTCAAATGTCCATCAACAGATGAACGGATAAGCAAAATGCAGTTAATACATACAATGGAATATTATTCATCCATAAAAAGAAATGAAGTTCTTTTTTTTTAAGATTTATTTTATTTCTCTCCCCTTCCCTCCCCCCTCCCCCGCCCCCATTGTCTGCTCTCTGTGTCCATTCACTGTGTGTTCTTCTGTGTCTCCTTGTATTCTTGACATGCGGCACTGGGAAACTGCATTGCTTTTTTTTTTTACTTTCTAGAGTCATATGGATTTTATTTTATTGTTTTAGTCTTATTTTTTTAAATTTCTTTGTCTTTATTTTTTTAATGTTACATTAAAAAAAATGAGGTCCCCAAATACCTCCCCCACCCCCTTCACCCCACTCCTCCCATAAAAACAATCTCCTCCATCATCATGGAACATTCATTGCACTTGGTAAATACATCTCTGAGCACTGCTGTACCACATGGTCAATGGTCCACATTATAGTTTACAGTCTCCCCAAGCCCACCCAGTAGGCCATGGGAAGACATACAATGTCCAGTAACTGTCCCTGCGGTACCACCCAGGATAACTCCAAGTCCTGAAAATGCCCCCACATCACATCTCTTTTTCCCCACCCTCAGCAGCTACTGTGGCCACTTTCTCCATCTCAGTGCTACATTTACTTCCATTACTATTCACAATAGTTCCAGAATAGAATATCAGTAAATCCACTCTAATCCATACTCTATTCCTCCATTCTGTGGACCCTAGGATGGTTATGTCCACTCCACCTCTGTATCGAGAGGGTGCTAAGATTCCACTTGGATGTGGATGCAATTCTCCTGCTTGCAGATGTAGGCACTCTCAGCTCCCTGGTGTGCTGGTTGACCTTCACCTCCCTGTTAGCTGGCTGGGGAAAGTCCAATAAACCAGAGGGTAGGAGTTGCAAGTATGTTGAGGCTCAGGGCCTGGCTGTCACATGGACAGTCCAGAGATTCAGGTCCCCTGAGTATACACTAAACCCCAGTGCCAACCACAGGTCTGGTAAAAGTGACAGGAGAGGCTTGTGAACAAAGATCACATCTGAGTCCAACTCCATCACACTCAGGAACACAAACTCCAAAGTAGGGCCAACTGACATGGCACTGAAATCCATCTGCCATGACCATAGAACCTGTGGGTCTCTGTAGCCCTCAGAAGAACCACTTCTTTATCTACTTTAACTGTCTCTGGGACTCTGCTGAGGTGTGTGTAAGGGTGACCCCTCTGATGACCTCCTGGCTCTTTTTTGGAGACTCATAGCCATATAAACTCATTTGTCCTTTCCATTACCCCCTTTCATTAAAGGTCAAAAAGCATTTTTAACTGCTGATATTACATGTAGGCTGAGATATTCTGCTGGTCTGAGTTCACCCTTTTATTCAAGGTCGTTCTCCAATCACATCATCAGCTGGTACTTGGTATTAATCCCTCAGTTCCAGGGAGGCTCATCCGCGGGAGTCATGTCCCATGCTGGGGGGAAGGCAATGCATTTACATGCTGAGTTTGGCTTTGAGACTGGCCACATTTGAGAAACATGGAGGCTCCCAGGAGGTAACTCTTAGGCACCCTGCAGCTCTAGGCCTAGTTCTTATTTCAGGCACACAGGCTCACAAGCATAGTCATTAGCATCAAGGGCTCATTGTTGGACCATCCTTCCTTATTGATCTTAGCCATTGTACTTGGAGGATTGTTGCTGTTCTATTAGAGAATGCAACAGAGCTCCTCTGGCCAGGAACTCAGCACTCCACAGCCATTGTTCCCAACTATAACCATTATGAAAATATCCAAACATTTTTATGCACCCTGCACATATGCCCTGGAGAACTCCCTTCCCGCCTTGCGCCCCCCACCAATAATACCCCACACCAATATTCTTCACCCGCCACCATCGAACCCCTCTGTGGTCCAAAACTGCCCCAAAAATGAAGCCCAATATATTGCCAGGTTCCATTAACAGTAAAATGGAATATAGTCATGGGTTTAAAGGTTAGATATAGAATACATACTAATTTAGAAAAATTAAAGTAAAAATAAATTGGGGTACCAAAAAATTTAAAAATTAAAAAGCTTTGTTTTTGATGTTTTGCCTTCCATCACTGCAATAAGTGCTGCCCTGTATGCACATTGGCAAGGCAAATTCTTCCATCTCTTCCTCAGTGTCTATGTCCTTTCTTTTTCTTTTTTTTCTAATTATTAAACTTGTCTTCACAAAAGTTTTAGGCCACAGTAATTCATATATACAATATATGATACTCCCACATATTCAACATCAGGCACTTTGTCCCTTCCCCAGCAATAATCTTTTTACATGTTCATACTATATTTATTGCAACTGATGTACAGATATTGAGACAATAGCTTTCAAAAAAGGTTACCCTTGGGTTTACCTTGTGGTTTATATTTTAGACTATACACTTTTCTAAATTTTTAGTTATCTTATGTCTTATATTAGGATTTACATTTTAGTCTATAGGCCCCTATACATTTTTGGTGTAATTTAACATGTCCTATATCCATCCTTGCATAATCTTGTGGAACACTTCCATTGCCCCACAGTTACACTGATTCCACCTATTCAATACCTCTTTCCCCCTCCCCTCAGGGCCCACAGTGACAATCACTCTTCATTGCTTGAAGGGCCATGTTCAGAGATACTTGCAACAATGTTGAAGGCTTGACATACTCGACTGCCCTAATGCATTGGGAGCCACCGTTTCTCTCAAGAGATACAATTCTCTCTACTTGAGAACATCAGTCCTCCCCAGGATGTGAGTATACCTTCACTCTCATTGTATGGGTCTCCATCCAGTGATATAACCCACTATGACAAAATGAGCACTCACACACTCCCTAGAAGCCTGTCCTGTGTCTGATGCTCCCCTTTAAGCATCTTAAACAGGCAACCTACCTTATTATAGTTTTGAAAAAGTTTTCTCAACATTATACTCTCAACCACATACCTAACAATCTCTTCATATGTTCCCCCACCTTCCTCCCAATTTCATGGTCCATATTACCCATCCTCTCATCCCTAGCTCCCCTCAAGCCTGCAAAGCCCCACCCAAAGCTATCCCTGTGCCCCCATTTTATCCCTTTCCTGTACGAATACTTACCTCCAGCTTATCATAGATTTCACCCATGTAGGTGTCAGCTCACAACCTTCCTCTACTCCCCAAATTCCTTTAAGCCTATCATCCAGTCTCTAGCCCTCTGAGGCAGCTTGGTTGACTTATTTCATATCATTGAGGTCATGTAGTATTTGTCCTTCAGTGCCTGGGTTGCTTCACTCAACATAAGGTTCTCAAGGGAAGTGAACTTGGCCCAGTGGTTAGGGTGTCTGTCTACCACATGGGAGGTCCACGGTTCAAACCCTGTGCCTCCTTGACCCTCCATGGAGCTGGCCCATGCTCAGTGCTGATGCACACAAGGAGTGCCATGCCACACAGGGGTTTCTCCCGCATAGGGGAGCCCCACGCGCAAGGAGTGCACCCCATAAGGAGAGCCGCCCAGCATGAAAAGAAAGTGCAGTCTGCTCAGGAATGGTGCTGCATACATGGAGAGCTGACACAACAAGATGACGCAACAAAAAGAAACACAGATTCCCGTGCTGCTGACAACAATGAAGCAGATGAAGAAGACACAACAAATAGAGAGAACAGACAACCAGGGCAAGGGGGTGGGGGGAAGGGGAGAGAAATAAATAAATAAATAAATAAATAATTTTTTTTTTTTTAAAAAAGAATGAGTTAGGCAATGTTCCTTCTGTTTCGATTTTTTGGACGAGTTTCAGCAAGATTGGCATTAGTTCTTTCCAGAATGTTTTGTAGAATTCACCTGTGAAGCCGTCTGGCCCAGGGCTCCACTTAGTTGGGAGGTTTTTAATGACTGATTCTATGTCTTTACTTGTGATTAGTTTGTTGAGATCATCGATTTCTTCTTTCGTCATTGTAGGCTGCTTATGTGTTTCTAGGAATGTGTCCATTTCCTCTAAATTGTCCTTCTTGTTGGAATATAGTTTTTCAAAGTATCCTCTTACGATAGTCTTTATTTCTGTGGGGTCAGTGGTGATATCTCCTTTCTCATTTCTTATTTTATATATTTGCATCTTCTCTCTTTTTTTCTTTGTTAGTCTAGCTAAGGGTTTGTCAATTTTATTGATCTTCTCAAAGAACCAGCTCTTGGTTTTGTTTATCTCTTAAGTGCTTTCTTACTTTCTATTTCATTTAGTTCTTCTCTTATCTTTGTTATTTTTTTATTTCTTCTTCCTTTGGGGTTACTTTGTTGTTGTTTTTTAATTAATTCCTCCAAGTGTGCAGTTAGTTCTTCAATTTTAGCTCTTTCTTCTTTTTTGATGTATGAATTTATGGCTATAAATTTCCCTCTCAGTACTGCTCTTGCTGTATGCCATAAGTTTTGGTATGTTGTGCTATCATTTTCATTAGTCTCAAGGTAGTTATTCATTTCTTTTGAGATTTTCTCCTTGACCCACTGTTTTTCTAAAAGTGTGCTGTTTAATTTCCATATCTTATTGCAAAATCTGGGCCTCTGGCCCTTGCAGATTTCCAGCTTCACTTCACTGTGATCAGAGAAATTATTTTGTATGATTTCAATCTTTCTGAATTCATTGAGACTTTCTTTGTGGCCTAGCATATGGTCTGTCTTGGAGAATGATCCATGTGCACTTGAGAAAAATGTATATCCTGCTATATTGGGGTATAATGTTCTGTATATGTCTATTAGGTCCAGCTCCTCTAATATACTGTTCAAAGTTTTTGTTTCTTTATTGATTCTCTTTTGAGATGTTCTGTCCAAAGTTGATAGTGGTGTATTGAAGTCCCCCACTATAGGGAAGCAGCCTTGGCCCAATGGATAGGGCATCCACCTACCATATAGGAGGTCTGTGGTTCAAACCCTGGGCCTCCTTGACCCATGTGGAGCTGTCCCATGCACAGTGCTGATGTGCACAAGGAGTGCCCTGCCACACAGGGGTGTCCCCTGTGTAGGGAAGCCCCATGTGCTAGGAGAGTGCCTCATAAGGAGAGCCACCCAACATAAAAGAAAGAGCAGCCTGCCCAAGAATGGCATTGCACACACAGAGAGCTGACACAACAAGATGATGCAACAAAAAGAAACACAGATTCCAGAAGAACCTCCCCTCCTTCCTCATCTGCTCCAAACCTCCCAGTTATTCAAGGCATAATTTAAGTGCCACGCAGCCTCAAAATTCATCTGCAGATGTTTTTAAAAACAGATGCCCTCCCTCTCAATTCCACTTCCTTCGGTCTGGGATGAGGACCAGGAATCTGTGTTTTAAATGTCACACATGTATTCCTATATCCAGCAGATTCAAGAGCCACCCCTCTAGAGCTTTGGATCCCAGACCTTGGACTTCACAGGGCTATAAGATTTACACTTGCACATGTGTGCAAACACACATGCACACACACATCAGCTGCGGGACTCGGTGTTGGCTGCCAACGTTATATTTTGCTCAGAGGAAGAGGACATTGCCCTGTATCTCTCTTGGATAAAATCATTACCCCCTAAACCTACCTTATGGAGCCCTGCGCCTGGGATCAGCCCTGACCCAGTTATGGGGAGTGGGGGACCCCATAAGAGAGTCCCTGACCGAGAGGCTTGCAGCCTGAGCGGGCCGGGAGCCCAGGGTCAGACCCACGAGCTGAAGAACCCTCCCAGTCCGTGTCCACTAACACTAGGAAGGTCGGTGCAGGAGACGTCTCTGAGCTGACTGGGGCCGTGGGGAGAGAATACAGAACCCGCTGAGTCCTGAAATTGGGTGCCCAAGCTAGGGAGGAGAGTGTTACTCATCAAAGCGGTGGATTGTCCACCGAAGGCACTCAAATGACCAATTCCTGAAATACTGGTGTTTCAAAGGGAGAAAGGTTCTTGTTAAGCATGAAGCAGAAGCTCAGATGGTCTATTGGCCAAAACTCTGTCTCCCTGAGCCTAAGAAGTCCAGGGTGTTTAAGGATTCAGACCTGAGAAGGTGGAGCTGTTGGTATTACAACAGCAAGTGTAAGCAAGGACTGGCACAAGGCTGGGAACCATTACAAGAGTCAAGAGAAAAAATGTCGTGAGCTGTTACAAGAAGGAGCTGCGCGACAGTAAGAGGGTGGCCTGGAAACAGAGCCCCCTACCTCAAGAGAGGACTCAGCTAACCGTGTCCCAAGAAAAAATTTAACTCACCCAAAGGCAGCTAAAGGCAGAGATCAACATTGTCCGGGGAGCTCTGAATTTGTACCTGTCACTGCTGTGTGCCCACAGTCTGGGAACTTGAATGTAGAGTGTGTGAGCACAGGAGGGCAGGGGAGTGACCTCGGGTTCAGCTCCCAGCTCTGCTTGGACAAGTCACGTGACCTCGTTTAGCCTCGGTCTCCATTCTCACGAGGGAACTCCTGCCTCACAAGGATGTTCGCAGAATCAGACAAGCTGAGGGACTCGGCTCACCCACTACCCTGTCACGAATCCCACCCTCCCGATCCCCCAGCTGGAGATAAGCGCCCCCTCCTTTGGGCTTTAATGTACTTTTCTAACGCATTTTTATTTGCACGTTATATCAATCTCCCAGACTAAAGGCTCGATGAGAAAAGAGCAATGCTTGTTCGTATTACATTCCAGAGCCCAAAGCACTCTAGGACTCAATAAATATGTTGAGAGAATGAATGTGTTTAAATGCCATAAAAACACTAGTAACCTCTTCCATTCCTTCTATGAACTTCCCCTTTCCAGGAACTCTTCCCCCTTTTCTAGAACTCCTCGTGGCTGGCTGCGTATATAATGACCAACTTTTCACAGGACAAAGGAGGTCTGCTGAAAAGAATGCAGGCTGGGCGCTAGAACCATAAAAACTTCCTCTCTCCCTTTTTTTCTTTTATAAATTATTTTTTTTTAATTTCTCTCCCCTTTCTGTCCCGTCTCCCCAGTTGTCTGCTCTCTGTGTTCATTCACTGTATGTTTTTCTGTGACGGCTTCTATCCTTATCAGCGGCACCGGGAATCTGTGTTTCTTTTTGCTCCGTCATCTTGCTGTGTCAGCTCTCCGTGTGTGAGGCACCATTCCTGAGCAGGCTGCTCTATCTTTTGCACTGAGCGGCTCTCCTCACGGGGCGCACAACTTGCACATGGGCCTCCCCTATGCGGGGGACACCCCTGCATGGCAGGGCACTCCTTGTGCGCATCAGCACTGCGCATGGGCCAGCTCCACACGGGTCGAGGAGGCCCAGAATTTGAACCGCGGACCTCCCATGTGGTAGGCGGACGCCCTAACCACTGGGCCAAGTCTCTGCTTCCCGTAAAACCTTCTCTTAAAGCACAGGAGCCTGTTGAACCTTGGGTGGTCAAAAAGAACCTTCTGTTTGCAAGAACCCCTGATATTTTGTAATTACAGGTTAATAGAAAGACTGCTATGTTAGGGCAGTTCTCACACTTCAGGGCTTTTGGAAATACCATGGTTAAGTGTTCAGCAAATCCTGGCAATTAGCAAATGTATTCACTGTGCTTTAGTTTACACTTTCATTCCCAAAGGCAGTTGTTTACTTGATTGTACATGATCAAGTAATTGTACATGATCGTAAATGAAAGTAGACTCACATTTCTTAGGTATATTTGAAACTCACAAATCTAGCCAGGTTCACCAAATATTTATCACAGGAAGGGCCTTACTTAAACAACTAAATTGATGAAAAGAGAAGGGCTAACAGGACCAAGATTTATGAGCAGGTTAATTATCCTTTCCTGCTGTGGCTATTAGTTGGTTTTTAGTCTTTTCTAATAAGGAATCCCAAAGCTGGAAGAAGCCTCCAAGTTAATCCAGGACAACTTTCTACCCAATATGGAATTCCTTCTGCCTATGTCAAAGGAGTAGATACCTGGCCTCAGAGAACTTTCAGGAATGGCGTTCCTCATTTGTAGATAGCTGTCATTGTTATGAACATTATCCTTAAATTGGCAGGCATTGGCTAGAGGCTCAGAAACCTATTTCCTGGATTTCCTGGGAACACAGGTATCACATTTCCCAGGTTTCCTTTCACTTAAGCACAACTGTGTAGTTCTAGCCACTCAAGCAGAAGCGATGTCATGGAAACCTGCACGTGTGTTCTCCACTGCATTCGTTTCTCATCTGAGCTGGATGCAGAGGATTCAGAGAGGCAAAAAGAGATGGCAGGACCCCCTAGAAGGACACCCTTGAGTCTCTGTTTGGAGGAGACCTTCAAAGGAGAATTACCTGACTAGGAATGCACACACTGGGTCATTGCATGATTAAGAAATAATTTCATTGTATTAAGTGACAGAAATGTGAGGGTGGTTTCTTAGAGCAGTTAGCATGCCTTGACTTGTACAGATCTTGGTACCTTGAAGTAGAGTGCTGCCATCTCACACACAAAAAAGAAAAAACTATGATATGTGGCCTTGGCTTAGCAGTGAGATGATGGACGGCAACTGACACTGAAAGGTACTTTGCAATGGAAAAATATTTGGTAAAAATATTGCCTGGGATAAGTTGGAAGGCATACCATGTGAATACTGGGTCTATAGATTTGGGGGAAATCATTAACAAATATTGGCTGCATTTGGGAAATATTATAAGAAAAAGACGAGATCAGGGAAAATTTGGCCTTTCAGCAAAACCTGAGATTAAGGGTGGTGGGCTTCCCTCACAAGACTATTATCTCAGCTAGCTTCTAGGGAACAGATAAGCTTGGTGAAAAGGAAAGAAACAATTCAAGGTGAAAACTATGCTTGAGGAAGAAATTTCGACATAGTTATTGACACATAGAACTGACTGGAAGCGTATAAAGGAGTTCAGTAATTTTTTATTGTATTACCAAAGAAACCACAAATTTACACTAAAATGTCTTTGTTCAAAGATCCAACCAGTTCTTGGGTTTCCTAATTTATTGTAAGTATAAATTAGCTACTTTTAGGGCTTCATAGTCCCTGAGGAGAGCATCCTCCAAAATACGCACTTCAAATGCAGGCACAGAAATGGATAAAGAAGAAAACAGTATTTGGTGACTGTGAGAGTAGGCCACAGCTCAGATTGACTAGATGCTGAATGAACAGATTTGCTCTTATTCTTGGGCACAGAGCTAGTCCACATTCCCCATTCTTCCTTGAAGTCAGACTTGCTCTTACTAGTGAGTTCTAGCCAATACACTGTGGTTAGAACCAATGCCTACCATTTTCACACCTGGCCTATAATTCACTGGATTATATATATGAATGTGGTTAAAAGGGGAATTTTTAGGTTGCATATATGTTACTAGAATAACAATTTTTTAAAATCCATGGAACTGCACAACACAAATAATGAGCCCTAAATTAAACCATGGACTATAGTTAATAATACAATTACAAAAATGTGCTTTCATGAATTGTAACAAATGTATACCATACCAATGCAAAGTGTTAAGAATAGGGTGATATATGGGAATCCTGTTTTTATGCATGATTGTTGTATAAATTCACAACTATCTAATAACGAAAAAAAGTACAGGGTTGTTCCTTGGACTCTTGAAAAGTAAAAAGAAAAAAAAAGAATTTATTGTTTAGACAAAACAGCATACAAGTTGTAGACAAGTAGAATTATGTTAACCTTCTAAGATAAGCTTTATAAGTTTGATTTGATTCTTTTACAAATACATCAGATCTACTAACCAACCAATACACATGGATGTTAGGCAATTTAGTGTCTAATAATCAGAAAATTCTGGCATATGAAAGGGAAGTATAGAGCTTTTGGTGTCAGAAAGCTGAGAATGCTATTTATCTTCCAAATTCCCTTCTCCCCTTCTCCCAGAATAATAGAATTTTAGGTGAGTACACAGTATCTCAAACAATGACCACAGTACCCAGCTTCCCTTGCAGCTACAAGTGGCCATATCACTAAGTTCACACCAATCAAATGTAAGATGAATTACTGTGAACAATTTCTTTGTCACTTGCATAAAAGAAATTGTCTGCCTTCCAGTTAACTTCCTTCCCCCTCCTTCCCCCCGCCATCAGGGCCATATAAAATTTGAAGCCTGGATTTGTGCATTGTGGTGTTCCTGTGCCCCCTTTCTACTATCCCCCAGGAGATAACAGGGCAACAACATGGAAAGATCCTGGTATCTTAAAAGACTTTTTTGATCTGAAATGCTGCATTACTCTTACTCACTTACTTGCCTTTGGACTACTGTATGAGAGAACTGTTTATTTATATCAAAATGTTTTCATTAAACAAAAAACATTGGTTCTAGGGTAGAGGTTGAAAAAGAGAGAGATTGGAAACAGGGCAAAACTTAGGATGATATTGAAATGAGAGCTAGTGAGGTCTTGAACCAAAGTAAAGATCCAGGGAATGAGAGGCAGAACAAACAGGACTGAAATCAACCCAAGTATCTACTAACAAACGAACAGACTAAAAGGTAATAGCATATTCACACACATCACTGAAAATGACTAAATCACAATTAAGCACTACAGCATATTTAATCCTAAAAAATTATATTGAATTAAAAGGCAAGTCCCAGGAGACTATATAGGGTACAATGCCATTTTATAAAGCTCAAAAAAGAGTAAAACCAAAAAAGCATATTGTTTAAGCATATATAATTATGCATTTTTGAAGAAAGGGAATAATAAACTTAAGACAGGATAATTATTACTTCTGAAAGAGGACTAGGTGGGGAAAAGAAAAACTGGGATAGAGGAGGAATACACAATAGATGCAATCTATTGTTGATGTTCTTCTTCGTAGATGGTGAATTCATGGTTGTCATTATGCTTCATAATTTATACAAATGTTACATTATATTTCATTTTTTGCATTTTGGTTCACATAGGTTGGTTAATAATAATACTAGGTTAAGAACTCATGTTGGGAAGTGGATATGGCTCAAGTGGTTGGGCTCTCATCTACCATGTGGGAGGCCCCAAGTTCATTTCCTGGGGCCTCCTGGTGAAGGCAAGCTGGCCCATGCTGTGGAGAGCCGGTGCTGCAAGATGACACAATAAAGGGAGACACAAAGGAGAGGCAGTGAGAGACACAGAAAAACCAGGGAGGTGAGGTGGCTCAAGCAATTGAGTGCCTCTCTCCCACACCAGAGGTCCCAGGGTTGGTTCCCAGTGCTCCCTAAAGAGAAACACAAAAAGAAAAGACAAGCACAATGGAAAGAATGCACAGCGAATGGACACAGAGAGCAGTGAATGCAAACATCAACAAGGGGTGGGAATAAAAATAATTAAAAATTTTTTACATTTAAAAATTTAAAGTAAAAAAAGAACTCATGTCATCATTGGTTCATGTAATTAATTTCTTTTAAAAGGGGGTTGGGCAGAGTCTGGTACCAGGATATAGGCTAGGTTGAATAAAGAGAGATACTGGAGGCAAAGCAACTACTAAGGCAGGCATCCAAAGACTCCAAGTAAGAGACAAGGGGTACCTGAAAAAGAGCAAAGGCCCTCAGAATGAGAAACTGTGTTGGTTTCAGATACATGAAAGAGGCAGGACCAGAAGACTAGTAGAAAGAGTTCATACTTGCTAATCAGATGCACAATAGCAAATACTGAGGCTTGTGTTTGGTTTGAATAAAGAAATCCAAACCAAAACTGATTATATACTTCTAGAAACCCAGAAACTGTTGAGCACTGAGGGCTGAATTTGTTTAGTTAGTTTATGTTAATAACCAACCAAAACACCACATTGCCTTAATAGCTACTCTCAAAAAATGGAACAACTCTCACTACTTCAGAAGCAATAATAAAATGACTAATTAAAAAATAAATACATTAACAAATAATACCTAAAATGCAATTATAGATATGCTCAATTGAAAATATTTATACTTAAAATTTAAAACTGATTTAAGGCGAAAGCACAGACCACATCTTTACAATTTCAGACTAACAAACATAACTGGCTTTGTTCCACAGTTTGGAAAAGTTCAACATTCTGTCAAATAAATCCAACTGTTTTATTGGATGGTTTCAACCTAAAGTTCTGACCTCAAACAAAAAAATGTTATGAATGTAATTGAAACCATTGAATTGTATATGTGAAAGTGGTTAAAATAAAAACTTTATGTTGTATATCTGTTATCAGAAAAAAAATTTTTTTAACTGTAGAGCTATACAGAACAGAGTAAATCCCTATGGACTATACTTAAACTATGGACTATACTATAAACTATGGACTATACTTAAGAGTATAATAATAATAATTTTGCTTCAACTGTAACAAAGGTACACATTAAAGCAAAATGGTAATAATAGGGAAAACTGTGTGTGTGAGGTAGGTGTATATGGGAACACTATACTTTTTGCGCATTATTTTTCTATAAACCTACAACTTCTCTAATAAAAAAGTAATTAAACTTTTTAAAGTGGTGGAAAGAAGATGGAAGAGTAGGATACTCCAAATGCACCCCCTGCCCAGTAATATCTAAAAACAAGCAGAAACTGTCAAAACCAACTTTTTTAGAACTCTGGAGCAGATTCAAAGGTTTGCCGCAGCCAAGAAAATGTTGACTCAAGAAAAAAGCAAACTAAAAAGGGGAGGGTGGAAAAGCTGTGTGGCACTTTTGCTGGCTCTAGCTCCAGCTGCTCCCTGGCTTGGCCATAATTTGGGGAGTGGACAGATGCCTGTGGCCCCAGTATGGGTCCCTAGGAGGGAACAGAACATACTGTATTACAAATTTAGTTTGTGTGTATGTCTGTTCCAACCCATTTGGTGGCTACCTGAAGGTCTCACTCAAGGTTTTAGCAAACCTAGAACTCATGCAGGGTGGAGAAGTAGCAGGCATTCCTGCAAAGCACTATGAGGAAACAATCAAACCATAGACACCTAGGGAGAAAGATTACAGTTGAGACAATCGCACTTGTGGGGCTCAGAAGGAAAAGCTGGGAGAAATCTGGATATCCAGGAACCTTTGTGTATCCTGGGGAATTTTTGAAAGCCAAACACATGCTGAGGGCAGGAAGCATACTCCTGAAACACCTGAGAACACCCTCAGTGTACACCTTGGCTGATCTGCAAACTCAGGGTAAACTGGACTAAGTGTTAAAGGAGAGCTCCAGCATGGAGAAGCTTCAGAGACTGGGGAAGGTTTTTTTTTATTTTTATGGGATGTTTCATATATTTTAGTTTTGATTTGTGATCCTAACATTTGAGGACATCTCTGTTAAAACACTAGATGAATACAAGCTAAAGGTAAAGAGACTTCAAAGAAGACATATGACAAGGAATACTGTCTTTGCAAAAGTGGTTTGTAAAATTACTAAACAGGGAAGTGGACTTGGCCCAGTGGTTAGGGCGTCCGTCTACCACATGGGAGGTCTGCTGTTCAAACCCGGGTGTCCTTGACCCGAGTGGAGCTGGCCCATGCGCAGTGCTGATGCACGCAAGGAGTGCCATGCCACGCAGTAGTGTCCCCCGCATACGGGAGCCCCACGCACAAGGAGTGCGCCTGTAAGGAGAACTGCCCAGCGCGAAAGAAAGTGCAGCCTGCCCAGGAATGGCGCCGCCCACACTTCCCATGCCACTGACGACAACAGAAGCGGACAAAGAAACAAGACGCAGCAAATGGACACAGAGAACAGACAACCGGGGGAGGGGGGGAATTATATAAATAAATAAATCTTTTTTAAAAAAATTACTAAACAAAGAGACTACCACAACCCTCACCAACCAAACCCTGAAGAAAGGGAAAAATCTAATTTCCAGCGTTAACACAATAAAATATCTAATATCCACATTTCAACAATAAACACAAATAATACAAAGAAACAGGAAAGGATAGCCAGGTCAAAGGAACAAAACCAAGTGACAGAAACCAGCCCTGAGAAATTCCAGACATTAGAATTACTAATCAAAAATATTAAGTCAACTCTTGTAATTGGTTTTAGAGCTAAAGGAAACATCAACAAAGAACTAAAGTAAATCAGGAAAATTTTGCAAGAACAAAATGAGAATTTCAATAAAGAGATAGGAATTTTTAAAGGAAGCAAAGAAATTCCAGAACTGAAAAGTGTACTATCTGAAACAAAAAATAATTCACTAGAGGGGTTCAACAGCAGAATTAGAAAGGCAGAAGAAAGAATCAGTGAATATGAAGATGGAAAAATTGGTGTTATACAATCTTAAGAGCAGGAAGGAAAGTGAACAGAACCTAAGGAATTTTGGTACACCATGAAACATACCAACATGCTCTTTATGACAGTCCCAAAAGGAGAAGAGAAAGAGGAAAAAGAATACTTGAAGAACTAAGAGCCAAAAACTTCTCACATTTGCAAAAGATATGAAATACCCATCAACAAGGTTCAGTGAACTCAGAATAGAACAAACTCAAAGAGATTACACTGAGATACATTATAGTTAAACCACCAAATTCCAAAGACAAAAATAGAATCCTAAAGGCAGTGAAAGAGAAGCAGCACATCATGTACAAGGGATCCTCAATAAGATTTTGTGCTGATTTCCCATCAGAACCCATAGAGGTGAAAAGGCAATGGGATGATATATTTAAAATGCTAAAAGAATAATAAATAGTTAACCAAGAATTCAATATCCAGCAAAACTGTCCTTCAAAAATGAGGGAAAATTTTAAACATTCCCAGATAAACAAAGCTCAGGGAGGTTGTTAATACTAGACCTGCCAGGAAATGTTGAGGGGAGTTCTTCAGCAAGAAAGAAAAGGATACTAGACAGTAACTTGAAATCATGTGATTAAAAAAAAGAGCTGCAAGAAACAATATAAGATTAGAGTAATTCTAACAATGATGCACAAAACTTTTATGGATAAAATTATTCAAAATTATTTTTAAAAAATAAGAAATGAAGTAAATTACATTTTGGGAATGGGAAGGTTAACAGCAAAAAGAAAGCCATATTTCTTAAATTAATAACACATTCAATGGAGTATCAATCAAAATACCAACAAAATATAGTGCCAGACTCAAAAATATTTATGTGGTATAATACTTAATATATGATGTCACTACAAATCAGTAAATGTTGGATAAGTTTTTTAATGGATACTGCCTATCCACATGGTAGAGAAACTGTATTTCACATGATAGGAAAAATTAAGAGTATGTCATAAAAAATAATTTACAGGGGAGCTGATGTGGCTCAGTGGTTGATGCGAGCTTCCCACTTACTAGGTCCCAAGTTCAATCCCCAGCCCCTGTACCTCAAAAACAAACAAATGAAAAAATAATAATAATTTAAAATATACAATTAAACATTTTTTTACATTATGTCTTTCATCACTGTAAGATCTGTTGT
This sequence comes from Dasypus novemcinctus, assembly GCF_030445035.2. Lineage (NCBI taxonomy): Eukaryota > Metazoa > Chordata > Mammalia > Cingulata > Dasypodidae > Dasypus > Dasypus novemcinctus. The sequence goes on along the minus strand of NC_080699.1, from coordinate 39,397,162 downwards.
CTTGTATGTACAGTGACATTTTCTTCCATTAATTCCCTCAGTGTCTTATTTTTTTCATTTTGTCTTCAAAGAAGCTCTAGTTTACAGAAAAGTGATATAAGGGATTCCCATATAACCAACATGCTCCCCCTTTTCCCCTTTCCCCTATTTATAACATTTCACATGTGGATGGTACATTTGTTACAATTGATGTACAAATATTGAAACATTGCTACTAACTGTGGTCAATGATTTACATTATGGTTTACATTTTGGACCACACACTTTTATAGATTTTGATGAACTTTACACGGCCTGTATCCATCATTGTAAGATCATATAGAACAATTCCATCACCCCAAAAAAGCCTCAAAACCTTTTAAAATTTTTTTATATTTTATTTGCTGTTTTTTAAATTATCATTATTATTTCAATTTCTTATTAATTGTATTTGGTTGTTTTGTTGGTTTCATTTTTGAAGAAGTGTTGGATCAGAGAAGGATTACAATTGTGGCATGGAGGATCGTTTGATCAGGGTGTCAGTGGCGGGGAATGCATGGAAGGTGGTTCACCTGGGGCATACCTATAAGACATAAAAATGTAGTCAATTGTTCATGGGGCATTGTCACAGTGGGTGGAGATTTACACAATAATCAAAAGAATATTGAATTCCCATCCTGGGGAGCTCTGCCACATTCTCTAATGGGACAGCAAGACTCCCCTGAGTACAGGGGCACAGACTAGTGAAGGAGGTTGGAACATTGACCGGCCTTTGATATTAATGACTATACTTAATATCCTTTGTTTTTGAAATTGAAACTTATCCTAGTATTATATATTGCCTAAGAATTATCTCTTGAGAGCCTCCTTGTTGCTCAAATATGGCCTCTCTCTAAGTCAAACTCAGCATATAAAATGCATTACCTTCCCCCCAGCATGGGACATGACTCCTGGGGATGAGCCTCCCTGACACTGAGGGATTACTACCAAGCACCAACAAGCAATGCAACTAGAAAAAGACTGTGTCCAAAAGGGGGAAATGGTAAAGACAAATGAGTTTATATGACTAAGAAACTTCAAAGTGAGTTGGGAGGTCATTCCAAGAGGTTATGCTAATGCATGTCTCAGGAGGAACTCATGGACTGCCAAAATAAATATTGGCTCAAATAGCGGGCTCCTGAGGGCTCTGGAGACATCCAGACACTAATAAGCATGATGACAGTTCAGGAGTTTGGTGTCCTGCCAGTGGGCTCTACCCTGGAATTTTTGCTCCCCAGTGTGATAGAATTGGACTCAGTTGTGGTTTCTCTACATATGGCTCTTCTGCCCCTTCTATTTGAACTACAGTTGATGGGTTTTTGTTCAAGAGACTTGAATCTTTGAGCTGTCCATGTGCCAGCTGGTCCCTGAATCTCACTAGAGTTGCAACATCTACTCTCCAATTCATTGCACTCACCTAGGACAACTAAGAAGGAGATGATGATGGGCAGCAACCATCCCAAGGAACAGAGAAAGTCTGCAACTGCAAGCAAGATTGTCCCATCCATCTGCCCCATGGGATCCAAACCCCCTCTCAGTTAGAGGTGGAGTGGGCATCAGCATTCCAGAATCCTTAGGACTGTGGAATGAATGATGGACTAGAATAGACTTACTATTATTCTACTATAGACTTATTGTGATTGTAGCAGTGCAAGAACTTTTATAATTGATGTGGAGGTAGTGGCCACTGGAGGTTCTGAGGGCAGGGACGGGGAAAAACAGGTGCAATATGGGGGCATTTTCAGGGTTTGGGAACTGTCCTGAATGACATTGCAACGACAGATACAGACCATCATATATCTTGTCATAACTTAGAAAATTGTGCATGAGGAAGTGTAAACTGCAAAGTAAGCTATAATCTATGCTTATAGCTTAGTGGCAGTGCTCCAAAATGTGTTCATCAATTGTAACAAATGTACCACACTAATGAAGGACGTTGTTAATGTGCGAAGACGTGGGAAGGGTAGGGAGTGGGGCATATGGGAATCCCCTATATTTTTTATGTAACATTTATGTAATCTAAGTATCTTTAAAAAATAAAAAGTATATATAAAAAACAATAAGTCAGAGATATTAAATTTTTAAAGAAACATTTAAAATACAGAAGAACATTTAGAGAACTTTTAAAACACAAAGTGAAAAAAAGAAGCCATAAACTGAAAAAAGACTTCTGCAACATATATATCAAATGAAGTATTAGTATCCATAATATAGAAAGAACAACTCAAATTAGCAGGAAATTGGACAAAAGATATTTTCAGACATTTCACAGAGGAAAAAATCTGAATCTACATATGTGAAAATACACCCCATCTCACTAGTAAAGAGATAAATGCAAATTAAAATGACAATTATGTACCATTTCACACCAATTAGATTGCAAAACATTTAGTCAGCAAAACTCATTAAATTGCTACACTTTGGAGAACAGTTTCACAAAACCTAGACCAGTTGAAGAGCTGAACTACAGAAGTTCTTCAACGAAGATCTGAACACTACTAGTTCTACTTTTAGGTGCCGTAGAAATACTTGCCAACGTGTACTTAAAGAGATATGCACAATCATGTCTTTATTCTCAGGGTTCTACATGCTGATGGCAACTGCCTTGACATGGACTTTTGTTCATGCTCTAGGCACAGGGTAGAGATTTTCAGTCTGGAAGTTAGCATCCTTAAGTTTTTGGAAACTTTTCATACTCTTCCTTTGATACATTCCTTCATCTAAACAGTGCAAAAATACAGTTTCTCCAATAAAAAGGCAGGTCTATGCCTGAAAATCCTGCAGTAAATCCCTCCAGCTGATGCTAACCCTAGCCAGAGTCTCCAATTGTGTATTTGGTGCAGGGATTCTTAATTAGGGGTCCATGAGCTTGAATTGAAATTCAAAAAACATTATTCTTGTTGGGACGTGCTGGTGAGGGTGTGATATATTTAATAAGTAATATACAGTATAGTGTGGGCTTAGTAAAGGGTCCATGGTTTTCACCTGACTGGCAAAGGGGTCCGTGGAACAAAAAAGGTTAAGAACCCCTGATTTAGTGCATCACTTATCTAGATAGTTAAGGATTACTGACACTGGGGGAGATAGAGAGGAAACAAAGAGAATAAAAGAAGGCAGAGACAATGCAGGAAGCAGGGAAAAGCAAAATTCTTCTGCCAGCCAGTGAATCGGAAGCAATGCATGGGACTGGAGGTCTCACTGTCCATCAAACACTTACATGGCACTTACTCTGGTCAGGCACTTCTCTAAGCACTTTACAGATCTTCATGACAAATTACTGAGGTATTCCTTATCATCGTCCCACGTTTCAGATGGAGAAACTGAGGCAGAGAGTGTTAAGGTTATACATCCAGGTATGCCAATGATCCAGAGTCCATACTCTCAACCTCCAGACCATGCTTTTTCTAGAGGGGCTGGCAAGTTGTTTTTGTAAATGGCCAGGTAGCATGTACTTTAGACTTTGTAGATGACATTCAGTGCCTGCTGCATATTCTTATTCTTCTATCCTTTTTAAAAAATAATGCCTTAAAAATATAAACACCATTTTTAGATCCTAGGCTGTATAAATCAGATTCTCAGGCCTCATCCTCCAAAGATTTTAATCTAGGTCTGGGTAACTGGCTACCACCTGTGCTCTTAGTTAACACGCTCCTTAGGTGATTCTGCAGCTGAGGGCAATCATTCCTCCTTTCATTCAGTCATTCAACAAACGTATGCAGAGAAAGCTTCTGTTTGAGATGCAGAAGGGAGCAAGGCAGACATGATCTCGGCTTGCAGAGCTTGCAGCCTTGTAGAACAGGTAGACAAACCCACTATTTTTTTAAAGATTTCTTTTATTTATTTATTTCTATCCCCCCACCCCACCCTGCTTTATTGTTTTACGCTCACTGTCTGCTCTCTGTCTTCTTTTTAGGAGGCAACCAGGAACCAAACCTGGGACCTCCCATGTGGGAGAGAGTCATCCAATCACTTCAGCCACCTCCATTCCCTGCTTGTTGTGTCTCTCATTGTGTTTTTTCCCCATTGTGTCTCTTCATTGTGCCATCTCGTTGCATCATCTTGTTGCATCAGCTTGCCATTCCAGGCCATCACATCAGTTTGCTGTCTTGCTTGTCTTCTTTAGGAGGCACTGGGAACCAACCTGGGACCTCTCATGTGGTAGGTGGGCACCCAACTGCTTGAGCCACATCTGCTTCCCCAGTATGTTAATTCACAGGAAACTTAGAGGCTCAGTTAGAAAATATATCTGGAGCTTCAAGAAGCTCCTTCAGAAGACTAGTCAGGGGAAGCGGACTTGACTCAAAGGCTAGGGCACCCGCCTACCACGTGGGAGGTCTGCGGTTCAAACCCCGGGCCTCCTTGACCCATGTGGAGCTGGCCCATGCGCAGTGCTGATGCGCGCAAGGAATGCCGTGCCACACAGGGGTGTCCCCCGCATAGGGCAGCCCCACGCGCAAGGAGTGCGCCCCGTAAGGAGAGCCACCCAGCGCGAAAGAAAGTGCAGCCTGCCTAGGAATGGTGCCGCCCACACGGAGAGCTGACAAAGCAAGATGACGCAACAAAAAAGAAAACAGATTTCCAATGCCACTGATAAGGATAGAAGCGGTCACAGAAGGACACACAGCAAATGGACACAGAGAGCAGACAACTGGGGGGGAAGGTGGGGAGAGAAATAAATAAAAAATAAGTCTTTTTAAAAATTACAAAAAAAAAAAAAAAAAGACTAGTCAGAGATGAAGGAGGCTTAGCCCAAGGGAACTGCATTTCAAAGTTTGAAGATAATCTCCAGGCCAAAGGGATTCTCTATCATCATTCCATCAGGTGAATGTGTTTTGCTGCCCTCCATTGGTTTTGTTTTTTGTTTGTTTGTTTAAAGATTTATTTTATTTATTTCTCTCCCCTTCCCCCTCACCCCAGTTGTCTGTTCTCTGTGTCTATTTGCTGCGTGTTCTTCTTTGTCCACTTCTGTTGTTGCTAGCGGCACCGGGAATCTGTGTTTCTTTTCATTGCGTGATCTTGTTGTGTCAGCTCTCCATGTGTGCGGTGCCATTCCTGGGCAGGCTGCACTTTCTTTCACGCTGGGCGGCTCTCCTTATGGGGTGCATTCCTTGCGTGTGGGGCTCCCCTATGCGGGGGACACCCCTGCGTGGCAGGGCACTCCTTGTGCGCATCAGCACTGCGCATGGGCCAGCTCCACACGGGTCAAGGAGGCCTGGGGTTTGAACCGTGCACCTCCCATGTGGTAGACGGACGCCCTAAGCACTGGGCCAAGTCTGCTTCCCTCCATTGCTTTGTATAGTGATTTGGATCTACTGTTTTAATACACAGGGTTCTCACTATTTTTCTCTCAACTTTGCTGTTCTAGTTGATCACCATTTCAAATCTACTTTAACCCTGGAAGTATTGTGTGATAATTTGAAAAGAATTCTCTAGGGCAGGGTTTCTTAACCTTTTTTGTTCCATGGACCCCTTTGCCAGTCAGGTGGAACCATGGTCCCCTTCTCAGAATGCAGCAGCAGATAGTTTTATGACACTCAACATCAGAAGTCAGAGAAAATAAAGATAATAAGTTGATTTTTTTCAATTCAGGCCCACAGACCCCCTGAAATCTTAACCCCTGGTTAAGAACCCCTATACTAGGGGGAAATAGAGAAAAGACCATTTCTGTAAATTCACAGAAAATGTAGAATTTGTCATAGGAATTGCCTCATTTCTTTTCCTGCACTGTGCTTCCATTTATGCCTCTTTGAAAGGGACTATAATCTCATTATTTTTCTTTTGGTTCTGAACAAACCAGGTAAAAAGACACCTTGGAAGTGAATGTGGCTCAAGCAGTTGGGCTCCCAACTACCATATAGGAGGTCCAGGGTTCAATGTCCATGGCCTCCTGGTGAAGGCAAGCTGGCCGGTGTGGCAAGCTGGCTCATGTGGAGTACTGGCCTGCGTGGAGTGCTGGCCTCTGTGGAGTACGCACAGGTGTGCTGCCCTGCACATCAGTGCTGGCCCACGCGGAGAGCTGGCACAGCAAGATGACGCAACAAAAAGAGACACAGAGGAGAGACAATAAGAGATGCAGCAGATCAGGGAGCTGAGGTGGTGGAAGAGAATGATCACTTCTCTCCCACTCCAGAAGGTCCCAGGATTGGTTCCCGGAGCTGCCTAATGAGAAGCAGACACAGAAGAACATATAGCGATTTGGACACAGAGAGCAGACAATGGGGTTGGGGTAGGGGGAGAATAAATCTTTTTTGAAAAAAAAGGCACACCAAAAGCTGTAGGAGGAACTCATAAAGGAGGTATCAAGGCACAGTAAGGTAGTTTTGCCTTCCAATCTCAGGTTATAAATTTACAAAACCCTTGCATTATTTAATCTGCCCTGAGGCTTTGGTATGTAGAAGTAAAGCTTTAGAAGTAACCAGGTATTTTTTTTCTTTATTAGAGAAGTTTTAAGTTTATAGAACAATTATGCATAAAATAAGGGTTTCCTATATACTGCCCTATTATTAACCCTTTGCATTGGTCTGGAAAATTTGTTACAATTGATCATAGCACATTTTTATAATTGTGCTATTAATTATGGCCCATGGTTAACTTAAAGTTCACTGGTGTAGTGTAGTTACATGGATTTTTAAATTTTTATTCTGTTACCATATATGCAATCTAAACTTTGCCCTTTAAATCACATTCAGATATATATTTCAGTGCTATTAATTATGTTCCCAATGTTGTGTTAACGTCATCACCATCCATTACCAAAACATTTTCATCACTCCAAATAGGAGCCCTGTACATTTTAACTTCCTATTCTTTACCCATATCCCATCCCCTGGTAACCTATATTCTAGATTCTGACTCCATGAGTTTGCTTATTCTAATTATTTCATATTGGTGAGATTTTACAATATTTGTTCTTTTGTGTCCGGTTTATTTTACTCACCATCATATCTTCAAGGTTCGTCGATGTTGTTGCATGTATCAGGACTTCATCCCTTTTCACAGCTGAATAATATTCCATTGTGTGTGTGTGTGTGTGTGTATATACACACACACACACACCACATTTTATCTATCCATTCATTGGTTGCTGGACACTTGAGTTGTTTCCATCTTTTGACAATTATACATAATGCTGTTATGAATATCAGTGTGCAAATATCTGTTCAAGTCTCTGTTTTCCATTCTGTTAGGTAGTGCCAGGTCATATGATAGTTCTAAACTTAGTTTTCTGAGGAACCACCAATCTTCTACCTGTATGATTTTACATTGCCACCAGCAATAATGGGGTGTTCCTATTTCTCTACATCCTCTCCAACAATTGTGATTTTCAATTTTTAAAATAGCAGTCATTCTAATGACTATGAAATAATATTTCATTGTGGTTTTTTCATTTGTTTGTTTGTTTGGTTATTTTTAGGAGGTACAGGGATTGAACCCTGGGCTTTGTATATGTGAAGCAAACACTCACTGAGCTACACTCACTCCACTCATTGTGGTTTTGATATGCATTTCCCTAATTGCTAATGATATTGAGCATCTTTTCATTGCTTTCTGGCCATTTGTATATCTTCTTTGGAGAGATATCTATACAACATTTTTGCCCATTTTTAAAAAAATTATTAACTACTTTATTTCAAATTCAGAAAAATAAAAGAACAGAAAAAGGCAGCTCAACAAATTATGAAAACATTACTCCCAAAAAGCTCTTTTTTAGTCACTTTTATCTCATATAATTCCAACTGCTAACTCAGTTGTTCTGCTGGTGTTCAGAAAGATACCCAGATGAACACAGATTAGTTAAATGACATTGTCAAGGTCTCATTATTAATGAAAAATAGGAAGAAAAGAAAGAAAAAGCTTAATCATATACTTATCTCACAAAACCAAACCCCATATTCTTTTTTTAACTTCTAGAATTAATATAATCCCACCTTTGCTTTTGCTACAAAAACATTACAATGTTGTTAACTATAGTCCATAAATTACATTAGTTTTATTTTTCCCATGTGTCACCACATTCTTAACATCTTGAAGTAGAACATTTCTGTATTTATATTATTAACCACAAGTCTCATCTACTTCCAAAATCATTGTTATACATCCCCAACATTATCCTCCAGCTGTCTTCCAACTAATATTAATCTTCTTAGACTGCTCCTTTCAGTCACAATCACATTCATAAATCAACAGTGTTTATTACATTCATTATAGTGTGCGCCCATCAAGTCCAACCATTATCACATATTTTCATTTGACCTATTAAGCATCCTACATATATCCAGCATACATCCACCTTCTCAGGCCACCTTCCATCTCCCACCAACCTACACTTCATAGGCCAACTCCCTAAGTCTCTCACGTGATCTCATTTTAACCTTTTATCCTAACTGCTATCACCTGCTTGCTTCTCTTCTCAAATTCCTCTACAGGTCTATACTTTAAGCTATTTTCTCTCTTTTTGGCTCAAATCATGTTTTTCTCTTGCCTTAGCACTCCCTTGCCTTCTACAGGAAAAATCACCAAACTTTTATCAATGCATGTATGCCTCCTCTCCTTCCTCCCCCTCCTAATTTCTTCCTCTTTCTAAATGGCCCATATCTGAGCCCCATTTATTCCTTCCATGACATCCTGATCCCTAGTTACAGAAAAACAGATGTTGGAGGTAGAAGGGAGCTAAGACATTAGGTGGCCCAACCTCCTCATTTTACAAATAAGGACTCTGAAGCCCTGAAATCATTCACAACAGGCACGACTTTAGGCAGATGATTGGTGGAAGAATCAGTACCCAAATCCCGGATGTGTCCTGACCTTAAACCCTGCCCCAGGACCCCTTCTGCTCTATCAGTGCCTGGATTTAGAAGAGGAAGACTGATTGAGTAAGTGGTGGATTATTTTCCCAGATGCTTTTCCCATACCTTGAACCTCAAATAATTTACCATCTCCCATCTTATATTAACTCTGCCTTTCTCTTTAATAAAGGATGTCACAGTCAATGTGTCTCATTCATTCATTCATTTATTTAACAAACATTTTTAAGCAACAAGATAGGCTCTTGGGAAGCAAAGATGTATGTGAAAATTGGCTCCAACTCTTAAAGAGTTTACAGTCTTGGTTGGAGTGGGTAGAGGACACAGGCATATAAACAAATAATTACAAAACAGCAGATGTGCAAGGCAAGCCAGGCATTTTAAGAGAAGCAAGTTAGGTCTGAGACAACATGAGGTGTTCAGGGACCTGCAAGTAGCTCAGTGTGGCTGTAGCACGGGTTCTCAAGGAGTGGAGAGAGGTAGGAGGAGTGTATAAACCTCAGAGCAAGAAGGGGACAGATCAGGAAGACCATGTGTACCATGCATTGGAGACTAGACCTTACCCGTAGGATATCAGGAGCTTTAAAGGTATTTAACCTCTGGAATTGCATGTTCAGGTATGTAATTTAGAAAGATTACTTTTAGAGTGACTATAAAGCTGGAAGAAAGTGAGACAAGAAGCCAGGAGACAGATTAGTAGGCTATTGCATGAGTGAAAGATGATGGCCTAAATCAGCATTGGTGTGAGAAACAGTAATTGAAGATAGAGTCAAGAACAGACAGCACTTGGGATTTTGGATGTAGAAGCATAACAGGGAAGGAGGACTTGAGGATGGCTCCCAAGATTTTGATATTGGTAGTTGAGTCTATTGTGGTTCTATTCACCAGAAAGCACAAAAAGAAAATAATTGGCAGGTTTGAAAAACCTGTGGGACATCCACGTGAAGATATTTCATTGCCAGGTGGAGATAGTCTCTCAAGAGAGTAATCTGGACTGAAGATGCTGATTTGCAATGTAGATGATCACTGAAGCCTTGAAGGAGAACGGATTATCCAGAAGCCAGAGGACTGTGGCAGAATGCTAGGGAATGTCAATATTTAATGTGCTGGTGGAGGAAGAGGACTTAAGGAGAAGACTAAGAAGGAGCTACCAGAAAGTTAAGAGGAGAACTAGAAGGGTATGTGTCACAGAGACCACAAAGACAGAGTCCTGTGCTGAAGAGTGGCTAAATAAGAAGAATAGATTTGAACATTAGAAACTCAGTAGTAACCTCAGCAAGAACTCTGACCATAAGGGACTGGGAGCAGCAGCCCAAATGCAGTGGACTGTGGTGGGGATGGGAGGTGAAGGTGTAGAGACAGTAAGTCTAGACAACTCAAGAAACTCAGCTAGGAAAGGGAGAAACAGGACAATGGCTAGAGAAGAACAGGCTGGCTCAGCAAGTACTTCTTAAAGCAAGCCCACCGTCAGTGTCCTGGAGCAATTGCTCTAAGGCCTGCATTCCCAGAAATCACGAACTTGCACCTAGTGACAAAGACAACCGTGGCCTCCTATTATCAAACGTAAAGGAACATCACAAGCCTCTCAAAGGCCCTAGCACCCTGTAAAAACACCCCAACCAGCCTTTAAAATTTGATCTTTGTCTTCTTTTAAAAAGTAATTATCAAGGGATTAGACAAAATGGTAGTGCTATTTTGACGTAAGTGGTTGAGGCAATGCTGATTTCCCAACTTCTCTACTTATCTAAATGTTATTATGTTCTTTTGAAACCAGAGAAAAGCAAACACCCTTTGGGAAAAGTAACAACATAAGCCTCTTTGGTTAGTATGCTTCAGTGCAAACCAACTTATCTGACCAATCCTAGGGAATCAGGTTTGGTTTGGGATACAAAGGGGAGTTCTAGATGTTTTCGTAATAGAGGGACTTGCCAGAGATGAAATGTTTTCGATTTGTTTCCTCCTCTGGTCACAAAAGCTCCTGGGACCCTCTGATGTTGGCTTTTGTTGAAAAGGGGAGAGAGCACCCTAGAATAACTGGTGTTCACTACACAGAGAGGATTGGATAAAAAGTGAGTGGCCTCATTTATCCTGAGGAAAAGGTGTGGTAGGACCTCCCTGCTCCCCTTAAAAAGGTAAAAGAGGGAAGCAGATGTGGCTCAAGCAATTGGGCTCCCATCTACCATAAAGGAGGTCCAGGGTCCTATGCCCAGGGCCTCCTGGTGAAGGCAAGCTGGCCCGTGTGGCGAGCCGGCCCACACACAGTGCTGGCCCACGTGGAGTGCTGGCCTGCACAGAGTACAGCCCCCTGCAGGAGTGTTGGCCCACACCACGAGCTGGTGCAGCAAGATGACACAAAAACAACAACAAAAGACACAGAGAAGAGATAATAAGAGACACGGCAGATCAGGGAGCTGAGGTGGCACAAGAGATTGAGCACCTCTCTCCCGCTCTGGAAGGTCCAGGATCAGTTCCTGGAGCCACCTAATGAGAATACAAGCAGACAAAGAACACACAGCTAATGGACATGGAGAGAAGACAACAGGGCAGGTGGGGAGAAATAAATAAAATCTTTTTTTAAAAAAAAGGTAAAAGTATCAGAATTCCTGAAGGGACCCCTTCTGGATGGGTGGGTGAAGGAAGACTGTCCTCTTTATCTGAGGAAGAGAAGGAGAGCGTTTATATTTCAAGGACCTAAAGTGAAAAGTTGTCTTGGTCCAGAGGGAATAACGATGGTTTGAATTTTAGATGAACCTGACAGAACTTGGCCCGGTACTCCAGGACAGCATTTCAGAACCCAAAGTTAGAGCTGGAATCAAGGATGCAGACCATGGCCAAGTTCTAGAACTGACTCCCACCATGTCGTTACCTGGCCTCCACCTGGTTACTCCTGGAGACAGCACAGCCTAATAGCTCTCTCTCCACATAAGTCACCTTCTGGTCAAGGGGAATGACAGTCCTGGTTAGTTCCTGCTGCAGGAGACAACCTTCTCTAAACAACCTTGATCACTGGTAAGCCCTAGGGCCAAGGTTCTCAGACATATTTTCTGGAGAAATGATTCTCTAAAATAATTTTAATCAATTTTACAGAGCTATAATATAATTTAAAAACCATCCAGGGAAGCAGACTTGGCCCAGTGGTTAGGGCGTCCCTCTACCACATGGGAGGTCCGCAGTTCAAACCCCGGGCCTCCTTGACCTGTGTGGAGCTGGCCCATGTGCAGGGCTGATGCGCACGAGGAGTGCCATGCCACATAGGGGCGTCCCCGCGTAGGGGAGCCCCATGCACAAGGAGTGCACTCCACAAGGAGAGCCACCCAGCGCGAAAGAAAGCACAGCCTGCCCAGGAATGGTGCCACACACACGGAGAGCTGACACAAGATGACGCAACAAAAAGAAACACAGATGCCCATGCCACTGACAACAATAGAAGCGGACAAAGAAGAACATGCAGCAAATAGACACAGAGAACAGACAACTGGGGTGGGGGAGAAGGGAAGAGAAATAAATAAAATAAATCTTTAAAAAAATAAAAACCATTCAAAAATGAAGAGTATTGAACTGTAAATTAGATGCAGTTACAATAATTTTTCAATTTTTTTTGGTTTCAATTTTGTATTTTCATTCCGATGCCTGGCTGAGTAGAACTTGTAAGTTGGTAGAGCTACCTGATGTCAGTGGTCATATCTGTGTTTGTGTTTGTTCTGGGGACTTCTGTGGTGCCTAAGTAATTGCCTCTCCTTTCCCTATCAGTTAGAAGCAATTTGGGAAATTAGACACAGGGACCAGATTGGGTTTCTAATCTAGTGCCAGCTCTCAGAGGAGCGCAAGCAGTACTCAAGTTCCAAACGCCCGGCTCTGGTCTCATATCAGGGAGGCAGATGGTTCTGTACTTCCTGGTGTTACTGGTAGTTGGGTGGGAGGCCTCAGCCTCCACACTCTGGGGGGACAGACTAGGACACTTCAGTCGCCCTCTGAACTATGAGGCCACTTTGGGTTTTTTATAACTTGGGAATCTTTGTGCACATCTGATTGCAATTATTCACTAACTCATTCAAGAAAACATTATCAAGGGCCTACTATGTGCCAGGCATACACATAGTAGTAGTATGACACTACTAGTGTTGAGTATACAATGGGAAGCAAACCGGTAGTGATTTCTACCATTGGGGCTCTTACAGTCTAATGGGAGACCAAGATTAAATAATCACACAGATGAAAATATAATTGAAACATGTGTTACGTACTTAGTAGGCAAGACAAACAGCAGATGAATGGGTGATTTAATCTGGGTTAGGGAGTCAGGGTTGGCTTTCCTGAATCATGAGTAGGGTTTAGCAGGAAAGGAGAAAGAGAGAAACAGCATTCTAAGCACAAGGACCCACGGTGCTTTCAAGGAACTGAGGGAAGGCCAGCGCGGTGGGAGTACAAGGAGTGGAATGGAGCCAAGGCTTGGCCATTCCAGACTTCGTAGGCCATATTAAGGATTTCTTTCTCCTAAGAACAACTAGAAGTCACTGAATGACCCAGACATGCAGTTTCGAAAGTAGATTGCAAAAGGGGAAGGAAGGGAAAAAAAAGTAGATGTGTGTGGCAGTTATGTGGCTACACAGAAATACAGTTGAGAGAAAATAGTAATCTAGAATGTTAGAATGAAGTGGTAGAGTGCAAGAAGATGAGGGGTTGGAAAGGATCAAGAATGGTTTCTGGGGAAGAGGATGTGGCTTAGCTGATAGAGCATCCACCTACCATATGGAGGGTCCAGGGGACAAACCCAAGGCCTCCTGACCCATGTGGTGAGCTGGCCCATGCGCAGTGCTGCCGCGCGCAAGGAGTGCTGAGCCACACAGGGCGCCCCCGCGTAGAAGTGCTCCTGTGCCCCATGAGAAGAGCCACCCCATGTGAAAAAAGCACAGCCTGCCCAAGAGTGGCGCCACACACACGGAGAGCTGACACAGCAAGACAACGCAACAAAAAGAGACGCAGTTTCCCAGGGCCACCTAATAATGAAAGCAGACGCAGAAGAACACACAGAGAATGGACACAGAGCAGACAATGGGGGAGAAGGGTAGAGAAATAAATAAAAAGTAAATAAATAAATAATACCCAAAAAAAAAGAATAGTTTCTGAAAAAAAATTTTTAATTAAAAAATATTAAAAATATTTTAAAAAGAATGGTTTCTGGGGGAGTGGGTGTAGCTCAGTGGTTGAACATCTGCTTCCCATTTATGAGGTCCCAAGTTCAATCCCTGGTACCTCAAAAAACAAAAAACAGTTTCTGGGTTTCTGAGCTATGTTACTTGATGGATGATAGTAGCATTCACAGACACACAACATAATCTATCTTTAGTATCTTTTTTTTTTTCACAAAGGAAGGATGACCAGACTCAGGAGGAAAGTTTGAGTTTAACTTGAGATATGCTGAATTTATGATACCTTTTTCAGAAATTAAATATAGTTAGGTAGACATTGGGATTATATTTGCAGCTATAGAGAATTATGAGATTGTCCAGGGAGTAAATATAGATTAAAGAGCTTAGAGAAATTCAAGAATTTAATGGTGCTGCTAAAGGAGAAGGGGTCTGCAAAGAAACTCAAGAAGCAGATGCCAAAGAGAGAGAGTGGAAACCAGAAGTGTATGGTGCCATCAAATCCAAAGACAGAGGACTCAAGAGAGGGAGTGGGCAACTGTGCAGAAGGGTGAAGTAAGATGAGGAGTTAGAACCATCCACTGACTTTAGAGACATGAAAGTTATTTCTCTCCTTAATAAAAGCTGCTTCAGTGATGTGAAAGAGTAGAAGTCAGACTGGAGTCAACTGAGCAGTGAGTGGGAAGCAAGGAAATGGAAACTGTGAGTATAGACAACTGTTTCAGGAAATATGGGCTGGGAAAGGAAAGTGCTGGAGATGAAGGTATATTCAAGAGGGCTGTTAAGCTTAAGATGGACAGTTGATGTTAAAATATTTTTATGAGCTAGATTTCCACTTCTTCCCAAGACAGAGTAACGAAGACCACACTTACCCTCCTGCCCAAAACAACCACCACCACCAGATAAGATATATGAAATAATACTTTTCATGTCACTGAGCATCAGGCAGTAAAAACCAGCAAGCTCTAAGAGTTGGGAAACAAGTAAGGTGAGTCATCTGATTGCCCCAGCTTAATGCCTGCACGATGTGTCCAGGCTGCGGCCCGGGGCGGGGATCCAGACAGAGCCTGGTGGCCTCCCTAAGTTAAGAGAGTCTAGGAGGTCAAGGCGACTAGAGTTTGCCAGACAGAGAAGCAAGAAAGAGAGATCTGCCCAAAGAGAACTCCAGAGAGCTACAGAGCATGCATGTGGAGAAACTACCCAAGGCCAGAGGCAAAAGCTCTT
Source organism: Dasypus novemcinctus (assembly GCF_030445035.2). Taxonomy (NCBI): domain Eukaryota; kingdom Metazoa; phylum Chordata; class Mammalia; order Cingulata; family Dasypodidae; genus Dasypus; species Dasypus novemcinctus. The sequence continues at coordinate 39,381,969 of NC_080699.1, read as the reverse complement.
CCTCAAGTCCTAGGGCACAGTACCTGGGACGACACAGGTCCAAAATAGAGACTTTTCTCACCAGCCAGACTGGAAAACTTCTTCGTTCATTGGTTGTTGGGTACAGTTTATATAGAGATATAGTTGATGCTGTCCCTTGATTTACTAGTTTTCAAACAAAGTATTGGTTTCCTCACATCCTTCTAAGAGGATTGAATTAATTTTCTTTTTTAAAAATTCTGAACGCATGGATTTGCACTTCTGGTATTTAATAGTTTCACTGCTCTAGGGTATGGCAAGACATTCCAATAAGTTTTATGCAATTCCTGCTCAAGACCTAGAATGAACCATTTCTCTAAGGTGTCCTAGTTCCTTTAAGTGGGAAACAGAATTTAATTTTTTGCTTTTTAAGATTTATTTACTTATCCACCCCCTCACCCCTGTTGTCTGCTCTCTGTATCCATTCACTATGCGTTCTTCTGTGTCTACTTGTCTTTTCTTCAGGTGGCATTGGGAGCCAATCCTGGGACCTTCTGGAGTGGGAGAGAAGTGCTCAATCTCTTGTACCACCTCAGCTCCCTGGTCTACTGCATCTCTTTTTGTCTCTCCTCTGTGTCTCTTTTTGTTGCGTCATCTTATTGCACCAGCTCTCTACTTGGGCCAGCTTGCTTTCACCAGGAGGCCCTGGGGATTGAACCCTGGACCTCCCATATGGTAGATGGGAGCCCAATCTCTTGAGTCACATCAGCTTCCCAGGAAACAGATTTAAAGACCATGCTCAAAGTGGTAGAAGTTTTCATTGCTACTGGGCTAACCATTGTTTCTAGGTCTTTATGAAAGCAGAGACAAGAAACACTTTTTTTTTTTTAATATAAAATAAAGAAGGAATTCAGATCATCTCAATGATTTTAGCATTCAAGGAAGTAATATATCCAATTTTCAAATAAATTGCAAGGAGGGTAAAAGAGATGAAGGAGGAACCTGTAATATGAAAAAAAGACTTAAGGGATATATCAGCACTTAGACTAAGACTGCTTAGGCCAAGAAAAAACTACCCTTTCCTTACCCAATTGAGATGGCTGCTTTCTCAAGTCTGGAATAGCAACAAAGAATAACAAGAATCCAAATGTCTTTACCAGTCTATTAAATTTCACTCCTTAATTCTATTGGCACAAATATGACTCAGAAAATACTGACAATCCCAAATGTGACTTGTTTAAATCTGAAAGGTTAAACTGGATCCTAAGCTGGCAAATGGAATTTCTGAACAAGACTTAAGTATAATTTATTAAATATGGTTTAGGAAATACAGACCTAAAACTCTACATAGAAAATAAAAGGAATAGATTTCACCTTGACCTAGAATAAAAGAATAGGATATGGAATAGAAATTCAGTTTTGACTTTGGATCCCTAAATCTAACCATTGGATAAGGTGAGAAGCCTCCATGGTTCTATGTTTGTGTACAGTGGACAGAATCTCCAGGTGAATCCTCTGTGTGTTGTTTTAGCAGCACAGGTGTGACTCTGATGTACTCTGGATAAAACTTTCCATTATTAAACCCTCTCTGTTCTCTTGGAAATGAAACTGTTTTCTCCAGGGTTTTGCATTTGACTTGCTATAAAGTAATTGACATGTGCCAGGACAATGATGGTTTGGAAACTACCCCAAATCCAAGCATAATTATTCAATCTTGCTTATCTGCTTAAAAGGTCAAAGACTAGGCATTTGCTTTCACACATTCTCATCTGCCAACACAGTGTCCGATTCTTTAGCGGAAATTCAAATAATTTTAAATTTGTGCTTTGGTCTCAGCATCTGTTAAATCATCCATGCAATTTTTAAAAGACCCATTTTGAGTACATATTGATAAATCTTGAAATTAAGAGGTAAACGAAGGAATAAGCCATAAATAAGGTACATTAAAATCTGGAAATTCACCTGCGCTGAACTCACAAAAACTCTCTTCTGTTACTTCTGTAGATCCTTTTTTCATCCTTACAAATAAAACTAGCTGCCTTCGGAGAACTCTGTACCAGCCAGTGTTTTAAATAGTAGAATCGGATCCTAATTCAAAAACTGTCTTGACTCTAGAAAGTCTTTTCCAAAGCCTCCGAGTGCAGAAAGTTTTTTAAAAAGCAGGCATCCGTGGAAGTCTGCGGGGCTCAGCCTTAACAACAGACGTGAAGGTTTGCCCTCCTCCGGAAGCAGCTCGGGAGCAGCAGACCCCACAGAGCTCAAGCCGTCGGACGTGGGAACCAGTGCTCCTCCTTGCTTCGAATTTGCAAGCCGAACGTCTGTTTAGATTGCGCACAGTGTGTGAGTCAGGATGCTTTGGTTCGTCGTACCTTTGACAGACAGTCCGAGAACTGCTGAGAAAGAGCCAGAACGCAGCCATCGGCCTTGCAGGCTGGATTCCCAGGGCAGACGGGCCCCTCGCACACTGGCACGGTGGACCCGTGCCCTGACCCTGCTCACAGCAGCACGTGCACGCGGCCCCTCCACCCCACTCGGATATCCCGGCTATCCCCAGGCCTCTGGGTGCACCACGGCAGTGGATGGAGGAGGTCCTGGCCTCCTAGCTCGGGGTGGTGGGTGGATGGTGGGTGGGCGCAAGCCTATTTCATGCCCCGCTGACTGCGTAGTAATGTTGCTTCATCTCTGTGGGAGTCAGGGGTGCCGCCAGGGGCTCTGCCTTCCCCGCTGCCCAGCCCGTTCTGCCTTCTGGTGAGCACAGGCCTAGTTCAAGGGTGCGGGGATGTCCCCCAGGCCAGCTGTGTGTGGGGGGAGGGTTTACTAACCACTTAAGTCTCAGTTTCCTCATCTCTGCAGTGGAGATAGTTATAGTGCCTACTTCCCGGGGCTGCTGAAATGGTGGCATGGGATGATGTGATAAAGACCTTCTCGCCATGCCCGGTAAAGTCAGAGGGCACGAGAAGGTGCTAATCTTTGCATGGTGCCAGGGTAAGCCGATGGAGCCAGGCGCTGGGAAGAAATGGTACATGGGGGAGGGACGCCCTGGTGGAGGGTCCAGGGGGGTCAGGGAGGGTCCCATGAGGGACCCAGAGCGGCCCTGACATGCCTCTTGGCTTCTTGGCAACCATGATGAGCAGGTGCACGGCCGCCACTCAGCCCGCCCCAAACGGCGAGCTCGCGGGCAGCCGAGACAAAGAAGTGAACTCGAGAGCCCAGCATCCTGCAGGGGGAATGACACCCGCTTTGACGGGCAGGGTAAATTAAAGGCCACTCTCCGGGCCTTGTAACATTCTTTAGCTACAGGAGAGGCAGCCGGGCGGGTTTCGTTGTTCTGGTTGACCTGGGGCACAATTTCCTCCTCCTCTTCTCTCCACCCCCCCCCCACCTTCTTAAAAAATGTTTAAAGGGTTTTGTCAGTGAATGATCTTATTCATAAGGCAGGCTCGATGACAGGTTGCAGAGCTAAATGGGTACTTAACTGTGGGGCTAATAAATCTGCAACAAAAATAAACACACAAGAGAAGAGGGTTTGGGGGAGAAAGGAGGTCAGGCTTGCAGGTGTGAAAGGAGCCTGTCACGGTGATTTACTACAAAGCCCTGCTCCCCCTGGCAGGCTGTGCCCAGCCTCCTCATGGCCACCGCTGACCTGCAGGCAGGAGCTGAAGGCCAAAGGCCCAGGGTGACCACCTGGCTTGGAATCCAGAGCCCGGCCTGAGAGAGTGAACGGGACCAGCCAGCCCCTGTCCTCTGCCCATCAAGGCGAAAACTCAAGGAGGCAGAAGCCCTGGTGCCGAGCCACCTCTGCACCCAGGACATTTCTACCTCCCCCCCCCCCCCCCAAACTACTCTCCGCCCAGGATCGACAACCTGGGATTAGAGGCGCATTTGGGTGACTTTAGCAAACACCTGTTGTTCCAGTGTTAATCACCTTTCCAGGTGCACAGGGGCCGGCCCAAGTTGTTTGCTCTCTTAGGCTCTTAGGGGGCCCAGCCTGGTGAGGGCAGGCTTAGTTAGGGATGCACCTTTCATGAATCGCCTTCCTTGCCCAGAAAGATCGCCATCTTACAGGGAGTTAGGGCAGGTGCAAATGCCACAAAAACCCAGCTGGCAGCCCAGTCCCCATTCCAAACTCGCTGGATGTTATGATTCCCCAACTAGATTTCAGCATTTGTGAGGGCGGGGACTTCTCCCTCCTCTACGTCCCCCGTCCCGCATAGCACTAATCCAGTGCTAGGTGCAGATCAATGGAGGAAGCACTTGTTGACTTGGATTTCGGCTGAGGAAGGCAGGGACCCAAAACATTCTGCTTTCTAAGGGCAGAGCCCTGCACTGGGCTCTGAGCCTGGCTGGCCTAGGGGCCTTCCTTCTCGCAATTTGCTGCCATCATCCCCAGTTTCTCCCTTTGCAACATGGATGGATGTCTCAAGCAACCACTCATTCCCCGAAGGTTTCGAGTTGGCTCCAATCCTCAAAGCTGAGCCTCCAGGTTCCTCTCCGCCGTTGCCCTCCCAGCCAGTCTATGACACTCTAGGATGAACCCCTGTCCCTTCAGCCCTCCTAGTATCACAGATAAAGCCAGCCCCAAGAAGCCCCACCAGTGACCCTATAGACCTTTGGTCTATATAAGATTTTAAGTACTGTTAAACAGTCTTCCTCCCAGGCTGCCCGCTGCCTCACTACCCAGCATCCTCTTGATGGAAAATCTTGCTCGAGCCTCTTTCTTAGAGCCCTGTCAATACCTTTTCTCGAAACATGTAGCACCATGGGTGACAAATTGACCCTTAGGCAGGAGGACCTTCAAGTATCAGCTATCCAGTCACGCTTTGTCCTCCTTGTTGTGTCCCCCCAGGAGAAGGGCCCAGCACAGTTTTCCGTGGGTGGCAAGTCCATTTCCGCAGACGACAAAGGCCTTTTGCTGTGCCTTCCCTTTGTCTCTGAAAGTTGCCGGCCACCCCAAGTCCTGCGGGGTTGGGTGCTGTCCTATCAATAGTCAAAGACCAGGAGAGTTGCTCTGTGCTTTGGGGGTCGAGGACTGAGGGCAGCGAGCTGTACCCTTGGCACTGCTGAGCACCCCAGGGCTCCGGGTCTCCAAGAAAGACGTCAGCGGGAGAGCAGGAGCCTGCAGAGACCTCGGCCAGAAGGAGGAACTCGAAGCGTCTCAACCGAAAAACAGCCTCCAGGCATTTACCTTTCAATAGGGAAGCAAAACCTATCCCTGTCCTCTTTGGAAAGATGTCAGGACCACAGGGTAATTACAAAAGGTGCATTAAGAAAGGGTGAGAGAGGAATGAATTAACAGGCTAGTCAGGGAAAGAGTGAGGTTAATTAAGGAACACTTGCAGGAAGAGGTGGCTTCAAATGATGGCACGGAGAAGGGTAAGGAGGAGGCGAGCCGAGGCCGGTCGGAGAACGGACGTTGTCTCATGGGCACGGAGCGGGTCCGGCACAGAGCAGGGTCGGGCAAAGCCTCCACGAGAGGGACTGGACGAGTCCCGAGTTTTTCCACGGCACAGAGCCAAGCCCGGCAAGGACAACGAGCAGACAGCAGTGAGGGGTGGTGACGGCAGGATAGGTACAATGAGAGCCGCTGGAGCCCCTCAAGGGCTTGAGTCAGACACAGGCGATGAAGTGCATGGAAAGCCTGAGAAACAAGTTTTTGTGCAAAGCACTTTTCAGCTCTCTGGCCCCAACCCCTCCTGCCGCCAAGGCTCAAATAGGACGAGGGAGACGTTGGGGCAGCGCCTACAGAAAACAGGCCGAGGGTGGTGGGGAGAGCCCCTGGGGACAGGCCTCCTAAGAGGGCCTGGAGAAGCTAGGGGACCGCCGGGCCCGCCCACGTCCCTGTGGAGTGGACATCCTAGCCCTGTCGAGGAAGGAGCTTTGTGCACTCAGGTCCGGTTCCCCTGGTCCAGCCCAGGGGTGCGTGGGGCTGTGCTGGGTGGAACGACGTTAAAAGGCGGTGAGGAGGGTGACATGGCTATGGGTGGGAGGCTGTCTCTTCAGAGATAACCTCAGCTGTCTGTCCTGACTTGTGGGTGTGGGACAGTAAGAGGCTGCAGTCCTGCCCTTGTGACCATGGCAACGACTCCAGTCCCGGTAGGCAATTTAGCAATGCAAACTCCATATACCCACCAGTCAGTCCAGGGAAACTGATGGTGGTGATGCCGAAACTTAGGGGAACTTGGACTTGGCCTCCAATGGGAAATATAATATAGCCTGTGCATGAATTCAAAACCATCTAATTCTGTATCCAAGTGTGCCTAGTCTCTAGAAATCCAGTTAAGTGATATGGGCTTTGAATGTTCAGAAAGGATGTAAGACAGAGTGTGTACTCAAGGTTGCATCCAGACGGGATGTGGGCAAGATGCTAATTCACGCTCACCTGAGGTGTGGGCGATATGTTCATTCAAAACCTACCTGGTACTCAGGCAAACGCTTAACTAACAAAGAAAGCAGTTTTCTTTGATAAAAGCGCCATTTGACTCCCCACCCTGTATAAAAGGAACTTGAAAATCTTGTTCAAGGTTCCCGAATCCGGCTGGCCGTCAATAAATCATTTTTCCTTCTCAAAACCATTCCTGAGTCCTGGCCTTTCTATACACAAACAATTGAACCTCTCTCAACTTGTACAACAGAGGGCAGGTGGGTTTGGAAGCACCGTTGGAGGGGAGGCGCTCCGGAGGCCCCCAGGGTCCCCTCCTTTAGACCGTTCTAGAACTGACCAGGCTCTGAGAAAAAAGTCACAGTGGCCTGGTAAGGCTGGTTTCTTCCCTGTTCAGACCCCGCCGAGGGCTCTTGGCTCAGAGCATCTGAGCCGACTGGTTCTTATCTGAGTTTTGGCAAACCAGGTATAAGAGCGCGGAGGACAGCGTGACCCCTGGACATGAGCGCATGGCCGGCCAGCCTGACTCGGACACTTCCTGAGAGCCTAGGACCTGCCCAGGGAACCCTGTGCTCTGATGAAAAAGACACAAATGGGGGGACAGTGGCCCCAGGGAGCAAAGGCCTCTGCTGAGTCACCAGGAGGGCCTCCTCCAAGTCCCTGTGTGGGGGCGAAGGCGAGCAGATGGCCACGAGGCCTCTCAGGGCTGTGCCCACGTCCTTCCCGCAGCTCGTGTCTCCACAGGATGAGGGGGGTCGGGATGGACACGCTCGGGGTGTCCACAGGAAGGGGGGGCCCGGGATGGACGCGCTCGGGGTGTCCACAGGACAGGGGGGCCAGGATGGACGCGCTCGGAGTGTCCACAGGACGGGGGGGCTCAGGATGGACGCGTTCAAAGTGTCCACAGGACGGGGGGGCCCGGGATGGACACGCTGGGGGTGTCCACAGGACAAGGGGGCCGGGATGGATGCACTCGGGGTGTCCACAGGAAGGGGGGGCCCAGGATGGACACGCTTGGGGTGTCCACAGGACAAAGGGGGCCAGGATGGACGCGCTAGGAGTGTCCACAGGACAGGGGGGGGGCAGTCAGGATGGATGGATGCGCTCGGGGTGTCCACAGGACAAGGGGGCCGGGATGGATGCGCTCAGGGTGTCCACAGGAAGGGCGGGCCCGGGATGGATGCGCTCAGAGTGTCCACAGGACAGGGGTCCAGGATGGACACACTCAAGGTGTCCACAGGAAGGGGGGGCCTGGGATGGACGTGCTCGGCGTCTCCATAAGACAGGGGGGCCGGGATGGACGCACTCGGCGTGTCCACAGGACAAGGGGCGCCGGGATGGACGTGCTTGGCGCCCGGGCTGGCAGGAGGCTCCCTGTAGAAGCACCCGCCTTGCTCTGATTAAAGGGCTTTGTGTAAAACTGGAAGAAACATCCTCTCCAAAACCCAAAACCCCTGCCTAATCATGAGAAAAACATCTGACAGATTCCAAAAAAAAACTGGAATAAGAATTTTAAAACAAGCAAACAAGACTGTACAACACAAGCAGCAAACCTTCTTGTGAATGATGGACGATTATAAACGACAGTACAGTGAACCCTATTGTAAATGATAATACAATTTTAAGTGATGACAATTATAAATGTGTCCTTTCACTAATTGTAACAAATGTACCACACGAATGCAAGGTACTAATAACAGGGTGGTATAAGGGAACTGTGTCTTTTTTGCACAATTTTTCTGTAAACCTATAACCTCTCTAATTAAAAAAATTAATTTTTAAAATTCCAATAAGGTTTCTACACCTACAGTAAGTGTCTTCTACAAAGCACCTGAGCAATGCGTCTCAAAACTGCCAAGGTCATCAAAAACCAGGAAAGTCTAGAAACTGTCACCGCCAAGAGAGACGGTGACAAAATGTACCATGAGGCCCTGGCATGGGATTCCTGGAACAGAAGAAGGACATTAGGTGGAAACTACAGAAATATAAATAAAGGATGAACATGATTTAATCATGTATCAATATTCACTGATTGTGATGGATGTACCATACCATAAACTGGGTGTGAGGTATTTGGGAACCCTCTGCAGTATCCTTTCAATTTTTCTATAAATCTAGCTTTGAAAAGCAGCACGCGATGGGGTCCACCCTCCTGGGTCTAGAGAAGGGGGGCAGTGCTTTTGTCAGTGGGGCCTGGGAAGGAGAGGCGAGTCCAGGGGACCCCAAGAGGAAGCTGCAGTGCAGGGAATCACCACATTTGAGACCTGCACAGAATTACCTTCTAGTCACCTCGTGGCAGAAAAGAACTAGCAAAGCTGGTTTCGGGGTGCCAGTCACAAGTCTTGGGAGCTGGAGAGAAAATGGAAAGATGGAGATGGAGGACAAGCCAAACACCCACCCTTGTTGGAAAGGCACATGGTCTCATACCAGACTTTGAGGTCCCAGGGCAGAGCTCTGCAAAGATGAAGCCAGGAGGACAAGCCAGGGATGGGTAAGTGGACGTGACCTTGGCCTGGGGCTTCCAAAACACAGGGCAAGGTCACCTGAGAGCCTCAAAGCTCTGCTGCAACGATTCTTGTACACTTCAACCCTAGGGCCAGGAGCAGAATTGCCTCCCTTGAGGATGAACCGCGGGGGTCAGAGAGAGCCCAGGATGCTACCTGTGCACGAGCACACCTGAAAGAGCCCAGCTCAGGAGACCAAAAACCACCACAGGAGAGCGCGTCCAAACCAAATCCCTTTCCAGTGGGGAGTAAAGAAAGCAGAGCTGATCCTCAGAGCTGCGTTCAGCTGGCACAGGCCCACCTGCCACTCGGGCCTTTGTGTTTGCTCCTAGGCTCACGGTGACGCCACCTGGCAGGCAGGTGGTCAAGGTGCCGTGGGGCGGGCTAGAGGGGTAGGAGACGGCTATTCCACATGCGCACAGTACAGGAAACCCTGGTGTGCCCCCAGGTGGGGTCTGCACCAGCTGGTTCTCTGACCCCAGACCCCTAACTCCTTGGTCTGTTCATGAGAGTTAAGTAAAAGATTGTGTCCTCCGTGTTGATCTCAACAGCAAAAGAATTGACTTGGCCTTGGCCAAGTTGAAAGTGCGGTCACTTTCGGATGGTTCCTGCTGCCCGAGAGGAGGCGGCTGCCAGACTGTTGCAGACAATCAGACCAACCGCGGTTAGCTCTGAAATGAATGGCAGAACGCGTGGCGAGGGCTCCTTGCCAGCCAAGGCCACTACCGAAAGGCTGTGCTCTCTGCACCCGCCATCGGGCCACGAGGCACTGGGTCCCCAACTTGCCACACCCCACGAGCCTGCCAGGGAAACGCTCTCCAAGAGGCACGCCTGTGGGCTCCGCCACGGGGGTCAGCCTGCCTCCGAAGTCTACTACCAACGCCAGGCTCAGGGGCCCCTTTTAGGAAAGCTGGAGCCGACCCTTGGGCTGGTTCTACTGAGAGTGGGTGGGACTCCGTTTTAAAATTAAAATCGCACAGCACATCGAGCCCAGCCATTCTGGAATCTTCTTTTGTTAAATCTGCATGGCCCGTCGTGCGAATGGATGTGCAATAGAAGAGATAGAGAAGACTAAACAACTAAACCTGTAAGACAATCGGTGACATAATACGGGGCCGGGGGGAAATAGAGGACGTAGAGGTGGAAGCACAACTTCTTTTTTATATAGTTTGGACACCGGAACCCTTAGGACCTCTTCCAAAAAGTCAACGATTTTGAAAACTGGGAGCCCCCAATTTAAAGCAGCGGACTGTGGGGCCAGTGGGATGAGGCCAGAGGGGAAGGCTGTGGGCAGAGCCCCCTCCTCAGCTCCTCTAGGCCCGAGGAGCCCCGGCACCTCTTCCGCTGCACTGCAGAGCGGTCTGCAGACCCGCGGCCTGGCCCCAGCTTAGTGGAGAGATGGGAAAGGAAGGGGCAGGGGCCCAGCCACCTCGCCTCGTCTCTCTTTTCACAGGACCCGCTCAGGACTCCCCAAAGAAACAAGAGACCCTCTCCTTTTAAAATATTTACTTTTAATTGAAAAATAAAAGTTATCTTGACATATCTGCGTGGCAGCTTCAGGGACGGCAACTCAATGAAGCAAGGAAAACCAGGCTTACCTGTTCTCAGGTCCCCCGACCACTTTGTAACGGGTATAAAGGCACACGTATCTTCAAACACACACAAACTTTATTTGGAAACAACTCTAACAACTCAGATTCCCCTTCCCCCAACTCTTTTTTTTTTTCCGCCCACCCTCACTAACCACCCCCTGCAAAAAAACAACCAACCAAAAATGTTAAATTCTCTTTTTAAAACTACAGAAATAAGTGCTGGTCAGCAAGAATCTCAGGCCCGATGCCCAAGTCCCTCCATGGGGCTCTGCTTTAGTGACTGCCCAGAGGCTGCGGAGGAAAGGGCTGGAGCAATCCCACACCGGTGCCAGGCTGGGGCTCGCAATACAGGCAGAGCTCTTGGATCCAGCCGCACCGTCGTCTCCCCAAACCCTGGGGCCGCCTCCCTCAGCGGAGGGGGTCCCTTGGCACAAGCAGCCTTCCAGTAAGAGAAAGGCCAAGACCAGCAAGTCTTCATCCAACGCTTGCGAGGAGCACGCCCCCTCGAACCGTGGTGGGAAGTGCTGGGTGGACCTCCCGGCCCCAAGTTGGCCAGGCTTTAAAGTCTTTGGAGGTGTTTCTCTTCTTCTTCTCCCTGCCTCTTCTCTCTTCCCTTCTTCCCAATCTTCCCCTTCCCCCCTGATTTCAAAGGAGCCTGGTTTTAGCTTGATGGCAGGGGGTCCAAAGAGGCTATGGGCAACTCCTGGGGCTGGCCTGGGGGCTCTGCCCTGTCGAGGGGGACCCTGTGAGCTTCTGGCTCCTGCAGGTCACAGAGCCCGTCCCCTCCCTCCGACGGCTCCGGGCAGGCCTGGCTCTGGGTCTGGCTGTTCATCTTCTCTTCTGCTTCGATCTCCTCTGATGTGGGGATGGAGTTCTTCTTGGGGCGGCCTTTGGGCTTTGTGGGTGCTTCCTGCCCACCTTTAAGAACCTACGTGGGAGAGAAACAGTTATGAAACAGAAGAGACAGCTTCACCCCTCCGCATTCCCACCCCCTGGTAAAACCCCCGGCATCTAGGCGATTCCTTCCCAGCAGAGAAGGCACAGGGCTGAGTGAAAAGCACTCTCCGCCCATCACCCTGGCCTACAAAGACTTCTTCATCCTTTAAATACTCAACACACCTTGGGTTAATAGCACATATTTTGACATTTTAAGAAATGATAATAATCACCTAAGAAGTTCACCTTCAACAATGAGCAAAGAAATGAAAACTAAACGATTCAAGTGCTAACTATCCACTTGGTAAAGTTAAAAGAAAAAGACAACTATCTGCGGTATGGGAGAAAAGGAACACTCGTGCTTTAGGTAGAAGTGAAACCGGTAGAACCTTTCCAAAGGGCAATCTAAGAATCCAAGCGGAAAGCCTTCAAACACACATGTTCTTTTTGACAGGGAATTCCGCTTCTAAAAATTTAGCCCAAGGAAATCACCAATGATTTAGACAATCTTTTGATCTGCAAAAAAAGTTCATCACACTATCAGTTATAACAGCACAAAGTAGGGGAGGGGGGGCGGCAAGGAACCCCCAAAGTTCAGTCATGTGACTGGATAATTGTAGTGTATCGAGACAATAATAGTGTATAATCATTGCAATTATCATACAAGAGATATTTAATGACATGGGAAATAGCAGTAATATACTTTCCATGAAAAACAGGTTATAAAACAGCCTAACCTAGTTTGGAGGCCAGAAGACTAGACATCACCTTGTTTACAGGGTCAGGATCATGAATAATTAATTTTTTTTAATGATTTTCTGCATTTTCTAAATTTTCAGTCATGATCACATGTAAGCATTTCTATCATCAGAGGAAAGATGTTACAAAACCTATTGTCTAGTATTGTTCAGTGAAGCAGTACAGCACAGTAGAAAGAGTTCTAACTTTGAAGGCAGAAAAACTAGATTAAATTCCAGCTCTGCCACTTGTCAGCTTTGTCTTTGGGAAAGTCCTTTAAAGACCCTGAGCCTCAGTTTCCCAATCTGTAAAAAGGATAAAAATACCTCATCTCACAGGGTGACCAGAGAGACGACAGCGTTTTTCTGAGACCTAGAGGACACTCAATAAAGGGCAGCTACCACCCGTTCCCTGTGTCATGAAACCACGTCGTTTTCTCCCCACTGCTGAGAGAAACTCCTTGAACACAAAGCTGGCCTTGGCCCCGTCGGCCAGGCTTGCCGTGGTGGGAGCTGAGCGTGCCTGTGATCTCTCTCCCCTCTGCCCAGAAGGCGCCCCCCACCCTCCCCGGCTGGCTAACTCGGCTGGTCAGCACTTCTCCTGGGAGGCATTCCCTGACCCCCACGGTAAAGTTAAATGCCCCCCACCATGGGCACCCCACGCTCATAGACTACTGCTGTCACCTATTCTCTCGTACACACGCTCTGCCTCTGCACACAGCTGTGTCTTTCTCAAAATAACTTTCCAAGAGGTCAGAGAGAGCCAAGTAACAGTAAGCCCCCGGAATGGCCTTCACGGACGTCAAAGGACTTTCAGGCCTAGTATCGAAGTTAGTGATCCATATACAAACCCCATGAAGTAGGCAGGGAGGATTCAAAAGACATGGGGGGAAACGGATGTAGCCCAACCAACTGGGCTCCCGTCTACCATACAGGAGGCGCAGGGTTCAAGGCTCAGGGCCTCCTGGTGAGGGCGAGATGGCCCACGTGGCGAGATGGCCCACGTGGCCAAGTGTGGGAAAACTGCCCAGCACATGTGTGCAGCCCACATGGAGAGCTGGTGCAGCAAGATGATGCAACAAGGGAAAGAGAGGAGAGAAAATAAGAAGATGCAGCAGAACAGGGAGTTAAGGTGGTACAAGAGAGTAATCGCCTCACTCCCACTCCAGAAGGTCCCAGGATCGGTTCCCAGAGCCGCCTCATGGGAACACAAGCAGACAAAGAAGAACACACAGCAAGTGGACACAGAGAGCAGAAAACGGGTGGAACGGGGTCAGAGGAGAAACAAATAAAACAAATCTTAGGGGGGGAAAAAAACCTTATTAAAAAAAAGATGTTTATTTTACTTTGGAAGAGCTCAGGTGTGCTTGCTGATTTTCCGGGCAGCCAATGAGAAGGCTGCAGCAGAACCTAGGGGCGGGATGTATTTTTGGTACCTACATACCTAACTTAATCCTGCCTTCCCCATTTGAAAATAAGCTCCTTGAAGGCAAATCCTTTGTTCTGTGCTCCATGTATCTAATGTCTCACTAACTTCCAGGGCACTCACTAAATACCAACAATATCTCTTTCCTTTAAAAGCAAGCAGCAAAGACCCCCCAAGTGCTGAATTTTAAAAGAATGCAGTATCTCCTCAAATGGTAAGTTCTTTTTTTAACCACTTTATTGAGATTCAATTCACATGCCATGCACCTCATTCATTTAAAGTGTGCAGTTCAATGGTGTCAGTATATTCACACAGTTGGGCAACATCGCAACGCAATCTTAGGACATTTTCATCACCCAAAAGGAAGCCCATTAGCAGTTGCTTTTCGGTTCTCCCCGATGCCCCAAACCGAAGCCCAGCCCTAGGCAGCCACAGAGCTAGATTTGCCTGTTCTGGACATTTCACAGAAATGGAATCATAAAGTAGCTGGTCTTTCCTTGCTTCTTTCACTTCGCATCATGTTTTCAAGGTTCATCCACGTTGTAGCATGTATCAGCACTTCATTCCTGATTCCTTTTTATTGTTGAATAATATTCCATTGTATAGAAATATTTCATCTGGTTTTTCCATTCGTCCGTTGATGGACATCTGCATTGTTTCTACTGTGGGACCAGCATGAATAATACCGCCATAAACTGTTGTTTACATGTTTTTTGTGTGAACATATGTTTTCAGTTCTCTTGGGTCTATGTACCTAGGAGTAGAATTGCTGGGCCATATGGTAAATCTATGTTTAACTTTTTGAGCAATTTCTGGAGTGTTTTCTAAAGCAGCAGTACCATTTTACATTCCAACCAACAGTGCGTGAGGCTCCAGTTCTCCACATCCTTGTCGGCACACAACACACAATCTATCTTTCTATCGCCATTCCCATGGATGTGATGCAGAAATTTACTGTGGCTTTAATTTGCATTTCAGTGTTATATAGTGATGGTTAGCATCTTATCACATGCTTATTCTCCTCTTGTACTTCCTCCTTGGAAAAACATCTCTCCAGATCCTTTCCTCATTTTTCAATCAGGCTGTATTTTTTATTATCGAGTTGTAAGAGTTTTTTTGTTGATATATTCCAGATACAAGTTCCTTATCAGATATAAGATTTGCAAATATTTTCTCCCATTCTATGGGTGGTCTTTTCACCTTCTTGATGGGATCTTTTGCAGTACAGAAGTTTTTTTAATTTTGATGAGGCACCATTTATCTATTTTGGGGTCAACATGTAGGACATGGTCATGAAGATTTACTCTTAAATTTTCTTCCAAGACTGTTATAGATTTAGCTCTTACATTTTGGGTGTTCATCCATTTTGAGTTGATTTTTACATATGAGGTGTGGAAAACAACATATTAAGTCCTTGCCTCAATGAACACCTTCTTTTAGCTGGGAACCTGCTCGGTCCCTGTACTTCTTGCCCAAACAGCTAATACACTGATGCTTAAAAAGGACCTTTAAGGAGATACGGATACCGACAGAATCCCCTTCAGGGGAGAAGACATTCCTATGTTCATTTCTACACAAGCCAGTATCTGATCTTGATTTCAGTCTACACGCCAGCTTTCGAAATGTGCCAAGATGGATTGAATTTACATGTTGAAAGCTGCTCCACTCGCCATGGAAAAAAAAAGATTATACAAAATCACATTGCCCCATATAGTAATAACGTTTTAGGAGGGCAGGTCTAAGGAGGCCACCTAATTGACAAAAGAAGGTCCAGCCCAGGCAATGAGAAATCACCACCCAGCAGCCTGGAAAGCCCCCAGCTGGCTGTTCTCCTGCAGCACACGGAGAACCTCAACCATCAAACCATGTCTAAATGGAACACCTCATGCCAGCACGAGCAGGAATGAGGGCAGGGAGAACTACCCCCTCGGCTCCTTCAGCGTCTGACCTCTGGCCCCCGGCACATCTGAATGTGAAATGACCCCACAAGCCCCCTTCACCGGGGCCTGCGCGTTCACACACGCCCCCTGCCTGGAGGACCCCTCCTCCTCAACTACTCCTGGGGCCAATTTGGTGCCCTCAGCCCAGAAAGGCGAGGGGGCACGCTCGAACAGCCCCCCTGCCCGCCGGCCGCCCTCCTCGACACTCCACAGCTGGCCCCCAAACGTCCGCTGACTGAGGCCATAGACAGGGCCTTCTGCTCCTTTTCGGAGGGGCTGACAGGACACTGGGGAGCGGGGCCATTTGGCCAGAGAGGTCAGCACAGGCAGAGACCATCGACCATCTTCCCGCTCCAACAAGAAGCGACTCATTAGTCAGGGCCTCCGCGCGAGCCAGCGGCGGCGCTGGGCTTCGAACTCGGACCCCCTGCCCAGATCTTCCCCTGGTCTTCCCTGGATGCCTCCCACAGGGCCGTGAGGCACACGTAAAAAGGGCCGCTGCTGCTCCATTGCTGCTGCTGGCGTTGACGGGCCGTGGCCCGGGCCCCCAGCAGACCCCGGGTGGGAGACACACTCCCCCTTGTCCCTTCCTCGAGTGTGTGGAACGGGGAAGTCTATCCCTCCAAAGCCTGAGAAACAAGTTGGGGCTCCCCGGCACGAGTCTCCTCCCAGCAGAGCGCTGCTCTCAGAGGCCAGCAGCGGCCTCCCGCGGCCTGGGACCGACCGCCGCGCTCGGCGTGGCCCGAAGTCAGGCCCTGCCTGGAGAGGGCCAGGAATGGCGAAGCTCTGGTAAGAGAAGGAAACGCCTCAGGAATGTCCTTCACCCAAAGGAGAGCCCCGAGTCCCAGAAACCTGTAGAATCCACATTCAGCTAACCGATCCCAGCCTCCAAAAGTCTGGATTCTCTGGAGACGTGAATTTTGTGGCTCAGTAAATGGAGAAGAAGAGTAGCTAACATTTCCCAGCTGCGTACCAGGCTCTAAGCATCTTACAGAGACATTCTGCATTTCATCCGTGAGGATACCAATACACAGAGCTTAGGTAACCTGACCAGCTACCAGCTAGCAACTGGTAGCCATTTCATGGAACAGCTGACCACCTGGAGACTTGGAGTGTGAAAGATAATTATGGTCTTTGGTGGGCGGCCCACCCAGTTCTGTGACTGGGAGAAGAATGGGGGCGTCTGCTTGGATCTTCCAGCAGAAGGGAAATTTCATTTTAGAGCTCAGCAAGGCCACTGTCAGCCCGTTGTGAAACCCTGTGGATCCTACTGGAACTAAAGCCAACAGACCTGGAAGACAGGGTGAGCCCCGACTCCTGCGCAAGATTAAATTTACCCAGCCCCGCTACAGGTTACAAACGCTGACCGGTAAAAACTAGTCCGAGATGCTATCTTGGTTTTGGCAACCACGGCCTTGGAAGCTCTGTGAATAACTCTTGAGAACTGAATGCTAATCTTTTTCCAGTTCCAATTAGGTTATTGGCCTCAAGACATCTTTATTACCCAATTTTTTTTTTTTCTTTTCCTCCCCAATACCTGAAGAGATAGCCTTGAAAGAGTTTTACCAGGAGAAATGGACAAAGAGAGCAGGATCCCAGTCACGCCTTGCTGCGCCGAGGGAGTCAGAATTCGGGCCCACCACCAAATCCACTGCACCCATTTTAGCTCTGGCCTCCTCTGGGGTCCTCTCACTCCCCCCACATCCTTCTGTCTCGGCCTTCTGCCTGCAATCTCTTTCCCACCTTCACTTGAGAAATTCCTACTCATCCTCTAACACCCATGCAGGTGTCACCTCCTCCGTGAAGCTGTCCTTCCTGTTCGATTGATTCTGCACCCTGCAAGAGCTCTAGCCGTTGCCCTAGAGAAAGGTGGCTCTCGCCCTCGACTGAGGGCCTTTCATGGATGGGGTCGCGTCTGACCTCTGCATCTCCACTGCCTAGTGAACGCAGCGCTCAGCCAGCAGTTGCAAAAGTGCACTGGACGGCCTGCTGAAGTCTCTCCAAGGTGCATCACAGAGCGACTTCCATTCCACCTGCCGCAGCCTTGGTAACCAGCAATAACCGGCCCACAGTTGTGCTGGCAGCGCAGAGGCCGGTGAAAAACAAGTGATGTCACGGGCAGAGGCACCCGCGTTGCCCTGCGGAGGCTGGGCGGTGTCGAGGGGATGGCAGCCTGTCAACTCGTTAATCATCTGACTCATGGAAAGATGGCTGATAACCGATCCCAACAATGCCCCTGCCACTCAGCAGGCCCTGATTCGATGATGGCGATGGATGAGGAAGGAGGTGGGCGGTGAAACTTGCACAGAAAGCAGTGAAGGGACTTGCCCAACGTTAGCCAGGTTGAGGAACGCAGCCCAGGGTTTCTGCTCCCCAAATCAGTTTCTTTTAGAGACCAATTCCCCCAAAAGGTTCCCTGCAGTTTCTGGAGTGGGCATATATTTAATTGAATCCCATTTCGTTCTTCAGCTTCCGTTTCTGCTCGCTGCCTTCCCCAGGACCGAGCCTCTGAACTCCTATGGACTTACAGGTCCATAATATCCCACCCAGCACTTAATTACAACGTCCTTCTGAGCCATCTCCTTCCAGGCCACACTTCTCCAACCACACCGTGAATTCCAAGAAGGCCGGCATTAGATTTCATTTCTTTACTTCCCATGACATAGGGCAGAGCTCGGTTCACAAGAGGCACTCGATGTGTATTTGTTGATTCATGCAATGTGTGTGTGTGTGTGTGTGTGTTAGCACATGCAAATTGCCATCTCTGCTTCATGCCATGAGCCTTGAGGAGCCAAGTCGGCTCCGTTTGAAAACCCTTCCATCTCAGGGGGCAGGTCCTCCCAGAGGAAATTATGAGATTTGCCCACGACTCCTTTCTGGCATGTAAATAATAAATGCTACCGGTTGACTTTTTCTTCCAATTTTCCCCCATTAATATTCATTTCCCTTTCTTCCCTCTGGCAATCGTAAGAAATGGCAAGAACTCAAGATTTCAAAACACTTTCAAAAAGCATTAACTTTTTGTTCCCCTGTTCTTGAAATACCAGGTGCTATAAGGCTCATGACCAGCCAGTTTAGCAAATGGAATGTCATCCGGTTAGGCCTGGAACTCGGGTCCACGGAGAGCAGAAGGGCCGGTCGGGGGGGCGTGAGGTGTGAGGAAGACCTGCACAGACGGCAGGGCGGCACCTGCAGTTCTCCTCCCCCTCATCACCGCCCCTCAACTCTCCCTGGTCTTGCCCCTTGAGGCTGACAAACCTGAGCAATGAACGGCTCAACTACTTCGGGAAATATGTATTTAAAAGTGATTTCCAAAGGGGGGTGGGGACCGTAAGCTGAGCGTCCTTGTTGAACGGGCATATTCCCATCCCCAGCATCAGAATCCTGGGGTGGGGCCTCGAGTTCCACACTTGAACCTGCTACGTGGATGACTCTGATGCCCACTAAGGTTTGAGAATCTTGCATCAGAGGGCGCCCAGCTAAAAGGAAAGATGTGCCTAATACGTCCTCATAAGCCAAGAGAGCTGAATTCTGCTCTTAGCTATCCGGTGGGAGGAAGGAGGAAGCGCTCTGCAAAGGCTGGCAGGTGGCGTCAATACTAGCAGCTGAGAGGCTCTTTCTTCTACTCCTAAGGAGACCACGAAGAACAACAGCCATCTGGTTTGGAAAGGCAGGTCAGGAGGAGGCTCATTCCACAGTTCCAACAGCATCCCTTCCAACCAGCATCATAAAAGAACTTCGAACCTCTGGAGCCCAAAGAACCAAGTGGTCCCTCCCGCCTGCCCACCAGCCCCCGTGGTGAGGATCCGTCCCATCGTGCCCCAGCGCGGGGCCAGACTCCCTCTCGTCCTGCTTACCATTTTCTTCCATTTCATCCTGCGATTCTGATACCAGGTCTTCACTTGCAGTTGAGTGAGTCCCAGCGACTGAGCCAAGTCCAACCTGGGAGGCAGGAGACACAAAGGAAGGAGGGGAGAGGGAGAGGAAGGGCGGTCAGTGACGGGGTGCTGCTGACCAGCCGGCCACTTGCCACCGAGGCTTGGCCCTCCCCCTTTAAACCAATTCTTCCCAAAAGCGGCCGTCCTTTCCTTCCAAGGTCCCTATGGATGAACTGTCTGGGAAGCTGAGAAAGCCCCAAGGCCACCGGGGGCCATCCTCGTCCCAGAAGCGTTTACTGTCTAAACTGGACCTAGAAAGGATTTCTGGACCTTCCTGACAAGGTTCTATTTTGGATGCTGTCTTCACTCTGATCTTATAAAAAGTGAGGGCTCTGACCTCAAGTCCAAACTAGAAATAAAAGGGAAAGCCATCTTTGCCTTCTCAAAAGCCCCCTAATCCCTGGAGGCTCTAGTTAGTAGCAATAGTTGGACGGTGCTCTTTCATAGTGACAAACATTTCACAACAGTGCAAGTGGTGGAGGTGGGGTGATGTACAGGAGTCCGATACAATGTCTGCGTCATACACTATACACTTGTTGTTTACTATACACTTATTGTTTATGTACGTTCATGTAGGAATGATAAACTTCAATAAAAATTAAAAAAAAAAAAAAAAAAACCTGATCCAGTTCAAGTTCCACCTCCTGTGGGTAAACCTCCAGAACTCCCAGAGCTCACCGGCTACGTCTCCCAGGCACCCTTCCCACAGACGCCCACTCAGCCAGACAAAGCCGAATCCTCGCTGTTCTCTAAGCCGCGTCCCTCTCTAAACCGCAGGAGCTTAGACCGCCATCTTGCCCTTCCTTCATGTCCAGTGAAGTGCCCGTCCTTCCCTACACTGTCGCCGCCCTAAATTGTTACAACACCGGGTTCCAAAAGAAACATTAAATCCTCGTCTCTCTCGGTCTCAGATTTCTCACCTCTAAAACGGGAATCCTTATACCTACGAGTCAGCACCTCAGGGGCTTCAGCCCATGGCCTGGGACCCTGTGGTCCTCTCTGTGACTGCAATCGACTCCAACAGCACACTTCCCAGGAATGCAGAGCCGTGCTCCGCACTGGAATGAAAAGCAGGCTGTCTCGGCACACTCCGGGCCAAAATCCTGCCTGCTGCCTGCTTCTGTCAATAAAGCTTTATTGGAACACAGACATGCCGTTCATTTAGGTCTTGATCTCTGGCTACCTTCATGCTACAGCGGCAGATTTGAGTAGCTGCAGCAGAGACCATATGCCTACAAAGCCTAAAATATTTACCTTCTGGCCCTCGACAGAAATAGTTTTTTGGCTCATGGTATTTGACTCCGGAGAAGGGCTACAGTGCGGTTCAAGTCCCCATCTGAGCTCTATGCTGCCTGCAGTAGAGGGGCTCACCCTCCCACCGTGTTTCTGTACATGCTGGATGTGTCCAAGGGAAGCGCTTACACAGTCTTTGGTGAAGAAAAGGCGGCACTATAACTCGCAGGGAGAAGCAAACTCCCAAGACGAGCATGTGGAATGGGAAAGGGACATCCCAGCCATGCTTCCGGCCTCAGACCCCGGGACTAGAGGCCACCACCGTATCTGTAAGTACCCCAGGTGCTGGCTCCCTCCCTGTGGCTCCAGCCCTGCTCGAGGAAGCTGTGTGACCTAAAGCAGCAAGGACAGCCGCCCTTGGCACAGCTTGAACAGTGATCACCTCCTTTTGAAGGTCCCCAGGTTTCTGAGGCTGGCAATCTACGGCTCTAAGGTCCGGTATCTCACAGAAGCCCGAGGCCTGGGGCATCTCGTGTTGTGAGTCCTTCACCTGGAACTTTCCCCACCTGCGGAGTGATGGACCACATCTACCCATCAGGGTCACCAATGGGTGCCAGAGGCGAATTCTTGGCACTCACAGGTGCAGCTGCCCAGTCCCCCTGTTCAGACCGAAGAGCACAATGTAAAACTCCAATATTAAAATCAGAGTCTCCCTTCCAGCAGTTTCTGAACTGGCCTTAAATCTGCACTCACTGCTGCCTGGCTGTCCCTAGAGAAAAGCTATGGGAAGCCAGCAGTTTTAGGGAAAGTGACTGATAGACTGGAGCTAATAAAGTCCCGGTGCCAATAACACTTAGCTCTTCCCACTAACAGCACTGCTTCCCGAGCAGTAACTCATTACAAGTGATGACTCGGGGCCTGCCCACGGACTTCTGGTCGCCCAGACCTCCCTGGACACAGGAGCGTTCCTGGAGCCCGCCAGCTTCTCCTGGCCAGGGTCACCTGAGGTCATCAGGTGCTAAGTCAGTGGAACGGGGTTGGCTCACTTGGGAAAAATGCATCCTTGACTCACTCTGGCTAGAGAAACACGCTTCGCTGTCATCAGCTTTCTCTCGTTACCTGCCACCGTTACAAATTCTCACTTCCCTGCAGATTCGCTTAAAAGGGGTCACCTAGGAAACTGGAGAAACAAACAAAGAGGAGGCGGGCGAGGGCCGTGGGAGGAGGGAGTGTTCCTGACGCTGGTCACGTATGGAGGGGAGCGGCAGGCGACGGGGGCGGCCGGGCAGCAGCTTCCGTGCCGGCCAGAGGGTTTCCTCCTCCCCGGGCCAGTGAGTCAGTTCCACGGAGGTCACCTGGGGTGGGGCGGTGAGGTCCCCGGGCAGGTACCGGAGAGTCCTGCAAGGGTTCTAAGGACTGAGCATTTCTGTAAAACACGTCTCTGACTTGTAAAAAAATAAGCCTGAAATGTTACCCATGCATGTTGAAGCCCTTTAGATGCATCGCCGCGCGATTCATAGAATAAGGGTGCCCGCTCCACCTGGCTGCAGAAGTATAAACGTTCTCAGGTATAGTTGGGCGCATAAAATACATGCCCCCAATTTTATGCCCCCATAAAATACATGCAGGTACTATTTGGTACCTGGGGAATCCTGTTGATTTAGTCCCCTATTCACAGACCGGATTCCTTTGTCCTCCCCAAAAGCACCCCAAAAGCAGGAAGTCCAAAAGTCCAAAAGGAACTCACTCTTTCCCTACTCTGTCCTCTTCACTCCACCTTCTGACCTCTGCACTACACCTCCAGGTAACGATGGCCCTAGGGCTGCCCAAAGAGGGGCCACGGAATCCCCCCCGCCCTGCTCTCTGCCTTACCCCACCGTCAGCTCCGTCCACTCCATCTTCAGCACTGCTCCCCGAGCTACTCCCTCCTTGTTCCCACTGTCAGCCCCGTCACTCCAGCCAGGAGCACTGCTGGGTTCTCTCCTGGCCAATGGCCCTCTTTCCTTCTCTTCCCACCACACTGAATCCTCTACGGTGGCACCACAGTGACTCTTCCACAAGGCAGATGGGTCACGGCGCCTCCAGCTCTCGGTGGCTGCGGAAAGCCTCAACCACAAATCCATCTTCGCTAGCCAAGCACACAAGGTCCCTCCTAAATGGGGCCCTCTCGCCCCCTCAGGTGATCTTCCCCACCCACCCGTCGCCCTCGCGCTGGGGATGAGCCGCCGTGCAGAGCCCTCAGAGGCCTGCTGGGAAGGCCCCTTCCCTCTAGGAAGGGAAACTCCTTTTAAACAGCTCCTTCCCATGAAGCCCTCCCTCACGCCACCGACTCTCTCAGCTCGAGCTGTGCTCCTAGAGCCCCTCAAGAGCCCACTCTGTTGAGCGGGCAGCGGCCACTGGCTTCCCACCCGGTCTCCTCTAGGGTAGAACTCTGTCCACCACGTTCTGGCCCTCAGTCCCTGCCACATGCCTGGACAGAGGACACTCAGCCCAACGTCTAGGGGAGCACTGGCTACCTGAGCCTCTGGAGGAGTAAACGCCCTTCCGGTCGGTGACCTCGATAGACTTCTCTCTCGCTAAACTTTAATCAAAAGCTAATCAAGGGAGGTGGACTTGGCCCAGTGGTTAGGGCGTCCGTCTACCACATGGGAGGTCCGCGGTTCAAACCCGGGGCCTCCTCGACCCGTGCGGAGCTGGCCCACGCGCAGTGCTGATGTGCGCAAGGAGTGCCCTGCCACGCAGGGGTGTCCCCCGCGGAGGGGAGCCCCACGCGCCAGGAGTGCACCCCGTAAGGAGAGCCGCCCAGTGCGAAAGAAAGTGCCGCCTGCCCAGGAATGGCACCGCACACACGGAGAGCAGACGATGACGCAGCACAAAGAAACACAGATTTCCACTACAGAAGAACACACAGCGAATGGACACAAAGAGCAGAGAACTGCAGGGGGTGGGGGGGGGAGGGTGGGGGGGAGATCAAAATAAATCTTAAAAAAATAAAATAAAAATTTTTAAAAACATTTTGAAAAAAGAAGCTAATCAACAGCTTAATAGACAGGTGTGAGTTCCATTGCCTTGACTGTTTTCTCCCTGCTGACTCTGATATGGACAAGGGCAGGGTGTCGAAGAAAGAGAAACAAGGACCCAATAAACAGGATGACGCCGGAGCGCACCCCCGTGCAGAGCGAGCTTGAAGAAGGACGTTGATAAGGCGCACACCCCGGCGGGACCCAGTCCGCGGGGAAGACACTGGGTGAAGGGAAGAGCCTCAGACCGAGGCTCAAAACCGCCCCACCTGGGCGGGGCCTGGGCCGAAGGCTGGGACCTGACCCTCCCTCACGTCCCCGAGCCATCTGAGGCGGCCCGCATCAAGCCAGCCCTGTCCGGGCCAGCGCTGCTGGGACAGCTGGGACTCGGGGGGTGGGGAGAAGATTAAGAAGATCACGGACCGATTCCAGATTTAGGCCCACTGCACCTGATCCTGAGCGTGCCTGGCGTTGAAAAGCCAACCCGCTTCCCAGCCGCGAGCCCGGGCAGCCACGTGCTCGACTCCACCCGCGCGGAGCTGGAACAGGGAGACGGCGACCGGCAGGGGGCCCTGGGGGCCGGTCGCCCGGGGCCAAGGACTCGCTTCCCGCCTGGGGTCCTGACTCCCCTGCCCCGGCAGGCGGATCCCCCCACGCTGAGCGCAGAGGGGGCCTCCCCTCCTCGTGGGCCCCGGCGGGGGGGGCGCCCTCGCCCCCCCTGCCCCCCGTCCTCACCTGTCTGGGGTGGACAGGTACTTCTGCTTCTGGAATTTCTTCTCCAGGCCCATGAGCTGCAGCTCGGTGAAGATGGTCCTGCTGCGGCGCGGTTTCTTCTGCCGCGGCGTGGGCTGCTCCGCCTCCGACTCGCTGCTGGCGAGGGCCTCGGCGCCCGGGGCCTCCGCGGAGGCCGCCTCGGCGCCCGGGTGGCAGGACAGGGCCTGGGCGATCCCCGGGGGCGCGGGGACCAGGTGGGAGATGACCGTGGGCTGCCGGGTGATCACCGAGAGGAGCGGATACGCCCGCAGGGAAGGGGACCCTGGAAGACAAACAGGCGGCGGGGTCAGCGGAGGAGCTGGTGCCCGCGCGCCCCCTGATCCAGTGCAGGGGGCGGACGGCGAGGAAAAGCCGCCAGGGACCTAAACCTCTGCTGGGCGGGCGGGCGACATGCCAATCTGCACAGCCAGCTCCGTGACAACAGGGCGATCCCCGTGGACAAGAAGAGGTGCAATTCCTCTGGTTGTGACTCGCCCCAATCTCTTCCTTCAGAATCCCTAAATTCTGGTTTCAAAGACATAGGCCAACGGGACTGAGCAGATGAAAAGAAGTGGTCAGAAAAGCTAGCCACATATATTGAAGAAATCCCAAATAAGTTTTTAATATGAAAACTTCCTGAACACCACTACTGGCTTAAAAAAAAAAAATCCCTGCCTATATTCCTGAATTCTGGAGAGGAAGACCTATAACCTGGAATCACATTTTTCAGAGCTGGACGGATGCTAAAATAATTTAATCAACTCCCTCATTTCTGAGATGAGGATATAGTCCTAGAGGTTAGGTGACTTGCCTCCCAGGACAGCTGGGCAAGAGTGGATTCAGATTCAAGTTCTTCTGGTTTGAAGTCCAGCACATCATGAACCACATGGATACATCATTTAGAAGAGAAGGACTAAGAGAATGTATTTTACATGTGAACTGAGATCAATTATTACTGGCAGCCTGCACTTCTGTGTCAAGGAGGATTCTGAGGCTGGGTCAGAGCTTGGCAGAGGAATGAGTGCGGAAGTTGATTAATGATGTCTGCCGTGGGCAAGGGAGTGGGGACAGCAGACATACCAGTTAGGAGCAGTCTCTGCTCTAGGAATTTCAAGGCAAGAGTAGTTTTTCTGTCCAAGAAAACTTTGTCTTTCAAGTTCAAGTAAAAGACTCTTTCCTTTCATTTTTCAACATTAGGTTAAAATGCCACAACCTTAATGGAATACAGGCTCAAAAGGACATTACTAGGAAATATGAAAAAAAAAAAAACAACAACTGTAATTTGGACTGTAGGCTTTATATCAACATTATATTTCTTGAACACAATAGCGGTATTTATGGTGGTTACATAAGTGAATATCCTTGTTCTTAGGAAATATATATGGAAGTATTAAGGAGCATGATGTATACAAACGTATACTCAGAAACATTTAGAAAATAGATATAGATAGATAGATAGATAGATAGATAGATAGATAGATAGATAGATAGATAGATAGATAGATAGATATAGACAGACAGTAAATGATAGGTAGATGGATTGATGGATGGATGGACAAACAGATAGGCAGATGGATGGAATGGTGGATAGACCAATGGATGGACAGAATGATAGGGCAAAGGTGGCAAAATGTTAAAAGTACCTGAGAAGGGGCCATGTTGGAGTTCTCTGCCTGAGTTTTTTTTGTTGTTGTTGCTTGGTTAGGTGGGGTTTTTTTGCTGAGTTACTACAAAGACTTTATCCAAATATTTAAAACGTTCACTTTACATATTCATAGGTATACATAAAATAGTACATGGAACCTCAGGTCACTGGGGTACAAACGTGGTAGCCGTGAGCCCAGGCTTGGAGACACAGAGCTCTAAGAAGCTGGACGTCCTTCTAAGGGCATTAGAGGGACAGGGTAGGGGAGAAAAGGCAGCAGCTTCGGGGGCACGGAGGGGTCTGGCTTTACCCCACTGCTCAGATCCCCAGCGGAAGCTCCGGTCCCACCCTCAGCGGAAAAGGAGCTGTCTCCAGATTGCATCCCCTCTATACGAATGCTCACTCCCCAAAATCTTGATGTGGTAAACACCCTCAAGAACCTACTGGAATAAGTCCTTACATAGTTATACCAGAGAGAACAAGGCACTCTGGGAGCATTACAGCTCACTCTCCTACGTGTACGTCATTCTAGACAGGAAGCAAAAACTGAATGAAAGGAATGCAGTAACGAAACGGTCCCCTACCCTCCCTGCGGCTGTGAAGTGAGCCTGGCAGGAGGCACAGAGCGAGGGCCTCTCCGTGCAGCACCCGGTCCCACGTCCACAGGACCCCAGCCCGGCTCAGAGCCTGACGCCCCCCAAGGAACCCGACGTGTCTCCTGAGCAAAAGCCCCCCTTGGCTTTGCGGTCCGCCTGGGTTTTTATTTTATTTTTGCAACTGTCCTATGAGTTCGAAATTATTTCAAATAAAACGTTTTTAAAGTCATGATCACCTACTGAAATCGTGTTAGCTCGCTGGAACCTCAGTTTTGTCATCGGCACAGTAAGAGCAGATGATGTCAAAGAACTCTTCCAAGTCTCACGCAGGGATGCCACAGAAGGACCTCGGTCCCCAGACCATCACGTGCTACCTGCCGGAAGCGGAGGAGGCCGGGGGCTGCCTGTGGGGCCCCGCCCAGCCCTGGCACCTCACCACAGGGAAAGGCAAGCGCCAGAGCCGAGCGGCACCCACATCTGGGGTCCTAAGGCCCTGCCTGCGTCCCTCTCTCCTCTCTGGCTTGGCGTTTGTCTCCTTACTCATCCCCTGGCTTCTACGTTGGACACCCATCACGGATATTGAAACAGGTAGCGTCTCCTGTTCTGTGAATGTACTTCCAGCAAGGCCCAGCAGAAACCACGGAGTCACCACGTCACAGTCACCAGGTGCTACTGCTTCTACAGCCCGCCTGCCAGCTCTCACACTCGAGGTTTTGTGCTGTGGATTCTTTTCAGAAAAAAAAAAAAATCACCTGGGAATGATACCTTAAAGCAAGAAAACTCGGACACCTGGGCTTGCGGTTTTGGCTGTCCCAGCAGACAGCAAGAAATACTTCCTGCAGAAAAGTCTCTCAAAGCTTTTTATACAGGGACAAATGATTTCGCATCTGCAGTCACTTTAACTCCTCTAATGCTGCTATTTCTTTCCAAGGGGACTATTTGTCTTTATTACACAAGCTAGTTTATAATCTAGAAACTCAGGAATTTAGTAGCATAGGAAGTGGCTAGTTACCTACCCAAAAGTAAGGTTTTTGATAATCAGGGTTTCAATATCCACTTTTGTAAAAAACTTAAAAAAATTTTTGCCTAACATTGGAAAATATGTTTAAAGTGTCATAAGATCTAGTGTTGCCAGGGATATGGGAAAATATGCATTCACAGATTACTGATGGGAGTGTAGAATAGCATAATTTTTAGAGGGACAAATTAAGCAGTACCTACCAAATTACTGATCAAGCAACAATTCTAAAATTTGAGATCTATATGCCTTGTGCACAAAGACTTACATACAAGCACATTCACTGCGGCCTTGTTTATAAGAGTGGAAAAGAAGAAATAACCTACATTATCTGTCAATAGGAAAATGATTAAATAAACTAGGGTCCATCCATAGTATGGACCACTATGTAATTATTAAAAAGAACTTTCTCTCTACGAACTGAGATGAGCTAATATGGGAAACACCCTAAAAAATATCATTGAGAGAGTAAAATAAGGTGTAGATCAATCTGCATTATCATGAAAAAAATCTAGGTGAGTGTCTGATTTTATAAATGTATAAAACATGTCTAGAAAGACAGTTACCAAATGAATAAAAGTAATACATCTGGGGAAGGGCTGGGAGTGAGATGGGGTAAAAAGGGACCTCCAGTTATTGCTCTAGTCATGTGTTCAATCGCCACAAATACGTATGGAGCATCTAATGTGGGCCACCACTCTGTTCTAGAAGCTAGAACACGAGCTATTCACGAGTGAATATTCACGAGTGAATAAGACAAAGTCTTGCCTTCCTGCAGCTTCCATTTCAGTAGGGGAGGCAGACAGCAAACAAATCCACAAACAAATATGTAATATAGTGCCAGGAAGTAATAAATCCATGGAGGAAAACACAGATGATGGGGGCAGGGGGCAGCTAATTTAGATAGGGTCATCAAGGGGAGACCTCTTTGAAAAAGTCACATTTTAGCAGATAATTGAGTCTAGCAAAGAGGAGCACCCAGAGGAGATACGGGGCGGGACTCCAGGCTGAGACCTGCAAAGCTCTAAGATGGGAGCAAACCTGTGCTGGAAGAAGAGAGAAAGGTCCTGGGGTGACCGGGCAGGACCAGCAAGGGGGCAGTCGGGGGAGGAAATCGTGGAGACGTCGGCTGGACCACATCAGGAAGGGTCTCGGAGGCCTTGGCCGACGGGCTGGGCTTTGTTTGGAACAGGAGAGAAAGCCACAGGGGGTCCTGAGCTGGAGGAGGAGAAGGTGGGATTCACGTGTCTAAGATCCCTCGGGCTGCTTGCAGAGGTGGGACCCCGGGCGAGTGTGGAAGCAGAGAAACCAGTACTTAAACCAGAGAGGGGCAGGCGGGTCGCGGCTGGACTCACGAGAAGGGACCAGAGTTGAAAGAACTTGTTGCAGGGTGGCGCGTGGGGTGTGAGAGATAGAGAGCTGCACCTGCTGCTGGGCTCTGTCCTCACCAAGTGGAGGGGCGGGGGTGCCACTTCCTAAGATGCGAAGACCCTCTTTAGACAAGCTGCCGTCCGACATCCAAGGGGCTGTGTTGAGGAGGCAGCTGGGTTAGCCAGCGTGGAGTTCAGGAAGAGGCTGGGCTGGAGACACAACTTTGACTCCTGGGAATGTACGTGGTGTTCAGAGTCATAGGATTGCATGAAATCACCCAGAGAGTGAGGGGGAGAAAGCCATGAGGAGATCTGGGGGTTGAGCCCTGGGGCACTCCAACATCTCAGGTCATGAGGAGGAGGAGAAGCCACCCCACCCAAGATCGAGAAGGAGGTAAGAGGGAGATAGTTGGAAAACTGGTACCTCAATACTTAAACGACTGGTCTGTATTATTACAAGCTTGTGCTATTGGGGGGGGGGGGGTAACCAGGACCAGGGATTGAACCCAGGACCCGTATGGGGAGGCTGGCACTCAACTACTGAGCCACACTGGCTCCCTTGAGTTGGTTTTTTCATTTGTCTGCTTGTTGTTTGTTTTTGTTTTTAGGAGGCACCAGAAACAGAACCCGGGACCTCTCATGTGGGAGACAGGCACTCAACTGCTCAAACCACATCCACTCCTCGTGCTATTTTTGTAACTTGAGAAAGAGAGGGTTAGACTAAATGGGCATTAAGTTTCTAAAGTGTTAACATATATTCAATTTGTCAAAAAATAATTATTACTCATTTACCTCTGGACCTATGAATAGTTAAAATTTCTAAAAAGCTGGGCAAGGAAAACCAATCTAGAAATCCCAGTAATTGAGTAGAAAATATGTTCGGTTTTATGACAATGCTAGTCAAGTATATATCATGGGTCTTCTCCTGAACAAAGGGGAATCTCTCAGCAGTCTCTGAACCAAGGAATTTTCTCCCTTGATTATAGATGATGTACAAGTACATGTGCTAGGCAGTCTCATATTCTTTCTTGTAAAATACAAATTGTTTGATGTGAAGAAATGATAGCCTTTTGAATAATTGGTGCTAGAACACTTGGACATCCATACACACACACACACATTTGACCTATACCTCACACCTTATGCAAAATATACTCAAATGGATAATAGACCCAAAATCTATAAAAGTTTTAGAAGAAAAAAGAGAAATCTTTTTTACTTTGGGTTAGGGAAAGAATTCTTTCGATATGACATCAAAACCATAATCCTTGAAAGAAAAAGTGGATAAAATGGTCTTCATCAAAATGTAAAACGTTTGCTCTGTTAAGGTCACAATTAAGAGAATAAAAAGACAAGTTATAGACTAGGAAAAAATATTTGCAAATCACACACCTGACAAGTGCTTCGTATCCAGAATATAGAAAGTACTCCCAGGGTTTACCAATATGATCCAATTTAAAAATCAGCAAAAGTTTTTAATATATACTTAATCAAAGAGAATTTGTGGGTGGCACATGAAAAGATGCTCAAAATTATTATTCACTAGGAAGATGTAAATTAAAAGCACAATGAGATTCCATTCATACCTACTCGAGTGGCCTAAAAGTCCTGAAAACTGTCCATCTGAGCGCTGCTGAGGCCAAAGAGCGAGTGGAACACTCATCCATGGCTGGTGGGAAGACAAAAGTGGTTCAGCCTCTTTAGAAAACAGACTGGCAGTTTCTTATGAAGTTAAGCATCCAGTTACTACATGACTCAGCGATCTTCCTAATTGGTATTAACTCAAGTAAAAAGAAAATCTGTGTGAACCCAAGTTCTATATGCAGTTGTTTATAGCACAGTTATTAGTAATACCCAAGACTGGAAACAACCCAAATGTTCCTCAATAGAGGAATAGATCAACAAACTGTGGAATATCCATACAAGGGAATACTACTCAGGGGGAAAAAGGAACAAACTATTGATACTCATAAAACCTTGGATAAATCTCAAATAATTTATGCTAAGACGAAGAAGCCAAACTCAAAAGACTGTACAATCCCATGTGTATAACGTTTTGGAAAAGGCAAATCTATAGAGCTGGAAAGCATATCAGTGGTATCCAGAGGTTAAGGGTGGGGAAGAATTTGACTACAAAGGAGTAAGACAAGGAAACTTACTTTGGAGTAAGGACCGTTTTGTTTCTTGATTGTGGTGGTGGTTATACAATCACCAATTTGTCAAAACAATTACACACAAAAATAGAGAATATACTGTATAAAAGTGATAAAGTTACAAAACAAAAAACAGTTAATAAATATTTTAAACGCTATTTTGTTTTTATTCCCAAAGTAACACTCATTTGCTATAAAAGAAAATTCAAACAATTCAGAAATATATAAAGAAGTAGAAGGTCCCCCACCCATTTCAATCCCAAATCTTAGAAACTTTCAGAATTATCCCTACATACAAACATAACTATGTGGCAAATCTAGCAATATGTATGTCAATCTATGAAACACAGTTACAAATTTTTTGTAAATATAAATGTCACTTTATTTTTTCTAAATGGATAGCCACCTATCCCAACACACTATGCTGACTGGTCTAGTGGCTTAAGATGCCAAATTTAAGATATAATAAATACCTGAAGAAATGAAGGTGGGAATTTTTACTCATCAGAATTCCTGGAATCTGCTGGGGGAATTTTAGTCCCCAGAATTCTGAGAATCTACTGCTCTCTAGAAAATCAGTCAAACCGGAAAAAGAACTACTCTTCCAAAGGGCTACAATCTGTGGAAAGAGTGCAAGTAGGGATGTCAGTACCCAACACTGCTACATGGAGATGGTAGGAGAGAGGGTTGAAGGAGAAAGCAGAGGAGACGAGAGGTAGGAAAGCATGGAGGTGAGAGAGTGGTCAGTTTTTTAGAGGCTGCAGCTTTGGGGAGGGTGAAGGGCATTCAGAGAGACTTTCTGGAAAACATTTTAAGGAATATACTGTATAAAATCCATAAATACATTCCTTTAAGAAAAACTAGTGTAAAGATCTTCATAGTCAAGGCTTCCGGCATCAGATTTCTGTTGTCTTTGAATATAATTACGTACATACACTAGGCCACGTGGGGCCCTGGAAATAATCGGGTTGTCTTATGGACAAGTGCACTCCAAGACTCTCCTCTGTTCTACTGAACTAGTACATGATCCTATCCCAGTAACACTTTATTTTAATTACTGTATTTTCTTAGGGAGTTTAGTTTTGTAGTAAAACAAGTCCCCCTTCTTTACTCTTTCAAATTTCCTTGGCTATTGTCATTCATTCATTTTCCCAGTTGACCTTTAGATTCAACTGACATCTTGGGCTCTTAAGAAAACAAATCCCACTAGAAAGGTGACTATAATTACACTATGGATTGTTTTAGGGCAGAGAACTTGATTCTTTTAATGATCACATCCTCTGGTAGGTTGACAAGCAATTGTTATTTTAAAATGGATTTTGGATTAGACACAAAAGGACAAAAGGTGTATGGTCTCACTAATATGAACTAAATATGAAGAATAAACACATAGAGTTAAAACCTAGACTATATGTTAGGAGGTAGGATGAGGCTAAGAAGGGGTACTGATGCTTAATGTATGTAGGATTTTTAATTAGTATGACTATAAAAGTATGGAAATGGATAGAGTTGATGGTAACACATTATAGCAAGTATAACTAACAGGTGGTTTATAAAAGGGATAATCTAGGGATACAAATGCCAACTGAAGGAAAGCTATAGAATAATTCTAAGGACTAAATAACATCATGAACCCAGAGGTAGATGAGAATTGCGGTTAACAGTACAAACACAAGAATATTCTTCTATGAACTAGTACAAATGTACATCAATATCACAGGGGGTAAGAATATGCATGGGAAAAATATATTAATGTAACTTATGGACTACAGCTAACAGCAATATTGTAATATACTTGCATCAATGTCAAAGAAGGTACTGTGTTAATAATAGGTGGTAATGGAAAAAATATTCCAAGTGTACACTATAGACCATAGTTAATGGTAATAGTATGTGATGATGTTCTTTCATAATCTATAACAAATGTTCCATAATAATGTAAGGTGTTGGTAGAGGGGTAGTGTATGGGAATTCTGCATATTATGCATAATTGTTTTATAAGATCACAATTTCTCTAATATATATACATATATAAATAACAACCTGCCACGCCCCCCAAAAAAAATGGCTTTTGGAAATTTACGCAATTTGGTTCCATAAAACTCAAACCTAGCTGGTGCTTAAGGTGGTGTATGCCCAGGAGACTTGAATCTCTGGGCTGTCCACATGCCAGCTGGGCCCTGAGCCCCAGTGGTGTTGCAGCACCTACTCTTCAGTTCATTGGACTTACCCAGGTCAGCTGACAGGGAGGTGAGGATGGACAACCCCCCACCAGGGAACCGAGAGAGTTCACAGCTGCGGCTGTGATGTGGGATCAAAATCCCCTCTCAATTTAGAGGTGGAGTAGGCATTGCCACCCCAGGAGTCTCAGGATAGAGGAATAAAATATGGACTAGAGTGGACTTACTGGTATTCTACTAAAGAATTATTGTGTTTCTAGCAATGGAAGAAATTATATCATTGATGTGGAGACAGTGGCCACGGGAGCTGCAGAAGGCAGGGAGAGGGAAAAGGAGGTGTGATATTGGGGCATTTTCAGGACTTGGAGTTGTCCTCAATGATATTGCAGGCACAGATGCTGGACATTATATATCCTGCCATAACCTACTGAAAGTAATGGGGGAGAGTGTAAACTACAATGTAAACTATCATCCATGTGGTGTAGCAGTGCTCCAAAATGTATTCACCAAATGCAATGAATGTGCCACAAGGATGAAAGAGGTTGTTGATGTGGGAGGTGTAGGGGGAATGGAGTGTGGGGTATATGGCAACCTCTTCTATTTTTTAATGTAACATTTTTTTGTGATTTATGTACCTTTTTTTAAAAAAGACAATAAAAAATAAATTTTTTAAAAAATCTTTTAAATAAATATTTTTTTAAAATTTCTGATGAATGGTGGTGATTTAAGACAACATCCTCATCATCCAAGTCTATCATTTCAGGAATCCTGACCCAATGTTCAGATCCAAATGCAGGGACAAAATGACACTCTTGTCACCCGGGCTAACAGTACCCCGGATGGAAAAGGCACACGCGCAAGGCACAGGGCGCTGAGGCTTCACGAGCACCACTGCTGTAAGTGCATGCAATCGTGGAGGCTGCCACCTTGAGTTGCTGGTACTTGATGTGTGTCTCTAAGATGAGGAAGGACGGTCGGGGCTGGGGTGGGAGTCAGGGTGGGGATGCGACGTATGGGCTGCAAGGCACAGAGTATCCTGGAGGGCAAACCACTGGAGAGCAGAAAAGTGAGACCTAATAGGCTTCAGCCAGCTGCTTGCTGTCTTCTCTTGTTTAATATATGACCTGCTTTCCATCGTGACAGTCCTGGCCTGGAGCTTCAATTTCACAGGCTGCTTGAGCACCACCATGTCATATTCTCACAGAAGTTCTGTGAGCCTGTCTAGCCACGTAGTCATTGCTGTCTAGATATCAAATGAGGTCTTAAAAACAGGGGGGAAACATAAACGAGGGCATACTTGGGGAGCACCGTGGTTCCTGAGAAGGCAGGTCACGTCCCGCGCTAAGTCCGTCTCTCTCTTTTCCGGAGACTTCTCACTCTGTGGAAATGTTGACTCAAGACAGCTGCCCTGCTCCGCTGTATCATTTACATACACGGGTGAAATTCAAGCACTTTTATCTGCCACTGAGAGGGAGTAATGACTGTGAAAAGCCTAAGACACTGTTTAAACACCACATTTTAGTTGACATAAGGGGTGCCAACACGACCGCGAGGAGCGCAGTTTCTAATCGCTGTCTTGCTTCAACCAGCGTTCCGCAGGAAGGCGCGTATCACGTAACCGTGCGGATCACAGACTTGCAACTATTTCCCTGCCAAATGTTTGGTCTCCGTGAGAATCTGGTTTTGGGTCAGAAAACCTGAGCATGTTGCTGGGAGGCAGATGCCGAGGGGCGCCCCAGGGAGCTTGGGGAGCCCTGGAAGACGGGGCGGGCTGGGGAGAAGAGCTGGGCTCGGGGACGCGGAGGAGCCCGAGCTCCCGCGGGGCGCCTGCTGTGGCGGACGACACGCAGCCCGGGGCTGCCCACCCCGGCCGTCTCCTCGTGGAGTCCTCCCGCACGGCCCGACCTCACAGCAGAAGCCCCAGAGGCCCGGTTCTGCTCCTGCACACCCCCCCGCGGGCTCCTCGTCCCTCCTCCAACAGGCCAGGCCCCAAATGGGCCCCGCGCATCCCACTTCCGGTTGACTCAAGCAGGGACCGGATGTCAAGACTCTCGAAGAGGGAAACGGACTTTGTCCCAGTGGTTAGGGCGTCCGTCTACCATATGGGAGGTCCGCGGTTCAAACCCCGGGCCTCCTTGACCCGTATGGAGCTGGCCATGCGCAGCGCTGATGCACAAGGAGTGCCGCGCCACGCAAGGGTGTCCCCCGCGTGGGGGATCCCCACGCGCAAGGAGTGCGTCCATGAGGAGAGCCGCCCAGCTGAAAAGAAAGTGCAGCCTGCCCAGGAATGGCGCCGCCCACACTTCCCGTGCCGCTGACGACAACAGAAGCGGACAAAGAAACAAGACGCAGCAAATAGACACCAAGAACAGACAACCGGGGGAGGGGGGGAATTAAATAAATAAATAAATAAATCTTTAAAAAAAAAAAAAAAGACTCTCGAAGACGCCCGCCTGACTGACGGATGTCCCACGAATGTGTGACCTGGATATCTGGCGGAAAGCTTCAGGGGGACACGAGTACCGATTTATCCAGCACCCTGAAATGGAAACCTAACGGCACACCTGGGTGTCTATAGCGGAGTCCCCGGGCCCAGCCAGGAAATCACAGCCACCTCAGCCTTCCGGGCACGCGTCCACGAGCTGGCGGGTAGTTCCGGGCAGTGGAAAGAGCAGGACAATTCCCCCCGCCTCACCAAGTAACCCTGGGCAGGTTACCCTAACTTTCTTAAGTCTCAATTTCCTCACCTGTAAATCAGGGCTAATAGTAGTTCCCCTCCTCGATTACTGGGAGGATGAAAAGCATTAGTATATGTAAAGGGCCCAGTGGGCACCTCGTTGGTATTCCTTTAGTTCCTTTCCTTTCTTCTTCACTTTAGTTGCTTGATGCTATGTGCACTGAGCCACATTAAAAGGGGTTGATTTTCTTATCAAGGAAACACACCTACTTGTAGATGAGGCTACCCGGGGCTGGGGTCAGGGAAACAATCGTTGCTTAATGGGCACAGAGCTTCTGCATGGGAGAAGGAAAAAGTTTGGTACTGGGTGGTAGCGACGGTAGCATGGTGACTGTAATCAATACCACTGATTTAATACCATTAAAATGGTTAAACAGCAAGTTTTATGTTATAAATTTAAGATTAAAAAAAAAAACAAACAGACCTACTTGTGAACTATGCCTCTACATCTTCTTAGCCATCTGTACATTCGATTGCAAAGTGAGAGTCAGCAGCACAGAATCTGCCCGTTTCTTTCTGTCGTTTGCAGGTGATCAGATGCCACACGGCTTGGGCTGGGATGATGACAACAAGATAGCTAAGGGAGATCAGGGGAAGGGCTAGCCTGGCCATATAACCTCCAAGATTCCAGAGATAATGACTTTTAGTTTTGCAGATCCATATACAAAACCCATGCACAGCTTGCGAGTCTCAAGGCACGGGCCTTCCCGAAGTCAGCACAGGACAGGGACGATGGGAGTTGATGGGACACAAGACAGAACCAAAGGTGATTTCTAAAAAGTGTGGGAAACACTGATGGGGCATGGCTCACATTAATATGCCCTGCCTTATGCTGAAAGTTCGCTGAAGAGGGACTGAGTGGAAGCGACAAACGGGCATCTGAGTCGGTCTATGTGTCTATGTGGAGATTCTGTACGTGTGGGAAGGAGGAGACAGAAGGAGAAAGAAAATACAGAAAATACAGAGAAAATACAGAAGAATACGCTTAAGTTTCTAGCCCTGAAAAAGTTAATGAAATGGGTGGATTTTGTCAAGGTTATAGCTTTGTGTGACTCAATAAAAGAGAAAACGTTTTAAGAAGACCAACTCAAAGGCTGACAAAATGTCTTAGCCGTTAAGTACCTCATAAAAAAAGAGAGACGTTTTGATGAGTTAAGTGTCAATGAATTACAAACACATGGAATACATTTACTCCAAAATCCACATGAAGTTGCCATGATGTAGACTCTGGAATAACCATCTTATTATATAAAAATTTAAAAAGGCTCAAAAAGACTTTTTAAAAAGTAAAGCACGAAGGGGTGATTTAGGAAATAAGGAAGGACGTCAGAGCAATCCCAGCAGGCCAACTGCATCTCGCCATCTTTTCAGAGTCTTTATTTTGCAAAGAGACAAGCTCGGTCTTAACCACGTTCAAGCTGCAACATCATCCAAACTGTAGACACCCACAAAACCAGGTAAGGAAGATGAAGTAAGTGAGCACTACAGATAGATTAATGGACCCTACAATCCCACCTCTAATTTCCTACCACCCTAATGTGATCACCACCCACCCTCCAGCCTTCGCCGGTTCTCATCTCGCTCAGCCAAAGAACACACTGGAAATGGCCAGGTCTCTCTCCTTCCAGCCATCGTGCTTTCTCCACACACACCCATGTGGACTTCCACTAGGACCCCACCGTAGTTCACCGACCGACGCTTCCCTGAGCAGCTGCTCTTGAGCACAAAGACAGAATTAATTGCTCCTACCTCTGACACACACAGCATGTGCTGTGGGTCCCAACTTACCCTTACGTAGTCCCAACTGCGTATTCACAGTTCATTTGTCACCCATCTACCTTTCTCATTAGATTGCAAACTTCCAGACGACACACAGTATCAGCTAAGCGCTTAACTCCAGCACCTTAACTGAACTGCCTGGACCTAGAATTACGAGAGTAGGGTTTGAGCCAGCATTCTGACACCTTTTGGTTCCATGGCCTCGTTCAAGTCATTTAATACATCCAAGCTTCTGCTTTCTCTTCTATAAAAAGGCAATGTTAATTCTTTCCCCCACAAGCTTGCTGGAGGAAAACCCTGGAGAATGAGTATGGAAAAGTATTTTTAAACAATAAAAAACGACACCAATAAAGGCACTCATTTTTTTTCAAATACCCAAATTTAGCCAAACCGACTAAAAAAGCACTGATTCTCCATCTTTTACAGAAGCCTCCTCCACTAAGAAGCCCCAACAGTGCTTTCTTGTGCTAACCTAATCCATCCCACTGCCCCATATGTTGCGCTTGACAATTTCTGTTTAGGGTGCTAACTTCACAGGCACAGAATCAGCTCACAATTTACCAGGAGGAATCCTTTGGTTGACTGGGTCACCCTCATGAGTGAAGGGAAACAATTCCTGACCTCTGCCTTCAAGAAGCTAATTATTCGGGAAGCGGATGTGGCTCAAGTGATAGGGCTTCCATCTACCATATGGGACGACCTGGGTTTGATCCCTGGGGTCTCCTGGTGAAAAAGAAGAGATAGCGTGCCTGCATGGCAAGCCAGTGACCACGTGGTAAGCAGAGTACCCCAGCGAGTGCGTGCGTGGTGAGCCAAGTGCCCGCACAAGTGCCCACACAGTGAGCCAAGTGCCCGTGCAAATGCCCGCGTGGCAAGCCAGTGCCCATGTGGCGAGCTGAGTGCCTGCGCAGCGAGCCAGTGCCTGAGCAAGTGAGTCACGCAGCAAGATGATGATGCAACAAAAGAGACCAAGGGGAGAGTCAAGGTGAAGTGCAGCAGAAACCAGGAACTGAGATGAGCAGCTGACAGGAAACTCCACACCAGAGGTCCCCAGGATCTAATCCTGGTGAATCCAAGAGGAGAAAAAGTGAGAAGAGAAGACAAAAAGAGAAATAGATACAAAAGATCACACAGCAAATGGACAAAGAAAACAAACAAACAAAAAAACCATAGCAAGGTGGAGAAGGGGAAGAGGAAGGAAGAAAAATAAATCTTTTTTAAAAAAGAAGCTAATTATTCATGTCATGGGGCATCAAAATAAAAGGTAAATAAGCATACTAACAGAATATGCAAATCCATAAAGACAGAGAGTTGATCACCAGTTTGGGGGGGGCGGGGAGAATGGGGAGTCAGTGCTTAATGGGTGCAGAGTTTGTTTGAGATGACTGATAAGATTTCGTAATGAATGGTGGTGATGTAACACAATATTGTGAATGCAGTTAATGCCACTGATTGTATACTTGAAAGTGGTTAAAATGGGAAGTTTCGCATTGTATATATGTTACCACCATTTAAAAAAATTTAAAAATACATAGATGCATGAGCCAAATGCTGAAAGGCGCAGGTACTGGAGGGATACAGGGAGGCTACTGTATTCTACAGAGTTCCCTGTGGAGGAGGATATGGACTATGAGGGGGAAAGGAAGGAATGGGCTTCAGAGGCACTTTCAAGAAAGAACCAACACGTCTGTTAAACCACTAGACTGGGGTAGGGGGAAGTGGGTGAGACACAGGAGGAAGGAGCCTCCAAGCTCTTGTGGGGACTGCTGGCATCAGGGCACCACGGACAGAAAGAGGGAAGGCCCAAGGTGTGGGCATGTTTTGGAAGAGGCTTATTTCGCTGCAGGTGACAATAAGACACCCAAGCATTGGCACCCAGCAGGCAGGGATAGACAAATCAGTGCTCTCCAGGGGGCTCTGAGCTGGTTAAGTAGATTTTACAGAGCCAGAGGTGAAGAGTTGAAAGTGGAATTCGTCTCACAAGTAGACAAACATAAGAACAGAGGGTGAAGGACTGGGCCCTGGGGTGCATCTTCATCAACAGGGCTGAAAAGGAAACTCAAACAAATAAAAGTGGCAGAAGCTGTAGCCTAAGAAGCGGAAGGACAGGGGAGTGGATGTGGCTCAGACAGCTAGGGGTCTGCCTCCCACATGGGAAGTCCTGGGTTCGTTTCCCAGTGCCTCCTGAAGAAGACAAACAACAAGGAGACAACAAGCAGACAGCAAGCAAAAACAACAAGCAGACAACAAGCAAAAACAATGAGCAGACAGTGAGCAAGACAACATGCAAACAATGAGCAGACAGCAAGCAAAAACATAAAACAAGCAGGGGGCAGATGTGGCTCAAGCAGTTGGGCACCTGCCTCCCACATGGAAGGTCCCGGGTTTGGTTCTCAGTGCCTCCTAAAGAATTAATGGGCAGACAACAAGCAGACAACGAGCAGGCAACAAGCAGATAAGGAACAAAAACAAAAAACAAACAGATGAAGGAGCCATCTCGGAAGGTGGG
Organism: Dasypus novemcinctus; assembly: GCF_030445035.2. Classification (NCBI taxonomy): domain Eukaryota; kingdom Metazoa; phylum Chordata; class Mammalia; order Cingulata; family Dasypodidae; genus Dasypus; species Dasypus novemcinctus. The sequence goes on along the minus strand of NC_080699.1, from coordinate 39,341,566 downwards.
GAACAGAAGGAAAAGCAAGAGAGTGCTGGGTCAGTGAAAATGGCAAAAAGGGCAAAAGAGAATTTCAAGAGTGAAAAATTTTCGACAAGGTCACTCATTAGCAAATCTTTTGGCATAGAATTTGAAACTTTTCCCCTTCTCTCTGACCCCCAGACCTATATTCCTGCTATAGTTATCTCCTCCAGGCGGGATGGGAAAATGTGTGAGATATCAGGGCACTGGACAAAGTTTCCAGAAAAAGACACAGGAGATTACCTTTTTGCAGGTGGCCCAGTGGGTCCACAGGCAAGGACCAGATTATCCAGGAGGAGAAAACATCCCTGCCAACTCAGAATATTTTATGTCAAAATGTAATTTGGAAAATCCAACCTAATTTCATTCTCTCCCCCTTCCCCCACACATTCCAATCCTAACTTAAGTGTGTCTCCATGATTTGCCCTCTGTGGCAAAGAATTCGAAAAAAAAAAAAGGGGGGATAAAAGAGAATCAATTCAATTCACTTCAACTGATGATGGAATCTCACGATAGCAACTGAACAAATATTGGCTGAATTAAACAAGCATGCTAAGAGCAGGAGTATCAGTGGACGAGTGTAAACTTCTTTAGCTCTACTAAATCTTTTCCATTACCAAGGAATGGGAGTGACAAACTACTTCTCTGGTGTCACTGTGGGTGATCCAGATTGGAGCTGCTAAAGGCAAAAGACTTTATTTGCGTAATTCTCACCAAGTACAATTAAGAGTTTGAAGCTATGTATAGTAGGTACACACTGAATAACAACACAGGCGTTATATTTTTCTAATCCAGCCTCTGATGGACAAAGCCGAGGACACTGCCGAAAGTCACAGAGAAAGTCCCCGTCTGAACTAGCGCCAGAGCTCAGACCTCCAGAAGCGAGGAAGACGTCCTGTTCTCTTACATATTGGCTTTCCAGGCGAGAGCCAGCAGCATGCTGAGTCCTGCTGGGCTCAGACACTGATTTTCCTCCTTCATGTGGACCATTTTTTTGGAAGCTTGAGTGTGTTAGAGATTAACAGCTAATAATCAGACGTGTAACCAGCCAATCCAAAAGACTTCTAAGACTTCTCCCTGGAAACCTCTCCTAAAGAGGGCAAACACATTTTAGGAAGAAAGTGAGGATGGACCTTGGATTCCATCACAACCGGGTGCCCCACAACATTGGCACTGATTTGTTACATATATATACACACACCATAAGTCATCCTTGGTAAGGGCTTCAGAAAGCATCAATCTCTGAAAGGGATGAGGCTCAACAAGCCACTAAGTCAACCTCCTGTCTCTCTAATGCTACCCAGAGTCTTGAGGCATGGACAGAAGGAAGGAATAAAAGGAAAGCATGCTAAGGGCTAGACTTTGCATACATTATCTCTTTTAAACCTTAGCAGCTAGGATCATGCCTCTGGGATTTGAACACAACTCTGTCTAACTGATGCCCAAGCTCTTTCCTGTATAACATGCTATATCCCTAAGTTTAGGATTTAGCAGGCTTTCCTTTCTGATACCCTGGTGCTCCAGACAGTCAATGTATGTTCAGACAGAGTTAAAGCCTTCTGCTTCGTCCAGGGCAGGATAATGAGCTATATGATGGTGCTGTCTTCTATTAGAGAGAAGAGTTAATGTGTATCTCAAAGCCCCCATAATTTTCATGACATGTTGCCCAATTCCAAGAGTCAGGCAAAGGATAAATGTTTGTCTCTTTTTAGATCACATTATGTTTTTCCAATGGAAAAGCAATATGGCTTATATTAAACAACAAAAACATACACACACACACACACACACACAAAGATATCTCTATTCCCACAGAGAGAAAAACCTGTGGAGAATGCAGATTTCCAAAAGAGAAAGGAGATCCCATTTGGAGAGTCCCTTCCCTGCCTGGGAGAAAGATGGCACCTGGTTTTAGTCCAAGTAAGAAGCAGAGGGCAAATAGTTGCGTTGCCTGGGATCGCTGGCGTTGAAGTAACATGTGACATACTGAAATCCATCACAGAATTCATGACCCCATCGCCATCCAAAGACCTGAGCTGAGCCACATGGGCAGAGAACTCAGATTTATAGGCAGATGCTCACGTGTTTTCTCATTTCCCATTAGACATTTCCCTCCCTTGACCATGTAAGAAATAGAGGGGCATATTTATAGAAGTTGTAACCATTATTCCTAGAGATAGGTATCAATACTGCTTTAGGTTTCCTTTAACTAGTCAAATTTGCTTTCCCAGCTGGTAACAAGGTACCAAATGCTCCAGAAAAGTACACACAAAAACCATTAAATAGGGAAGCAGACTTGGCCCAGTGGATAGGGTGTCCGCCTACCACATGAGAGGTCTGTGGTTCAAACCCCAGGCCTCCTTGACCCGTGTGAGCTGGCCCATGCACAGTGCTGATGCGTGCAAGGAGTACTATGCCACGCAGGGGTGTCCCCGCGTAGGGGAGCCCCATGCACAAGGAGTGCGCCCCGTAAGGAGAGCCGCCCAGTGCAAAAGAAAGTGCAGCCTGCCCAGGAATGGTGCTACACACACGGAGAGCTGACACAGCACAAAGAAACACAGACTCCCGTGGCGCTGACAACAACAGAAGCAGACAAAGAAGAACGCGCATCAAATGGACATTGAGAACAGACAACTTGGGGGGGGAGAAAGGGAGAGAAATTTTTTTTTAATTTAAAAAATTTTTTAAAAACATTAAATATCCCTCTCTTTGTTAGATTCTGAGCTCAGAATTAGAGGTTCAAAAATTGTTATTCTTATCAACTGGGGGGGGAAAAGCTCAATAAATTGCAGTATAGAATTTTACCAAGAATACCTGAAAACACATATCTTTTTAAATAATTATTTTTTACACCTAGGATCTTTACTCTGGCTATTTCATAAGATGACGATCAGAACAAGTTTTTCAAATGTTGAGAGAAAATGGAAAATTACGAAAAGACTTCAACGTCATGTTCACTTTCCATGCACCATGATACACGCCAAGGGCAATACAAAGGCAGGCTGTTACACTACTGGGCAGGGCCCTTGGGCCTGGCCGTGGACTCGCACAGCCCTTCCCAGGACATCTCCCTTCTTGCTGCCACCATCCCCCCAAATAACATCCCCCCTCCTAGAAGTGCTACCAGAACGCACTCGATCTGATTCAGCAACAGAATCAACAGCCCCCAACCACGCGAATGGACAGGCATCCCTGCTATTAAACTCCAGCATGGCAAAAAGGGTTTTCGAATAATGCAATTTTTAGGTCTCAAAAGAGAAGTGCTCAAGCGCGCAGCTTGCCCTGTAGACACGTGTCTCTCCGAGGCTAGTGCCCTAGCCCCGGGCTCTCCTCCCGGCCGCCCGCTTCGTCCCTCAGGCCAGCTCCTGCACTCCCTCCCTCATCCTACGAGTGAGAGCAGGAGACCAGAGCTCCTCCAGGGACGTCTGCCCCATCCTGGCAAGCGCGGCCAGGGTGAGTCAGGGCCGAGGAGCAGCCCTCTCTGATTAACTCATTTTCCATCTTCTCACAAAATTTCAAAAACCTATTAAAGGTCCTAAGTGCAACTCAGCAAAGGATTGGCAGAAGGCAGGAGTCCTGTGGTGCCTTTTGAAGCAAAAACAAACACACTGGATAGGGGCAGTCCCAGGCTCCTCCAAAGCCTCCCGCAATGCTCCCAAGAGCAGCCAAACTGAGCCCTGCCAGCATCTCGCTGCAAGCCCTTCATCCATCCGCAGAGGAAGGGAGAACCGCAGTCGGTGCGACAGGGCTTGGACATTTTACGCCTGCAATGAGGTTGTCAGAGTCAGGTTCAAGGAGTCACATAATGAAATACTGACTAGTGCTGGCAACTTGTTAGCCTACTTCCTTACTGGTTAGGGTTGCTAGCTGTTCAGGGTTCAAGAGGGAAATGGTCAATCCAAGCATGTCAACTCCAAATACAGGGGATGGAGTCCACACAATTCCTAAGAATTCTTCACGATCAAGTAGCTATAAATCCTCAGTTTCAAAATTCTTTGGCCATCTTGACCAAAGATAATCAGCTGGAAACTTTGAGCCACCTCATTTCTCCCGAGGAATTTCTGAAAAAGTTTCTGCAGGAAGAGGCTGCCCTTTGCCAAACTTCTCCATACCCAAGCAAGGTTCCTCCTACTTTTCAATACTCTAACATTTGCTGGTCTTTCTTAACTGACACCCTCCTCTCGCCACGACAACCACTGAGTGCCATCCAATCTGTCGAGGCTGGGTAAACAAAGGACTCGATCTCGGGCATGATTCCCAAACATTGTGAAATGAGGTGGCAGAACCTAAGGGTCATAGTTAGATACTTTAAAAAAACAAAAACAAACAAAAAGCATCGGGAGCAGATGTGGCTCAAGCAGTTGAGCCCCTGCCTCCCACAGGGGGGAAATCCTGGGCTCGGTTCCTGGCACCTCACAAAGAAAAAGAAACAGACACTGAGCTAAAAACAAGCAGACAGTCAAGGGAGCCGTGGGGGGGGGCACATCTAGTCTTCCTCTACACACCAGCCCCTGGCCCTGACCCACCTGCAAACCAAACTCAAGGGCCATGCATTTCAAGTGCTCCTGTGGGAACCATCCACCACCTAACCCAACCCTCCCCGCCCCCAAAAAAAAAACAAGGCAAGGGGAACTTTAAACACACACACACACATCTCTGAAATTGTATGAAATTGTATGAGAGAAGCTTGAGATGGGAGCTCTACATTCAGACCTTGGTGGACCCAATCATAAGGCACCTCCAGAAGCAATGTCGTTTGGAAGATACAGGGAAATTACTCCAACTCAAGCCACCAATTTACTTCAAAACCACCTCAGGTCTTTGACATCTTCATGGAAAACTTAAAACGGTGTGGCAATAGCTTTTCCTCAGGAGGAGGGACACGAAGGGGAGGCGTTTATTAAACCAAAGCTTGATAAAGTCTCCTCTAAACACATCCTGGGCAGTGAAGGATACGTTCACATCTTGGTCCTTTGAACAATGGAGTCATAAGAAGGAGACAAAGGCTACCCAATGCTGTGATCTGGGAAATGGTTTCCAAGCATTAAATAAAAATAAAAAATAAATTAGAAAAAAGAATTATTAAGAGCCTAATTCTGGGGCCATAATAGGGAGTGAATGGAGAACTGTCACAAAGAGCGAGCCAAAACCAGCCTTTCCATGAAGTTTATAATGGGGGAGGGGGTAATCACCTAATTTTTTAAACACAATTCTAAGACTAAATTAAAAAATAACAGTACTAAATACAGGTATAAATGAGAAATACTATCCTACTTATCATGACTTTAAACCAAATGCTTAATGCCTAGAGCAAAGAACAAAGAGCCCATTCATTAACTGCTATCTCATTATTTGGGGGTTCTGTAGACACCTCTATTTCTATTAAATAACTCCAATTATTTTGGGCGTAAACTCCTTAGCACTCATGAAAATCATTATTAATAATATATATGAATTTCTCTCATATCTGGCTCAGTCAACATTTTCACATACCTAGGATACAAGTAATCTAGGCACAGCGTCTTTATTAAGCTAACACAGAAGTGGAGTCACAGTAGAGCTATAATCAGAATGCTGATTCATTGCCTGCTTCTGCCTATTTTGCTGTCATTTGCATATAGGCCAACAAAGGATCTGAAGGCACGTGTCAGGTACAAATACAGTATTAGGAAAGCCTAGGAAAAGACGGTGGGAGTTTCCAACCCAAGACTTGGAGAAGATCTTGCTCAGTAGAGAAGTCTCAGGTTGTCAAACAAGATCAGTCTGTGTCCAACCTAGTAGCTTTAATTAATACTAGAGAAGAGAAAGCTGGGGAATGAGAAATCAAGTTTACTGGCATGCAGAGAAATACTAAGAGAGTCCTAAGTTAGAATAAAAGATTATATCATCTCAGGAGCTAGATTACAAATCATGTAATCTAGATTCTTCTCAGTGCCCAAATTAAATTAAATCCAGAACTGAATGGAAGCAACGTTCATGCAACCCTGCTAGCTCTGAAATTAAAGTGGAATTTCAGAAAAATTGTCATCTGCCTTTTTCTTAAAAGTCTGAAGAATATACAGTCTCAATTCCAAAATCCCTCCTCACTGTAATGGAAGGGAGTTCAAACCAATATCCAGTCTACAGAACCTGTAAGGTCATATCCACACTCCCACAGGCCCTGGATTCCCTGGACATAAAGACTAGCCCTTCTTGGACAGGTTCCTTGCCCCTTCCCACCCCTTCCCTTCCACCACCACTGACCCTGTTCTGGAGCTGCGTCATCCACGCCTCAACCAAGGAACCATCTTTTCGAGTGAGCTCCATGTCTCCAGGCTTTATGATCTTCCTAAACTTTCCTTTTCCTCATTTCACTCCGTGGCTCCACAATCCCAGCTCACCTTTCCAATCAAACATCTACTCCACACCACCGGCTACCTCATCCGTGTCCGTGAAACCCTCTGCCCGCGCTCTTCGCTTGCCTCTGCCCGGAGGGGTCCTACAGACAGATGGCAGTGACGAGCCCAGCTCGAGGGCCACACAGGGTGACCACCACCTAAGGACCTTTGACGAATTTCTTCAACCTTGCTAAGTCTTGGTTTTCACACCTGCCAAACAGAGATAATGACAACACATAGGATATGAGAGAATTAGAATAAGCAACCTCAGAGTCAGAATCCATTGCTTTCCAGGGAACAGGGTAGAGGTGGGGACTAGGGAGTTAAAGCTGAAATGTACATGATTCTTCCTATTTGGAACAATGGAAATGTTTTGGTAAAGGATGAGAGTGATGTAAGCACAACACTGTGAGTGTAATTAACAGCACTGAAATATATATTTAAATGCAGTTAAAAGGGGGAAATGTTAGGTTGTAAAAATGGTAATAGAACGAAAAAATTTTTTAAATCCATGAAACTACACAAACAGTGAGTTCTAAGTTAAACCATGGACTATGGTTAATAGTACAATAAAGGGAGCAGATGTGGCTCAAGTGGTTGAGCACCTGCTTCCCACACGGGAGGTCCTGGGTTCCATCCTGGTGCTCCTGAAAACAAAAACAAAAACAACAACAAGCAAACGAATGAAAAAACCCACTCAGGGGAGCCGACGTGGCTCAGGGGTTAAGCGCCGGCTTCCCACATGTGAGGTCTTTGGCTCAATTCCCGGCCCAGGACTTCAAAATAATAATAATAATAATAATAATAATAATGTTTATTATCAATTTTAACTAATGTAAGGTGTTACTAATAGGGTGGCATATGGGAACCCTGTTTTTATGCATGACTACTCTGTAAACCCACATCTCTAATAATATTTTTAAAAATAGTAACACATAGCTCATAAGGATACTGTGAAGAATCAAATGAGATAAGCCATGTAAATGCTTAGCATGGTGGCTGGAAAGTAGAACATTCACTTTCTAAACTATTAAATTAACCCCTAGCAACTTTTTAAGGCAAAACTCAAATTCCACCTGCAACAAGCAGCTTTTTCTAAATATGTCTAAGGATACCTTTTTCAAACCCCTACTGCACTTAAATTTCCAAACATAATTTAGCAGCTTACAGCTCTCTCTTCTCAGGCTTGTTTCTTTGACTCCCTCCACCTGAATTAGAAGTTTCTGGAGAGCACAAACTGTGTGTTGCTCTCCTATCTATTCCCTTCTAAAGCTATTTCAGGGCTGGGCACATCATTGGCACTAAATTAATAGTCCTTAACTATGCCAACCACAAGAGCATCTCCTGTTCTCAGCTCCTCCTCAGGTTTTATACCTTATTTATTTGGCACTTATAAAACCTTACCTTGTTAGTCTGAGTGTTAAATTTCAAGCTACAACCAAATACCTAGGACAGAAGTCCTATTTTATATCTCATTATTTCCCACAGCGACTCCCCTAGGAGTCTCAATCCCAGCTGCAAACTAAAATCACTGGGGAGCTTTTAAAAAATGCTGGTCCCCAAAACCCCCTCCTAGTCAAGATTCTGATGTAACCACGATCCTGATGTCATTGGCCTCTGTAAGGGCTTGGGTCTACTGTGCAGCCAGGGTTGAGAAGGAACTCATCACCAAGTACACATCAGGGGTCAACAACTTCTTGCTGATTTACTGCTGTGCTTGTTGACGGTAATTAAACCTGTCTCTGGGCTAATAAATCCATCTTCTCTAACTTTCCCAGCAGGGACCCCACCCCAGTCCTCACTGCCCCCTCTGGATCCCACCCTTGAGGCCACAGTTCAGCTAGAGACTTGCAGTCCAAGCACAACTCTCCCACAAATAAACGTGCTGACCGGACCTTCAGCCCATCCCAAATGTTCTCTCCCGCCCCTCTCTGCTCGTCTTTAGGCTCCACTCACCACGGAGCATCACCAAAGCACCACCAGAAAGACCGGGGCTCAGACCTATTTCAAAAGCCCAGACGCGGACTTGGCCCAGTGGTTAGGGCATCCGTCCACCACATGGGAGGTCCGCGGTTCAAACCCCGGGCCTCCTTGACCCGTGTGCAGCTGGTCCATGCGCAGTGCTGATGTGCGCAAGGAGTGCCCCCCTGCGTAGGAGAGCCCCATGCACAGGGAGTGCACCCTGTAAGGAGAGCTGCCCAGCATGAAAGAAAGTGCAGCCTGCCCAGGAATGGTTCCGCACAATGGAGGCCTGACACAGCAAGATGACACAACAAAAAGAAACACAGATTCCCGGTGCCGCTGGAAAGGATAGAACCAGTCACACAGGAACACACAGCGAATGGACACAGAGAGCAGATAACTGGGAGTGGGGGAGGGGGGGGAGAAATAAATTTAAAAAATAAATCTTTAAAAAAAGAAAACTATCGTTAACCTATTCAGAGAGAGCAGGAAAAAAATACTGTATTCATGAAATGGGATGCTATTTTATAAAACAGAACAAGAAAGAACTTTCTGAAAGATAAAATATAATTGTTCAATTTTAAAAACAGAAGATAAGGGAAGCAGATGTGGCTCAAATGATAAGGCCTCCCCCTCCCATATGGGAGGACCCAGGTTCGATCCTTGGGGCCCCCTGGTGAAAAAAGAAGAGAAAGTGTGCCTGCATGGTGAGCCAAGTGCCCACGTGGTGAGCTAGCACCCACGTGGCAAGCCAGCCCACGTGGTAAGCCAAGTGCCCGCACAGTGAGCCAGTGCCCCCGCAAGTCAGACACAGCAAGATGATGAAGCAACAAAAGAGAGACAAAGGGGAGAGTCAAGGAGAAGCATAGCAGAAACTAGAAACAGCAGAAACTAGGAACTGAGGTGGCACAAGTGACAGGGAACCTCTGTCCATATCAGAGGTCCCCCAGGATCGAATCCCAGTGAATCCTAGAGGAGAAAGATGAGAAGAGACGACAAAAAGAGAAGTAGCTATAGAAGATCACACGGTGAATGGACACAGACAGTAAAATCTGCAGGGGGAGGGAGGGGGAGGGAAAGAAAAAAAAACAAAAGAGTTAGAAGATAAAGTTGAAGAAAAAAATGCAAAAAGTAGATCAAAAGCACAAGGATATGGTAAAGCAAAAACACAAATATAGAGAAAAGAATATAATATTAACAACCATGTCAGGTACTATAATAAATATTTTATATTTAGTACATCATTTGATCCTCACAATAAGATAGTATCAAGGTCTCCATTTTATAGATTAGGATATGGAAGCCTAGATACTGAATAACATGTCTAGGAGATTCCATAGCAATGCATAGCTGAGTCAGGATGCAAACATGGAATGTGAAGAGAAAGATGTTAAAAAATGAGAAGATCAACCCAGGGCATGCAATACCCAATTAATAGAAGGTACAGAAAGTTAAAAAAGGAAAATGGATGAAATTAGAAAAGAAAGAAAATAATGTTTCTAAACGAAGATGGATCAGAAGAATCTACTGAATCCCCTGAATGAGAAATGAAAAAAGACTCAGTGGAGCACATGATTATTCTAAAATATCAGAACATTTGGGATAGAAATAAAGTTCTGAAAGTCTGAAAGTTTGAACCTGGCCAAATACAATGATTTTTTTTCTTTAAAAGTTGAATTTTTAAAAAACGTATTGTGGTAACATATATGTAACACATAACTTCCCATTTTAACCATTTTAATATACAGTTCAGTGGTATTAATTACATTCACAGTGTTACGCTACCATCACCTCCATCCATTCCCAAAACTTTTTTAGCACCTCGCACAGAAACTCATATCCATTAAGCATTAACGCCCCATAACTTCCTACCTTCAGCCCCTGGTAACCTACATTCCATTTTCTGTCTCTATGAATTTGCTTATTCCAGATATTTCATTTCAGTGCAATAATACAGTGTTTGTTATTTTGTGCCTGACGTCTCACTCAGCATAATGATTTCAAGGTTCGTCCATGTTGTAGCATGTATCAGAAGTTCCTCCTTTTTAACAGCTGAATAATATTCCACTGTAGGTATACCCCAGTATCCATTCACCTGTTGGACGCTTGGATTGTTTCCACCTTTTGGCAATTGTGAATAATTCCATTGTGAACAACAGTATACATACAAGTATGTGTTTGAGCCTGTTTTCCATTCTTTGGGGTACATACCTAAGAGTGGGATTGCCAGGTCATATGCTAATTCTATATTTAACTTTTTGAGGAAGCATCAAACTGTTTTCCACAGCAGCTGAATCGTTTTACATTCCGACCAACAATGTGCAAGGGCTCCAATTTCTCCGCATCCTGGTCAACACTTGTTATTTTCCGTTTTGTTTTTCTTTTTGTAATAATAGCCACACTGGTGGGTGTACAGTGGTATCTCACTGTAGTTTCAATTTGCATATCCCTAGTAGCTAATGAGATGATACTGAGCATCTTTTCATGTGCTGATTGTACATTGTATATCTTCTTTGGAAAAAGGTCAATTCAAGTCCTTTGCCCATTTTTAAAAATCTGGTAGTTTTTGTTGTTGAGTTGTAGAAGTTCTTTACATATTCTGGATATTAAACCCTTATCAGACAACAGATTTGCAACTACTTTCTCCCCTTCTATAGGCTGTCTTTTCAATTTCTTGATAATTTCCCTTGATGCACAAAAGTGTTAATGTTGATTAAGTTCAATTTATTTTTTGTCTTTTGTTGCTCATGATTTTGGTGTCATGTCACAGGCACTTTTGGTGTCATAAAAAAGAAGAACTGGCGAAAGTTACCCAAGACAGATCTAAACTTTACTAACACTTCCAAAAGCTATAAATTCTACAAAATGATGAATGGGCACTAATTACCACATAAAATATTTTCACTTGCCATTGTAGCAATGAAAAGATGTCCCTGTTTTCAAAAACGAAAAAAAGGTTTATGTCAGCTTGACTATCCAGCCCCTGGGGGGAGTGTGCGGTGGGGGAGGTGGGCATCTGTAATTCCTGTTTATTTATGTCTTTCCTACTAGACTGAGTGTGAATCCACAGCTACCTTAGTCCTGAGTGCATCTTAGGAACAACATCAGGGAGAAAGCTGCATTCTTGGTAGATGCTCAAAGTTCAATGAAAGAATGAATAATCAATGAGATAAATATAACATGGAAAACATGATTTAACAGCTGGTGGTGGGGTAAAGATGAGGTGAACGGTGGGATTTGGTTGTTCAGAAACAGTCAACCTGCAACCCGTGTCAGGCTTCACTAATAGATGTGTATAGACTGTGGTGTCCAATTGTTAAATGGCAGAACTTTTCAGAAGAGGGTGACGAGACACAGGAGAGGCGTCATCTCAGGAAATGTCCCAGAGCTAAGCTATGAGCCCGGAGGTGGGAAGGAGCTGTGCCTTATCTTTGTCGCTCTAGCAAACAGCAGAATGCACAAAATTGGTGCTCATTTAGGTTTACTGAATGTGGTCGATGAAGAGGTAGGGGGTTGGTCTGATATGGCTCAGCAGGAGTACAGGAAGCTGCCTAAGGGGCCTTCATCTGGAAAATGACATTTATAGCATCTGGATCCAGAGTGTGAAACGAGGACATTGAATAGGTGGCTTTAGTAATAGTGCCAGCACCCAACCAAGGAGCCGGATGCCTAGCAGAGGGTGCCTCTCCCCCCCGGACCACTGAGGATTCTGTGGAGAAAAACCCTACAGCGAGTGGAAGCTCAACCAAGGGACTTCTCAGGTCCCACCCAACGAGCTCGGGAACTCGGCGACTCTCACCTTGAACGTGGCAAAGAGCAGAGGTGTGTGCCCAGTGAATTCTAACCTTCCCTTTCACGGGCCACCCGTGCTTCTCACTAGATGCCCACTCAGCGCCTCCTGGCTTTTCCGCCACGGCGTGGATGGCTGGAAACAACACAAACTCAGAGACGGTTTATTCCCGCCCAACTTTGTAAATTCCGGTACACACCGCTTCTTTGATTTCTCCCATGGTGTTTGCGCCTCTCACATGCTCTCATCACCTACTGTATGCATTCTGTAGATTTACGATCACCTTGGGAGTCATAAGGCTCCCCAAACAGAGGGCGAATGCCCCAGTCTGCCATGAGAGGCACCCTCCCCTCTTACGAGTCCTGGGGAGGCAGTGGCCCTGGAGGTCCTGAGGGCAGGGAAAGGGAAAACAGGTGTAATTCAGGGCATTTTCGGGACCTGGGAATTGTCCTGAATGACAAAGCAATGACAGAGAGGGGCCATGATATATCCTGCCGTGACCGACAGAATTGGGTGGGAGAGAGTGTAAACTACAACGCAAACTATAATCCACGCTTAGTGGCAATGCTCCAAAGTGCGTTCATCAAATGCAATGAATGTGCCACACTCATAGGGCATGTTGTTCATGTGGGAAAATGTGGGAGATGTGGAGGGCGGGGCATGTGGGAATTGCCTCTATTTTTTATGTCACATTTATGTGATCTAAGTATCTTTAAAAACATAAATTTTTTTTTAAGAGTCCATCACTGTCAAGGCTGATTAGCTCCACCCGGAGGAGAACAGTGTGTCCATCCTCTTCACAACCGGTCACTCTCAGACAATGCTCAGGCACCCGTGGGCGAGCCCCCGCCAGCGTGCCCCCTCCTCTGCCTCCCGCAGTACTTCCTAGGTCACAATGCAAATGGTGTAACCCATCTGCCGCCCCCACTAGCCTGAGAGCTCCTTGGACACCAAACTGTGTTTTACTCATTCACCTTGTATCCCCAGTAGAACCCCATTCTAGTTTTGGCCAGGCTGCAGAAAGCAATATACCAGAAATGAGTTGGCTGTTACAAGAGGGATTATTGGCTATAATGTTACAGTTTCCGGGCTGAGAAAAATGCACAAATCAGGGCATCATCTTCTTTTCTTTTTTTTTTCCTAAAGATTTTTCCCCTTCCCCTCCCCCCCACCCTGCAGGTTTTGTTTTTTTTTGGTTTTTTTAAAGATTTATTTATTTACTTGCTTATTTTCCCCCCTACCCCTCCTCCCACCCTGCTGTTTTTGTTGTCTGTGTTGTCTTCTCATTTTCTCTCCTCTGTGATTCACCAGGATTTGATCCTGGAGGCCTCCGATGGGGAGAGAGGTTCCCAGTCAATTGCGCCACCGCAGTTCCAGGTTTCTGCTGCGCTTCACCTTGACTCTCCCCTTGTCTCTCTTTTGATGCGCCGTCATCTTGCTGCGTGACTCACCTGCATGGGGCACTGGTTCACCGCACAGGCACTCGCGCAGGCACTGGCTTGCCACGCTGCACGCTTTCTCTTCTCCTGTTTTCACCAGGAGGCCCAGGGATCAAACCCAGCTCCTCCCACGTGGTGGGCGGAAGCTCTATCACCGAGCCACGTCTGCTTCCCGGACAATGCTTCCTCCCCGAGGGCGGGCTGCCACCATCCCGGGCAGGCACATGGCAGCACCTGCTGGGCTCTCCCTTCTCCCTGGGTTTCATTCATGTGCTTCTTGCTTTCTCCCTCAGCTTCCATGGCTTTCTCTTCTGTGTCTCTCGCTCCATAGTCATTCTGTTTATAAACGCCTTGAGTAGGAGGAACAAAGACCTACCCTGGGCCACGCCTCAATTGGAGTCACCTAATGGCAAGGTCCCACCCCCAGCAAGTTCACACCCACAGGAATGGGCCAGCTCTAAGAACCTGAGTTTCTGGGGTAGACCCAGTCCCCACCTCCCACAGGCACCTACGGGACAACGCAGCTAGGAATAAGGACATGGGTTCTGGAGGCGGACGGGCCGGGATTTGGGTCCAGGTTCTGCCACTTCCAATTGGACAGCCTTGGAGGAGTTTAAATGACAACAAAAGCCATAGGGTTGCTATGAGGATTTAATGAGATGTGTGTAATTTGTATTAGTGAAGTGCTTCATAAATGTCTGGTTAAAAGAACGGGTAGCAGGGTTTTATTAGATGACTGAGTCCTTACCATGATTAAATACAACTCATTTATTTTTTTAGAGTATTTATTCAGGAATCACCATATGCCAAGGAACATCTGTAGGTGCCAAGCATGTTAAAGACAAGTACCCTTTGGTGCAGGAATTCATAGCCAAGTAAGGAGAAAGATAAGTCATGCTTACAGGCGTCTATAAAACAAGGCGGTAACTTAAAGGTGGAATAGAGAATAGAAACGTTCCAGAAACTCAGCAGAGGGAGAGAAACATCAGCCTGGAAGGCTCAGGGAAGGAGATGGCAAAGGAGCTGGAATCGATTCTCAGCACTGATTCTGCTCAGCGGAAGGCAGACATGTGCGTGTGGATGGAGGGAACATCAGGACGGAGGCATAAAGGCGAAACCAGGCAAGACTGGGGCTTGTGGTTGAGCACCTGCTTCCCATGTACTGGGTCCTGGGTTCAATCCCTGGTACCTCCTGAAAACAAACAAATGAAAAAAACCAACTCTCATTGGGGAGTAGATTAAGTCAAGTGGTTGAGCACTTGCTTCTCATGTACAAGGTCCCAGGTTCAACCCCCGGTACCTCCTAAAAACAAAGGAAAAAACAACTCTCATTGGGGAGCACATGGGACTCAGTGATTGAGCACCTGCTCCCCATGTATGAGGTCATGGGTTCAATCTCTGGTACCTCCTAAAAGTATATAAAATAAAATATAATAAAAACAAAAAAAAACTCATACAAGACAGATGAGGGACAGAAAGTCATGAAAGATAGCAAGAGATTAACGTCGGAATATAAAACAGAGTTTCTAAATTCTAACCTCTGTTGCCTTTTGAAAGTCACTGCTTGTTCTACGTACCAACAGGGTATGTTCAGGCTTTATATTCGATCATGTGTATTAGAAAACAATCCTTTTTTACTGATCATTCTCAACGTAAAATTAGATGATTAATTAGGAAACTGTTCTGCTCATCTGGTAATAACAACTCACATTCTGTGTCAGTGAGGAAATGACAATGAGTATCAATGAGGAAAGAGAAAAAAGGTCAATGAGAAGAAACACAACATGGTTCATGGAGACTAATCAGAGGTGGGAAGTGAAGGAGACAACTCAGAAAACTCTAGAGCTCAAAGCCTGGTGAAGAGGCAAATGGCAATCCCATTAAATAAATGATGGCTGAATGATGAGGTCAGAGAGAGGGAGGGGCAGAGGAAAGAAGATGAGTTTGGTTTTAGACTAGCAGACTCTATCATCCAAGTACAAACTCATCACCTCTACCAGAAAAGCAACTTGTCTGATACCCTCTGAAACCAGATCAGCCTACTCTGTACCAATTAAGGAGGGCTATTTTATATGTGATGGAATGTCCCAGGACTGGTCCATTTCCAGGGGAAAGAAATGCTCTGAGACCTTAAACCCCTTGGAGCATTCAGGGACTGGATTTCACTGCGGAAGACGGAAATCTCTCTCAGATCAAGTGATGGTCATAGTGGAGGCCAAAGACAGGATCAAGAGGATATATGTGTGAACGTATATATCACCAACATATTTTTGCATACTTCCAAATTGCATTGTTTATGCAGCTGTTCGCAGACTCAGCCTCTCTGTTTATTTTTGTCCTTAGAGGAAACAGAGACAAGGGTGCTGCCTGTTAGGCGAAACAAGATCAAAGGGTCCCCTTGCCCGCCTGAGAGAGTACTCCACGAAAGCGTCCCATCCCCGCAAAGATCAAAATGGCACTGACGCCCTCTCCGTGGCCTCTCCACCAGAAGGCCCTCGACGGCACCTGTCGGAGTGCACACCAAATGGAGAGGCTTTGTGTTTTCCCGGGAAGGAGACGTGAAACCACAGCTCAGGTCACAAAAGAGAACAACACTTCCCACCAGGATGATTAAGGCAATATTATTCTCACAGAGCACGTAGCATCCTTGTTGTTTTATGAGCTAAGAAGAAGGGAAAGAAAAAAAAAGCCCAGGAAGGTCAACTGATGAACTGAAGGTTATCCAGCAATTTCTAGGTGGACTTGGGAAATAGGTAGTTGGCCAACACTTCTCACTCTTGCCAAGGAGAAAACGTTAACACCGGCTGTGTTTTCTTTCCCCATCTCTACTATGTGTCACCCTCTTAATTGGCTCTAATCACCTGAAGCAAGACCACAGAGTGACATTTATTCCCAGCACCATTATGGTTGGCACAGGAGACAAGCACGTCCTTGTAACTTGTGAATGGTGCATTGTTCACCGCCTCGCCCTAGTTACCTTCTCCCCGCTGGCTGGGATGACTTCAGGATGTGGCAACACCAATCAGAGCTGCAACCCAAATGGCTGGGTGACAGCCTGTGTAGCCAGGGGTCTCGACAGTCCTCCTTTCGAGAGATTTCGGGGTAAAATGGAGGCCAGGACCAAATCATCTTTTAGAGTGGCTTCCGGTTCAGCACCCTCTCCTGTGTTCTGGTGCTATCTGCCCACCTACTAACCATTCTGTGCTTTCAGAAAAGTACAAGTTACCATTTGAACCAAAATGCAATTGCAGTACAAGCAACCAAGGGCTCTCTTAGCAAGGAATGGGCTAAGGGCAATGTTCCATGGCTAGGCACCTGCAATTCCACAGCAGATCTATAGCGGGAAATACCACTCGGTTATATGGTAAACCTGAGATGGACAGTCACACGTGGTAGAAGGGATATGCCTTGGCCTGGAAGATACTCCTGCCGAGTGAGCACTGTGGCAAAAAGGTGGAAGGGAATGCTCCAAGAAGGAAGGTTGTGTATCCTGAAGGCTGAGAAACCAGGGAAGCCTCATGGATGAACTGGGAATAGGATACAAGAGACACATCCAGAGTTCACCCAAGAGCGCAAACATGGCTCCTTCCGAGAAGACAATGCAGAAATCACTTGATTTCCACGATAATATATACATATAAGCTCGCTACACTGCCCTGCTATAGACTCTTTTGAATTCTTCCAGTACCTTTTGCATAGGCAAGAAGTAGTGGGGAGAAAGAAAGAAATTCTAAGTAAACAACTGACAGTGACAACAATTCCAGACAGCTAGCTCCTAACGAGGAAGCCTAAAGAGGCTGAAAAAAATCATCGTGCTCAGACTGCCGTACGGAAACCCCCTAACTGTGTAAGCATGGTGCCTATTCCAAGGGCGCCACCACTGCAGACTCTTCTTCCAAATATTGGGCATTTGTATGAAAAAGAGATTGCAGAGGCTATCGTTCTCTAAAGGACTTCTTTACTGTGTCCTAAGTCTGGACTCCTCTCAGCCTTGGTCTGTTTCGGCTCTCCTTCAGAACCTGGAATGGTATCTTGCATATATTACAATATTACGTATTCAGTTAGTAGTTGCTGACTGACTGCTCTCTGCCACAGAGAATCTTCTAGTGACCTAAGACAAAAGGGCTTCGCCAACCAATTAACCTCTGACCACTAAAGTCTCCTCAGTGTCTGCAAACACAGTGAAGTAATTCCTTGAGTTTCCAAAGCACTAAATTTTGTAAAAGTGTTTTCATAAATAGCGCGTTGTTTTTTTTTTCAAATCCTATAAATGAGAGGGCACTAGGATTAGCCCTTTTTCACAGATGAGGAAAATGCAACATTTCGATATTAAATGGCCTGCCCAGTCACGTGATGATTTTTACGATCACGCACACAGTTGTTGAGGGTTTGTCACGGCTACGCTAGTGTGGCGCCCCTGACAGCTTACACACACACTTCCTCATGTAACCGCCACAACAATCCCATGTAGTAGGCCTTATTCTGCCTGTTTCAGAGATGAGGAAACAATTGCTCAGAGTGCAGACCCAAGTCCACACAATTAAGAGCTGAGAATTCAAACCTGGTGTGTGCCTCCAAAGTCTGTAGGCTTTTGGGGGGGGGGGGTACCAGGAAACCTAGGACCTCATATGTGGGAAGCCGGCGCCCAACCACTGTGCCACATCAGCTCCCCTGAGCTGGTTTCTTTGTTTGTTTGCTTGTTGTTTGTCCTTGTTTATAGGAAGCACTGGAACCGAACCCAGGACCTCCCATGTGGGAGGCAGACACTCAATTTCTTGAGCCACATCCACTCCCTGTAGGCTTTTATTAATACACAGGGAGGCCTCTCAAAGGAACCTTGGAAAACAGGGCCAGCACAGAAAGCCATGCCTCACCACACCTAGCCGCTTTGATTCCACCACCTAGCACACCACAGTAATTCCCACTGCTCACATATTTTCTACACAAGGATATCTCTGTCTTCAAAAGATTTATTTTTTCTTTAAAAAAGTAAGGAGACATTATATTGTCAACCCTGTGCACTGGAAATTGATCTTTATTTCTTTCATTTCCATACCTTCACAAGCCTTTGCCTGGAAGGTGCCCTGGATTATTCTGGTCAAATGGACC
Source organism: Dasypus novemcinctus (assembly GCF_030445035.2). Taxonomy (NCBI): domain Eukaryota; kingdom Metazoa; phylum Chordata; class Mammalia; order Cingulata; family Dasypodidae; genus Dasypus; species Dasypus novemcinctus. The sequence continues at coordinate 39,322,877 of NC_080699.1, read as the reverse complement.
TGCTTTGCAGTCTACATATGAACTGTAGGCAAGAGTTCGTTGCTTTTTCTCATTTTGTCTCTATGAATTTTATATCAATCTAGAATCAGCACAGTCCTTCTCTAACTGTAAAACAGCATGAGCAGATTATCAGAGCCTAAAATATTTCAAAATTTGATTTAAAAATTGAAGTCACTTTATCTTTTTCCTACTCTATCAGCCTCCTCCAGACCCAGCATCATGTTATCCAGCTTCCGTATCATAAACCTCTCAATCTCCCTACTCCTGTAAGCTCAACAACAGATGCTCCAATCTCTACCACACCAACCATGTGCTTTCCTGACTTCCGTGTGTTTCCAACAACTACCATATTTCTCTCTTTCCTATCTTAGCCAAGTTTCTTGTCAGACTGTATTATCTCCACTTCCTCATTTCCTGTTAACTCCTACTGCAATGTTGATTCTGCCCCAACCATTCCAATGAAAATAAGTCAAGGTCATCAATAACCATTCCCATATCCAGACCATGCTTCTCAAACTTTGGCGAGCACAAGAATCACCTGAAGGGCTGTTTAAAACACCTGGGTCCCAACCTCAGAAATCCTGACTCACTAGGTCTGCAGTATGGATGATGAGTTTGCGTAGCTACCAAGCTCCCGGCTGTTGCAGATGCTGCCGGTCCATGGACTACACTCTGAGTAGCACTGCTCTGGACACTTTCTAATCTTTATCTAAATGGATCCCTCAGCTGCATTTAACACCGCTGGTCACTCATTCCTTTCGGAAATTCTCTTCCTGACACTCTCATCTGATTTCTCCTGCCCATTCTATGCTGCTACTCCCCAAGGCTCCATCCTTGGTGCCACCTCCAACCACTGCCCCATTCCATGCCTCCTCGTCTCTTGCCTGGATGACTGGCAGAGCCTCCTACCTGGTTCTCTCCCATCTTTTTCCTATCAAAGTCATTCTCCACAATGATTCTCCCCGAATCCAAACCGGATTATGTCATTTTCTGGCTTAAAACTGCTCAGTGACTCTCCAGAGCTTAAAGAATAAAATTCCAAGGGATTTCCCTTAAAACCTTCTCTTTCAACACTTTCTCTTTCTACTTTACATTTTGCGAATAGTGGCCTGCCTATAACTCCCAGACATAGGTTATGGTGTTTCAAGTCGATTTATCTTTGTTCATATTCTTCCCTCTTCTCAGAATGCCCCCGGTCTCTTAACAAGAGTCTCATTCTGCCAGCTAATTCTTATTCATCCTTTAAGATTCATTATGGGTGAAGCGGATTTGGCTCAATTGATAGGGCATCCGCCTACCACATGGGAGGGTCAGGGTTCAAACCCAGGGCCTTCTAACCCATGTGGAGCTGGCCCATGCACAGTGCTGATGAGCACAAGGAGTGCCGTGCCACGCAGGGGTGTCCCACATGTAGGGGAGCTCCACGTGCAAGGAGTGCACCCCATAGGGAGAGCCACCCAGTGCAAAAAAAGTGCAACCTGCCCAGGAGTGGCGCCGCACACACGGAGAGCTGATGCAGTGAGATGATGCAACAAAAAGAGACACAGATTTCCAGTGCCACTGACAAGAATCCAAGCAGACACAGAAGAACACACAGAAAATGGACACAGAGAGCAGACAACGGGGGACAGGAGAGAAATAAATAAAAAATAAATCTTAAAAAAAAAAAGATTCAGTGTGGGTTTTCTCATACATAAAACCTTCCCTAGCCTTTTCCTGCTGCCTCCTGCACCACCTAAGCTAAATGTCCTCCTTCGTACTCCCCCCAGTGCCTCCACAGAGAATTTAAATTCACTTTTAGTATGTTTATGCTCTTTACTGCTCTGTAAGCTCTTTGTAGAGATAATTCATCTTCAAAGTTACTCCCTCCACCTAGCAAAGACTGGGTACTCAATGAACGGTTTCAGAACTGACCTAAATCCCTATTTTCTCCTCTGCCATTCAAAGGTACTTACAAAATGAGCCACCGGAGGTGCCCTTAGGCTCTAATGGTCTACGGTTCCTATCAAAGGGCCAACAATCAGATTCAAGAGAAGCAGCTTAATGCCAAACTTGCTCTCTTAACCCTCCAGAGCCATCTGTCATCCCATTTTGCACCTCTGGTCAATCGCAAAGACTTCTCATGAGAATAGTAATCTCAATAATATGCTGTTTAATCACACACTGCTATAGTGGTGATACAATATGCTACAAATACAAGACCTATGGGATAAGCTACGGAGCAGACAGGAGCTGATCCATAGGCCATCACACAAGAAGTCTGCCACGAAGCTCCTTGAACAGCCACAAGAGTAGCCACACTTTTTGTTTCAGAAAATATCCCTAGAATTGGAATGCAGCCCCAAAACAGCAGCTGTGGGAAATAAACTAGTCCAGCATGAATTTCTCTGAACCACTGTGCTTCAAAGGAACAAAATAGTCATCCCAAGCCTTGTCCATGCAGAATGTTGATGAACTTAGCTAACCAAATGATGAATGAAACAGAATCATAAATACGCAAACATGAAGCACTGAAATTCTAATGGGAACAGCAAAGATATATATATATATATTTTTTTAAGATTTATTTCTTTCCCCTTCCCTTCCCCTCTCCCCCATTGTCTGTTCTCTGTGTCTATTTGCTGCGTCTTCTTCTTTGTCCGCTTCTGTTGTTGTCAGCAGCACGGGAATCTGTGTTTCTTTTTGTTGCATCATCTTGTTGTGTCAATTCTCCGTGTGGGCGGCGCCATTCCTGGGCAGGCTGCACTTTCTTTCGCGCTGGGCGGCTCTCCTTACAGGGCGCACTCCTTGCACGTGGCGCTCCCCTAGGTGGGGGACACCCCTGCGTGGCACGGCACTCCTTGCGCGCATCAGCACTGTGCATGGGCCAGCTCCACACGGGTCAAGGAGGCCCAGGGTTTAAACCACAGACCTCCCATGTGGTACACGGATGCCCTAACCTCTGGGCCAAGTCCGCCGCCCCTGTATATTTTTTTAATTCACCAGTTGCGACCAGGATTCTAATGCTTTGCCATGAATTATGGATATTTAAACTCTCAATTAAATTTACTTCAGCAAACATTGATTGAGTATCTATCTTTTTGGACCAGGCAACCATTCACACATAATCATATTTTGTAATTCCCTACTTTCCCACTTTATATTAAAGACTCTCCAAGTACTTCATCGATGAGCATGATATCTCTGGTCAAAAACAGAAAAAAAGAGTTCAAAAGAAGTGACCAAAACCATTGCCCTGATGATCTTCAGTCATCAAAAATTGTGCTTTTATATTCATAGCAGCTCATTTTAAGAAACTCGTTTTAAGAAACTCTGCCTTCGCTAGAGCATTCTTCTTCGCCTGCCTGATCTCCTTCTGGGACCCCCACTCCCCGCTGGGTGGGCCCTCAGCACAGATTCCCCTCAGTGCTGTCTGTCCTGTGACATTGTTCTGGCAACTGCGTATTTACTCGTCTGAACCTTCCACAAGAATGAGAGCCGGAACTTTGATACTCTTCTTACCACCTTATCTCTAGGCCTAGCACAGTACCTGGAGGGCAAGTGCTACTAATAATTTTTTTTTTTTAAATAAAGTTGCTCTAGCTGAAATAGTAAAGGCTGTTGGCTTTCCTTTGTTTTAATCAGAAAATTAAATATGGATCATCCCATCATTTGAGGGTTAAATTTAATTCACCAAGTTTTTTTAAGTGTGGACACTTAAAAAACACTTTTTTTTTTAAGATTTATTTTATTTATTCCCACTCTCCCCACCCCCATTGTTTGCGCTGGCTGTCTGCTCTCTGTGTCCATTTGCTATGTGCTCTCTGTGTCTGCTCATCTTCTCTTTTGGAGGCACTGGGAACTGAACCTGGGACCCCCTGTGTGGGAGAGAAGCGCTCAATCGCTTGAGACACGTCAGCTCCTAGTTTTTTGTGTCTTTCACTGTCTTTCCTCTCTGCATCTCTTTGTTGCATCATCTTGTTGCATCAGCTCGCTGCACCTGACTGCCACACCAGCTCACTGTCTTGCTCCTCTTCTCCAGGAGGCACCAGGAACCGAACCCGGGACCTCCCATGGGATTGGAGGGAGCTCAATCACTTAAGCCACATCTGCTTCCCACATTATACACTTCTGATAAATTCTATTTATATGCTGGTTTTGTCTAAAATCCAAAGAATCATAACCACCTATACAACTTCCTATTCACAAAAGAGGAAAGCAAGCTCACTGATAATTTTACTTCCAAATGGGTCAGCACTCTTAAATGATGCTATATACATTTTAGAGCATTTTTCCAATATCTGCTAGCATAGGCCAATTCTTTTGTGAAAAGATATTTAATGCCAGTTATGTGCATTAGATGACTTGGTTATTTCAGTTTCTTGGCACTTTTTCACCTCTGAAAGTTTTAAACCGTTTTGCAATTATTTTTTCCAACAATTTTTTGAGACCCTAAGGTGGCAAAGGTTCTATGTCTCTATTTTATGGAATTTTAACTTAGGGAAAGAGGAATAAACGTCATGTCAACAAGAGGGTGTAAAGCTCCTGAACTTGCTGGAACCTTCTGGTAATTCCACCAGCCTTTCGTCTGGGGCATTGCAGGGCTAAACGTTCAGAGACTCCGGGTCTGAGGAAGTGCAGTCATTGTCTCCAACTGCAAGTTCAAATCCGTGCCCTGCCGCTTTTGGTGTCCTCATCAAATTCCAGCATATGCTATTACTCCAATTCCTTCTCCATGTTTAAGCTCTTTGAGGAGTTGCTATGCACTATTTAGCAGCTGCCATTTAACCCCTACCCCCACCCAATAGGTGACACTTGAGCCTTGTGGATTAACTTGAATTGAACCATTATCCCTCACAATTAAGTCCAGACAATAGGAATTCAGAGAATTACAAAAAAAAAAAAGTTGGACACTTTACTATATATAAATAAGGCCTTGAATTTAAGAATTCTCAAGTTGGAGTGGACCCTTCCAAATAAGTCTGTTAACTAAGTGGAATAAACTGTCTATCATAAGAAGACAAAAATAAGTGAGAGGGGAAAGAGCCACATCCTGGAAGCTGCAGGTGTAACATTGGGATCCTCAGAAAGGAAGAAATCCAGTGATATGAAGAAAGCAGGGACAGGTTGAGAAAGAGAAAACTGGAGCGCCTGCAGCAAGAAAAGTACTGCAAAGCAACCTCAGGCTGCGGCAATTCTCACCAGTTCACTAAGGTTCTACCCTACAACCCACCAAACATATCTAGACGCAGGGGGGTCCAAGATGAATAAGGCCAGCGCAAACCTGAAGGGAACTCTTAGCCCCACAGGACAGTCACAGAAACAAAAAGAATCAAAATATTCTATTAAGTAAGCCAGCTGCTAATGGAGCAGATGTTTGAAATGCTCAGGGCATGCTGTGAATCTAGCAATTCCTATCGCCTCTAGCTTCCCACAGGTTGTTGCGTTCACTGGCTTTCTGATGCAGAAACATAAAAAAATGTAGGATCTATAGAAATATATATTTATATATATTACAATTATGCATATATACCGAGATATATATAGTGCATGAAGATTTCACCTAGGGGTGTATTTCATAAGCCCATGCATATCCATATCATATCTATTTCTATATATTTCAGAAGTAAAATCTCTGTGCATGTTTTCCATATAAGATTCAGGGACTAGCTCATTCGGTCCCCACAGCGAACCGAGGAGTAGAGATGATCTTATACCTATTTTACAGCTGAGGAGTCTCTCACGCCCAGAAGGGCACAGCGGCTAAGCCACAAAGGAAGTGGCAGACCTGGCCACCAAGTCTGCACCCTCCGACGCCAAGCCCTGCTGGGTTCCGAATCAACTCTTCATCTTAAAGCAGATTCTTCCGTTCCTCTTAAAGGCTTTCGGAGATTCTCCTTAGGAAGAAGAGTCAGAGCCCACGCCCTGGCCAATGCAGAGCTCCCCAGCTCCCGAGGGATTAGAGTGCATTTCTTCCACTGGAACCGTGGCTATTTCAGGACGGGGACGGTGGCGCGGGGTGGATGTGGCCCTGGAGTGACGGCCGAGAAGGGTCAGGGGAGATTTCACGAACACCAAAAGCCTCACCCCCCAACCCTAAGTGCAGGAACTCGCTGCCCACTAACCTGGCTCACTCCAAAGGGCCCCGTCAAAAATCGCTCTCGCCAAGCCGCGGGGTCCTTAAGGGAGAAGGCCCCAGGGGGTCTGTCGCCCACCCTGGGCCACCGTTGGTTGGCCCTCCAGCAGGAGCCTTCAAGCTCGGGGCTTGCCTTCCAGCACCACTGGCCGCAGCTGAGTTGTGAAACAATGGAAGGATTGTCAATGGAGAAACGCAGCTACAGGGACCCGGGACAAACTCGCCCGTCTCAGCCGGACGACTGGGAGGAGGGGAGCAAGTCGAAAACGCAAACCTCAAACTGTGGTCACAGAGTTTATCAACGATCTTATTTTTTAAATAACTTTAATTAAAAGCAACTGATTACAAAAATATTATGAAAAGAAGCTACTGACGCTCGTTTAAAATGGAACTATAGACTCATATCACTCAGCCAAGTTGTGTTTTAAAAGGCATAGCAGGTCTCTGTGATCATGGCTAAGTAATTTAATTGCTCTGGGTTTGTTTTCTTTCCCAGGGCAAAAAAGCAGAGTGGACTATAGGTTCTGAACCTTCCTAAATCTCTGTGCCTTTGTACAACTGTAGAGATTACTTCAAAAGGTTTTGAATGGCTCTCTTTTAAAGTTGAAAATATTTAAAATATATATATATTCCTTTCCAGTCAATAAAGAAACACAAGTGAGGCAAAAATTATCTTACCTGTATAATACAATATTTTTTATTTGTTGCTATGGATAAAAAAAGTTTATTTAATGTTTAAAGAAGGAAATATTTCACACTCTAAATTTATTTAATATTTTAAAATTTTTTTGTTTTTGTTGAATTGCAGATCTTTTACTATTAAAGTAGGAAAATTTCTTTCTGGTAATTTTGACAATAACAGCTTCTATTTATGTGAACAAATCATTGTTCAATTCTGGGGAAAAATTAACCAAGTGTAGTACATACAATGGGCCCCAAAATAAAAACTACATTGATATGAGCCAAAAATAAAGTTTTAATTAAGCTGTAAGACTATCCTTTTCATAGAAAGACTACTTAAATGAGTCCTCCTGTTTGCTGGGTTAATTAAAAAAAAAAAAAAAAGAATGTCCAAAGCAAAAATTTCAGTAATAATGAAAATTGGAAACAACGCAAATGCCCACCAAAAGACTAGATAAATGTCCTGTGGTATATTTATACACCAGGGCACTACACAGCATGAAAAAGCATGTGTGGTAGCTATACACAACGACATACTCAGACCTTGGAGATAATGCCACGTGAAAAGCCAAGTCTCAAAGAACACTTGCAGGGCGATTACACTTCGATAAAGTTCAAGACCGAGCAGAACTAAGTCATGCACGTGGAGGGATACAAACACATGGTGAAACTACCGAGGAAGGCAGGGTGTCAATAAGGAACTGAGGTGCTGGTTGGGGAACAGACGGGTCAGCGACAGGGAGACAGACGCTGCCAACCCCGGCAGAAACGTGCTTTTTTGCAAACAGGGTGGTGGGTGCACAGGTGTTTATTATATTGCACGTCTTTTTAGCCTATGTATAGTTTAGAACTATTTTTATCTACTTAGTAATTAATTTTAAACATGTTAATATTAAAATAAAATTTATTTCAATCACACCCATCCCCAAAGAGTTACAATTAAGGCTGTACGAAGTGTGATGGATAAAATGCTGAACTATATCCCTGCCATTAACTTCACTTTCCAATTTGGACACTAACTAACATGTTAGTTCACTAGGACTTCAGCTACCTAAGAACTTTACTGCTCCTTAGGAAACAGAAACGATGTCCTAATCACCGTAAGGGTAGTTTTATAACCTGGAAATAAAGAACCAGGTAAGGAAAATCACATAAGTAATTTAAAAATCAGAAATTTTAAAAAAAAATGCCACTAAGGATACACTTTGTATCCAGCACTGTGCTTGCTAAAACTCAAGAAATTCGGGAGCCCAGGCTCCAAATTAGGATGCAGGGTTCCGAAGGTGTGAAGAGATTTTCCTCTGTCCCTCCACTCACATTTTCTGAAGGCCTTTTTTTTTTTATAGCAGCATTGTATAAATCAGAGATTATCCCTTACTGTAGGTAATCTCCACACAACATTGAATAGTATCTCCTTCTGCCCTCCTTTTCCATACAATCCCAAGAGACCTCTCTGTATCTGGTTCCTCATCTCTCAAGATTAAATGAGTTCATTCATGTAAGGCTCTCAGAACGGTGCTGGGCACACGGTATTATACAAGCATTGGCCATCATCTGTTTATTGTTGTTACTGTTATCAATACATGAACTTCATCTTTGCTTCTAAGACGACAGGTGCGTCACACATGCTTCTCCTGGAGGCAGAATTCTGCCTGCCAAAGGCAATCATTTCTTCCTCCGAGATGACCCTTTCTTCCTTCCACTGGCAGAACTCCATTTCAGTGAGAAGGGCTAAATCGAAAGGATTCTCAGCCTCGCGGCTGGGGAAACCCAACAGTGGATGGCACTCCTAGCCAGAGCAGGTGAATTTCACAGCTCCCACTTGTCGGGGGCTTCCTCAGCTCACAGGCTCCCTTGGAGACTCATGGCCTCACCTTAGCCCAAGTGCCTGTGGAAATCAAACAAGGGCTGTAGCACCTAGAGAGTCACGTTCTGTCCCTCCTGAAAGGTCAGGGAGTTCCTCGACCTTGACAGCAGAATGTACGGTCAGCAATTAAGTGCTTTGTCCAGCTGTGCAAAGCCTTCTGGGCAGAGCTGGGGTAATGTGGTTGCATAACTTTTATTATTACTACTATTATTTCTAGGGATGGGCAACAAGTTAAAGTCAAAAGAGAAGCATGTCAACTGTCACTCATGAAAAATGTCAGTAATTCTGACACTCCCAACCTCTCATGAATTGTAATTCTCAGATTTCCTCTGGGAAAAACAGGGAGGCTTGGAAGAACAAAGAGAGAGTCCCAGAAATTCAGCTGAATCCCAACCACCTATTATAGTTATTTTTGACCTCTCTCCCAGGGCAGAAAAATCTTGTTCTATTTCTAGAAAGGTTTGGAAATTCCCCCTTAGCGCCAAGAGGCTGATCTCAATTTAAGAGCGTCCTTGCAAAATTCCCCATTAAACTCGCCCTTCGAAGCCTTCCATTCATGACACAGGACTACAGAACGCTGGCCTGTGACAGATCAAAGGAAGACAGGTGTTGTGGTTTGGGAAGAGCTTCATTTCAGAGTCGAGGAGGCCTGCTTCCGCATAATCTAGTTCGAGGGTCAGCAAACTTTTCCTGTAAAGGGCCAGACAGTGAACATTTTTAGGCTGTGCAGGCCATACGATCTCCATCCCAACTTCTGGCCTCTGCTGTGGAAAGAGCCAGCGTCAATACGTAAACCCACGGGCATGGCAGTGTGCCACTAAAACTTTACTTATGGGCACAGCTATCTGCATTTCGTCTACCCATCATTTGTCATGAAATATTCCTCTTCTTCTCATTTCTTTCCACCATGTAAAATGTCAATGCCATCCACAGCGCAGAGAAGTAGCAAAACTGGCAGCCGGCCATAGCTAAAGAAGCCTGGTCTCCTTGTCTACAAAACCCAGGAACAGGTAATTCTCCGGAGACCACAGAGTTGCCCTCCCAGGGACGTCTGCAGGTTCACCATGCTTTCGTCTTCTCAAAGCATTCAATTAATACTCCTTAATCCACAGCTCCTCCTCCAGGGTAGGGTCGGTCCATTTTATCCATAGCAGAACCGAAGCAAGGAGACGTCACAGAACGAATCAGCAGAGTGCTCCAGGAAGGGCTCCTGAGGCACGTGGATGCAGTAAGTGTCCACGATCTTCTTCAGGGCTCTGAACACATACCATCCCCGTATCACCCCACAAAAAGAATGGTCCTTTGTGACACAGGATGATGAAATTCTTTAAGGCATCATTAATCTATAGGCTAATGAGACTGCCTGTGTGGCTGGCCAGCCCATTGCCCAATCAAGGTCACTGCCAGCTGTCAGGAGGAACGCCTCTGATGATCAGCACGTACTCACCGGGCCGTTTCCAAAACGAAATATTCCACTCTCGCCGCTGAATGTGTTTTTCTCCCGAGGACACCGAATGCTGAGCAAGTACCTAAGGATCCCCGCTCCAGCAGAATGACCTGTGGGGCTTTTTTAATATCTGCCTCTTCGTTGCTCACCCGCCAACATTCCTCCTCCACCCCCTAGCCCCACTCCTGGTGTGGGCTATGGGTGGGAGGCTCTTTGTCTCTTCAGAGATAACCTCAGCTGTCTGTCCTGACCTGTGGGTGTGGGACAGTAAGAGGCTGCAGTCCTGCCCTTGTGACCATGGCAACGACTCCAGTCCCGGGAGGCCATTCAGCAATGCAAACTCCATATACCCACCAGTCAGTCCAGGGAAACTGATGGTGGTGATGCTGAAACTTAGGGGAACTTGGACTTGGCCTCCGATGGGAAATATAATATAGCCTGTGCATGAATTCAAAACCATCTAATTCTGTATCCAAGTGTGCCTAGTCTCTAGAAATCCAGTTAAGTGATATGGGCTTTGAATGTTCAGAAAGGATGTAAGACAGAGTGTGTACTCAAGGTTGCATCCAGACGGGATGTGGGCAAGATGCTAATTCAAGCTCACCTGAGGTGTGGGCGATATGTTCATTCAAAACCTACCTGGTACTCAGGCAAACGCTTAACTAACAAAGAAAGCAGTTTTCTTTGATAAAAGCGCCATTTGACTCCCCACCCTGTATAAAAGGAACTTGAAAATCTTGTTCAAGGCTCGGGTTTGAAACAGAAAGCTCCCGAGTCCGGTCAGTCATCAATAAATCATTTTTCCTTCTCAAAATCATTCCTGAGTCCTGGCCTTTCTATACACAAATAATTGAACCTCTCTCAAATTCTACAACACTCCCATCCTACCAGAAAGCAGACGTACGCACTTGGTTTTTCTGAATTCGTGGGTTTCCTAGAATAAGTTAGAAAATTCAGTCTCTATGGTTCTGAGGCCCTCCGTGGGCAAGAGGGGCCTCTCACTGTACCCCAATAAACGCCACCCCGTGGGCTCCGTGCTGACACCCCCACACCTTACCTCATCTACCTCCACCGGGACCCACCCGCCACCAGCCCCAGAGGAGGCACGGCCGCCTTCGCCCTGAGCCGCCTTCCCCCGAGAGGAGGTGAAAACCACTCCTCCTCAAGAGAACTTTCCAGACGGCGTGGGGGATTTCACCAGTAAGACACCGGTGCCTGGTCGAGAGACACCATCCTGAGAAAAGCCCTTGCTCCCGCAGCCCCGTCTACCCAAATGCCCGCCCACCCGTCAAACGCAGCCGCAGCCAGGCCCATCGGCCTTCCAAAGCCACCAGGCAGGGCCTTCGTCAGCAATTCCCTTCAAATCACAGATCCAGTGACACACTGAGAAAAGGCTCAGCCCTCCACAGGCTGATTTTCCACACCCCTTCAAGGAGAAAAGCAAGTCTCCACTGCGTTCCTTTTCTCTCTCAGAGGTCTGGACTAAGACAAAGAAAACTCTCATTCTCTTCTAAGAGCACCTACGCAGCAAAGAGGAAACGAAATCAGGCCTCTGGGCGAAATCAGGCTTCTGGTGGGGAAATCCTGCCGCTTGGCTAAAACAGTTCTGGAGATGCGTTCAACTGCACGATACAACAACATCGCCTGGGCCCAATGAGCCCCAAACAACTCTTGTGAAAACTTGAAGTTACAGAGCACAGATTGTGATTCTGCTGGGTTAACCTGTGCGGGCCGCTCAGTGAAGAACTTACCAAATTCTGAATTCACATTACAAAACAGAAAGTGGGGGAGGAGGAAACATACCTGTTCATGAAGACTTGAACTCAAACGCAGAGACCACCCAGGGTGAAAGAGGCCGTAAAAGGCAGCTAAGTGTAATGACATTACCCAGAAAAATATCCTAGAGCAAAGTGGCTTCTAAAGGGTATTTAATTTTTGTTGAGTTTAATTCTCCAGTAATCATGCTCTTTCCCCGAAGGGCTGTGCTTCAGTCAACCAAGATGAGGCTATTATTATGAGATAATTATTTTTCACAGAAGCTATCAATTACAGCGGCACCTACGTGCCAAAAACCAGACTAAGAGCTTTAGTTACATTATCTCATTTAAATTGCACGACTAACCCTGTTAGGGAGTTATTATTATCTTCACTTCACAGATGAGGAAATCGAGAGTCAGAGAGGTTAAGTGCCCAAAGTCACTCAGACAATGAAATTCAGGCAAACCCAAGACCATCTGACCCCAAACCCATATACTAGAATCACACCATAGATTTGAGTCATGAGCCACAAATTTTATCAATCTCATCTTTAAGCTGCTGTATACACAACAGTGGTTCTCAAACTCGATGATTCATTATGTTCACAGGGAAAGGTTTTTTAAAATTATGATTCCAAGCGCCTACCCCCACCCTCTAGACATAAGGTGAAATGATTTGTTTCTCACTCTTTTTTTAAGTGATGACAAACAAATCGGCTGGACTTTTTTTTTTCCCCCACGGAACTTAATAATGAGTCTCTCATGCAGTTAAAACTCTGAGTTTTAACTCTCAAGGCATTTAGTTGGTGTTTAGTCGGTGAGCATTTTCTTTCTTGTTCACAATAAAAAGTAAATTTTTAAAAAATGTTAACATGGGAATTCCACCTGAAAAACCTTTCTAAAGAGAATCACAGCTCATGGAAGCCAAATGCCAGAGGGAACATCGGTGTATGTTGCATAGATGAGGGTACTGATATCCAGAAGTAACACAATTACAGCAGTGACACAGGAGCAGGGCTGGAGTCCAGGTCTCCGATCCCCTTCCTCACTCGCTTCCTCCAAAACCCGCCTCTGAGATCCTTCTGGAATCCTTCAGAAGCTCGAATCACCACAGGGTTTCCATGAAAGACTGCCCAGCACTGGCACACATTCTGTGCTTTTTAATATGTATGATGAGTCAACAGGTGCAAAATAAATTCCTATAGGGCTGACACCTGAGCTGGACCTTGCTTTCCAGATGGTATGGAACCAGACTTGAGTTCTAATTCATACAATTCAGATAATTATAGATAATATGGAACTTTATATTTAAAGAGACAGGCTCAAGTTCCAATCTCAACTCTGCCACTTACTCATTACGTGACCTTGTTGTCTTTATCTTAACCTCCCTGCGTTGCACTTTCCTCTTCTCAGGAAACAAAGGTAACGATAACTACTCCATACAGATTCCATTCAGCTGAAACACATTAATGTACACCAGCACTTAGGCAGAGAGGCGGTTACCATTTATTAATTGTTCTTTCTATTTTGAAGCTCCCATAAATAATGAAATATATTCTGCTTACGCAGTTAATTGTTCTAATTGCCAAAGGCTCAATGTCCCAGGAGACAAACAAAAAGCTGGCATGCCAGGAGGGTGTTCCTTTATGCTGTGCTCTAAACCAAGGAGGGAAACTTGCTTCCAAGATACACAACTGTCTAAGGTGCTAAAAGCAATAAGAAGTTACCATGACTTCCAGGGATAACAACTCATTAACAACACCCTCCAAAAAAAAAAAATCTCCTCTGGGGTGATTGACCAATCACCGCAATAAAATCTGTAGCCACTGAAAAGAAAGGACTTAAGTTAGAACTTTACTAGAATAGCTTCCTACCTCTTGCCCTCAGTGAAATTTGCTCAAAGTCACCTTAAATATCCTAAATCCTAACTTGCCTTTTCCCAAGTAGTACCAAAGACAGCCACATCTAAAAAAAAAATTTTTTTAAAGATTTATTTCTTTCTCTTCCCTTCCTCCCCACCCCCCAAAATTTTTGAAGTATGTCATTCATACGTGAACACACATAAACAAGTGTATAGTAAAAGTTGAGAACCTACAAAACAAACACACATATCATCATACGGGGGTCCCCATACATCACCCAACCGCCAACACCTGGCACATCTTCCTTGACAACATTCCCCCCATTTGCAGCCCCAAGTCTAGCTCGTCCATTTGATAAGGAATAAGGGTTCACTGAAGACGACCCAGGCGGTCAAAAGAAGACATACAAGTGAAAGTTTCAGTCCAGTTGAGTTGCCCTAATCATCGTGCCGACTCTAAAGGTTAAGATAAAACACAGATATTCTTGCTTGTACAACCCATTAAAGCCTTAATTCCAGCTGGCTATGGCAGCACAGCCAAGCACCGAATAAAGACAGTGACACTGGCTATCAAAGGTCTTGGTAGGACGAGGGACCTCAAGTGTTTTTATTTATTTCTTTGCTTGGGATTTATTTAGGCAAGAAGGGGTGGTCTAGGGAGTGGGAAATGCTTTGCAAACTCTTGGCTGTACCCGATGCTTCTTTCATACTAAGGAGTCTTTTTCCCTCCGAACGGGCACAAAAAGATCGAGCTCCCGAAATAGCACTTTCTTTCCTTTTTTTTTTTTTTTTTTTTTTTTGCCATAGGGCTTTTAAGCAATATTTCTACATTAGAAGTATTTTGCAGGGAAAAGACAAAAAACAGTCTTGGCAGCTAAGACAGGCTGAACAGAGTGCCTGCCCCTTCGGCTGTACTTTGGAGTCACATGGTGTATATTAACTTACCCAACATGTATGCCCATTTACGACAGGTCGCAGGCATCTCTCTGCAGAATCGTCAGCGTTACGGGTCTCATCCCTTCCTAAAAGCCCTGATACCAGACACTGAGCAAAGCTCTCACATCAAACCGGGGTTACAGAATCTAAAGAGAACCCAAGCAGCTTATATGGCAATATCCACATTCTTCTTCCCTACATTTTTAGATTCTTTGGTATTCAATCACTGCTTTCCCTAGACAATTTCTTAAAGTTCAGTTCTCAATACCAACAGACCATCAATCAATCCAAAGTCAAGGCTATACTGCCACATCAGCAAAACTTAGAAAAACAAGATGCAATCAAAGGCAATTTACTGTGATTTTAAACCTTATTAAGAAGTGGGGCAGGGGGATGACCAGTCACTCTTGCTTGCATGATTACTGATGCCTATTTGGGGGAAAAAGACAAAACATTTCACCGGTATTTCCTTATAGCTCAGAAACTGACCACTCACACACCACAGCAACAGGGGGGAAAGCAGTTAACTGAGAGATAAAGACCAGACCCCAGACCAGTCACAGGAGGAGAGTGAGCTCCAAAAGTTCAGAAGCCACAGGGGCTGATGAGTGTGAGTTGAACACGTGTCCAATTATAAAGTGTTCTTACTTGCCCACTGCGAGAATGTGTACGAGCTCCGTGTTAAAAAGCTTCTGTGTCAGGAGAGAACAGCTATTTTAAAAGCCATCAAAAGTTCCATGAGATGAAGAGTTTCTCGGCTCGGGGGAGTCTCTTGCACTATCATTTTTTCAATGTTTATGTTATGAAAAATCTCAAGCATACAGAAAAGGACAACAATAACGGAATGGACATCCATATACCTGTGACAGATCTTCATGTCAAATCCTTACGTTTAGCCATATTTGTGTTGAGCCTTCCTTTAGAAATAAATAATTACAGGGGAAGATCAAATCCCATGTCCCTGCCTGCCCCAGAGGGAACAACTATCCTGAATTTTGCATGTCTCTTTCCCATGCACGATTTTTATTACATATTTATGAATCCATGAACAATATATACCATCAGTTTGTATGTTTCAACCATTATTTAAGTGGCATCAGACAGTAGGTATCAATGTTCAACATGCTCTTTTTCTCAACACGGTGTTTCTACAATTTATTCAAATTAATACAAGTAGATCTCGTTCATTTGTTTTCATCACTCCATGGAATGTTCTATGAATTGTTTTGCTGTTTTCCTCTCTAAAGGACAAGTTAGATTATTTTCTACTTTTACTATCATAAGCAACATAGCAAGGAACAGTCTTAACATGTGTCCTTTTGTACACATGCAATGATTCCTCAAGGCACAAACACAGAAGTGTTCGGTTGTAGAGGATATGTGCATGTGCAACTTTAACAGCTATTGCCAAACTGCCGTCCAAAGTACTGGACCAAATACTACTCCCACCATCAGTGTATGAGAATATCTGTTGCTCCATATCCTTGTCATTAACCGGCATTGTCAGATTCTTTCATTTCTGTCTATCTGATGGGCATGAAATGGCATCGCATTTTAATTACATTTCCCTGATCAGCAGGAAAAATCGTCATTTTCATTCTACGAACTGGATTGCTTATTCATAGCCTTTATGCATTTTTCTACTTGTTTTTTTCTTCCTGCTTTGTAAGAGATCTTTATATACTCTGTGGCTTTAGAAGTTAAGTAACTTTCTCAGTTGCCCATTTGTAAAGTGGAGATCACAATAGGGATGTTTGGGGGCTGATCATCAAGCACTTAGTCCTATGTCTATAACAGGGTAGACACTGAAAACCGAGTCACTCTTACGATTATTGTTATGAATCCAAATAAGAAGGCTCGCCATGTAAAATACTCTGCAGGTCTCAGAAAGCACTCTTCTTGCCCAGGACATTTTCCCAAGATGAGAAGGCACAGTATCAGTACTCCACTGTTTTTAAGCTACCATTAGGAAATGTGCAAAGCTGGTTCCCCTAGATGGGGCTTAAACTAAACATTTAAGTTTTACTTCCGTCGATCCCCAAGCGACTGCGAAATGAGCATTATCCGGAGTCTCAGCAACAGTGAAGCCGCAGAATGGAAAGGATCCAGGGCAAAGGAGGAGGCAGGAGGGCAGGCTGAGAAGTGAATCAGACTTAGAGACTTGCGCTCATCAGGTATTTCCTGGGACAGAAATACAGCCTTCAGGAAACCCCACCAGGCCCAAGACTATTCCATTTCCCCATGTCAGAGGTGATCCTTGGGAAATGGATGTGGCTCAGGGTTCGATGCCCAGGGCCTCCTGGTGAAGACGAGCTGGCCCATGTGGCAAGCTGGTCCATGTAGCGAGCTGGCCCACACGGAGTGCTGGCCTGCACAGAGCACTGCCCCGTGCAGGAGTGCTGCCCCATGCAGCAAGATGACGCAACAAAAAGAGACACAGAGGAGAGACAATAGGAGATGCAGCAGACCAAGGAGCTGAGGTGGCACAAGAGAATGATCACCTCTCTCCCACTCCAGAAGGTCCCAGGATCGGTTCCCAGTGCCGCCAAATGAGAATACAAGCAGACCCAGAAGAACACACAGCGAATGGACACAGAGAGCAGACCACGGCGGGGGGTGGGGGGGGTGGAATAAATTTTAAAATTTTAAGAAGAATTGATCCTTGAATTTTCAAAAGCGTAGATATACTCCTATTGTTTATCTAATACATAAGTTTGTGGTTTGGTTTGGTTTGGTTTGAAATAATGACCAAAAGTACACCGGCATCACCCAGGAGACAACCAATACGACTGAGTAAACACTGTGAAATATTTTATCTAACCCCAAAATCCAGAAGAACATATCCCTTGGGTCATGTTGGTAAGCCCAAAGGACACAACAGAACAGAAGTATCGCCTAGGCTCTCTGCTTGGACTCTCCGCATACTGAAACTGGGCATTGAGATACTTCCAGGCTGGCTTCCACTCAGTCACAGCTCAGCCTTTTCCCTGGGCTGGGTTCATCGATATGAGCACTGTCAGCGGAGTCAGAAAACCAAGAGCTGTCCCCCTGGCCTATCAGGTAGTCCTGCCATCGGCTTCTCTTGGTGACTGGCAGGGTCCCCTTGCAGATGTACTCGTACGTCACCTAATGTTCAGAATTATCTCCTGCCCGGGATTCAGTTTCAACTGGCACTGACGAAACCAGAGCCTTTCCTTACAGACGACGGGAAGAGGCCCTCTGTCGTACTTTCTTCAGTGCAGTCAGATGTAAGATTCATCTCTAGCCCAAATATAATTAGGCAATCTTCTGATAGTTATCTAGGTGCATGGCTTTCTTCCTTAAATAGGTGCCAAGTTTCCACTTTCAAGAAGTTAAATTGCCATATAAAAAAGCCCTGGTGCTGGTGAGTAATTAGGCATGATAATGGAAAATTAACTGTGTTTTTCTTTAAAGCACTTATTTTAACAAGACATTTCTTTTTCTAACTGTTATTAGGCAGCAATAAAAATAAATTAAATCCTGAGGGTTTGCAAAGGTTTTCAGGTTTAAGGGAGGAAAAAAAAACCAAGACAAAACAAAACAAAACACCTCCCTTCCTGGAAGCAGAGTATTTATTTTGTGAATATAGCACACCACCCTATCGACAACACCAAGAGAGTGAAAGGTCCTGAGCTGACCCCCATGATGAGTAAATTCTAACCACATCCAGGTTTTGAGGCCATAGTCCATTAAAGTCTAGGTATCCGCAAAAGTTCACAGGCTTAACCCAAGCGAGGGCGCCTCAGACCAATTGAACTCCCTGGGAAGCTTTTCGTCTCTGCTCCTCTCCTTCCCTGACCTCAAAACAAAGTGCAAACACCACCTAAACGCTTCTGGTTTCACATTTACTCAGTCCTCCACAGAGAAGGTCTGCGCTGGGCAGGGCCTAAAAGTCTGGGCCTCTGCCTGAAGGGGCCTGCAGAGCTTCTGAGCAAAACCAGCTTTGGCCATTTATTACCCATGGACTGAAAGGAGAATTTCAGAAGCCATTCCAAGGGACACTCTGCCCCAAGGCTAAATCTGAGTGGCCTCGTGGGTTTCCTTCTTCCCTATTCTCGTTTTCCTTTTAATTTCAACCCTCTTTTGCCATCCTTACGGCTCTTCATATAGATTTCTGGGATACATTAAACCGAACCATCTTTTCACTGAGACTCCTAGGATACATTAAAGCTAAGAACTCCAACTAGCCACATTTGTCTCACAAACCAGTCCTCAATCCAGGAAACCAAGCACACCAATGTACCTGCAGGAAACTGGCCCCATCAAAGAGTTAATCTATGTACAATCTCATTTGAATTGTACTGAATGCGGTTAATATGGCAAGTTTGTTGTGGATAACACCCTACAGGAGGATTTCGAAGGGAAAATTCTACACGGTAACCAAAGGTATGAAAATGTCATCATGTTCCCCTGCCAGTTCCAAACTGTGGGTCACAGGCTCCAGAGAAAAGACAGAAGGGCGTGGCAGTGGTTCTTCAAGAAGTTGAGAGAAAAAAATTTTTAAACACCCCAATTGCTCTTCAAGATTCAGGATACACGAAAAATAATGGGCTCTATGACAGTGCCATCACCAGGCTAAATAAATATCTGTTGAAATAAACTGTTGAATGATCCTGGAGATTATAGACATCTGGAGAGGCATTTCAACTTGTGAGCTAAACCTCTCATCATTTTCCCAGTTGTTACGGAAAAATCGGAGCCAGAAAGAAACTGCGAACAAATTATTCACTAGTTAAAACTGACTGCTAAGAATTCCCTCAGCACCTCTATTTACCAAAGGAGTTACAAAACTTAAGGAGCAACAAGGCTTCATTAGCTGAGGATCCTACAAGAGCTCAGCTCCAACGACATTCAGACCCAAGATCAGTCCTATATCCTGCACATCCCTCGATGAATAATATTCGCCCTTGGGACGGCAATAGGATGAGCGGTTGTGAGTAACTGCTGATAAAAGCCTATTTCCCTCTGGCAGGAAGAGAACTGTTCGGTGATAAGGATCATCTTCTCAGACCCCAGTTACATTTCTCCATTAAAGTTCCAATGTTCAATTCTCAGAATCCCAAAATCTTATATGAGTTTTGGTCTCCCACTAAAAGACCTGGGAATCATGCACGAAGCAGTAGCCAGCTCCCAAACGCCCACGCAAGCCATCGTACACTTCTGCATCTCATTCCATTTTTCACTGGGATGACACCCAATATTTTTGTTGAAACTGCACCCAAGGACACCAACCCCAAAGAACTTGTTTCTCTTGGACCCACCAAAGGAAAATGTTCTCAATGCCACCTCCTCAGATAAACCACTTCCCCAATCTCCTCCTTAATTGGCTGGTTGAATGGACCGAATGTGACTGCACAGATTTATCCTGGGTGTGTAACTAATGTGGAAGAGTCTCCTGACTTCTGAATACCCTAAGCATTAGAGAGTGAATGAAACTATGTTTAAACACCAGTGCGTTCCTGGCACTTATAAACAAGAATCTTCTACCTGATACCTTCCAGCTCCATAACTCAACAGTCTGCTTTACAAACTGAAGGAACTGCTGAAGGTCACCGAGACATCCCAGAGAAGCACTCTGTTAGAGAAGGGAAGAGGAATTAGAGATAGACTGTAGGTAGCTGGAATAATCATAGCTTGCAAAATGCCCAAATATTTCTACGCTCAGGACCCCACACCCTAAATGTGTATGTGTTGACCTAGGATAACCCTAGGTTATAGGTATAAATGTAATTGGCATCGTAGCTTGAAAACCTTTAGGGTTAACTGCCACATCCCCGTTCTTATGAAGCAAGTTGCCCTTTTTTTTCCCAAAAACTCCTCGAATTTAGAAACTCCGCAGGTTTCCAAAGATCAAACCAAAAGGGAGGTCCTTCCAAAACTAGCAAGCCAATACCTCTGCAATATTATCAGTCCAAAAAAAGACAGGTTGGAAGGAGTCTTTCACCAAGGAACATTAATCACAACCAGAAATATGAAACAATGTGCCCTAAACTTAGATACCATTTATATTATAAATTGGACATTTTTTTTGCCTTTAGTAACTGTCAACGTTCAAATGATTCTGAGATTTCTACTGATTTCTAAATGGCAGTATATTTCTATTATGTATGAGAATTACTGTTTCCAATTTTTTAAGAAAAAGAATGTGTTACATACTAAGTTCATTCTAACTATAGTCCACACCTCACAATGGACTGAATAACAAGCCTTTTTTTTTTAACAGAGGCTTTCATCAAGTTTAGATTTTTCAAAATTCTATTTTAAATTTAATGTTAAGCTTTTGTTTAGTTTGGTTTGGAAGGAAAGGATTTCTTTTCTCCAGGTCTGTTAAATGAGTGAGGAGATCTACTGGGAAACTTAAGAGACAGCTTTCTAGGACCAAAAGTACTGCATTTATAGTGAGCAAGAGCCTGTTAAAATAAACGATTTTTTAAAGGTGAATATTTCATCTAGGTTAGCGTGTGTAATAATAAATTACTGTCCAGTGATTATCAGCCTGATGGAAAAATACTTCCATTTCTCAATGTACTTGAGAACATATTCTTCTGTCTGAGATTTGATATTATAAATTGACATTTAGAGTACTAAATCTAAACAACATGGACTACTTAATTGTGTAGAGGATTTTTTTTAACACTGTAGCTTTCTTTCCACCCCAATTATGTGTACTTATGGCATACAGTGATGACTTTTTTTAATTTTGAGGGAACATTTTAATCTGTTTTATTTTTTACTGGAGAAAGTTCACTTCTCTTACTTTATTTAAACTTTAAATCTGCAAACCAAAGGGTGAGAAAGTTCAGTGACTTTAATTCCAATTTATGCCTTTCACTTGGTTTGAACTTCTTAATGCATTGGTTCTACCAAACACACTAAATATTCATCGCTACCCAGCAAAAAAAAAAAAAAAGTGTACTTTCATTACGCATGCCAGAAACTAACTATTTCTTTTAATTAGTAGAATATATTGAGTTCATCCAATCTAAGATTTTTTATTCTGGACATAATGTAAAATAACAAAAATGCTTTAAAGTATTATATTTGCAAAACCCTTGAGAAAATACTAATAGGATCTCCACGAACTGATACATACAAGGTTTTAGCTGTAACCATAAACCCATGGAAGGCTTATGATCTGAAAGTATGGACTATTGTAGCCAGTTTTTATGGGTTTAATTCTACCGGTAAATCCCAGTCTCTACATTTTAAATCCCAACCACAGCAAAATGAGGACACATTTTTTCAAAAGAACAATCTAAAGAAACAAAGCACGGGAACAACAAGGGGGAAAAGAAACATTGCCAACAACCACCCTCTCCCACAAACCATCAATGAACTTTGGAAAGCATAGGATTGAGCAAAACTTCAGCCCACGATCCATGTGCAATTCATTTTTAGCACTAACAAGACTACATATGAATCATTTTATTTTCCTGATTTATTTCCCACACAAGTTTCAGTTAAACTTAGGGCTTACTCAGCCTTGACTGGTGACTAAATCACTGTTTTCTGGAGTTATTTATTACACTTTTTCTGGCATATTTTCTTCTATGATCCAATTCTATGACTGCGGTAAGCCAGGAAAAGCTGCCTTCAAGTCAATGCATGGCGCAAAGGCACTGAAAGTTTTCCCAGCGCTAGGCTACACCTAGAAGCCTCAGAGAAATTATTCTCTTTGGTCCTAAGTGTCTCATGATATGTAGTGTCTCAACAGAGTGCGCTGAGTTTTGTGATTGAAAAGGATCCTCTCTTTTCCTTCAAAGGGATTAGAGTTAGTGTAGCCAATGCTAGCTTGTACTCAAAACAAGACCTCCCAAGCCCATAAATGCAGACCATTCACCCAAGGAACTACACCTACACGCTGGCACCCAAAGTAAAAACATCAATATCAAGGACACCTATCTTGTTTCATATCTTTTTAAGTTTGATCTTTCAAAGCAGGTTATAGGATATCAGACCTAGTTCCATCCTAGAGGCAGAATTTATTTTTAAAAGGTATTATTGAATATAGTATTCATTTTATGTCCAAATACATGTAGGGACAACTTGGATTTTTTAAAATCTTCATTGTTTGTATGTATTACGTATTTACTGATTGCCCTATAGAGACCATCAATGAAACCTACAGAAAATATAGGATTCCAAGCAAGATGCACTAGCAGATTTTGGCCTGAATATTTCAAAAGTGTCTTTCAAATACTTTGCATTTTCAATATAAGCACAATCGAAATTATTTCTATCGTATCACCCATTCGGCAGCTAAAACCTCATGGGTTCTTTTGGTTTGGAAGTACTCAATTTTTACCTTTAGTTGAAAGCACAGTAAATACCTTATTGACACAAACAGCTTCAACATTTTTCCCTATGCCTACGTTTCCATAGCCTAAACCCTTATAATGCCAAGGCACTTTGAAACGTAGAACTTCTTAGTGCAGTCAACGTTTTTTTCCTAATAGTTTTGAATTTATTTTCTACATAAACCTATCGCTTTTTTCAATATATTTATTAAGTTCTCATCTTTCCTATTGGTCTTAGCTCTTGTGGAGAAAGGAACCCAGATCAGAGGAATGTTTTTTTATTGTTATTATCGTTGTTTTTAATCGCTTAAACAGGGATTGAGCCTCACTACTGCAGCAATGCAACACACTCCTTGGAACTACTTCCCCAAAGGAAGACCGTTTTAAGTCATTTTCGGCAAATTCAGGATTTTGTTGAGAACCTCAGGAGACTGAGGACTTCCCAGGGGAGATGATCGGGGCTGGACAAGTTAACTCAATGTGAAAAGCAAGGCCGCCACGCTCAAGTTGGAACCCACAATACCACTTCCTGAAACAACGATTTCGGCGCCGAACCAACTCCAGGGTCTGAACTCTCTGCCTGAAAACCCGCAGCGGTGCAGGGCAGGAGGGAATGCCCCGCTCCGAGGGACGGCAGGCGTCGCGCTAGCGGCCAGCTCCTGGGCGCGTGGTGCCTTCACTGCGTTCTCAGCCCGTGCGATCGCTGCCCTGCCTCTCCTCGGCCGGGTTCGTGGCGCGTTTGCAATGCCCACCTCTGGCACGTCCGGTGCAGGAACGAGAACGCCCCGGGCTGCTTCCCCTCGCCTCCGATCGGAGGGCAGAGGCGGGAGAGCGACTGGCACGGGGACGAGAGCCACCGCGTCCCCCTGGTCCCTTGCGGACGGCTTACCGGTGCAGGAATGCAGGGGCTTGGGGCGCACGACCAGAGACGGGCACACGGAGTAGAGGGAAAGTTTCTCGAAGTAGTCGCAGGTCTCCTTGGAGAGGATCTCGTCGATCATGAAAGTCTTGTAGCGCCGCCTGGCTGCTTTCAGCTGCCCGGGCGAGCTCAGCCTCAGCTCGGCGTGGCAGTGCATGGTGACCCCGCGAGCGCTGGCGGCCGAGCGCGTGGAGGGCCCGGCCAGGGGCCGCGCGCGCCGGCCCGGGGCCTCAGGCCGCTTCTCGCAGCGCGGGAGGTGGCGCGGGGGCCGGAGGCGCGCGGGGAGGGAGCAGAGCAGCGGGCGCGCCCGCCTCGTCTACACCCACCCGCAGGGATGCATCTTCGCCCCGAGCCTTTGGGGGACGGCGCAGCTGTCGATCAGCGCGCGCTGCCTGCGGGGCCCGGGGCTGCGGTCTGCGGCCGGGTGCGGAGCGCGGGGGCGGCCGAGGGGCGAGCGCCTTCCCCAGTCCCGCCGCCGAGTGGGGCCCAGCCTGCGCGCGTCGAGCCCGCCCGCGCCGCTCTCCCTCGGCCTCGCGGAGTCTCGCGCGTCCCGGCCTGCCTCTCTATTTTAAGACACTCGCCTTGGCACTCCTCCCCTCCCCCTCCTGGGCCCGGCTCCAGGTGTGCGTTCGGGGGTGCGCGCGCGCGCGGGGGTGCGCGCAGGGCGCGGGGAGCGCCGCCCCCCCGACTCCGGGCCGCTCCCCGAGGGCCGTGCCCCTTGGCGCTCAGCTGCGCCCCTCGGCCCGCGCCGCCGCCCACAGTCCCGGCGGCCCGGCCGGGGTTGCACGAAAAGGAAGGCGAGGCCTCGCCAGGGCGTCCCGCTCTGCGGGCCTAGGAGTCGGCGCCCACTGGCGACTGCGAACCCCTTTTTTTTTCCCGCTTGGACCCCCGCGCCCGCAGGGCGCTGCCGGAGGACGCTGGACGCCGCCGCTCGCCCCGCAGCCAACGCAGGCAGCTCCGGGCGGTGGGCGTTTGCGCCCAGGTTGCAAAAGGGACCGCCCGGCTGCGACAGCCGCACACCCCCCAACCATAAATGGCCTTTGCCGCGTCCGTTACCCCAATAATAAAAAGGCAAAACCAACTACTAAAGTGTGCATTCTTTTTACTGTTTTAAACTCTATAAAACTTTTTTCCTCGCTGGAATGTGCCCGCACCACGCGATGCCGGGCGCCCTCCCGGGGCCGCCGGTCCGCGATCGCTGCCGCGCCCGGCGCCGGGCACCCCGGCCCCGGCGGCTTTCGTTTCCCGGGGCCCGCGCGCCGGCGCCAGAGGTCGGGAACCGGAAGACACGTGCTCGTGGACCGCTTTGTTCCCCACCCCCGGCTCCTCTCCCCCGAGGCTGTTCCAATCCACAGCTGTACGGAGCGGTGGCTTTTAGATTTTGGGTGACGGAGACGGGAGCAACCAGAGGCTGCCGGTCCCCGCCCAGCCTACGCCCCCGGGGTGAAGGCCGCGGCCGCAGGCCGGCCTGTGGCGGGGACCCCGCGACCCCCGCGCGCCCTCTCCCCGCCCTTTTCTGGCTCGGATTTGGTGTGTGCGGGGCCTGGAGGAAGAGGCCCGACGGAGAGGGTGAGCCCCTGATGCGCGGGAGGGTCTTCCCGGGGACTGATACCCCGGCTCCCTCGCCGGCGGCGACCCCCCTTGCGGGGGCCCGAGGACCCGCGAGAAGCCAGTCGTCGCGCGCCCGGGGACAGTGATCGAACTAAGAGGAAAGGGGTGCGCCTGGAAAACTGAGCGTGAGGCGCTTAAAGGACAAGAGACAGACGCAGTCACCGCGGAACGCTATCAGCCTGGCCCGCCGCGCGTCGTTGGGTTTGTGGTCCTTGGTTTTCCTTCTCCCGGAAGTGGCCGCTCGAGGGCCTGCGGGAACCGCGGCGGAGGTCCCGAGACGCCACGCGTCCCGCCGGCGGATCCGGGGCCCCCGCGCGGGGCGGCGGGCGCAGAGACCCGGCTCCAGCGCTGCTGCCGCCGTCGAGGGCGCAGGGCCGCGGCCGGGCCAGGGTCTAGGGGCGCGCGGTGTTCGCCGGGGCGCCACCCTGCGCGGGGATTTCTCTTCGCCCCCGAAACGCGCGCAGCTACCCGCAGGCGCCCAGGAGCTGGCCCGAGCGCCGCGGGCCCTGCACCTGCGCGACAGCCCCAGCCAGAGCCCGGGCCACCGGACGGCGTGGGCCCAAGGAGTCTGCCCGCGCCGGGCTTGCCGAGGGGGCCCGCCGTGCGCTCGCCACCAGCCGCGCGCCCCAGGCGGCTTCTCGGCGCTCTCCCCCGCACCGCGGTCCTTCTCCTCAATCTCTGCCCCTCCCCTGGGCTCACTTTCCCGCTCTTCCACCCTTCCCTTCGCTCCCACCAGCCCGACCTGCTTTCCTCTGCCCTCCCGTTTCCCACCTTGTCCCCCGCGTTTTGGCCCACACGCCTCTCCTCTTTCCTGCCCTCCTTTCTCTTCTTCTCCCCTTCTCCTGTCCTTCTTTCTTCCCTTCTCCTTTCCTGCGCCTTCTCCTCTCCCCCTGCTCTCTCTCCCCGACCCCGGGTCTGGCACCGGGTTCCTGCGCCCAAGGTGGTGTCGCCGAGGCAGCGCCCCGGCGGCGACAGCGCAGAGGCCCGGGCGGGACTCCCCCTCCGCCGCCGGCCCCCCACTGCTCCCACGTGCTCTGCCCGCCTCCCCCAGACGGGCCCTTTTTCCTCATTGGCAATCCGAGGTGTTTTAAATCGCTGAAGCAATCAACCGTCCCCATTCAATTCTTTGGCTTTTCCCTCTTTGCTGTTTTCTACTCCAGAAGCAAGCAGGGGGCTGCGGGCACGAGTTCCCTCGTGCGGTGGAGAGAGGGAGCCTGACGTCTGAGCCCCCTGCCGCTTAGAAATGGGGGCAGGCGTCCTCACGGAGCCTCCGTGTTTGTTTTTGGTTTTGTTTCACTTGAAAATGGTGCTCAGAATCCTTCTTGAGATGGGCCGTTCGTAATGCACGCCCTTACACGAGCTGTGCCTTCTGATTAGAATGCCCTCCGCACCCCACCGCCTCTTCTCTGCCTGAAAAACCAGTTGGAGACGCATCTCCACTGTCACCTCCGCGGTGGGGGCTTGCCCACGCCCCCGGGCGGTCTGTGGCTGATCTGCCGATTGTCTTGCTGTCTTCTGCATAAGCACGAAGGCAAGGGATGATGAACACCCGGTGGGCGGAGGCCCTGTAAGTCACCGGGCATCTAATAGCACCCGTGCCACCAGGGCGCCGGGTGCCTAGGAGGTTCTCAGTGCATGCGTAAGGAACAAATGAATGAATGAATCTACTCGGTAAACGTGCGATGAAATGAATGTGTGGATGCAATGAATGGCTTGACTCGGTAATTGCGTGATGAACAAATGAATGAATGAAAGCGAGGCTGATCAAGACACAGAGCACCTGCGGAAGCCCTGAGCTCCTCAGGGAGCCCCGTCTTCCTTAGCTTGACTTTAAATGAGCCTCTCCCCCCTACCTCCTGGGTGGGAGAGACGGCCTGGCATCTCGCCCGGGGCCCTCTCATCCCAGCTCCTTCTTTTCCCTTTCCTCTCTCCTGCTCTCAGACTGCAAGGGGCTTCTCCCAGGAAGCACACCCCAGCTGTCAGTCACCAAGTGGGGCTTTGGTCAAGAATAATCAGGGGTTTTGTTTCCAACATTAATGAGTAGCTGGAACAGCAAACATCTGCCAAGGGGACTCAGATCTTTTCCAGCTGCCAAAGACCCACAGACGCTTCCCGCCGCCGGGGACGACCCGGGCGGTGTCTGCCCCTGCGCGCCCCGGAGACACGCACGGAGGGGACCTGCCTGCGCTGAGCCCCACTTAGGCAGGCATGACAGGCAGTAGTAAACACTGACCCCGCCCCCTGAACCAGGAGGGTCCCCCACATCTGGCACTTGATCTCCGGTGGAGAAAGCCCAGCAGGGAGGAGGGAACGGACACCTTTGCAAAGTGTGGGCAACTGGAAACCATTTCCACATCCGCTTACTCTCTGTATCCCACTCCACGCGAATTCTCGTCGTTTCATAAAACAAGAGCGTTCTTCAAAATCCTAGGGAAACAGTTAAACTGCGTCAAGGTCTAACCCCAGGTGGGCATCGCTTGATGTTCTGTTTAACTCTTTTTAGAATCTTGGACTATGCATCCACGTAAGTATTCTGAAACGGCCAGGATATACTCTTATAAATACACCAATTCATTTCCCAACCATCTTCACTCCAAAGGTTGGAGGGGAGGAGGGGGGAGAGAAAGCACTTCTGACGGTCCGGTCAAAGTATATTTAATAACTCGTATTTCAGTCGCCAAGTTCTGAAATCGTTTCAGACATGTGAAAGCAAAATAGGGAGAGGTTGGTAAGTTAATACCCCCTGGGTCGCAGGGCCAGGCCGAAACTGCTGTCTGCGGAGTCCAGCCCAGCGTTCGTGACTTTATGGAAGGGGTACAAGGAGGCTAGATTAGTTTTAATGATGATATTAATTTACAAAATCTGCTCTCATACAGTGTAAAGCGTCTTTTTAAGAGCACGCACATAAGCAAGCCCCTTGGCAAATGGGTTTGGAAAGGTCTGAATAGGGCCTTCTGTCCTTTCTCAGAACATATTTCTAGGGAAAAAGTTTAAACTGGGGGAAAAATAATAAGACAACGGCCACCTCTACAGAACACTGAACATCTACACAAAGCGAAAATGCAGTAAATCACCCAGATGTTTCCACATTTTTAGAAGCTTGGTGCACAGATTAAAATCATTTGGGGAAGCGGATTTGGCTCAACTGATAGGGCATCCACCAACCATATGGAGGGTCCAGGGTTCAAACCCACGACCTCCTGGCCCATGTGGTGAGCTGGCACACGCACAGTGCTGATACACGCAAGGAGTGCCGTGCCACGCAGGGGTGTCCCCTACGTAGGGGAGCCCCACGTACAAAGAGTGTCCCCCACGAAGGGGAGCCCCACCCATAAGGGGAGCCACCTGGCACGAAAAAAGCGCAGCATGCCCAGGAGTGGCACCTCACACATGGAGAGCTGACGCCAGCAAGATTAAGCAACAAAAAAAGACACAGATTCCGAGTGCCGCTGACAAGAACGCAAGCGGACACAGAAGAAGATACAGCAAATGGACACAGCAAGCAGACAACTGGGGAGGGGGGAAGGGGAGAGAAATAAATAAAAAGAAATCTTTGGAAAAAACTCATTTGTTTTGCTGATTAGCTTCCTTTTTCCAATCGGGATAACCTGACATGAAACAGCTGTAAATCCACCAATAGTCTGTGTGCCTCAATTCTCCTGCCTGATAAAGCTGGGGGAATAAAATGCGGTCTTGCCTGTCTTTGTCAGACGGTTGTGAAAACACAAATGGAAGTCTGGAGCATCACTAGTTTTGACATTTTTCGTTTCACATACTATCCTTTCACGAATGAGGGAGCTGCAAAAGAGAAGACACGAGAGAACCAGCGCTTTTAAGTGTGGCGTGGAGCAAAGCTCTGCTCTCCGGGCAGACCCGGGTTCCATTCCCAGCTCCGGCACTTAGTAATTTCCCTCACCTTTGGTTCTCAACCAAACCAGGTGGGAACAGAGAACCAACTCAGCGGTTTGCTGGAGGAGCCCATGGGAGACTGTGTACAAGACACTAAGTCATGACATGCCCATCTCTCCCACCATCTTTACTTTTAGGTTCAATATGAAAATAAGCAATTTGCTGCCAAAAAAACATCCCAAAATAAAACTGCATTTTATGCAACATCAGAGCCTCTGCTGTGCCGTAGGTGGTTGGGATTGGTATTTGCTTGATGTTCAAAACCCAAGATCCACCCAGACGTGAAGAGTGGGAGGAGCAAGAGTTGGTGCTTGGGACTTACCCTCAGCTCCATGCAATGGCCCTGGACGCCAAGAGCCGCTAAGGACTACTTAATGACCCGTGCCTACGGCAGCACATGTGCAGGTGTCAATCACTCTAACCAGCACTTCACAAGCCACTGGTTCTTACATTTTTTTTATCAGTAAAACAATTTAAAAAGCCACTCACACTGGGTGGCCTCCCATCCACATCATGTCCCCAAAATTTTTCTTCTGTCCCTTGCCTCCATCAGGCCTCAGTTGGTTTAGCATGAGTTCTGTATAGTCCTCCCGATGAGAGAGCAAATGGGTGGTCCAGTGAGGCAGGATCTCCAAACGAACCAGTAGCATCACTGTTGTCAACGACCAGCCCGCTGCTGCGTCAGCCGGGAAGAGAAAGACTTGTGGAGCCTGTCTGCTTCCCAGTCCGTGAAGGAAAAACAAGACTCACGGAGAGCACTGGATGATTAACGAGATTCACTGGCATGATTGTCTTACCCTAACACAGAACAATATCTACCAAGAACACTGGGGACAAATATGCTGATCGCGGAATCCAACGGTGTTTGCTCTCCAGGTCCTTAAGAAAGAGGAACTTGTACAAACCTCTGAACACAGAAGCTAATCACCGGCTAGGCCTAAGCGTGGGGGGCACACGTGTGTATGCATGTACGTGTGTGTGCACGTGTGTGTCTACTGCTGAACTCTGTAAACTGGTTTTTTTTCCTGGAGGAATGAAGAGCAGTGTAGGAAAGGGGGGGAGGGGAGAGACATTTGAAAACTTGGTATATTAAACAAACTCAAGATGAGACCTAAATCTTAGAGGGGAAAAAAGAAAATAAGGCCGAGTGAATCATCTAGTCCAGAGTTTCACACTTAGCGTATCTTTCTGTCCTAAGCTCAGGTTAGCAGGCTTTCACATGAAAAGAAATGCAGACCATTTCCTTTTCCAAGAAATATAGCACGATTTGAAATATCTCTTACATTGATAGGCCTTTCAGGGGAAGTTG
Source organism: Dasypus novemcinctus (assembly GCF_030445035.2). Lineage (NCBI taxonomy): Eukaryota > Metazoa > Chordata > Mammalia > Cingulata > Dasypodidae > Dasypus > Dasypus novemcinctus. The sequence goes on along the minus strand of NC_080699.1, from coordinate 39,292,147 downwards.
ATCTCTGTGAGTTATTTGTACGGAATACTTTTATCATCAGTAGGGATTATAACATAGCAAGTGTGCTCAAAGCAAACTGAAGAGCCAGAAAACTAATATGGAAAATTCCTGTATCAAACATTTTCATCTAAACCCCTCAAAATTTTAAGGAAAACGTGAAAGTATCATTCTCTGGGTAATTTTAGTCAAATGGAATTTTGCTTGAATTTTTTAATGTGGGAAATTTTATGCAGAGAAATACTTCATGGACAATTTTTATAGCTCTCTGATGTGGCAGCTTTCCCTTCCTTACTTTCATACGTTACTTTCAGCTCTAGATAGTCTATAAATTACCGAAGTAAATGAGAGATGGTGCCAATCCCTTGCATTTCAATTAGGCAAGAAGCCTGCCCTTTTAAATGGGATTTGAAGTCATTAGAGAACAGAGAAGCCCCGACTCCACTGCCAGTCCACATCCTGATACGTGTACTTAAGTCAATTATTGAGTCTCTTAGATGATGTCTGCATGAGATGCCAAAACATCTGGTCATTTCAATCAGTTCAATAGAAGATTCTACCAAGGGAGGGAAAGAAGTGGTCAAATTAGTCATTTGTCAAGACAGAAAATTGGGTTGGTTTCTCAGGGTAGAGAGTCACTGGAGCTAGTTCAAGGTTTTTATTTTATTTTCTGAAAATAGAATATAGTCCACAGTTCTTGAGGAGCTCGTGATGATGGCTGTCAGTTGATATTTGGGATATGTCCTGAACAGCAACTGGGCACAAATGTAATGTGCATGAAGATGACTTCTCCACATCTCCACAGCTCTGTCCTCATTTGAATTACATGTTCTCATGCCTGGGAACAAGCCAGAATTAAGCCAGATTGGTGTTGGAAAATGTTGAAAATTAAAAGAAGCAGTACCAGAAACTGCAGAATAATGCCGGCGCCCCTGGAACCCACCGGCATTCCTAGGCAAAGCATGCCGTCACTTTAAAGAAATCAGACGCATGATTTGAGTTAGCAAATACAGTTGAATTCACAGCTTTTTACCAGAGCACAAAATACTGTCCGATAAAACCAGAACAATGCAGTTCTTTTCTTTTTTAGCCTCTTACGTGATTTCTTCAGTAGCTATTCTTTGGAGCAGCAGCCCTTACAGAAAAACAACTGCTCAGAGAGGGGAGGGAGAGATTCAAAATCCCAGACCAACATTCCTCTCCTATTACCCCATTTTTCCTTTCTCACTTAAAATCCTCTCATCTAAAATAATTTAATTCAGAATCCGTGTTCAAATACAGGCTCTCGCTTGAATAAAAGCACTGAAAGAAGAAACTATTTTCATAACTTGGAGCAACATGAAGTACAGATAACCTATCCATGTCTGATTTTACATGGTTTTCTCCTCTGTGCATAGATTTGAAGTTAAAAAAAATAAATAAACCATAGACAATCAGAAACAATTATTGTCATAACTGAATAATATAAACTTTATATTAAGGTCTGAGATGACTCACCCTCCCACTGAACGTTCCAGAGTACAAGATCTCTTAAAGTGACGTCTGTGGATACCTTGTTAAACATCTAAAGCTTAATTGTTAAGGGGTAATTGTTAATGAATGAGCAAGAGAAGGCTTTTGTTTCTCCTATAGGAGAGAAAATAGCTCTTTGTTTCAAGGAAGAAGAAATAGAAAGAAACCTAGTGTTCAAGGAAGGAGGAAGACAATTTTTTAAAAAAAGAAAAAGGAGTTTTATTTAGAACCTGAGTACTGGGAGAACCTTGCTTTATGAAAAGCCAGAAGTAATACCCAATAGCTCAATCAGGCTAACAGATAAAATCTGGGGTCCAGAAAAGGAAAGGTATTCATGTAGCCAAGAAGATTTTAGTCTGGACATCAAGACATCATAGACAACTAGGCAGAACAGCCTGTACTGGGAATAAGATAAACCAGGAGATCAAACAGGCAGTGCGGCGGCGGGGGGTGGAGAGGTGGTGATTGACTCTTTGTGGTCAGCTATAGAGCTCATTTTCGCTTTGTAAGGGCTAACCACGCAGAGTTTATACATTCACATAGCCACTATAATTTTACAAAAGTAGGTTTTTCAGCCTAGAAGACAATGGCGTGGGGAAGAGAAAAGGAGCAGGGCATGGAGGAGGGTGTTAGATCAGACAGAAAGACAGTAGGAGAAAAGGTTAGAGAGGCAGGGCGGCGGGGAGAGAGGGAGAGAGAAACAGAGAGACAGAGAAAGACAGATACGGGGACAGAGAGAGAATCATGGAACAGAATATGCAGATAGATTCCTGAGAACCTCAAAATGATTTAACATGCATAAAGAAAAGTGCTCAACCTCCAATTAAAAACACCACACACACACACACTCAGCTAAGTAGTCTACAACTCGTTACTGTCCTGATGACAAACAAGAAGCAATTTAAGGGTAATATTTTGGAGCACAGAAAGTCCCACACAAAAGAAACTAAATTAGTCACACACTGCTTGTGGGAATGTAAATGGTATGTTTCTGGAGATAAGTTTGGCATTGGTCTCAAACTCAAAATTGATCCGGCAACCCCATTGTAGAAATTTACACCAAGATTGTGGTTCTCAACAATGATTGTATATATAACAATCTCCCAGGAGAGGGTGTTTTAAAATGGCCAATTTCTGGGTCCCTCCCCTCACAGATTTAATGGTAGGAGAATTCGTATTTTTAAACCAGTACCTCACCCCCATTTGGTTTTGCTACTGTTTAACAAACATAAACATGGGAAAAGCTATATGCAGAAAGAAATATGTTAATTGTAAGATTCCTTAAAATTGCAAGGAACTGTAAAGTCTCTTATTCAGCCTCTCTGAACGTCAGTTTCCTCCTCTTTACAATAAAAGTACATACCGCATAGAACTGTTGTGAGATTAAATAAAAGTGTCTGGGATTTAGAGATCAAAGTTAGCTATTACTAGTTGAGTGAAAAAGCAAGTTAAAGAATAGAATGTATAGTAGAATTCAATTTTAAAACATTGTTTATATACATATGTAAATGTGTGCATATGGAAGCAATTACAAATTTCAACCATAATTATTTCTCAACAGTGGAATTTTGAAAGACTTTCTTTCCTTTCTATAGGTTCAGTGTTGTTTGATTTTTTTACAATTAACATTTCTGTTTTCCAAAAAAAAAGTTTAAATTCAAAACTATAAAATGTACTTCAATAATATCCCAATTTTGCCTAACACTTCCATTTACAGAAAATTTCCACATGCATTACTTTATATGAACCTCATACAATTCTATGAAAGAAGGAGGACAAGTTGTATTATTTTCCAGATGAGGAGACAGCCTAAGTGCTTTAGTCAAGGTCTCACACACACCCACAGCTAAAAGTTGCAGATTCCTGGTTTTTGGAGTCCGAATTCAGCATAATCTTCTAATGGACAATCTTTCCTCACTGACCCCAGCTATACATATACATATATATTTAAAATGGGATTGCAGCTTTATGAATCTCTAGACTCAAGTCATCCTCCCATTTAGACATAGATACATTTAATAAAATTGGGATAAATTGGAGATTAAGAGGGCCGGTATGAAAATATCTTAAAGTTAGGAAATACCACAGTTAGTTCTCTTTTGGAAACCTTAACCAGCTCATGTGTCAATGAGCTCGGGTTACTAGTTCACCCTCTAAATATAGACAGTCCCAGTCACCTGTTGAAAGTTAACAAAAGCGTATGAGCAAGGAAATTGAACTGATAATTAGGTAGACCGTGGACGGCCAGCTGGGCTGCCCCGAGCGCTCACAGGTGTTTCACCTGCTGCAGCCGAGCCCTGGAGTGGACGTTGCAGACCAGCAGGTTCAGCCTTGACCGTGCCTGGAATGGGGACGAGGCTAGGCCCGCAGCGCTTTCTCACAGTGCGGCATCACTGCCCTCTAGCGGGTGGAAAAGAATCCGGCTTCCGTGCCGTGGGATCGTGTCTCCCTCTACTGCCGGAGAAAGATGACACACTCACCGACCAGCTGCAGGGAGAGGCCGCGTCAGAGCTAAGGAGTGGCAGGACTGTAGCTGCCCATAGACGCGCTCAGCTGGTCTTCCGTGGACAGCGTTCTGTGATCTTCAGCCCAGACGTTTAAGTACCTCTGCCAGCTGCTCACGAGGTCCCTTCTCCATCCTGGGGCTCCTGGAGTGGTACTTGCTAGTCTTTCATCAAACAGTCATGGGCATCACTGGGTACTCCTTAGGTTTGACAGGGCGGGCTCTTTGCTGATCCTGAACAGTGGTTTTAGTCTTTCTAACTCTCACCATCAGGGATTTATATTCTTGGTCTCTAGGAAGCAGATTTGGCCCAAGGGATAGGGCATCTGCCTACTACAGGGGAGGTCCAAGGTTCAAACCCGGGATCTCCTGACCCGTGTGGAGCTGGCCCATGCGCAGTGCTGATGCGCACAAGGAGTGCCCTGCCACACAGGGGTGTTGCCCGCGTAGGGGAGCCCCACGCGCAAGGAGTGCGCCCCGTAAGGAGAGCCGCCCAGAGCGAAAGAAAGCGCAGCCTGCCCAGGAATGGCTCCACACACACGGAGAGCTGACACAACAAGATGATACAACAAAAAGAGACACAGATTCCCGGTGTCGCTGACACAAGCAGAAGAACACACAGCAAATGGACACAGAGAACAGACAACCTGGGGGTGGGGGAGCAGGGAAGGGGAGAGAAATAAATTTTAAAAATAAATAAATACATACATAAAAATTCTTCTTCTCAAATAATTTTACATAACTAAACTCTACCTCTATCTAACAAAGGCATTAAACAAGGCAGGATGTGAAAGCGGCTTGTAACACAGTAGAAAATCTAAAGCACCCAGCCGCAAATTCTAGGATTACGCCCTGGAACCAGAGTTTAAGAGAGAAAGCAGCAGAAGTGCAACCTAGCTGTATGGAGCTCAGTGATAAGGGAAGAGCCCATTTTCCTGGTTGGTTGGTTGGTTTTCAGAGACCTAATTAGTTTACAGTGGTAGCTCTCTAATATGTTCGTCATTATGTGCATACATGGACGTTTTAATTAATTCCAGCATGTGTTGGTCTGTTTTATACCATATTTTAATATATCCAGCTGTTATGGATCAAGTGCATTTACAGCACCCTGAATTTATAGATGACACTTGGTCTCCTTTAACTTAGTAAAACTGATTGAAAAAGGGATGTTGAGATTCTGTCTGGAAAAGGAAAATGTCCGAGGAAAAGGTAAAATATTAGTTAAAAAAAAAATGAACACAAAAGAAGAGAATTAAAAAGAACTCAATTTTTCCTACCATGACTGAAAGCCCTGTCCCTATAAACTGCAAATTCAAAACTGCAAGTGCCTTTGCTGTTTTTCCATTAAAAGCCTATTTCCTTATCTTCTTTCCTGTGTTGTAACATCCAGTCTCACCAGGTATGCGAATCAAGTTCTTTTGTAACTACAGAAAGCATCTCCTTCCACCCCCTCCTACCACAAACAAAATTTCAGAATAAAACTTCAATCATGTGGCCTGCTGAAACTACCAAAAAACCATGGACAATGGCTAAGGAGGTGGCTGAACAGCTGTATTCCTAATGACTTTCTAGCCGATTAGACAAATGACTTTGGGGAAAAGGCATTGTTATATTTCAGGATATTTAAGGCCACGTTCTTGAATGGCAGCATTTTTTCCCCCATGTCATTGATTGCCTTAATTTTAACAGGACATTGAATTTTGTGATCCTCACTGAACACGGAGATAAGTTATTCAACTAATATTTAATGACTACCTACTTTGTCCCAGGCACTATGCTCATCCAAGGACATATAATGAACAGCACACACTTCCTTTCCTCTGATTAACAGACCAGTGACGAAGACAGATGAGTCCTACATAATGTGTACAGGGAGTTTTAAGAGGACCAAGCAGGGGCATCCAGCTCAGTCTTAGGAGGAATAAGGAAAGGACTGCAGGAGGAACTGCCATATAAGCTAAGACCTGACGAATGAGCAAGAATTAGCAAATGGAAAAGAAATGGGAAGAGCATTCAAGGCAGGCAGCGAAAAATACCCAAATGAAAGGGTTTGTGTCCTTGATCTTGCAGTAGTTGAGTATGACTGAAGCATAGATTTGGAGAGAAGAGTGTCAAGGCAGGTTGAGCAAAGAAAGCAGGGACCAGTTCATAGACATCTCATAAGCCATGTTATTGATTTACATTTTATTCTGAAAATAATGTGAAGCATTGAAGGGCTTATAGCAAGGGAGTGAGGTGATCAGATTTGTGCTTTCGAAAGTACTGGCAGCAATGTTTGTAGAATATAGATTAGCGGAAGGAAAGAATGGAGACAGAGAAAAAAGTTAGGTCCCCACATGAAAGTGATGAGGGATAGTAATGGTCAAAAGTAACGGGGATGAAGAGCGCAGAAGAGAGTGAAGTGTTCAAATAAACAGGATCCACAAGATACAAGGATTGCTTTGAAGTGGGGAAATAAAGAAGTCAAAGTCAAAATTTCAGCCAGGTTTCTGACTTGGCCAAGTAAGTGGATGGAGCTGCTAGTCACTAAGATAAAAGGAGTAAAGAAGCAGTTTGAGGGGAAAGTGGTAAGTTCAGTTTTTTACATGTTGAGGTTAGGCATACAAACAAAGATGTACAGCATACAATTGAGTGATAGGTCTAAAATTTGTCAGAGAAATCTAAATTAGAGGTAGGATTGAAAAGCCACCAGCACATATATAGTAATGAAAACCCAAGAGTAAATGGGATTATCTATGAAATATGAAAATGGGCAGATGAAAGAACCTAGAAGAGAAGCCCAAGGTTTATTGATATGTAAGAGGTAGGCAAAGCAGAAGCATCCATAAAGAACCCTGAGGTCCAATACAGGAAGCAAAGCAATTTAAAGAAAAGATACAATGTGAAAAAAAAGTGACCTTTTCATATCTATAACTTTTTTTTTAATATTTGAAGGGAGAAAACTAATTTAAAATAAAGTTCCAATAGAAAGAAAGATCATTCTTACCTCTTTTTATCTTCATACCTAAATTCCAGGTTATTTGAAATTAGAATAAAGGAAACCTTAGGTTTTAAATCTTTAAGAAAAACCCGTCATGTGTAGCTAACAAACCTAACCAGCTTACATATTAAAAGACAGTGTGTTAATCAGTAGAGCATGGTATAATTAGTGGGATTAAAAATCAGGTAGTTCACTATTATTTGCAACCTAAAGAAAAAGGAAGAAAGATACCCTTTCTTTCATTAGGGTATCAGTAGATACCTTAAAAATATTTCCTTTTTCTTTTCCTTATAGCTTGAAATCTGTAGAACAGAGGATAAAGCACTTTTTAGAATTAAAAATAAAACTTAAAAATCAAATACCCAAAGAAGGGGACACATTATTTGAAGAAATACAAGCCAAAAGTTTTCTAAAACTGGTGAAATACAAGATATCACAGCTCAGTGAATTCCAAGCAAGATAAGAGCAAAGAACAACGAGGCACAGCATAGTAAAACTGCTAAATGCTAAAGAGAACGTATTCAGAGCAATCAGATAATTTCTAAAAGGTACATTACTTACAAAGGACCAATAATAAAATAAAAGACTAACTTTTCAAAAGGGGCAATGGAAGGCAGGAAACAATGGAATGTAATTTAAAGTGCTGAAAGTAACAATCAACCTAGAAACTATCCTACAAAAATCTTCAAAAATGAGTACAATATAAAGACATTTTCTAAAAAAAAAAAAAAAAAGCCAACAAGCTTCAGGTCAACATAGTTGTACTAAAATGGATATTAAAGTCTGTTCTTCAGGTCAAAGAATGGCCAAAGAAGAAACACAGAAATTAAACAAGGGAACAGTACTGGAAAGTGGTAAATATAAGCAAGTACTGACTACTTAATAATTATAATGTGTTGTGTAGCTGAAAATATGTCTAGAAGTAAAAAGTGAAGAACAAGACTGCATAAGGAGAAAAGGAAATATGGAGTTAAAAATTGCAAAATTTGTGTATTGATTGGGAAGAATATGTGACAGAAACCATTTACAGCTTGCAAAGTCAAGAATAGATACAGTCTGGCACTTGAAGAAACACTTTAGCAGACACCATTCTATCTGCTTAACTAGGCCAAGGTCTGTAGGTTTGAGTTGTGTTGTTCAAATCTTCTATGCCCTTACTGCTTTTTCTGCATTTTTATTCTGTCACCATGAGAAGCGCATTAAAATCTTTAGATTTGATTGCAAAATTCAACAATAAAAAGTCAAATAACCCAATTTTTAAGGATCTGAATAGCTATTTCTCCAAAGAAGATGTATAAATGGCCAATAGCACATGAAAAGATGTTCAATATTATTAGACGTTAGAAAAAGCAATAAAAACATCAGTGAGGTTCCACGTCACACATAGTAGGATGTTTATAATTTAGGGGAAAAAAAGAAAATGAAAAATATTGAAGAGGATGTGAAGACATTGGAGCTCTCATACCGTGATAGTGGGAATGTAAAATGGGCAGCCACTGTGGAAAATAGTTCGGTCATTCTTCCACTGCTAAGTATATACCCAAGGAAATGGAAAACATGTGTCTACACAAAAACTTATTCACCAATGTCCACAGCAGGCAACGGTTGAAACAAACCCAATGTTCATCAGCTGTGCTAGGTCTATACAATGGAATATTATTCACCTATAAAAAAGAATGACGTACTGATTTATGCTACAACATGGATACATTTTTTATAATTTATGCTAAGTAAAAGAAGTCAGGAATAAAATATCACATATTGCATGATTCCATTCATATGAAATTTTTAGAATAGGCAAACCTATATAGAGAGAAAGTAGATTAGTGGTTGTCAGGAGCTTAGTGGAAGAGGAGATGGAGAGACACTGCTGATGGGTTTGTGGTTTCTTTTAGCGATTATGAAAATACTCTGGTAGTTATGGTTGCACAAGCTTGTGAATATACTAAAAACCATTGAATTTTACACTTAAAATTATGAATTTTATGATGTCAATTATACCTCAATTTTTCATCAATTTTTTTTTAAAAAGAGGGAGTATCTAGGCTGAGGTTTGGAGGAGCTTTCTGAAAACTTATCCTAACAAAGTTATACAAGAAAAGCAGATACAGATAATTCTGGGTCATAAAATCAGAATGATGTTGAACATTTGGAAAGAGAATTTGACACAGAAAACAACATACCTGCCTTTTAGAATGTGTTTGCTTCATTGAAGCAAAATGAGGTTATGTGTATCTCATTATAACTAAGGATAGGTGAGATCCTGAAAGAGACAGAAAAATGGGGAAAAATAACTTTGCCTCCATTATAACTAATGTAAAATGTAAAAAAAAATATGAAAATTTATTGTAGAGAAAAAACTCGAAATATTAAAATCAGAAACAAAAAAATAGGCATATAAGTCATCTCATAGAAAGAAAAAATGTTATAAAGGAATATCATGAACAACTGTATGGCAACAAATCAGGTAACAGATTACATGGACAAATTCCTAGAAAGAAACACTATCAAAATGGCTCAAGAAGAAATAGATCGTCTCAACAGATCTGTACCATGCAAAGAAAAGCCCAAGGCTATATGGCTTCATTGGTAAATTCTAGCAAACACTAGAAGAGGAATTAGTATCAATTCTATGCAAAAATCTTCCAGAATATGAAAGAGGAAAGAATAACTACCAAGTTATTCTATGAGGCCAATATTACCCTGATGCCAAAACCAAAGATAGCATGAAAAACAAGAAAAATATAGACCAATATCCATTATGAATATAGATATAAAAGTTCTCAACAAAAACAAGCAAATATAAACCACCAATATATTAAAAGGATTATATACGATAAGCAACAGGATTTATCCCAGGCATGAAAGGTTTGCTTGACATCATAAAATCAGTCAAGATAATATACCTGTTATTAGATTTAAGGACAAAAGCCAAATGAAAATCTCAATAGATGCAGAAAAATCTAACACCATTTCATGAAAAAAAACACTCAACCGGAATTTTATAAAGGGTCTCTATGAAAATAGGTTTAAATGGGGAAAGACTGAATGCTTTCCCCATAAGATCAAGGATGTCCTCTCTCACCTCTTTTACTCATCATTTTATTGGAAGTACTAGCCAGGGCAATTAGGAATAATAATAATAACAAACAAATGAAAGAAAGAAAAATAAATAAAAGGCATCTAAGTTGAAAAGGAAGCAGCAAAACTATCTCTATTTGCAGATAATGGATGTTGTACATAAAAAATGTCAGGAATCCACAAAAAGAATAATATGAACTAAAATTCAAGCTCAGCAATGTGGCAGAATATAAGATAAATGTACAAAAGTCAATAATGTTTCTATATTCTGGCAACGAATAATCTAAAAATGAAATTAAGAAAAACTTCCCATTTATATTAGCAATGTATAGAATAAAATACCTAGGAATAATTTTTGAAAGTGCAATACTTGTATCCTGGAAACTATTGTGGTAGTCTGAAGCTTCTATGGACTCCAGAAGATCATGTCCTTAGAGCTAATCCATTCCTGTAGGTGTGAACCTACTGCAGATGGGACCTTTTGATTAGATGACTACAGGAGGGCATGACCCAGGGTGAGTCTTAATCCTCTAACTGGAGTCCTTTATAAATGGGATGAACAGAGAGAGACACAAAAAAGAAGCCCCAGAAGATGAAAGAGAGAAAGCCATAGGAGCAGAAAGAGAGCCAGAGGGAGCCAGAGGCTGAAAGCAGCAAAACCCCTAAGAAAAGGGAGAGACCAGCAGTTGCCGCCATTTGCCTTGCCCTATGAGAGAGGAGTCCTGAATCTCCAGAAGCACATCTTCAGAGAGAAAGCATCACCTGATGATGCCTTGATCTGACATTTTTCTCAGCCTCAAAACTGTAAGCTTGGGGAGCACATGTGGTTCAAGCAATTGGGCACCCGCCTCCCACATGGGAAGTCCCGGTTTCGGTTCCTGGTGCCTCCTAAATAAGACAAGCAGACAAAGAGAGAGCACAATGAGCAAACATGACAAGCAGAGACAATGAGCAATGAGCAGGTACAGTGAGCAGACAACAAGCAGACAGACGAGTGAACCATTATGAGGTCGGGGAGGGGAATCATTAAGCTTACAACCTGGGAAGCGGACTTGGCCCAGTGGTTAGGGCGTCCGTCTACCACATGGGAGGTCCACGGTTCAAACCCCGGGCCTCCTTGACCCGTGTGGAGCTGGCCATGGGCAGTGCTGATGCGCGCAAAGAGTGCCCTGCCACACAGGGGTGTCCCCCGTGTAGGGGAGCCCCACATGCAAGGAGTGCGCCCATAAGGAGAGCCGCCCAGCGCAAAAGAAAGTGCAGCCTGCCCAGGAATGGTGCCACAAACACGGAGAGCTGACACAACAAGATGACACAACAAAAAGAAACACAGATTCCTGGTGCTGCTGATAAGGATAGAAGCGGTCACAGAAGAACACACATTGAATGGACACAGAGAGCAGACAACTGGGGGGAGGGGAGAGAAATAAATTTTAAAAAATAATAATCTTAAAAAAAAATCGACATAACCAAAAAGACATCCCATGCTTGTGGATCTGAAGATTTAAATTGTTAAGATGGCAATACTCCCCCAGCTGATCTTCAGATTCAATGTAAGCCTTATTAGAATCCTAGCTTGCGGGAAGTGGATGTGGTTCAACTGATTTGGCTCCTATCTACCATATGGGTATGGTGAAGGCAAGCTGGTCTTGTGAAGGCAAGCTGGTCCACACCCAGTGGAGAGCTGGCGGTCCATGCCCGCAGAGAGCTGGTACAGCAAGATCACACAGCAGAGACAAGTAGACACAGAAGAACACGCAGCGAATGGACCCAGAGAGCGGACAGCAAGCAAGCGGCAAGGCGGGGGGGATAAATAAATAACATAAATCTTAAAAAAAAAAATCCTGGTTGGCTTTTTAGTTGAAATGGACACAGACATGCTGATAGTAAAATTCATATAAAATTCAAAGGACATAGAATAGCCAAATAATCTTTAAAAAGAGAATACATTTGAAGGACTCATCCTTCCTAATTTCAAAACTTACTACAAAACCTTAGTAATCAAGATGGCAAGGGATAGATATATAGATCATTGGAATAGAAAGGAAGTCAACAAATAAACTCTCACATTTATGGTCAACTTAATTTCTAGAAGGGAATCAAGACAATTCAATGTAGAAAGCACAGATGACTGGATATCAATATGCAAAAGAAAGAAGATGGATCCTTTCTTTACACCATACACACAACAAAAATAACTCTAAATAGATCATAGACTTAAACATGGGAGTTATAATTACAGAAAAGAAGACATAAGAGTAAATCTTCATGACCTTAGATTAGGTAAAGCCTTCTTAGGCATGATACCAAAAGTACAAGTAACAAAACCCTCCATACGGAATAAAATGCAAACTCCTTGGACACTAGGTGGTGCATTGTCGTATCTCCCATATAACATTCTACCACAATGCAGTTACTGTCATAAATTGTATTATGGGCTTCAGTTCTTCATCCTTCCCTGTATCCTTACCACTCAGCAGTGGGACTTGTCGGCCCAATAGAAGGAAGCAGAAGTGAGGTGTGTTTATTGTATCCGATCTTTGTCTGTGTCAAGAGGCCTTTCCTGTTTCTAGTCATGCTTGCTCACTTCTGATATCACCATGAGAAGAAAGCGCCTGGTCTAGGTCACTGCTCCCAGAGGAGGATGAGGGACATCCAGAGAACCAAGTCACCCTAGCCAACTTCAGGCACTCTGCTAAGCCATCTGAATAAATGACTGCGTGGTAAGTCACTGCGTTAAGCCATTATAGGTGCTACTTAATGCTGGCCACAGCTGACAATAAAAGAATCGTGGGAATCGGAGCCACCGTTTATGTAATTTACTTGTTGTGGTGACCACAAATTCTTTGCTGCTTCTCCCTTCAAGAAGTGGAATTGCTTTCCTACCTCCAGGAATCAGAGTTGGCCTTTCGATTTGCTGTGACCGGTAGAATATTGCGGAAGTGACACTGACAGTTTCGGGCTCCCTCCTTAAGAGAACTGGCGGTTCCACTTTTTCCCTTTTGGAATCCAGGCACCACAAACGAAGTCCAGCTACCCTGAGAGACCACTGTGCTAAGAAGAAACCTAAACTAGCCGTGTAGCCAGAGTTGCTTTGCAGAGGAACCCCAAGTAGCCAGATTTGCGCGTGAAACCCTTTTGGACTCTCCAGTTACCAAGTTACCAGGGAATAGACCCCAGTGAGTGTCCTCAGTAGACACTACAGGAAGCAGAGGAACTGCCCAGCCAAGTTCTGCCTGGATTCCTGACCCACAGAATCACTAGAGATAAGAAATGATTGCAGTTTTCAGCCACTAACCTTGGGGGCTGCTTGTTACACAGTAACAGATAACTGAAACACTTGTGCCTGCCCCATGTTCAGGCCTGACCTCATGGATGCGATTTCCATTCTACACTAGCAAGCTGCTCTGGAGGTCTGATTGTATGATTCAGTCAAGCAGTTAAGAGTCAGTTCAAGATAAGAAGTTCAGATTGCATAACCCCTTGGCATCACATAGCCTCTGCCAGGACAGTCGCTGCCAGTCCGGTGCTGCTAATAGAGAATATTGTCCACGGGAGGGGCATGACCTTGGACTGGTACCCTATGGGCCTGTGCTGTGCTTCTCCCACGGGAGCTTGCCGCAGGTTCCATAAAGCACCCCTGTCTGCCCGAGATACTCCTGGTACTTTTAGGTCTGCTGAATTATTAACGGAAATCGGCAGTTTGAAACAAAGTTTGAGGCAGTTTGAAACAAAGCTGGGACCTGCTGCCAAGCCTTTTTTTGTACCAAATCCACTCTAAATTAGCAACCTTATGTGCTATCCAGAACAGCACACCCAAATGTCATACATGATGTTCCAAAATCCAAAGAGGCCCACCAACGGGCCCTTTCTTTTTGAGACCAATGCAAGGTACAGCCACTCGTGCGTCGATAAAAAATGGGTTTCCCAACGCCCTGAACCACTAGGCTCCAAGAAATTTCACTTACAAGGCAAGCCATTGTGGGGTGTTTATCTCCCACCCTCTAGCATGAACCCATGCATCGTACTCAGGCATCGGAGTGCTTGCCACTTCCTGCTTCCAGATCCAATTAGAGAACTGCCATCAAGGGCAGAGGCCAGCCTGGTGTGATGGGGAGTGGCAAGAGGAGAAGTTCCTCTGGATATGTTAGGTCAGAGGCAGGAGGCTTGACAAGACGAGGCAAGACAATAAAGATGATACCATTGTCCCTGCCCTGTGAAGGCAAACTGATGCTGATTACCTTTTCTGATAGGAGTGGGGAGACGGAGAATGTGCAGGTCAATCATTGCCCACAAGGAGCCAAAGGCTGTGCTTATTTGCTCCAGCCAAGACGCCAGAGCCAGAAACACAGATTTGGTGCATCCTCACCTGGTCAGGTTTGCCATCGTTTATAGTCATTTCTCCACTACTCACCTGGCACTTGCATGAACCAATGGGAAAATTTAAAAGAATTTAGAAACCTGGAAAAGATTTTGTAGTCATGGCAGAGTTTTGGACTCTTTTTGAATCCCATAAAACCCAAGAACAGATAGAGTAACTAGATAGTGAAACCAAAATCCCACAGATACCATTTGGAGTCAAGGTAAGTGACAACTTATCCCCGTGGACAATAAAATACAAGTGGGTGAGGGCAAACCGTCAGCCACACAAGACCTGCATGTTATCGGCAAAGGGACAAGAGAAAGCAGATGGAAGCAGTGGGATATCTGAGAAACTAAGGCCAGGTGAACCCCACAGCAAGCACTTGAAAGTGAGGTGGGCTAACAGAGAGGCAGTGGTTTTGCCTAATCCGAGGGGGAGTGTAAGGGTTCTAAGGTAAAGACTGAAAGGTTGGAGCAGCCCCCTCTGTGACGTTCAAGGCTGACTCTCCAAGTCTCCTGCTGGAACAGGAGCCCACACTGTGGAGAAAATCCTAAGAGTGAAATCAAAGCTGCACAGCACAGGCAGGGATAATTAAAAAAATTTTTTAAATAAACAATAAAAAACTTAAAAATTTAAAAGACACAGAAAAGGTCCATGCAAAGACAGGAGAAGGGAAAAGAGAATAGAAATCTCAGAAAGCAAGCTGTTATATTTTTGAAGATGACCATGAAATAAACAAAAAAGTAAAGTACACAATGAAAGAAGAGAGAGTTCTGTGAAGTTAGAAGAGCCACTCGGAACTATGCCTCTTTCTAAAAATTCAGAAAAACGAATTTCTGAATTGTATAAAACAATGACATAAAAATTAGCAACAGAAAAGCAAGGTCAAACCCCATACAAATTATTCAAAAAAAGAGAGACAATAAGGAGCAGAAT
This sequence comes from Dasypus novemcinctus, assembly GCF_030445035.2. Lineage (NCBI taxonomy): Eukaryota > Metazoa > Chordata > Mammalia > Cingulata > Dasypodidae > Dasypus > Dasypus novemcinctus. The sequence goes on along the minus strand of NC_080699.1, from coordinate 39,276,778 downwards.
AATACAGACCAAAAAGCATGCCAGAGGCATAGCCACAAAAGTTTTCAAAACTGTAAACTTATGTTTCAAAAATAAGTTTAAAAAAAAATTTTTTTTAATGATATATGTTTCCTTTCTTCTTAAATAATATAGTCAAAGATCCATGAGGCAGATTCATGCAAAGAAGGAGATTGAGCAGAGAGGGACACGGATGGGTTTGGGGAGAAAGTGAACAAAGTGGCCCAGTCAGACCCAATGAGGTTGGTTGAAAGACTGGTAACACGCAGAATGATTGAGCAAGTAAGTAAACAGTGGGACCGGGTTTTTTATGTCAGAGAAGAGAGTTACAAATTTGAAAAAGAGGAAAGCTAGAATGACCAACATACTGTTGAATTCGAATTGGAGGTGTTGGTGTGAAGTAATGGTTCCTCATAAATGCAGAATAAATAAACATAGATGCAAATGTCTATGTAGATGTATTTCCTATCTCTGTCAACTAAGACTGCCTATGAACAGAAATACCCTGGTAGCAATGAGAACAACTAGTGCCGAGACCTTGGTTTTCAAATATTAGAAGGAGAAATGGCTGATTCCAGAGACAGAGAAAGCACAGATGAGCCTGGGGTGTCATATTGTGATGTAAGGGATTTAAAAGAATGACAGGGACACATCAAAAGGGCACAGAAGGGAAGCAGCTGTGGTTCAATCAGTTGGGCTCCCTTCTAGCATATGGGAGGCCCTGGGTTTGTGTCCCGGGACCTCCTTGTGAGGGCAGGCTTGCCCACATGCTGTGGAGAGCCCCTGGCCCGCAAGCACCACAGAGAGCCGACTCAGCAGGGTGACACAACAAAAAGGGATACAAGTGAAAACACAGACAAGCACGCAGCAAATGGACACAGAGAGCAGGCAGCAAGCTTCAAGGGGGAGGGGCGATAAAATAAAAATAAAATAAAAATTTAAAAAGGGCACAGAAGCCAGTTGGAAGGAGGAAAATCTGTGGCAAATTGAGAATCAAAATAAATAATGATAGTTACAAAATATATCCCATTGACTAAAAAAGGAATTCATGAGTTGACAGTGATATAAATATATAAATGAATAAATAAAAGAGGAGAAGCAAAAACTCTTCTTTATAGTAAACACTAAGTAGTAAATCTGGAAGCAATGATGGAAAAAGAAAATCCACCACTTGGGAGCCATCACAGTAATAATTCAGGCAAGAAACATCAAGACAGCCTAAGCTTTTTGGATCGCAGAAGGGTCACAACTTTGGCAGGGGAGGAACATTGGTGCGGGGTGTCAGTGATGGGGGGATGCTTTCGAGGGGGTTCACCTGGGACATACCTGTAAGGCATATGGATGTGTTCAAGTGTTCATGGGCCTTGCCACGGTGGGTGGAGATCCACACAATAACCAAAAGAATATTAAAATCCCATCCTGGGGAGTTGGGCTACGTTCTCTAATGGAGTCCCCCAAGTAGAGGGGTGGTGCCTAGTGAAGGAGGACAGACCATCGAGCCAAGACCTTGATAATGATGATTTTATTTAGGTTGATGCAAAAGGAAGTGTGGTTTTGGACCATGAATTTTAAATCATTATAACTAGGCTCAAACACATCTTTATTAATCAAAATAGGAACCATTACAATCAACACATTTTTGCCAATGAGAAATAAGTTTGTTTTTTCCTGTAGCATAAAAATCCATGCTTCAGGATTTGATGAAGTCTTGGAAAGCATTTTTTGCGCCCTGCTGGTTGTGAAAGCATTTTCCCTGCAAAAAGTTGTCAAGACACTTGAAGAAGTGGCAGTCAGTTGGCGAGAGGTCAGGTGAATATGGTGGATGAGGCAAAACTTTGTAGCCCAACTCATTCAACTTTTGAAGAGTTGGTTGTGTGACCTGCTTTCGGACGTTGTTGTGGAGAAGAATTGGGCCCTTTCTGTTGACCAATGCCAGCTGCAGGCATTGCAGTTTTCTGTGCATCTCATCGATTTGCTGAGCATACTTCTCAGATGTAAGAGTTTCACTGGGATTCAGAAAGCTGTAGTGGATCAGACCAGCAGCAGACCACCAGACAGTGACCATGGTCTTTTTCTGGTGCAAGTTTGGCTTTAGGAAGTGCTTTGAAGCTTCTTCTCGGTCCAACCACTGAGCTGGTCATTGCCAGTTGTTATATAAAATCCAGTTTTCATCACATAACACAATCCGATTGAGAAATGGTTCATTGTTGTTGCATAGAATTAGAGAAGATGACACTTCAAAATGACGATTTTTAAAATTTTTGTTCAGCTCATGAGGCACCCAAAGCATGAGCTTTTTCACCTTTCCAATTTGCTTCAGATGCCAATGGTCAACATTGAGTTCTTCAGCAACTTTTCATGTAGTTCAAGAGAATCAGCTTCAATGATTGCTCTCAATTGGTCATTGTCAACTTCTGATGACTGGCCACTACACTCCTCATCTTCAAGGCTCTCATCTCCTTTGCAAAACTTCTTTTTTTAATTTTTTAATTTCTTTCTCCCCCCACCCACCCAGTTGTCTGTTCTCTGTGTCCATTAGCTGCGTGCTCTTTGTCCGCTTCTGTTGCTGTCAGCGGCATGGGAATTTGTGTCTCTTTTTTGTTACGTCATCTTGCTGCATCAGCTTTCCATGTGTGCCGCGCCATTCCTGGGCAGGCTGAAATTTCTTTCGCACTGGGTGGCTCTCTTTACAGGGCGCACTCCTTGCGTGTGGGGTTCCCCTAGGCAGGGGGCACCCGTGCGTGGCGCGGCACTCCTTGCACGCATCAGCACCATGCGTGGACCAGCTCCACATAGGTCAAGGAGGCCTGGCGTTTGAACCACGGACCTCCCATGTGGTAGGTGGACACCCTATCCACTGGGCCAAGTCCACTTCCCTGCAAAACTTCTTGAACCACCACTGCACTGTACATTTGTTAGCAGTTCCTGGGCCAAATCCATTGTTGATGTTGCAAGTTGTCTCTGCTGCCTTACAACCCATTTTGAATTCAAATAAGAAAATTGCTTGAATTTGCTTCTTGTCTAACATCATTTCCATAGTCTAAAATAAATATAAAATAAACAGCAAGTAATATCATTAGAAAAAAAAATAAAGTGAGAAATGCACATTAAAACAATGTACAACATAACCACATTTATTTAAGAATGTATGCGAATATCAAATGGCAAATTTTAACAATGCAAAACTGCAATTATGTTTGCATCAACCTTAATACTTATGAACCTTTTCTTTTGAAACTGAAATTTAGTTTAGTATTATGTTACCTAAGAGTTACCTACTGAGGATCTCCTTGTTGCTCAAATGTGGCCTCTCTCTAAGCTAAACTCAGCATATAAACACACTACCTTCCCCCCAGCATGGGACATGACTCCTAGGAATGAGCCTCCCTAGCACTGAGGGATTACTACCAAGTGCCAACTAGCAATGCACCTAGAAAAAGACCTTGGTTATAAGGAGGAATTGGTAAATACACATGAGTTCAAAGTGAGTTGGGAGGTCATTCCACAGGTTATGCTTATACACATCTCAGCAGGATCAAGGTTATGCTTATACACATCTCAGCAGGATCTAATTGACTGCCACAGTAAATATTGCCTCAAATAGCAGGGCTCCTGAGGGCTCTAGAGACATCCAGACACTACAGACATGGACAACAGCTCAGGAGTTTGGCACCCTGCCAGCAGGCCTTATCTTGGTAGTTATGCTTTCCAACGTGACTGAGTTGCAATACCTACTCTCCAGTTCATTGGACTCACCCAGGACAACTAACAAGGTGATGATGATGGACAACACCCATACCAAGGAACAGAGAGAGTCTGTAAGCTCTCTGTAAGCTATCTGCAAGCAAGATAGTTCCATCCATCTGCCCCATGGGATCTAAGCCCCCTCTCAATTAGAGGTAGAGTGGTCATCACCATGTCCTCAAAATTGAGGAATGAAAAATGAACTAAAGTAGACTTTCTATTATTCTACTATAGACTTACTGTTATTCTAGCAGTGGAAGAAGTTTTATCATTGATATGGAGGCAGTGGCCATCAGAGGATCTGAAGGGAGGGAGAGGGAAAAATAGGTGAAATATGGGTGCATTTTCAGGACATTGGAATTGTCCTGCATGATGTTGCAATGACAGATACAGGTCATTATATGTTTTATCATAATTTACAAAATTGCATGGAACAGAGTATAAACTATGGTGTAAAATATAGTCCAGCAGCAATGCTTCAATATGCATTCATCAATTGTAACAAATATACCACACTAACAAAGGATGTTGTTAATGTGGGAAAGTGTGGGAGGGGGAAGGAGTGGGGCATATGGGAATCCCTTATTTTTTTAATGTAATTTTTATGTAATCTAAAGTTTCTTTAAAATAAATTAAAAAAAAAAATAAAGACATGGAGAAAGAAAAAAAAGATATCTCAAGCTAGTAGATAAAAGTAGATACAGAATGGGATATTTCCATGGTTTTCACAATATCTCAACACAAAATACTTATTAATTATAAAAAGGGGCAAAGAATAAGTTTACAGTGGGAATGCTCAGTAGATGGCACTTTAATCAAGTGATCAAAGACAATATCGCCAGCAATACAATAAGTTGACACCAGTGATGGAATCAGTGCAAAGAGCACAGCATTACATCAGTGATACTCTTGTTATCAACATTCAAGAACTCAGGGACTGTTGCTCTCATGCACCCTTCTTGAGGGCCCTACCAGGGAACCAGTTTCAGACAATGAAAATTATTAGAGCTACTGGTATAAGAATTGGTGGTAGATGTTAAATTCAATCTTCCTTATAGAATTAAGGCTAAACGAAGCTTAAAAGGTAAAAGACAGTATAAAAAGACTAATATGCTTTAATGAAAATATAGTACTTTAGAAATTATAAGGAAATTTTCTCAGGTTTTTTTTTTCAGGAATTATATAGGTGGTAGTGGTTTTATAGTTGCTATTCTGAGACTGTCAAATGTATTATAATGTAGGATAAAGTTTACTAGCCCTGTCCATTGAACAATCCTAAAAATAATCATCAAACCAGTAGCAATGATTATCCTTAGCATCAGATTTCAAATTGAAATACTGTTTTGCACCAAAAGAAACTAGTGCTTCTTAGAGAAATGGCTGAATTTTAGGTGGGGAATGTAGGTCCCCTAGAACATTTTATCTTTACAGATAGCAAGGGAGCTATCAAATACTACTTGCCAAAAAGAATCAGGAATTAAATTGAAGAGCCTTGCCCAAGCCAAAGATGGGACATTTGAGCTTCAAAATAAAATAATTGCAAATGTTTGGAACCCTTCAAATATATTTAAATCTATGAATTCAAAGTGATACTTTTAAAAGTAGATGAATTCCTTTTGGTGCATGTTAGAGAACAAAGTCATCATCTTGAAAACTGGTAAATAAAAGAAAAGAATAAACATTTATCTTGCCTTTCCTAAATCAGCTGTATCACTGGGTAACAGATAGTAAATGAAGGGAAACATCTCTTCATAAAGGTATTCTAAGTAATAACTGAAAAAAGAAATGATATAATTAGAGTATCATCATTTAGACGCACCAATCAATGGATCCAAGTTTTGAATATCAATAGCCGCTAACATTACCAAAAAAGCCACTTCCAGGCATTGTGCATGTCCTAATGAGAACTTTAACACTCCCTATACTCTTGTCAAAGGAATCAAACTGGAGTCTGATCTAGCTTCAATCTCCAGCTGCAAATTTTCAGGAAGACAGAGGACTGTGTTGAAATGTACCATGAGCACGCAGTCAATGAAATCCAGACTGCGGGAGAGTCCACAGGAATGCGTGGGTCAAGGAACCAGCATGGGGATTCTGCCAGTTGCTAAGTATGTCGATCCTACTACACATACATGAATTGGGAAAATTATCAAAGACTGAGACTGCAGTCCCCTGGGCTCATCATGAGACAGTCACGGGCGAGGCCTCACACGCTCCCATTTGGACGAGCGGACCACAGACCCATTTCAAACCTCGGGGATTGGTGTAAGTTCAGAGCCAATACCCAAGAGTTCCTGAAGGACCTGGGTATCTCCTTTTCTCAGATCACAGTCACCCGGGGGGGAACACTGGAGGGAAGCGTCATGGTGTACAGCTGGGGCTAGGGTACCTAGTCTTCCTGAGAAATCCCTAGCTAAGGTCCCAGTCTAAGGGGGTTGGGGGCTGGGAACTACCTTAGGCTTGAGAACCAAGAAAAAGACCATGAATGGCCACCACGGCAACTCAAGGTCAACTTCTGTCCAATAGAACTGGAGTTTTTTCATAGATGTGCATCAAGTAGCATCTTAGTAGATTGCCCATCTATTTCATTTCTAGGAATTCCATGATCAATTAACTATTGTCTTTTGTGAGATAAAACACCCTGATTACTATTCTGACAATGTCGCTGACTGAATAAAGGTTCCCACCTACTCTGAAGTTTAAACATTGCCCACTGGCCCCTGCGACTTTGAGATCCCATTATTCTTAATGACATTAGGAAAGCCAATTCCATTGCATCATCTCCCACCATCATCTAGAGTCTACAGAGGATGGTTAGCACAGAGATTTTCAAGTATTGCAGTCCCCTCCTTGCCATTGCATTTCCTTTTTTTTTTTTTTTAGCAGATTTATTGAGGTATAATTTATTTACCATAAAATTCATTCAAAGTGTACAATTCTATAGTTTTTAGTTTATTACAGAGGTTGTGAAACCACCATTAGAACCAACTTTAGGACATTTTCATCATCCCCAAAGAGAAACCTCCGACCTATTTGCAGTCACTTTATACCCCCCTCTACTCAGTTTCTGTCAAACACAAATCTGTTTTCTGTCCATAAGATTTGCCTATTTTGGACATTTAATATAAACGAATCATATAATATATGGTCTTTTTGGCCTGGCTCCTTTCACTTAATATAATGTTTTCAAGGTTGAATCATGTGACAGCATTTGTCAACATTTCATTCCTTTTTTATAACCAAATAATATTCCAGTGTATGGACAGATCATATTTATTTATCTATTTATCAGTTGATGGGCTTTTGGGGTGTTTAAAATTTTATTATTATGAATAATGCTAATATGAACATGTATGTACAATTTTTATGTGCTCACGTGCTTTTATTTCTCTATGGTATATATCTAGGACTGGAATTGCTGGCTCATCTTGTAACTCTATGTTTAATCTCTTGAGGAACTGACAAACTGTTTTACACAGTGACTGAACCATTCTACATTCCTACTAGCGATGTATGAGAGTTCCAGTTTCTCCATATCCTCGCTAAAATTTATTATTCTTTATCATCATCATCGTGAGTATAAAACGGTATCTTATTATTTTTTTTTATGCTTTTCCTTAATGACCCAATGGTGTTGAGTATTTTTCATGTGCTTATTGGTAGTTTATATGTCTTTGAAGAAATGTCTATTGAGATTCTTTGCCCACTTTTAAATTAGATTATTTATCTTTTTCATATTGAGTTATAAGAGTTCTCTATATATTCTGGATACAAATACTTTATCAGATATATGATTTTCAGATATTTCTTTTCATTTTGTAGTTTGTCTTTTCATTTTTTTAATGGTGTCTTTCTAAGCACAAAAGTTTTGATTTTGAGGAAGTTCAATATATCTATTTTTTCTCTTGTCTCTTGTATCTTTGGTGTTTTATCTAAGAAGACTCTGCTTAACACAAAGTCACAAAGATTTATTTATTTATTTTTAAAGATTTATTTGTTTATTTATTTCCCCCCCTTCCACTCCTACTTCCCTGCTGGGTTTTGTTTGTTTGTTTGTTTGTTTGTTTGTTTGTTTGCAGTCTGTGTTGTCTTCTCATTTTCTCTCCTCTAGGATTCACGGGGATACAATCTTGGAGACCTCTGATGGAGAGAGTTTCCCTCAGTTCCTGGTTTCTGCAGCACTTCACCTTGACTCTCCCCTTGTCTCTCTTTTGATGCATCATCATCTTGTTGTGTGACTCACTTGTGCAGGGTGCTGGCTCACCACACAGGCACCACATGGGCTCTCGTGCAGGCACTGGCTTACCACGCGGATACGCTTTCTCTTCTTTTTCACCAGGAGGCCCCAGGGATCAAACCCAAGTTCTCCCATATGGTAGGTGGAAGCTGTATCACATCTGCTTCCCAAGATTTATTTTTTTTAACAACACTTTATTTTCATTTTTTAGGCTGTTCCAGGGATTGAGCCCAGGACCTCATACATGGGAAACAGGCACTCAACCACTGAGCTATATCCACTCCCCAAAGATTTACTCTTAAGATTTACTTCTAAGAGTTTTCTAGTTGTAGCTCCTACATTTAGGTCATTGATCCATTTGGAATAAATTTTTAGTGCAAAGTTATGGTGTAAGGAAGGGGTCCAACTCATTCTTTTTCATGTGGATATCCAGTTGTCCCAGGAGAAGTTGTTGAAAAGTCTAATTTTTCCCATTGAATTGTCTTGGCACTCTTCTTGAAAATTAATTGACATTAGATGTTGAAGATTTATTTCTGAACTCTAAATTCTATTTGTCTTACATGTCTATCCTTATGCCAGTACCACACTTTAGACTATAGTTTACATAATAGTTTACACTCTGTCCCATGCAATTTTGTAAGTTATGACAAAGTATATAATGGCCTGTATCTGTCATTGCAACATCATGTAGCTTTGAAGTAAGTTTTGAAATCAAGTATGAGTCCTCCAACTTTGTTCTTCTTCCAAGATTATTTGGTATTCTGGATGCCTTGCTATTTCATATAAATATCCCCCCTGAGATTGCACCCTCATCGGTCTGCTCACTGTCTGCTCATTGTGTCTGCTCATTGTGTCTGCTCATTGTGTCAGCTTGTTGTCTACTTATTGTGTCTGCTTGTCTTCTTAAGGGGGCACTGGGAACCAAACCTGGGACCTACCATGTGGGAGGTGGGCACCAAACTGCTTAGGCCACATCTGCTCCCTATTTCATATAAATTTTAGGATCAGTTGTCAATTTCTTAAAAAATCCAGCTTGAATTTTGACAGCTTGTATTGAATCTGTCGATCAATTTGGGGAATATTGCATCTTAACAATATTAAGTGCTCTGATCCATAAACATAGGGTATCCTTCCATTTATTTAGGTCTTCTTTAAATTCTTTCAACAATGTTTTATAGTCTTCAGAGTGCAAGTCTTGTACTTCTTTGTTACCATGCATTTGTTAATGCCTTGGTGGAAAAAAGTGTCCTATTTGCTTTCCTAGGGCTTATGATTAGGGCCTGATAAACAGTTTTCACCAAACAAATCCATTCAAACATTCCGGTGTCCTTACACTTTCATGCACCTGCCTCTACAACATTCTATTCAAAGAGTGGTTCTCAAAATCACAGCAATGGCCTTGTGTTGGAAACTGCTACAGATTTCAGACCAAATCCAGAGCTTCTGAATCAGAACCCCCAGGTGATTCATACACACATTAACAATTGAGATCGATTCCTACATGGTACACAAGGGAATCTTTAGCATTTCAACTTTGTTGACTAGAGGGCCACCACTGAATCCAGGTTTCAGTTATCCAGCCTAACAGACTGCCAACCCTCTTCCAATGCTTAAATCAATATATTAAATCTCCAATCCTGAGCAAGTACACTCATGTTAAACATGAGTTAAACTCCTCATTTCCTCCTCCTTGGTTCTATACTCATAGAATCCGCTCTTGTACGTGCTCCCCAGATTCATGACAATATGTCTCAATCTGGGCTGTGTAGTGCTCTAATTCTCATGGACCTGAAGGCAAGGATGGGAGGTATAGGGTCCAGAAAAGAACCATCTTCCTTTTTTGAGACAGTTACCCCAAATGCAGTCTGTGAAAATTTCTATATGCAAGGGAAGTCTGGTTGCTTCATATAGGACAGCAAGACTGCCTCTTCCCGTGAGAGATATTCAGAGATTTGGGACCACACTATATCATCATCAACTGGGCAATAAATAGTTCCCTCTTTTATTGACTGTTAATGAAGAAGAATTGGATAGGTTGTTGTTAACCAAGTATCAGGAAGCAGTTTCCAAGACAGCTGCCTGAACAACGCTCTGGCTGGTGCTACCTCTCTGCAGAGGGAGGAACTTCCTCTCCAACCTGGTGGTAAGCCTCAGCTCTGCCCCCACGGTAACAGCATGTACTAAGAATTGTTGTGGGCAGGCGAGCACGTGGCCCCATCTACTTTCAGATAACGGTCATACAGACAACACCTATGCTAAGATGATGGGCAGAAACCAAATGAATTGTGACAAGTTGGGCTGTTTCTCCTGGGAGATGAGGGGGTGGGTGCACACTATTTTTTAAGGAGAATGGCAACAACTCCCTATAGCCCAGCTTCTCCGGCAGTTTATCATGCTATCCTTAGATCCACTTGGAAATGCCAGTAAAAGATTCTAGAGTTTTCTGTAGTGGGTCTTAATTGTTATAAGGGATCTTTGACTCCCTCAGAATCAGTTCTCTGAGATGGACAAATTGCCATGGACAACTATGGATGGGGCATTGATTACTCTTCAAGTTCTTTTTGCCCCCAGGTGGGTTTACAACACTGATAAAGGTGGCCTACTAGAGAATAAGAAATTGACCCAAATAAATCTAGATGAGTTATTGTGCTCAGTCTTGCTATCCTGGAAGATTTCCCTAGTTCTTATGTAGAAATTGGGCAAGATCTTAGGAAATGATGTCTTGATAGTCAGATGCCCTCAATTAATAAGTCCACCCATGTGCAAGCTGAGCCCAAGTCAGCCAGAAAGAACAAACCCTGTGGTCACAGCTGGAAAATGTGGCTATGGCTGTTGAGTCAAAGGGTTCCCAGGCAGATATAGATGGTGTCGGCCACAAATACCATGATGCCCCACAGAGAGGGTAGGCCAAGAACATCGGAAGGCATTCAGTTCTGCTACGTGTCACAGCCACACATTTTGAAATCAAAAGTAAATGGGAATGGAAGCAGATGTAGCTCAAGCAGCTGGGTATCCACCTACCACATGGGAGGTCCCAGGTTCGGTTCCCAGTGCCTCCTAAAAAAGTAAAAATTAAAAAAAAAAAAAAGGTGAACAAACAGTAGACAGCTAGCACAAACAACAAGGTGGGGACAGGGAGAGAAATAAATAAAACAAAACTTTTTAAAAAAGTAAATGTGAAGCCTTATTTACTGGTATGGAGCCATTCACTCCTTCTGTGTCCCCTGATCCCTCCCTCCCAACCACCCCACCCCCAGCTGCTTCAGGGAGAGATTGAATGTGAAACAGAGGCCTCTGTGTCCCCAAGGAGAAATAAAGATTAGGCATACTCACCTGAGTGGCTGAGGAATTTCAGAGAAGGGAAGGATGCAAATTGTATGGCTCTCCTGGATACAGGCATCCAAATCACTATCCTACCCAGACCCGTGAAAGGAAAAGTTGCCCAAATAGAGTTGATGGGGTTTGGGCAAGGTTCTCAGTGATGAAGGGGAGCTACTATGATAGTGTGGGTTAACTGGGGCCAATTCAAGGTCCTGTTGCTTCTATATCTTAATGTATAGTGGGAACCTGTATGTAGAGTATATATTCCCCATCCCCTAAGTAAGAGGGAATTCTGTTGATCAGGAAGACCTGAAGGTGAAAAAGTACTTTTGAGACATGAACCACTCCCAAACTCACCTCCCTTTTTCTTCCTGGGTGGTTCAATTGAAAGATTATAAAATCCCAATAAAAGGAAAGGAATTCATACCCTTTCTTTAAAAACTAAAGATAGCAAGGATAGTAAGAATGTAATCTCAGTACACCTACCAAATACGGCCAGTGGAAAAAAGTAATGGGAACTTGAAGATTACAGTAGATTATTGCCAACTGTATTCAGTTGTTGCTCCCATAGTCCCAGCTGTCCCAGATATTTTGACTGTAGCAAAATCCACACCCAGACTGATATAATGCACTGCTGATATTCTCTCTGGAGCATTGCCAATGCTTTCTTTGCCTTACCATGAGTGCCTAAGGATCAAGATCAGTTCACATTCATATGACAAGGCCTTCAATATATGTTGGGGTATTTCCTGTAAGGTACCTAATCTCTCAGGCCTTGGGGCTCCAATGTCTGGGGGAGGCTTTAGCATCAGTGCCTCTATCCTCTGATGCTGAAAATGTTCACTATACAGATGACATCCTATTGGTTGACAAGTCAGAAGCCTCATGATGTGGACCATTGACTATGGGGTGCAGTGATGCTCAGAGATGAACTTACCAGGTGCAATGGATGTGTCATGATGATGGGAGAGAGTGTTGCTGTGGGGGGAGTGGGGGGTGGGGGCGGTGGGGTTGAATGGGACCTCATATTTTTCATAATGTAATTTTAAAAAATAAATAATTAAAAAAAAAAAAAAAAAAGATATGTCATTACCCAACCCTGAAATGCCCAAACTCTAATTTGTCTGTGAGTTATCTAATGAAGCAGGCTAGTAAGATAGGGAATTAATAGACGGATCTGGAACCTAGCAGAGGGTCCACGTGGGCATCAGCAACCTCCAAGATGGCTGCTGGAAGACCCCCAACCCCAAGATTCTGCTCTCCAGAACAAAGACTTCTGGGAGCAAGAAAAGGCCCCAGATGTTCCCGAGGGACTTTCTCACTGGGTCCTCACTAGGTAATTGATGGGTGGGGTAATCAATTAAAACAGCAAACAGCTGGAACCCCTCCCCTGCCAGTAGCAAAGGGATAGAATAATTAATAATTTATAAAGCAAATCACGAGGCCTGAGCGTGCACTCACCCTGCACTCTTGCCTCTGGATCCATTCCAGCCCTCTGTGCGCCACTCTTGCCATTTTTAAACCTGGGGATTTATAATCTATAATGGGGAATTATAGCTTGTAAATCAGTCCTCTTTATCCCTCTTCACCCCCCTCCTCTCTACCTGGGACCCCTGCTGTGTTATTTTCTCCCATTTCCCTTCCCTCCCTCCTTGAATAAATTACTGACCTAACTCAAAAAAAAAAAAAAAAGTCAGAAGCCTCATCTCAGCACCCCTGACTGTGGTGTTATCACAAGTCTGCCAGCAGAGGTGGCTACTAAAACCAACAAAAGCCAGGGGCCTGCTCCACAAGTAAAGTCATTTAGGACTGTGTGGACAGATTCACAATTCTCAAAGCTCCAGCAGTCAAGGAAAATCTGAAGCCTCTTCCACCTCCTACCACAAAGGAAGTTGTTGGAGATTGAATCATGTGCCCCCCAAAGACATATTCCAGTCTTAATCCACATTTCTGTGGTTGTGAACCCATTTGTAAATAGGACCTTAGAAGATATTATATAGAACCAACAGGCAATATCTATACATTTTATGAGGTTTTATAAAATTATCTCACATGACTATAAGAATGAGCAAGTCCAAACTTCACAGAGAAGAAGGCAAGCTGGGAACACCAGTGAAGATTTTCAATGAAATCCCCAGGAGAAGCTGGCTGGCTGAAGGAGAGATGGAAATTCTTCCTTCTGACTGCTGAAATCATACTTCCATTAAGTCTTTCAACTGATTGGATGAAATGTCTCTCATTTCAAGTTGATACCTGAAGCTCACCATCACCGGCCACCCTTTGTCAACCTGGCAGCCATGCCATCAACTTAAACCAAACTTCATCTCTAAATAAAAAACAATAACAGACTATTTTTTTTTTTTTTGCCTAACAATACTCAGCTGTCTTGCATACAACCAAAAATCACACTAAATCTTTCTAGATATAGATAGGGTGCAAACCCTTGGATAACATTTGCTCTTTTTTTTTTAAGATTTTTAAAAATTTATTTATTTCTCCCCTTCCCCCGCTTCTCCTCCCCTCCCCCCCCCCCCCATTGTCTGCTCTTTGTGTCTATTCACTGTGTGTTCTTCTGTGTCTGTCTGTATTCTCATTAGGCGGCTTCAGGAACCAAAGGTGGGACCTTCCAGAATGGGAGAGAGGCGATCATTCTCTTGCGCCACCTCAGTTCCCTGATCTGCTGTGTCTCTTATTGTCTCTCTTCTGTGTCTCTTTGTGTTGTGTCATCTTGCTATGTCAGCTCTCCACGTGGGCCAGCACTCCTGTGTGGGGCAGCATCCTGTGTGGGGCAATACTCTGCACAGGCCAGCACTCCACGTAGGCCAGCACTCCACGTAGGCCAGCACTCCCCGTGAGCCAGCTTGCCACACGGGCCAGCATGCCTTCACCAGGAGGCCCTGGGCATCGAACCTTGGACCTCCTATATGGTAGATGGGAGCACAATTGCTTGAGCCACATCAGCTTCCCAATAACATTCACTCTTAAACTTGATATCCTGTAACTTAAATACTTAGACGTGAAACTAATAAAACTTATGTCCTGGAATAAGGGGACAAGATAGGGAAGAAAACAAATATCTTTCCTATGTACATATACAAATATATTCATAACAGAACAAGGAATATTCATAACCATTACAGTCCTCATTTATGTAACTGGTCACGTGGCCAGCTGTCCACTTTTGGGTGGTCCCTGCATATCATGCACAACCATCTGCAAACCAGGCCCAAGTTATCTCTTCCTGAATCAACTAACCATGTGGAACTCCCCAAGAGGCCATAGCTGTGGGCTGGGAAAGAGAAGGCAATGCAACGTAAGTGGGGGCCACGGGCATTTGGGCCACTTTCTCATGTAACTTACTTGTTTCCTTCAGGACCCACTCAAGCCCTATCTATAAATATTTCTTCCATTTTATGATGGAGTACTGCTGTGCACACCCAACTTTATGGCTTGGTGGGTCAGAAAACACCCAGTTCATGACAGGCAATTCAGGTCTCATGGTAACTTGCTGGCCTGCAATTAAGTGTTCAGTCTCTACTAAGGCCCAGTAGCAGGCCAAAAGCTGTTTCTCCAAAGGAGAGTAGTTATTTACAGAGGATGGCAAGGCTTTGCTCCAAAATCGTAAGGGTCTGAATTGTGATTCCCCTATAGGGGTCAGCCCAGTCTCTCCAGACAGCATCTTTATTTATTTTTTTTAAGATTTATTTATTTCTCTCCCCTTCCCCCCATCCCTCCCCAGTTGTCTATTCTCTGTCTATTTGCTGCATGTTTTTCTTTGTCTGCTTCCGTTGTTGTCAGCGGCATGGGAATCTGTGTTTCTTTTTGTTGCGTCATCTTGCTGTGTCAGCTCTCTGTGTGTGCGGCGCCATTCCTGGGCAGGCTGCACTTTCTTTCGCACTGGGCGGCTCTCCTTACGGCACACACTCCTTGTGCATGGGGCTCCCCTACGCGGGGGCACCCTTGCGTGGCGCTTGGCACTCCTTGCGCGTGGGTCAGCTCCACACGGGTCAAGGAGGCCCGGGGTTTGAACCGCGGACTTCCTATATGGTAGACGGACGCCCTAACCACTGGGCCAAGTCCGCTTCCCCAGACAGCATCTTTATTTGTCACTGACATTTCCAGTGTCTTTGGATCTGCTGAGTCATATGGCCCAAGTGGCAGTGCAGCTTGCACAGCAGCCTGTACCTGTTGCAGAGGTTCCTCTTGTTCCAGGCCCCACTCAAAAATACAAGCTTCTCTGGTCACTTGGTAAATAGGCCAAAGTAACACACCGAAACGAGGAATATGTGGTTTCCAAAACCCAATGAGGCCAACTAGGCATTGTATCTCTTTTTGGGTCATAGGAGGGGCCAGATGTAACAGTTTACCCTTCACCTTAGAAGGGGTGGACATGCACCACACCGCTGGACACCTAGAAATTTCACTGAGGTGGAAGGACCCAGTAGTGATGTTGGATTTATCTCCCATCTTCTAACACGAAAATGCCTTACCAATAATTCTAGAGTAGTTGCTACTTCTTGCTCAATAGGTCCAATCAACATGATATCATCAATATAATGGACCAGTGTGATGACTTGTGGAAGGGAGAAATGATCAAGTTCTCTGCGGACAAGATTACAACTTAAGGCTGGAGAGTTGAAATACCCTGAGGTAGGACAATGTAGGTATATTGCTGGCCTTGTCAGCAGAAAGCAAACTGTTTCTAGTGATCCTTAGAAACAGCATTTGAAATAAAAAGCATTTTCCAGATCAGTAGCTGCATACTAAGTACCAGAGGATGTGTTGATTTGTTCAAGCAATGCTATCACATTTGGAACAGAAGCTACAATTGGAGTTACCACATGGTTAAGTTTATGATAACCCACTATCATCCTCCAAGATTCACCTGTTTTCTGCACAAGCCAATTAGGAGAGTTTAATGGGAATGTAGTGGGAATTACCCCTTCAACATCTCTCAAGTGCTTGATGGTGGCGCTGATTGCTGCAATTCCTCCAGGAATCCAGTGTTGTTGCTTTTGATGTACTATTTTGCTAGGTAGGGGCAGTTCTTGTGGCTTCCACTTGGCCTTTCCTATCATAATAGCCCTCACTCCACAAGTCAGGGAACCAGTGTGGGGTTTGGTCAGTGCAGAGTATGTCTACTCCAATTGTACATTCCAGAATTGGGGAAATAAGCATAGAATGGGTTCAGGGACCTACTGGACCCACGGTGAGATGGACTTGAGCTAAAATTCCATCTATGACACCACCTCCATAAACCCCTACTCTGACTGGTCGACCACAGTGATGTTTTGGGTCTCCTGGAATTAACACTTCTGTGCCAGTGTTTATTAATCTCTGAAATATCTGATCATTTCCTTTTCCTCAATGCAGTTACCCTGGTAAAAGACTGTAGTCTCTTTGGGGAAGGCTGAGAGGAAGATTAACAGTATAAATTTTTGGCAGTGCAACATCGTCCTCCCCAAGGAGACCCAGCCTTGCCCTTGTTCAAGGGGCTCTGGGTCTGTCAACTGCCTCAAGTCTGTGAACTGAGTAAGAGACCATAACTCTCTATTTTTGTAATTTAAGTTAGACTTTTGTCCACTTGAACTAAAACTCTTCTGCTAATATAGATCATGTAGGAATTTAGTAGACTGCCCATCTATTTTACTTCTAGGTACCCCATGATCTACTATCCAATGCCTTAGGTTATTTTGATTGTTGCTTTGAGTCTGCCGTTCATTATGGTAGACAAACCCATGTCTTTGGTGATTAAGTGCTGCCACTTGGTTTCCGCCAATCAACTTACTGATGACTTAAGTCCACAAAATGTCCTCACAGTAACAGGCAGGCCTGTGCTGACTTGACCAAACAACTGGACACCATTACCTGGCCACGGTGACACATGAAACTAACCATCACCGTGTAAACTTATTGGTGAATAGGACCTTTGAGCATCATATTTAGATTAGGTCAAATTGAATCAGAATGACTTTAATCCATATGACTGGAGGCCTTATTAAGAAAGGAAATTCAGATGCAACCAGCCAGTAGAAATCAGAATTCAGCAGAAATCAAAGGAACAGACAGGAAGAGAGAGAAGGCCGTCTGATGAGGACAGCCAGAAGGCGACAGACTCTGGAAGAAAGCAAGCCCTGCTGATACCTTAATGTTTGACTTGTTATCTCCAAATCTGTGGGACAATAAACTCCTGTTATTTAAGCCAACAATGTAAAATGGTACAGTCACACTGAAAATCAGTTTGGCAATTTCTTTTAAAGTAAAACATATACTTATAATACAATCCAGCTCTTCCACTGCTATGAAACTACCTAAGAGATATGAAAACATATGTCCACACAGACACGTTCACACAGGCTCAAAGCAGCGTTATTCGTAACAGCCAAGAAGTGGGAATAATCCAAATGTTATCAACTGGATAAAGAAGACATAGTGTATCCATGCAAAGGTATACTATTCCTCCATGAAAAGAAATGAAGTACTGATACATATTACAACAGGATGAATGTCAGAAATACTATGCTTCATGAGAGAAGCCAGACACAAAACATTACAGATTGTATGAGTCCATTTTTGTGAAATTTCCAGAAAAGGCAAATCTTTAGGGACAGAATGCAGATAGTAGTTGCCTGGAACTGGGGATGTAAGCAAGAATGGATTGCAAAAGGTCACCAGGGGATTTTTTTATGGTGACTGAAATGTTCTAAAACTGAACTTTGAGGATGGTCACATGACTCTATGAATGTACTAAATCTTTATACTTACAGGAGGCAAATTTTATGGTATGTAAATTCAACCTCAATAAAGCTATCCTTCAGAAGGCTAAAATACCAAGCACGTAGGGAAAATTATAATGCTATTATCTTCATATTTGAAAGGTTTCACAATTTTGAAAATGGAAATTTCCATTAGTCGTGGCAGAATTTTTGCAACATGACATACCTGCAAGCCCTCCCCATCTCACATGCTCCCAAGTGTTCTCACGGAGTCTCACAAGTGCTCACACACAAAAAAAACACTTCCATGGAACTGGAAGGACCACCAGTCCAAGGGAAGGGCACTCTGTAAACGAATCCTCCCTTCAGGAGGGTGAACTGGACTTTCTTCCTGTGTCAGCCACCTTGTAGCTGTTTTCTTCTTTCTCAGGTTGAGTTCTCACCCAGGTAACTCCTTACTCCAGCCCTGCCCACTCTTCCCGGAGAAGCACCCTTCTGCTGGGCCTTACACCCCATTCACCACACGCCTCCAGCGCACCTGAAGCCCAGCACCGGCCACGGCTCCTGCCACGCCCCAGGAGTCCCCAACCCCTATTCACGTTACTTGCTGGCCCTCCTGACATGCTCCCTCAAACACCTTTCAATCCCATTTAGACACTAACAGAAATTCTCCTCCCCTCCATACACTCATATTGCGTTTATTCGCAGCACTGTCTAATTTCATTCCTGCCTGTACCAGGGTTGCATGATGATTTCACGGGACCTAAGCAATTTTGACTTCATGGGCTTCTTCCCCCATAAAAGTTTATGTTTAAAATTTATGTTTGTGTTACTGGATTTTATTTAGGTTCTTGGCTATGCTGCAGAAATGAATTTCAAGAGCATGCTGGGTGAGTCAGGCCAGTAATTTATTCAGGTAGGGAGGGAGAAGTGGGAGAAAATAACAGATCGGGGGTTCCAGGTAGAGAGGAAGGGGCTGAAAAGGGATAAAGAGGGCTGATTTACAGACTACAATTCCCCGTTATAGGTTATAAATACCAGGGTTTACTTGCATGGCCACATGGCAGAGGAAAAATGGCAAGAGCAGCACACAGAGGACAGAGCAGGTCCAGAGGCCAGAGAGTGGGACTCATGGTTTGCTTTACAAACTATTACTTAGTCCACCCCTTTGCTAATGGCAGGGGAGGGGCTCCAGCTGTTTGCTGTTTTTTTGATTCATCACCCCACCTGTTAATCCCCCAGTGAGGACCCAATGATATAGTCCTTGGGGAACATCTGGGGCATTTTCTTGCTCCCAGAAGAAGTCTGTGTTCTGGATGGCAGGATCCTGGGGGTGGGTCTCCCAGCAGCCGTCTTGGGGTTGCTGATGTCCACGTGGACTCTCCGCCAGGTTCCAGATCCGTCTATTGATTCCCTATCTTACTAGCCTGCTTTGTTTGTATAAAAATGAATATATCCATAACATAGTAGTAAAATATTTTCTTCCACCTAAAAGTTTTTTGTTGCTCTTGTTCTGATTTTAAAGAAATTTGGAACATTTTCACACATTCCTAAAAAGTCCTGGGGCCCTGGGCCCTGCTCCTCCTGTGCTCAGAGCACAGAGTCGGCTCTGGCCGTTTCTTCTCCGTAGCCTTCCTTTCCAGCCCGGGCACAGTCAGTCTGCAGTACATTCCTGTTGAGTGAGGTTACTATGCTAGCCCAGACGTCTTCCCCAAAACGCGGTCTGAGAATCAAAGGAGCGAGCAGTTGCTCCTTCTAAACAGCGAGTTCTAGGGGCGTAAATGGAACTTGGGGGAAGCGGGCAGGTGTCCATTTGCGGGGTGCAGGTCAAGATTTCATCAAGAAGAGGGAAGACCAGGCTGGGAGCCCGGATGCAGGGCAGAGCAGGAGACGGGTAAGGACATTTTTGCCTCATCGGGTATTTTGCCACAAGCTTGGCCTGCCTGGTTCTCGCCCACTCCCCCGCCTGGACTTGGACAGCTGCCGGGAAACTCAGCAGGACACGGGAACAAGCCTCTGTCCAGACGCGGGCCACGGGGCCGGCTCAAGCCGAGCAGCCGCCGGGCTCGCAGGGGGTGCTGTGTCCATCCGGAGTAGGCCAGGCCGGTTCCAGGCGACCCCAATAAACGACGTCGTGCCCAGACCAGCGCGCAGCAGCTGGATCTGCATTATTGCTGATCATTTTCCCCCTCGTTATCCGATGAGGCTTTTTTTTCCCCAAATAATAGCAAAGAGTGCAAGCACGAAGGAGTTACTAGGGTCCTTGCCTACCAGGAGACTGCAAACAAGCCAGGGAGTTACAATAAACCAATTATGCTTATCAGTCGTTGCTGCACACAAATTAAATCATCACCATCATCATCATCAATTGCAAAATACCACAGGTATCAACTTTTCATTGAGTCGACTTCCCTGCAGATTCTCCTGAGCCCTGTGGGTGGAAGGTAATTCACTGCCCATGGTTGGGAATTGCTCTGCATGGAGCTTGGGATAATACTCATTCCAGAGCAGTCCAGGCTGGAGAAGGGCTGGGGGTTCCAGCCGCGCCCTGCAGGCCTGCCCAGGTGCAAGCTCCCCTTCCCTCCGCAGCTGCTCGCTGCCAGGGAACTCCTGCCTGGGATCCCGGGCCCCTCCTGCTAAGCTGCGGAGGCCGCCAGGTGGCTGGAAGGTTCTGCAGCCAGAACACGCCAGCTCTTGTCCTGGTTCCCACATTAACTCACCGGGGAGGGAGTAACACAGGGCAAGCCGGTCTCTGCGCCTCAGGCTTAATGGCTCTAGAGTGAGGTTGTTGGAAGATGTCATCTCTGTGGTGGAGAAGTCTCTGATCGCTACAATCGATGTCTCAGTTTTGCAAGACCTGGAGCCGGTCGCTCTCCACACCAGCCACAAGGGACAATTGTCTCTGGGCATGGAAGTTGGCATATGGGCGCGTGTAAGTGTTTCTAGTTACTCCTGTAATTATAACCACAGCTTTCTTCAACTTCTGCAGCCCCCTTCCACATCCCTGCCTGTGCTCGGTGCATTAAGGATAACATCAAAACAAAACACAATAAGAATATGTTCCCCCCAAGTTGGTCATTTTCCTGTCATTCCATCTTGGAAAAAATGTATTAAAGACGCTGCCAGTCGTCAGTCCCCTGGCAGCTTTCCAGGTAACCCTTCCTCTTTCACTTGTCGTCCTCTGTGCGTGTGATGTTCTCTCTGCATGCATTACTTCCTCCTGCCTCTACCCCAGCCCCCTCTTTCTGCCAGGCAAGCAACTATATCCAGGCTCAGTTCGGATGTTATCTCTTCCAGCAAACCTTTCACGGCCTCCCCAGGAACAGTTGTTTGCCTGCTCCTCTGTGCTTATATAGCACTTGTTATACTTTTTTTAATAATAATAATAGGAAGTAAAACACATACTTTGTGCCAAGCATAGGTCTATGTATTTAAGGTATCATTATCTCATCCAATCCTCACAATACCCTTATGTGCAGGAAAGACTATTATCCCCATTTAACAGATGAGGAAACTGAGGCACTGAGAGATTACTTAAATGTCCACGTTCACTTAGAAAGCGATAGAGCTAGGACTCACGCCCAGGCAGCCCAGCTGGATGACCCAGCCATCAGCACCCACCTTTACACTAGACTGTGCTGTGATTTGTATTTGTTCACATTTTTGTCTCTTGCTAGACATTCAGCCTCTTGATGGCAAGGACCATGTCTTACTCATCTTATCGCCCACAGCCTGGCACAGGCCCGTGGAAGACAGCTCAAGGATGGATACATGGGGAAGTGGATGTGGCTCGAGCAATTGGGCTCCTGTCTACCCTATGGGAAGTCCAGGGCTCAGTTCCTGGGGCCTCCTACTGAAGGCAAGCTGGCCCACACAGCGAGCTGGCCCACGCGGAGTGCTGGCCCACGTGGCGAGGTGGCCCAAGTGGAGAGCTGCTCTGCGTAGGAGTGCTGGCTCGAATGGCAACCTGGTCCAGCAGAGAGCTGGTAGAGCAAGATACACAACAAAAAGAGACACAGAGGAGAGACAATAAGAGACGCAGTAGAGCCCCTCTCTCCCACTCCAGAAGATCCCAGGACAGGTTCCCAGTGCCACCCAAAGACAAGCACACACAGAAGAACACACAGCAAATGGACACAAAGAGCAACAACAGAGGGGAGGGGGGAAATAAATAAGTAAATAAATCTTTAAAAAAAAAAAGAATGAATAAATGGGGAGCAGAGGTGTCTTAAGCAGTTGAGCTCCCACCTCCCACACGGGAGGTCCCTGGTTCAGTTCCTGGTGCCCCTAAAGATGACAAACAAACGATAAGCAGACAACGAGCAAAAACAATGAAAAAAACAATGAACACACAGGCAAGGGAACCATCTCGGGGTGGGAGGCAGGATTTAGGGGAAAAAAAAAGAATGCATGGATGTATTTGTCATTTAATCCCTCAACTATTTATTAAGCATATAATCCCTAGAACTTTCCCTTCTACGTGATGTTGCTGCAGTTCCCATTCTTCTCTGCAACTTTACATCCATTTTCACATTTTTTCTCCAACCTGTAGTCTCCAAGTCCAAACGAATTACCAAGGGCATTGTCTACTATTTGGGTTGTCAGCAGGGTTCCACATGGGATAAGAAATTGGTCCAAAGGACTTCTAGTAATTACAGTGACTAACACACATATCCTGGATTACTTTAAAATCCTCCCTTCCTCCCCTGCTCTCAGTGATCTTCTCTTCTGCTGGTTCTACCACCACCATCCTCCTTCTCTCTTGATATCCATAAGCACTAGCCATTAACCAATGTCCAACCACTCTACGAAGCCCTTTGTGGATTTATTGTCTTTGTTTCTAGACTGCTATGGCAACTACCACACAATGGGTTGGCTTAAGCAATAGGAATGCGTCAGCTCATGGCTTCAGGGGCTAGAGGTTGGCTTCCACCAGGGTCAATTGTGTTCCGGATGGCCAGCAGTCCTGGGGTTCCTCGGCTTTCCCTGCACATGGTGACGTCCTCTGCTTTTCCTTCCGGTTCTGGTTCCATTAACATACAGATTCCAGCTCCTTCCCCGTGGCTTTCTCTTTATAAGGCCTCCAGTAATAGGATCAAGACTCATCCTACTTGGCTGCACCTTAATTAAAATGACATCTTTAAGACATGCCATTGATAATGGGTTCACATTCACAGGAATGTGGGTGAAGATGAAGAACATGTCAAATCTTCAAGACTGAGGAATGAACAAACGTATTGGGGAATGCAACCGTGGACCAAAGTAGACATATTGACATTATTATTGTAATAACAGAAGAACTTATCATATTGATGTTAAGATAGTAGTTACCAGAGCATCTGAAGGGAGGGGGAGGGAAGAAGAGGTGGAACACAGGGCGTTTTTAGGACTTTAGAATTGTTCTGTATAATACTACAATGACAGAGACAGACCATTGCACATTTTGTCCAAATATAAAAATTATACCGTGCAAAGTGTAACCATAATGTAAACTATATAGCCCTTGGCTAGGAGCAATGTTCAATATTTGTTCAACAATTGTAGCAAACGTACCACACTAAGGTAAGATGTTATTAATTAGGGGAAAATGTGAGAGGGGGAGAGGTGGGGTGTATGCGAAACCCCTACATTCTTTATGTAATTTTCTGTACCTAAAACGTCTTTAAAAATAAAGTTAAATAAAAAGAAACCTAAAAATAAATAAATAAAACAGTTTAAAAAAAAGGAATGTCAAAAGTTTACTGAGGGGTTGACTGCACAACTCTGGGATGAAGTGAGAGCCACTGAGCGTACACTTTGATGGAAAGTACAAGGCATGGGACCATACAACACAGTGAATTATGTGGTGGAAATGGACTGTGGGTAACAGAACAAATATGAGAGCATGTAACAAATGTATAATACTAACACATGGTGTTAACAATACGGGGTGTAAGGGGAAAATATACCAGATGTAAGCTATGGGCCATAGTTAGTGGTAATAGTTTAATGACATTTTTCATAATCTGTAATACATATTCCACAACAATGCAAGTTGGTGGAGGGGTGATGTATAGGGATTCTGCATGTTCTGCATGATGGTTTTATTTATTTATTTATTTTTTACAATTTATTTTTTATTTATTTCTGTCTCCTTCCCCCCCCCCCGCCCCCGCCCCATCATCTGCTGTCTTGTGTCCATTCGCTGTGCGTTCTTCTGGTCCGCTTACATTCTTGGCAGCTCCAGGAATCTGTGTCTCTTTTTTTGTGTGCATCATCTTGCCGCGTTAGTTCTCCACGTGTGCGGCATCACTCCTGAGCGGTCTGCATTTTTTGTGCTGGGTGGCTTTCGTTGTGGGGCACACTCCTTGCACGTGGGGCACCCTACACGGGGGACACCCCTGCATGGCAGGGCACTCCTTGCACACGGAAGCACTGCACATGGGCCCACTCACCACACGGGCCAGCAGACCCTGGGTACCGAACCCTGGACCTTCCATATGGTAGGCAGACGCTCTATCAGTTGAGCCACATCCACTTCCCTGAATGATTGTTTTATAAACTCACAACTTCTTTAGTAAAATACATACATATTAAAACTTTTTAAAAGATTAAGAACATGAATTTTCTGCATGATTGTTCTGTAAAGGCACAACTTCTCTCATAAAAAATAATTTTAAAAAGATTAAGAACATATTTTTTCTGAGGTACAAAACTCAATCTGACTCAATTATCTTCTTTAATTTATATAAAAAAGCTATGAGGTTATTTTCTCACCAATGAGAACCCACAAGCTCAGATAGTTTAAATAATTTGCTCAGGATTATATAGTTTGTAAAAGTTAAGACCAGGATTTGAACCTTCGTCCAGAGCCAGAGCACTTAACATTTCTCTCTACTGCCTCCTTTATCACGCTCAAGTTTCCCTATGTTTTCTGCCTGCCTCTCATCTAAAACAGAGAAAAACAGAGGGAAAGAGGAAAGAGTAATAGGAGGAAAAGGAATCAAAGAAAGAGAGAGTAGCCAATTAAGATGGAAAGGATGGAAGCAGATGTGGCTCAACCTGTTGGGTGCCCGCCTACCACATGGGAGGCCCCAGGTTTGGGTCCCCATGCCTCCTTCAAAGAAAACAAGTTTAGATGCCGCCTCCCACTGTAACAAGCCACCTCTGACCACAACGAGCAGATGCCACAAGTCAGCAGACACTGCAGCCGGCAGGGAGTGGATGTGGCTCAGGCCGCTGGGCACTCGCCTCTGATGTGGGAGGTCCTGGGTTCGGTTCCCAGTGCCTCCTGGAGAAGGCGTGCACACAATGAGTAGAAAGACAAGAGAACCCTCTGAGGGAGGGGGGAACAAATAAAGAAAAATAAAGAAAATAAATCTTTAAAAAAAAACTTGGAAGGGAAAGAACGAAAGAGAGAGGAGAAGACATGGGAAGAAAAAGAGGAAACAGAAAGCAGAAGTACAGGAATGTGCTATTGCTATGCCCCACACCTGCAGCAAAGTGTGTTCCTGATTACCCTCCACCTTTGTTCACTTAGCAGGGACTCTGGCAGCCACCACACCCGGCCTCCAAAGGCTCAGGCCAACACGATGTACCTAATCAGGACCTGGCCTCAAAAACAAAGAACTATGAATCATCACTCAGGGCTGCATGTTTCCATTCTGCCCCAGAGGCTGGCCTTGTTTTCTATCAGAAGGTGCCAGGAAGTTTTTTTCTTTGTTTTTGTTTTTTTTTTATTTCTCTCCTCTTCCCCCTCCCCGGCTGTCTCCTCTCTTTGTCCATTCGCTGTGTGTTGTTCTTCTGCGACCGCTTCCATCCTTATGAGCGGCACCAGGAATCTGTGTTTCTTTTTGTTGCGTCATCTTGCTGTGTCAGCTCTCCGTGTGTGCGGCGCCATTCCTGGGCAGGCTGCACTTCCTTTCACGCTGGGCGGCTCTCCTTACGGGGCCACTCCTTGCGCGTGGGACTACCCTACGTGGGGACACCCCTGCACGGCAGGGCACTCCTTGCGCGCATCAGCACTGCGCATGGCCAGCTCCACACGGGTCAAGGAGGCCCGGGGTTTGAACCGCGGACCTCCCATGTGGCAGGCGGACGCCCTAACCACTGGGCCAAGTCCGCTTCCCAGAAGGTTACTTTAAAGCAGGGGCTTTTAACCTTTTTTTGTTCCACAGACCCCTCTGCTAGTCTGGTGAAAACCACAGACTCCTTACTAAGACCACACTCTACTGTGTATTATTTACTAAATATATCGGGGAAGTGGACTTGGCCCAGTGGTTAGGGCATCTGCCTACCACATGAGAGGTCCACGGTTCAAACCCCGGACCTCTTTGACCCGTGTGCAGCTGGCCCATGCTCAGTGCTGATGTGAGTAAAGAGTGCCCTGCCACGCAGGGGTGTCCCCCACATAGGGGAGCCCCACGCGCAAGGGGTGCGCCCCGTAAGGAGAGACGCCCAGCGGGAAAGAAAGTGCAGCCTGCCCAGGGATGGTGCCGCCCACACAGAGAGCTGACACAACAAGATGTCGCAACAAAAAGAAACACAGATTCCTGTGCAGCTGATAAGGATGGAAGCGGTCGCAGAAAGAACACACAACGAATGGACACAGAGAGCACATAACTGGGGGGGGGGATAAAAAAATAAATCTTCGATATAAAAAATATATATATCGATCCTGCACCAACACATCCCCACAAGAATAATGGTGTGTTTTTTTAATATTTCAATTCAAGCTCAGGGACCCCTTGTTGAGAACCCCTGCTTTAAACGGGAGACCATTCTCCCAAATGCCCCCTCTGCAGCCCTGCCTTCAGTAACGGATGTCCAAGAGATCAAGCTGAAAACACGGTGGTCTCATTCCAGCCCCTGTCCCCTCCCCATCTCCATCTGCACACGGAGAGGTGTACCTAGAGATAACAGTCATAAAGCAGACCAGGGTGCAGACCAGGCTGCTCAGAGCACCTTGTCATTTCCTCCTGAGCATCCCCCATACCCATATTTCCCACCCGATTTGGAAGGTATGTCAGAAAGAGGCCCTACATCAGAGCTCTAGTGTCCTCACTTTCCTTCTTATGGAAGAGGCCAAAGCTGTGACCCTTTCAAGGTGTGTGTTAGTTATAATTAGGAAAGGCAATGCTGGAGCTCTGGAAGGAGAGATGAAGGACCGTGTGTTCCAGTACAGAAAACAAATTACCCAAATTTAAAGGCCAGAAGTCCAAGAACTGGCAAGAGAACATAGCATTCTCTGAAGGGCTTAATGGTTGGCTTGCTGTGTGACGGCAAGCAAGTAACAGCCTCTCTGGTTCTTTTATCTGCAATTAAGTAGGAGTTGAAATCTAGGATCTCCAAGGTATCTCATCCAGCTATGGCAGCCTGACACAGCCAGGGAGGTTTCTGTAAAGAAAGAGGACTTTTCAAGATAAAGGAGAAGAAAGAGTATCCCATAGGGAATTACAGTCTAACTGCTTTCTCTTGAGAGAAGTCACCCGATTCACAGCAAATCAGCCTACCAACAGACCTGGAAAAGAAACATAGCTATTGTGGCAGTTTGAGATTATTTTATGAATCCCAAAAAGAGAGAGATTATGTTGGTAAACTAATCGATTCCTCTGGTGTGATACCCTTTGATTGCATTAAAATGAGAGGTCTTGGTTAGATTGCTTGATTAGATCAATTGAGGGCTTCTGAATAGGCAGAGTCAGTGAGGCAGGCGTGACCCAGCTTGAGGCCCTGGCCCCTTGCCGGGTCTGATAAAAACAGAAACACAGAGAGACAGACAGACACAGGAAAAGGGAGCTGCCTTGTTTGACTCTGCTACATTAGAGAGGACTGCAGGAAAAGAGAAGCCCCCAGGAGGTTCAGAGAGCTGAGGCCCAGAGAGAGACCCGCTGAGCCTGACTGCCCATGGCTGAGCTCCAGGAGATGGTAGACTCTGGAGGGGAAGGCAGGGACCTCTGCAGAGACTGGTTCACCATGTGGCAATGGTGCGTGCATCGCCAGTGGCTGACTTTGGTGAGAAAGCATCTCTGCTGATGCCTCAATTTGGATATTAAAGTGGCCTTGGAACGTAAGCTTTTACCCAAAATAAACCCTCATTATAAAAGCCAACAGATTTCTGGCACTTTGCATTGGCACCCCTTTGGCAAAGTAAAACAGATGTGAAAACACTTATTTATATTTCAGCTTTTGGCTGGTGAAAATTCTCATCTATTTCAATAAAACAGAACACTGGATTTGCTTCATTATTGAATTTGCTTATAAAGCTGACATTAGAATAAAAGAGGTAGCAGATACTCTTCAGATAACTTATCATTTTATATTCTGAATTAAATCATACATTTTATATAAGTGCAAATGTAAACACTGCGGTGAAAAATTCACAGAAGCATATCAAAATGAAAATAATTTTATTTTAAATATACAGCTCGATTCAGTAACTTTTGTCTAGATTTAGTTCAGAAGCTGCCATTTCAAAAAATGTTCAACCATTGGACTATTGGGTGTGGCTGTAAGGAGATTTGTGACCTAGGAGAGGTTACCTTCCACATCCTACTTCTTTTCCTGCCACACCCCACGCTTTTCCCCTCAACATCCTCTCTTTACTCTAATGCTCTCCCCAGGCACCCATGTTCTCACGTTGCCCCCCTGATTTTCAGGGTCCCCTTCCCCTTTCCAATTTCTCTATGTGTTGTTACTCCAACTTAGCTTTTCCTTTCCCCGAAACATCCCAAGACATCTGTTTTTGTTTTCTAAAGGCTGCCAATGCAAAAATACCAGAAATCGGTTGGTTTTTATCATGGGAAATTATTAGGGTAAGTCTTACAGTTCCGAGGCCATGAAAATGTTGAAATTCAGGCATCAACAGAGATGCTGCCCACCAAAGGTCAGCTGCTGGCAGATCTGGGTCTCCTGCCATGTGCTGGGGCAAAATGGCGGCCAGGCTCTGCCTTCTCCAGGCTCGCCTTCTCCCCAAGCTCAGCTGGGGGCGATTAGGCACATGGTTCATTTCTTCCCAGATGTCCTCTTCAGCCTCTGGCTGCTCTACCGATTCCAGGTCCTGCTCTCTCTCAGCCTTTTGTGGTTTCTTTGTCTTTCTGCAGTTGTAAGCAATCCTACAGTCCTCTTTCACAAGGCAGGGTAAAACGACAGCTCTCTTTCTTTGTGCTCTGTTTACATAGGAGTCCATTAAAAGGATTGGAATCCACCCTAGGTCCTACAACCTAATCAAAGGCCCTTAACTGAAGTGAACTAATCAAAAGTGATCTAATAAAAAGGTCCCTTGACTAATGAAAAGATCCCAAATAAAATAAGTTTATATGCATAATAATGGATTAGCTTAAGAGCGTAATTTTCTGGGGTCCAAAAAAGACTCAAACTAGCACAATAGTCATCCTATTTCTCCAGCCTATTTCATCCTACTGTCCTCCATTTCCAGAAGACTCCATTCCTGAAAGAAGCAGTCTGTTGCAGTGCTCTTCCCGTGGAAATATAGAAACAAAATGCACAAAGCAAAGAAGGAGTTGATGTGGGGCTACTCTGTCCTAATCAGACTGCCCTGAAGTGTGGAGGACAAAATGGGAGTGATTTCAGGGCAGAGTACTATGAAATCTGCTCATTCAGATTTTTAAACAAATTAAAAAATGTTTAGGGAAGCGGATGTGGCTCAAGTGACTGAGCCCCCACCTACCACATGGGAGGTCCATGGTTCAGTTCCTGGTGCCTCCTAAAGAAGACAGCGAGCTGGTGTGATGGGCAGGTATGGCAAGCTGATGCAACAAGAGACACAAGAAGAAAAACATAATAAGGGACACAAAAAAGCAGGGAGTGTAGGTTCCTGGTGCCTCCTAAAGAGGACAGCAAGATAGCAAACTGGCGCAATGGACAGGCATGGCAAGCTGACATGACAAGACGATACAATAAGAGACACAAGAGAAAAAAACACAATGAGACACAACAAAGCAGGGAACAGAGGTGGCTCAAGTGATTAGGCACCTCCTTCCCATATCTGAAGTCCTGGGTTCGGTTCCCGGTGCCTCCTAAAGAAACAAGGAAAACGAACGGGCAGAACAGGTGCAAACAATGAGGGGGTGGGGAGAAATAAATAAAATACATATTTTTAATGTTGAAAAAGAGGGAGCAATGCAATGAGCATTAAGAAGATTTGTCATGTAAGAGAAAACTCAAGGAGTTAGAAATATTCAACATGGAAGAGAAGAGTCTTAGGAAAGTAAAAATATCACATGAAAAGAAATATTTGATTTGTTGTTTTGACCCCAGAGGGCAGGAAGAATATTTAAAAGTTGCAAGAAGGCAGATTGCAACACCATGGGGGAAGAAATCTCTTAAAAGCTACAAGAGAGGAGCGGATATAGTTCAAGTGGCTGAGCGCTTGCTTCCCATATATGAGGTCCCGGGTTCGATCCCTGGTACCACCTAAAAAAAAAGAAAGAAGGAAAAAAAAAAACAAATAAAGGAGAAAATGAACTCAGGGGAGCCTATGGAGCTCAGTGGTTGATCGCCGGCTTCCCACATGTGAGGTCCCGGGTTCAAAGTTTGGCCCTGGTACCTCCAAAAGAAAAAATTTAGAAAAGCAGGCAAGCCACATGGGCTTATGAAATCAACAGCCCCTCAGTGGGCCCTATCCAGGGCATATGTCCTGTTAAGTGTAGTTCTCAGAGCCCGAGGGCTTCAGATGGCACCAGCGCCGGTTGGGCCCTGAAACCTAGTGGTGTGCGGGCAGTTCCATCTTCAGGCCTGCCCTGGGCAACCAACAAAAAGATGAGGCCGGACCAGCCCCACCCCAAAACCAAGGAGTAGCTTGTAAGCACAACACCTCCATGCTTCTGCCCCATCATATCACATCCCTTCTCGGCCCGAAGCTGTCAGAGCAGACATGGTCCCAACCCCTCAAGATTGACCGAGGGGGGTGGGAGGGTTGCTGTCACCACTGACCAGAGCGGATCTGTTGTTTTCGTAGCTGTTAAGTAACTTGTAACATGGATACAAATAATACACTGTTATATTTTAAAAATCAGAAGAGTCTATCAACGGAATGGACTAGTCTGTGAGGTCAAAAACTTGCCCTTTTGCTGAAGATAATCTCGGAGAGGCTAAATAGTCACACTGGAGAATTACTGGGAAGAGGGAAATTAGTTCCTTTATCACTGAAGGAAGCAGATGTGACTCAAAAAGCTGAGCGCCCACCTCCCACCTGGAGGTCCTGCGTTTGGTTTCTGGTGCCTCCTGAGAGAATAAAAAACAGACCAGGAGCAAAAAAAACAACAACAAGCAAAAACAATGAACAGACAACAAGTGCAAACAATGAGAAAAAAAAACACAAAAACCAATGAACAAACAGATGAGGGAGGCATCTTAGGGTGGGGGAAAATAATCATTGAACACTTTTTACAGTCAAGCACTGGGCTAGATTCTGGAGATATAAAGCTGAATAAGTTATGTTCTTAGTCCAATACCAAAACAATATCAACAGGTAACAATACAAGCAGCGCCTGTGCCAATGACTTGACAGTCTACGTAAACAAAGTAAGAGTGAACTCACATTTTTTACTACTTTTAGATTTATTTTGGTAACATATGACACAAAGTTTCTCACCTTAACTATTTTTAAGACTGTAATTTGGTGATATTAATTACCTCCACAGGGAAGCGGACTTGGCCCAGTGGTTAGGGCGTCCGTCTACCACATGGGAGGTCCGAGGTTCAAACCCTGGGCCTCCTTGACCCGTGTGGAGCTGGCCATGCGCAGTGCTGATGCGTGTAGGGGAGCCCCACGCACATAGAGTGCCCCCCCCCCGTAAGGAGAGCCGCTCAGCATGAAAGAAAGTGCAGCCTGCCCAGGAATGGCGCCACACACACGGAGTGCTGACACAAGATGACGCAACAAAAAGAAACACAAATTCCTGTGATGCGGACGAAGAACACACAGCAAACAGACACAGAGAACAGACAACTGGAGCGGGGGGAGAAGGGGAGAGACATAAATAAATAAATCTTTTTTTAAAAAATTACCTCCACAATGTTGTGTTACTTTCAGCACCATCCATTATCAAAACTTTTTCATGGCTCCAAACAGAAACTCTGTAGTAACTCCCCATTTCTCCTTCCCCTAAGCCCTGATTATGTAATCTCTGTCTCTATTAATTTGCTTATTCTAGATATTTCCTAGAAGTAGAACCACACAGTATTTGGTTTTGTGTCTGACTTCTTACACTCCACACAATGTTAAAACTCACTTTTTTAATTCTAAAATGATTCAGCACAAACCTCCACCCGCCCACGTTCAGAAATGAGCTCCACGGGAAGTGTCTCTCTGGTTAGTTACCAGTCTCCCGCGGTAAGGAGCCGTTTAGGGATGGAAGCGCCAGCACAATCTCTACAGGGCAGCTCTGGAATCACAACCACCCCCGGAGGCGGGCGTCTGTTTGGGGACTTGATCTGAGATTGGAGGCTTTTGGGGGAGGCTCATCAGGCGTCCGTAAGGGTGGAAAGGCAGGCTCAGAATTTAGTGGCCGATTAGATACGTCAGTGACCTGGAACTGGGGGCCGTACCTGACTCCCGACGCGGAGGAATTTGGAAGGGAGCCATCCCCCGGATGTGTTAAGCCAGGCGTTCGTAAGCTTTTTTTGTTCCACAGACCCCTTTGCCAGGCAGGTGAATACCACAGACCCCTTCTCAGGGATGTAGTGGCAGATAGTTTTACGACACTT
The DNA here is from genome assembly GCF_030445035.2 of Dasypus novemcinctus. Taxonomy (NCBI): domain Eukaryota; kingdom Metazoa; phylum Chordata; class Mammalia; order Cingulata; family Dasypodidae; genus Dasypus; species Dasypus novemcinctus. The sequence continues at coordinate 39,244,054 of NC_080699.1, read as the reverse complement.
ATACAAAAGGGTTACGTTTAGTTTTCAGGGAGGGGAAGCCAGAGGCAGCTCTGCCAATTGGAGGGCGGGAAAAGGGTTCTAGGGACTTTGGCGGTAAAGGAAGGTGGGGCCAATGGTGCGTGCTAGGGGCGGGGCCAAAGCGAAGGGGCCAATGGTGCATTCTGGGGGTGGGGCCAAAGTGAGGGGCCAATGGTGAGTGCTGGGGCGGGGCCAAAGTGAGGGGGCCAATGGGGAGTGCTGGGGGCAGGGCCACAGCGAGGGGGCCAATGGGGAGTGCTGGGGGCGGGGCCAATAGTGAAAGGGGCACCAAATTTGAAAAGCGCGCCAGGAATCAAAGTGGCCCTGAGCCCACCGATCCCACTGAACATAGAGAGCCCGGGAGTGACAACTGAGAGCAGGAACCCAAAACTTACTTAGACGTCTTAGACAGGCTGTAACTCCTGAAGTACCCAATCAATGGGGAGCAGGAAGAGGGACGAGGTATTAGGTTTAGATTATAAATATCGCTGTTTCTTGGTTCCGAGAGCCCGCCATGTTATCCAGCTTGTGCACCCATTCTTGCAAGATCCTTAATAAAATTATTTTCTCCTCCACCATCAGGTGAGTCTTTTGTTCTCTTACAGGTGCAGCTTTCTTTCTAACACACTCAGTTAGCGTCGGGCCTAACAACTAACATAATTTAGAAGTATGGATGAGCATAAGCGATTTTTCAAGATATGCAACAACTGTAATGTGATATGACCTGAATACTACTGTAATTTATTGCACACATTCATAAGAGAAGGAAATACTGGATTTCAGTTTGAGGTCAGAGAAAATAAAGATCAGTTGATTTTCAATTCAAGCTCACCTTTGGAAGTCTGTGGACCCCTGGTTAAGACCCTCTGTTCTGGGAAGCGGACTTGGCCCAGTGGTTAGGGCGTCCGTCTACCACATGGGAGGTCCACGGTTCAAACCCCAGGCCTCCCTGACCCGTGTAGAGCTGGCCCATGCGCAGTGCTGATACGTGCAAGGAGTGCCCTGCCACGCAGGGGTGTCCCCCACGTAGGAGAGCCCCACGCTCAAGGAGTGTGCCCTGTAAGGAGAGCCCGAGTGCAAAAGAAAGTGCAGCCTGCCCAGGAATGGTGCCGCCCACATGGAGAAATGACACAACAAGATGACGCAGCAAAAAGAAACACAGATTCCCGTGCAGCTGACAACAACAGAAGCGGACAAAGAAGAACACACAGCAAATAGACACAAAGAACAGACGACTGGGGGGGAGGGGAGAAATAAAATAAAATAAGTAAATCTTTAAAAAAAAAATAAGACCCACTGTTCAGCTTTCTGTAAGACTATTTCCAATCCATGGAGGAATTGAGCTCTCTGTACAACGTCCAAATGCCTCCCTTTTTTTGTTGGCTTTTGAATGGCCGACACAGCAGAAATGTGCCAAGGACACAATTCTGCTAAGGAAGGTCGCGGGAGCAGATGAAGAGAAGGGACCGTGTTTGGAGATCCTAGATTCATGAAGGCCATACCAGGACAGCAGAAGAGCTGACCGTTTCACGCGACTCTGGTCAGTCACACGAGGTAACAACTGAGTTTTTAGAGGAATCCTCTGGAAGCCACTCTTTACAGCTTAGAGCGACTTAACGAGACAGAGGACTCTGACCAGCCCTTGGAATCCGTTCCGAGGGCACGAAAGGGAATGGCTCACACAATTCCATCATCTCTCATCCTGCCCGCGTCGTCCTCGCAGCGCGCGGCCTCCGCTGGGCTGGCTTCCCTTTCCAACCCCAGCCCTGTCTCCGGGGCCAGGAGCTGGCCCGGACAGACGGGATTTCTTCAGCAGAAGCTGACCCAAGGCTCCTCCAGGGATACTGAGCGGGAGTTTTATTTCACTGTTGGCCGTGCAGACAGGATGCCCCATAATTCAAGCACAAGAGAATAATAAACCTCGGGGAAATGCCAAGGAGTCCTTGACGGAGGGGCCAGCCTTGATTCTGGAGAAAAGGAAAAACTGCAATAACACTATTACCCCCAAAGAAACCGCTTAGAGAAGGCAGATGATTCCTTAACCCAGAGAGACAGGAGTAAAACACCAGCCAGCTGGAAAGGATGCCAAGAGGAGGTCCCTTGAAACCGTCGATATTGCAACATTCATATCCAGATGGCTTTCCTAGGGTGTGCAAACTACATCGGAGAAGGAAGTGGCTTCCGGGGGGAGGGCCAGAGAGGCAACTTTTCACACCAAGCAAAGAGGAGAAAATGTGCACTTAATTTTAAACCGGCCTCTTGGGCTCGGGGGCTCTGCTAAAGCCAACAGGAGAGCAGAGGAGAGGAAAACAGTAACATTGTGTGCCGTGTTTGTGTGTGCACCCTCCCTGCTGTCCTGTTGACGCAGTTTTCCTCGGTTACCTCGGGGCGGATTCTACTGAACACCCGGGAGAGAGGGAGGGACGTCCTGGGGTCAGCTCTTTCCCATATACTGGATTTATCAAAATCGGAAATATTTCTTTTCTGTGGGGTTTCTAGGCGTCTTTAACACGTGACTTTCCAAAAGGGGAAATAAATATGTGGCATTTCCCAACATTAGATGAAAGCCTCTTTCTCACGGAGTGCTTTTCTGGGCCCAATGTTCTAGAAAGCACTCCCTTGGAGACATTTTTTACCCACTGTTCCTAATCCATCACCCAGCTCAGATTCTTCTTTTCCCTTTCTCTCCAACTGCCACAACCACAGCCCCAGCTTTCATTCCTTGAGCTTGACTAGCACAGCACCTCCGAGGTTCTTCAACCTAAATTCTATTCTGCAGGCTACCAACAGCCTTATCTTTACCAAGTCCAGTCTAAACGGCTCCATCTGCCTTTTAAGAGCCCACGAAATTTGCCCCCTTGACTCTTACCCAAAAGAAGAACAAACCGTTCCTGAGTGTCTTGTGTGCTAACTGCATTCACGGGATTGTTCTAAATACTTTCAATCATATTAACTCATTCAATTCTGCTCCATAAACCCCATAAAATAGGGGCATTCTTTTACATGTTGGCACGTGTGGAAACTGAGCTTTAGAGAAACCCAGCAACTTGCCCAAGGTCACACAGCTAAGAAGCGGCAGAGCCCCAGGGGAAACTGAGACCCCTCCCCAGTGAGCCCCGGAGGTTCTCCCAGCCTCATTTCCATTTCCCAGGCCCAGCTCAGGATGCTTCCTCCGCCCTAGCCCCGGCCCCGGCCCCCAGCCCCCGGCCCCCACCCTCCTGCAGCTTTAATTCTACTCATTCAGCTGCAAATGGAGGGGAGAGCCTGCGCCAGGTCTCGAAGGCTCTAGTAGGTCTGGAGCGGTTTGGACAATACCAGGCCATTAAAGGATTTGAGGGAGGTGCTTCTTTATGTGAAAGCTCTCTCTAGAGTGTGCACAATGGGCTGAGTTAAAATTTGACAGTAGCCGCATTGGTTATAAGAATAATAATGAAGGCTAACATTGTACTGGCACTCACTGCGTGCTCATGAATACATTCCTTTGCTTCTCACACGACCCCAGGAGGTCAGTGCCCTGCTCTCATCACCTCCATTTTGCAAATGAGGAAATTAAGGTACAGAGAAGTTAAGGAACTTACCTAAAGGTTCCCAGCTAGAAAGTGGGAGAAAAATCCTAAATTCTAAAGTGATGCTCTCTTAATAGTGCCAAAGTGAGCATTACTGCATCTCCGGAGTGCTTTTATATTGTTCTCACAGCTGTTCTCTGTGCTTGAAATATTCCAGAATTGTTTGATATTAGTTGCTGAAGGTAAAAAGAGGACCAAATAGGAATATTCCTATAACATCCTTTATTTATTTTTTATTTTTAACAGAATCCTGTCTTACCAGGAGGCAGACGTGTGTCTGGCACAGTGCTCAGCGGAGAGGTAAGGGGTGCAGATTTGGGGAAATGTGCATTGAAATACTCCTTTCCAAGAAACCCACTCCATCGATGGCATGGAAGGTCAAAGGAAGACACAGTTGCCCACCGCATTATGATTTGAAGAGGTCAGGAGTTCTCTCTGCCCCCCAAGTCCCCCCTGTTGATGGCAGACATCCACCCTTTGAGATCCAAGTAGATCTTGGAGTCAACGTAGTCCAGCATTCTAAGTTTTCATAGGAGGAAGCTAGGCCCAGAGAGATCATGTCATTTTTTCCACGTCACACAGCTAGTTACTGTACCCAGATCTAGTGTCCCTAAATTCCAAATCTTTTATAATGGAAATACTGGAGGGAAGAAGAGCTATGGACATTCCTAGCACCTTGCAGTGAATTCCTAAGAGGCATTCTTTTTTTTTTTTTCCCAAAAGGAATGCACGGGGAGCTTGTTTAGTAAGCCACGGAAATTTCACCATAAACATTCCTGTCTCCACAGCTGGCAACTAGGACAGTGTTTCTGGGTTTTTCTCCAGATTCCAAGGGGCCATTATCCTCAGGGACATTAATTATCACTGCCTCTTCAACCATTTGGGAAACAGTTTCCAGGCCTCCTTCAGACATCCAGGGGTTCAGCCTCTGCCTTTACCCAGGCAGAAGGGTCCCACTCATCGAATCATAAACCTTCAGCAAGAAGGTTCTCTGTCTAGTCCAGTGCCTTCCTTGAGATTAGGGTTTTTTAATATATACATATATAAAATTGTATCCAAACATATCATTCATATAGGCACACACATAAAGAATAAGTGTATAGCAAAACATTATGAACTTACGAAACAAACATGCCTACCATTATACGGGATCCCACGCATCACCCCACAACCACCACCGTGCATTTTTAAAAAGTCATTCATTTATATATTTATTTATTTTAAAGACACTTTAGATTACATAACTGTTACATAAAAAAATAGGGGATTCCCATATGCCCCACTCCCTCCCCCTCCTACGCTTTCCCACATGAACAACACCCTTCATTCATGGGGTGCATTTGTTACGATTGACGAACACATATTGAAGCATTGCCGCTAACCGTGGATTAGAGTTTACAGTATAGTTTACACTCTGTCCCTGGCAATTTTATAAGCTATGACAAAATATATAATGGCCTGCATCCATCATTGCAACATCATGCAGGACAATTCTAATACCCAAAATCACTATGCTTTTTGGTGAAACATTTGTTACAAATTATTAAAGCGCATCATCAAAATATCACTATTAACTACAGCCTGTATCTTATTACTACATTTAATAAGACGGCTCCTTACTGTCCAGTCCAGCCAGGTAAAATGTATTATCCCTAATTTTGCAGATAAGGGCCAGTGTCCCAGAGAGGTTGACCGACTTGCCCAAGGTCGTGCAGCTGGTAATTAGAACGGAGCCACCTCGGGCTATTACCTACTTAGCATCCTGGCCGGTGTAGAATGTCAGTGCCGAAAGAGATCTCGGAAATACAGTGACCATATTTTGAGAACCCAAAAACTAGGGCGTTAGCCTGGCAAAGGCAAGTGCACTTCCAGGGACAGGCACGGGATGATTCGATTGGGCTCTGCCCCAGAAAAGGGGATTTAGGACGGAGGTTCTTAGCGACCAGCCAGAGGCCAATCCTCTCCTGTCATCGTGGAGGCCGGGTGACTGGCCGGAGGTCAGAGGCCAAAATGTTTTCTGTTTCCTCAGCTCAGAAGGTTGAGTAAACAGGGCGTGGCGGGGCGGACAAGAAGGGCCATTGTTCCGGCTGCAGGCCCTGAGTGGGCCGCGCTGACCCCGCCGTGCTTGCTCTCCTCCAGCTGGGCTGTGGCCATCCCCTGCACCCAGAGAAATGAGCCTGGAAGCCAGACGGAGCGGGGATCTTGAGCTCTTGCAGACCTGGGGGGCGGCAAAAAAAAAAAAAAAAAATGAACACAAGGTCTTTTTCCTGCTATTTAGTAGGTTTTCACAGGAGGCTAAATGACAACATAAAAACGAAGAGCCCTTTTGGCTAATTCCAGTGTAAATCAAGGCAACAGATCAAACTTTCGACTATTTAATAAGGCTCTAGAGGCCTTGGAGCGAGCTAGGTACTGTGAATACTTACTATCGAGCCCTGACTTTGCCCCTAATCCCCACTTGAGGGACCGTTTGACCTCATTTTATATTTAGTAAGACAAGAGAGCCTGCAGGATCAGCTCAAGGCCTCGGGGTGGGCCGTTTCCAGCCAGTTCTTCGGCTTGGAGGCCCCCCATCCCTGCATCCACACTCCCTCCCACATTAAACAGAACACCTCAGAGCATCCTCTGAACACCGCGGCCGTCCACATCAGGACACCAAGTAGCAGATGGGATCCTTCCAACGCTCAGCCTAACCTCTCCTCTATGCAAATGGAGACTCCTCCACAGATCCAGAAATTGCTTCCCGGAAAAGCAATTTCCTCCTCATTGTCCTCCTGGCTGCGGTGCGACACCCCGCTGTGTGCGGTGGGCCCCAGGCCTGCTTATTCCAGAGAGAGAAGGAAATTGCCAGAACATGCCAGATTCAGGGGCCAGGCTTCAATGGGAGCTGTGTTCCCAAATCCCCGGTTTAGAAATGTTTTCCCTGATGCTGCTTTTCCGACGGTCTGACTACTTACACCCTCCAAGGACCTGGGGCTAGTGCTCTCCAAGCCTCAGTGCCCAGATCCACTTGCTATTGTCAGGATTCAACAATTCTTTCATTCATTACTTTGTTCATTCATTTCCTCTAAATTTGTTCCCAAAGAACCGTAACCTGCCATTCAGGCCCAACCCACTCTTACCCTGGCAATGACTCAAGACAGGAGTTGAATGGCCAGAGTCTACAATGTACCCACACACACCCCCCACGCCAAATTAAAACGCTTTTCTATGTCCACCATTCACCCCAATCTTCAGTCCTGCTTGGACGAAAGCAAATGACAGCGAACTTGAGAAGAGCTAATAAAAACCTGATCTCTTTGATACCATCTTCCTTAATTATTTAATGAAAGGGACGGAAAGCCTGTTTAAAAGCCCTTCCCGTTCCAGTTCTTTTGTTCAAGCTCTCTTAGACTCGGTGACAGGTTGTGGAGTTGAAGGGCAAGAGTGGGTGGGGGGTGGTGCTGCTGAGAGGGTGAAACAGAAAAGATGCTGTGGAGGTGCAGAAAGAAGGGTGATGCAAAGGACCCTTTGTTTAGGAGAAAGCTACACACACATTTTCTTTGCCAACCAAAAATAGTAGAAAAGATACATCTATTAGAGAGCAGGTTTTCTTGGCTTAAGAAAGCCAAGAAAAGGTCAAGTCTAACTTCTAGGAGGTTTGGTTGTACCTGGGACTATAATAAAACGAGCATGGACTTTTGAGTCAGGTTTAAGTACAGCTCTGCCACTTGGGAAAAGTTATTCAACTTCTCTAACCTTCAGTTTCACCCTCTGTAAAAATAGATACAATAGCAACCCATAGGGGTGATTTGAAGATGAAATAATTATAACAAAGCATGTAAGAGCTTAGCAAAGCAGCTGGTACATAGTAAATACACACATACACACAAATGTTTTCTGAAAAATAGAGCACTCAGTAAAGTGAGAAGAAAATCCTCAGAGTGACTTGATGAACTGCCTCTTTAAAAATCAGTTTTGGGAAGCGGACTTGGTCCACTGGTTAGGGCGTCCGTCTACCACATGGGAGGTCCGCGGTTCAAACCCCAGGCCTCCTTGACCCATGTGGAGCTGGCCCATGTGCAGTGCTGATGCATGCAAGGAGTGCCCTGCCACGCAGGGGTGTCCCCCGCATGGAGTAGGGGAGCCCCACGGACAAGGAGTGCGCCCCGTAAGGAGAGCCGCCCAGCGCGAAAGAAAGTGCAGCCTGCCCGGGAATGGCACCGCACACACGGAGAGATGACACAGCAAGATGACGCAACAAAAAGAAACACAGATTCCCGTGCCGCTGACAACAACAGAAGCGGACAAAGAAGACACAGCAAATAGACACAGAGAGCAGACAAAGGGGGGTGAGGAGGGAAGGGGAGAGAAATTAAAATATATATATATAATTTTTTAAAAATCAATTTTATTGAAACATATTCATAAAGCAATCCATCCAAAGTGTGCAATCAATCATATTTGATTTAATCACAGTTATGCATTCATCACTTCAATAGATATTAGAGCATTTTCATTATAATAATACACAGACAAAAACACCTCTACCCCTTCACAGTCACCTCTCAATCGCTCTGTCCTTCCCCTGCCTGCTGAACGGTCCGCACATGGTTTCTGGAGGATTCGTTTCCTTGCTGGACTTTATACCCTGGAACATACATTTGAATTCCTCACATTTATTAATGTAATGAATAGGTACTTAATTAACCCTGGACAGTGAACTCAGCAGATCCTCTGTGTCTTTTCACTGGAGGTCACAGATGCAGGACTCTGGGAAAAGGAAATAAAAGGTGCAGACAGGGAAGTGGATGTGGCTCAAGTGACTGGGCTTCCACCTACCACAGGGGAGGTCCTGGGTTAGGTTCCCGCGGCCTCCTGGACAAGGTGAGCTGGCGCGACAGGCTGAGCGCAACAAAAGACACAAAGAGGAAAGACAGTGAGAGACACAACCAACCAGGGAGCTGAGGTGGCTCAGGTGATTGAGCGCCTCTCTTCCACATGAAAGGTCCTGGGTTCAGTTTCCGGTGCCTCCTAAAAGAGAAGAGGAGAAGACACAGAGAGCAGAGAGCGAGCTCAAACAACGAGGAGGTGCATAAATAAATAAAATAGATCTTAAAAAAAAAGTTAAAAAAGAAAAGGTACAGGCAGAGCTGTGGCATCTGCTCACATGCTTTCTTCCTAAATATGGGAAGTTCCTGGTCTCAGTTGTTGTTCTGTTTTGAAAGAGGAAGTACTGGGCAAAGGGAAAGAGGAGAGGGCTGATGGTGATCAGTCTAGACTGAGGATTCAATAATAGAAGAAGAAACAGGGAGTAGAAAGTAACAGAAGTCTGCTGCCCAGCCCAATTCCCTCATCTCTTTCCTGACTCTTGTGTGTGAGGTAGACTTATTTCAGCAATCTTTTCTGAAGTACCTCCCCAGACGGGACAACACCCAAGTGCTGTGGAAAATAGTAGGATGATTAATTTTATTTAATAACACTTGTACAGAGCTTACTGTGTGCCAGGCACCTTTCTAAGAACTTTATTAACTTGTTGGATCTTCAGAGCAACTCAATGAGATGGGTATTTTATTATCACTATTTTACAGATTGAGGGAACTTTTTTTAAAAAATGATACTGATTTTTTAAAAAATAATTATTTTATTTTTATTATCTATTTCTCTCCAGCCCCTCATTGTTTGCACTTGCTGTGTCTGTTCGTCATCCTTGTTTCTTTAGGAGGCACTGGGAACCGAACCCCAGACCTCTGATGTGGGAGGGAGGCATCTAACAGCTTGAGCCACCTCCATTCTGCTTTGTTGTGTCTCTCATTATGTTTTTCTTCTTATGTCTCTTGTTGTATCATCTTGTTGCATCAGCTTGCTGCACCTGCCCGTTGTGCCAACTTGTTGCCTTCTTTAGGAGGCACCAGAAGTCGAACCAGGGACCTCTCATGTGATACGTAGGAGCCCAATCACTTGAGCATCTAGAGTGTGCCCAGGTTGTGACATCTCTCATAGGTAGTCCTCAGAGCCCTATTAAATAGGGTTATTATTGTTTCCACTTCACAAAGACAGTAAAGATTGTGCCGCTCAGGAGCTTGCTTGCAGTCGCACCGCCTCTAAGCATTCTGAATTCCACCACACCACACTGCTTCCTGGTGCCCGGGACACACTTTCCACCCTAGGGAACACGGGACCACCATGTGCTGTAAGACAGTTACAAGAGCCATCAAGGCAGAGCGAGTATCTCCTGAGTTCTTTCCTGCTCTCCCTTTCCCAGTTTCACTCCCAAATGGATGGCAGCACCCCATGCTGCTATGGGCCGATCGAATTAAGCAGGCAGCTGAAATTTACAGAAAAACTTTAAGGGAGACCCCTGCCCACAAAGTGGTTTCCCGACAGGATACTACCCACTCCACTGCTGCCACGATTTTACCCCCCTGCACCTTCCCTCCCCACCTCCCAGACTTCCCCCACCCTTACTTTTCCTTTATCTCTGAATCCACGTTATGAAAAAAAATAATCAAGGGGGAGCAGATGTAGCTCAGTGGTTGAGTAACTGCTTTCCATGTAGGTTCAAACCCAGATACCTTCTAAAAATAATAATCACCATCTCCAACCTTGAAACGTGATGCTGCCAGGCACATAAAAAGGAAAACTGCCTGGCTTCACTTCCATGAAATATCTAGGAAGAGCAAATTGGTAGAGACAGAAGGTTAATTGGAGGTTACCAGGGGGTGGGAGAAGAGGAAACAGTGGAAGGGGGTGTGGTTGCTTGGTGGGTAGAAAGTAAAAATTTTCCCTCCCCCCCACCTTGACACTGGCTTGAAAACTTAAATAAAATTGATTTTAAAAAGAAAACGAAAAGGGAACCGATGTGGCTGCAGCTGTTGAGCGCCTGCTTCCCACACGGGAGGTCCGGAGTTCGGTTCCTGGTGCCTCCTGAAAGCAACTCAGGGGAGACCTTGTGGCTGAGTGGTTGAGCGCTATCTTTCCACATACGAGGTCCCAGGTTCAATCTCGAGCCCCGTTACCTCAAAAAAAAAAAACCCCACCATCATCCCTGGAAAGGGAAGGATCCCAGTGAGAAAAGCACCCGGAGGAAGGGGGCGTCTGGGTAAGTGGGGAGCCCAGGGCCCCTGACCAGGCAGCAAGGCCAGGGAGTGAGCGGGGACAGCAAATGGCAGCGTGGCTTCCAGTCTGCTTGGGCTCTGGGCTCCCAGGAGCCTCCTCCAGTTTCAGGAACCTGCACTTGGCGTGAAGGGAGGGTGCACAGAGCCTGCGTGGGGCGGGGCGCTCCCTCCCCCCACTCCATCCTCCTCCAGGTGGCAGCCGGAGGTCCCTGGGGTTAGGGCCCCGGCTCTCCCAGGCCTGGCCCTTGTCCTCCAGCTCCTGGACACATGGGTCCTCCCAGGGCAGGACCTGGCGTCGCTTCCACCATCCCTTCTGAAGGCCACCGTAAACCTGCCCGAGCCGGTGAGTGCTGGGTGGAGCCCTGCCGCCTGCCCGAGCCAGGCCTTTTGTTACCTGGAAAAGCTGGGGCACCTGTGGTGTAACTCCCAAGGCAGTCTGACCTCCCCAAGCAGAGGGGTGGAGGCAGCCCAGACCTTTGGGGTGTTCTGGGCAGGGCTGGGAGAGGGAGTCTGGTAATCAAGGTGTGGGGAGGGTGAGCTGGGATCCCAGGAGAAAAGCCCAGCAAGCAGCAGCAGGTGGGGACGGAGCGGTCTGGGACAGTTGCCGAGAATAAGCACTATTGTCTGCCACCGCTTTTCCGTGCCAGCCTGGGCCTGCCACGCTGACCAGGTGGCAAGGGCCAATTGCTGGGCTCCGGAGGAGGCATGCTGAGCTCCGTCCTGCAGGAGGAGATCGCTGCAGTGGCCCTGAGGCTTGAAGGAAGACGGAGGACAGCGGGTGGGGGGGGGGGGTGGCTAGAAAGGAAGCTGGGGGCGGGCAGCAAGTCAGAAGGCAAGAAAAGCCCCGGTGAAGGCTGGGCCAGGCTTGGCAACAGCCCAGCCATCCCCAAGGCCGCCTGCCTGCCGAGATCTCAGCTTGTCGCCTCAAACATCCCAGCCGCTCTCCAGACCCCCAGGGCTGGCTTCCATCGGGAGACACCTCCGCCTGCTCCTTGTTCTCGGTCCCTGGGATGCTTGAGCCGATTGCAGCCACCCAGCTCTGCTCAGCGCCGTGACCCTCTCTGTTTGTCACCCAGCCCCCAAGTGCTATTCTTCCCCAACCAGGAAACTTGTCCTTCTGTTATGCCCCTCAGTGCTCTGAAACCCACACCGTGAAGGCAGAGGGTCGAGCCACGTTAATATCCACACTCTACCCTCGTTTTACCCATAGTGATGTAATCCACCTCCTCCTTTCTCCTTTTGACACTGAGTGTGAGGAACCTATTACCTGAATTAAAGGCCCATTGACAGGGTGCCATGGTTACCTGGAAACAGCCCTGTGGGAAATGTGCCAGAAAAGCAGGCTGATTGGTCTCCGGATTTGAATTCTGGAGTGGTAAGCATGGATCTCTAGTGAGGCGAGAATCCATTTAGGGCAAAGAGGGGAGCCGAGCTCTCTATGTGCTGACGGGAGTTTTTACTCCCAGTCTCCTTCTCTACTAATCTCTAAGGCAAACCTCGGCAATCTATCTTTACCACCCCCCCGCCAAAAGAAAGGAAAAATGAAAGAAGGAAGGAAACAATAGCCATAAGTAATAAGCACGAAAAGAAAAGAAAGAAAAGCAAAAAGAAGGGGGGGGGGGGGAAGCGAGGTGGTGACATTGCCACGTGGTTATAACTCACCTGTTTTCAAGCTGCAGTTTTCACCTGAGAACCAGGCACTTGCACCCGGGGGTGGAAACTAAATCAGGCAGAGGGAAAGGGGCGGGAAAGGAATCGTGGACGAAGCAGTGGGGTTGTATTTCCTGTGACTTGTTTCCCTGCCAAAGAGCACTTGGTGAGACTCTATTCCTTTTTGTTCACGTATGAGGACGTGAACTTGCCCTGCTGCCCTCGTGTGCAGGTTTTTCTTTACCTTTCTTCCTATAATGTCATATAACAACAGGGAGTCAGGCTGCACGCCTGTTTGTGGTTGTTTTTCTTGCAGACAGGACCCACCTGCCTAGCCTAATGCCTTGCACACGATTAATAAATATTCCCAACTTGGAGCATTGCTCCCTGGGCTCCTCTGATTCGGTTTCCCAGGAGTCAAAATCGCCACTGCCACGTCTAATCTTAAAGCTAGTAAAGGAGGAGAGGCGAGTTTCCTCTTCGTTTCCTCCCCTGCCCAGGTTAGGGTGCTGCCAGTCCCGGGACACTCAGCGAAAAGCTACCTCAGTTTCCACCAGACCTTCTAGAAGCAGCCTGCCAAGTCCTACACGACAGCTACTGGACCGGAGGACCGCACCAAAAGGGGGAAAACGAAATATGGGCGCTGATGTCCAAAAAGGCTCTCACAGAAGTTTCTACGGCCGGAAAAGGGCCGCTTATGGAGGATAGGCTTAGCCAATCAGCGTTCGCCCTGGTGACGTAATGCACAGCACACGGGCTGTATTGGTGGGGAAGGTCTTAGGTGGTGACGCAATGCACCGCGCACGCGCTGGATTGGTGGGAAAGGTCTTAGGTGGTGACGCAATGCACCCCGCACGCGCTGGATTGGTGGGAAAGGTCTTCGGTGGTGACGCAATGCACCGCGCACGCGCTGGATTGGTGGGAAAGGTCTTACGTGGTGACGCAATGCACCGCGCACGCGCTGGATTGGTGGGGAAGGTCTTAGGTGGTGACGCAATGCACCCTGCACGCGCTGGATTGGTGGGAAAGGTCTTCGGTGCGGCGAGCGCTAAGTCTCCACGGCAGCTGGGGGAGGGCGGGGGCAGGAATTGTCTGCGGCCTGGTGGAAGGTTCTGCTGAATTCCATCGTGCTCGTATTTCAGAGCTGAGCTTCTGTTTGGCGTTTGTTTTGAAATGGGGGCGATCAGGACACTTTTCCCTGCTGTCCACGGTTGCTGCGCCCTAAACGTCTGCTCTTTGGCTGGGTCTCCCTCAGCAAGCCGACCCGCAGGGCAGCAGTGCCCGACAGCGAGCACCGCACGACGCCACCCCAGGCCCGGCCGTCGAGGGGAAGCCTGGGGGGAAGAAGGTGGAGGAAGTGAGGGCTGGCCGAGCGGGCCCACGTCTCCACCTGATGAGTGCGCAGGCACGCGCGGGCGCTCAGAATAACTCGGCGCTGATTTCCCTGGTTCCAAACGCGTCGTCTGCAGTTCCAGGGCAGTGCCTCCCCCAGAGTCCCTGCTAGTCTGCCAGTCTGGCTGGAATTAGCACACCGAGGTCTGCGCGATCGGGCATCCCCGCTCGTGCAGGCTGGCGCCCCCCAGAGCAGCCTTCTCCACCGCTGTGTCCTTCGGTCACCTGCGTCAAGGGAGCTGGTGGCTCCCGTCCTTAGCCACGAGTGAGAGGCTGTCCTCGACTGGCTCGCTCGCTGTGATTTCAGACGGCTGCGTCTGCCTCCCGTCCGCCTCGCCACTCCCCCACGACCTTTCCCTGCCCCAGCCTCACCCTGGAAACCTCAGAGGCGCTCTGTCGCACTTCACCTCCTCCCATCCCTCCAGTTAATTCCTTTCTCCCAGCTTTCCTCTTTGCCACCGGTTTCCCCAAATATCTGACACTTCGTTATGGCTGTCTCTAACTCTGTTGGTGAGTCATGAATATATTTACGCCCTTCAGCATTGAGCCTCACCTGTATTTACGTATTTTTCTCCCTGTCCCATAGTAGAAACAGCCCTCGGCTTTGATGCCCTGGGGATCAAAATTGGAACAATACTACTAAGATTGCAGGGGTTTTATAAGATTGAGATGCTAAATGGCACAGAGGAGGAGCTTGATAAATATTTGTTGATTCTGAATCCTGGGATGCAAACTCTTTTAGGCTGGCACATTCTCCTACCCCATATATATGTATTGCTCTCTATCTCAGTAAAGTTGAGAAACAAATCTTTATGGCAACTGGGCAGGGCCAGGGCCAGAGTAAGGCAAATGAGGTGCCTATGGTGCAAAATTTAAGGGTTCCTAAGATTTCCTATCTGAAGATAGGATAGGGACATTTCAGTGAATGCCAGTTGACATGCCTTGATCTTTAGGATAGCTTTTTGAGTCTGGGATCCTTAGCAAATGGGCCATTTTGGTCATCAGCTAATGATAATACGGGGAAGCAGATTTGGCCCAATGGATAGGGCATCCACCTGCCACATGGGAGGTCCAAGGTTCAAACCCAGGGCCTCCTTGACCCGTGTGCAGCTGGCCCATGTGCAGTGCTGATGTGCACAAGGAGTGCCCTGCCACGCAGGGATATCCCCCGTGTAGGGGAGCCCCACGCACAAGAAGTGTGCCCCATAAGGAGAGCCACCCAGCACGAAAAAAGTGCAGCCTGTCCAGGAATGGCGCCGCACTCACGGAGAGCTGCCACAGCAAGATGATGCAACAAAAGGCGACACAGATTCCGGGTGCCACTGACAAGAATACAAGTGGACACAGAAGAACGCACAGTGAATGGACACAGAGAGCAGACAACTGGGGGGAGGGGCGAGAAATAAATAAAATGTAAATCTTAAAAAAAAAAACAAAAAGCAAATGACAGTACAGCTGAGAGAACACTGTTTGATAATCACTATCAGCGTCAGAGGACTCAGGCGAGGCGAAGGGGCGTGTGAGCTACTTCAGGGCATATTGTTTTAGCTTCCTGCGCTGTTCAAACACATACCATGCAGTGGATTGACTTAAACAATGGGGACTTATTAGCTCACGGTTTTGAGGTTAGGAGAAATGTCCAGATCAAGGCGGTGCTTTCTTCCTGAAGTCTGGCGTTTCAGGGCTGGCTGCTGGTGACCTTGGCCCTGGGCTCCTCTACCACATGTAACGGACACGGCGCCTGCTCTCTTCTCTTCCACGTTCGATTGCTTTTGGCTTCTTGGGTCCCATGGCTTTCTCTCCTGAATTTCATTCTACTTATAAAGGATTCTAGTTGTAGACTGAAGACCCCTTCCTGACTGAGGTGGGTCACGCTTTTACTGAAGCAACCTTGTTGTAAGGTCCTATTTACTATGGGGTCCCACCCACAGGAATGGATTGAGTTTAAGAACGTGCTTTTCTGGGGGTGCATACAACTTCAAACCACCAAACGGGACCAAGGCAAGAAAAACTGCAGGGGGCACATTGCAGTGCTCATACTTGTCACTGCAAATGTCCTTTCTCCTCCAACCCTTCCTCTTCTTCTTCTGGGAAAGAGATTTCATGGGCATGAGTGGTAGGCGAGACCTCCTAACCCTGACCCCTCCCATCCCTGCTGGCGTCTCCCACTTGGCTGCCAGGAAGCCAGACCACAGGGGCCCAGGCTACGGGGTGCCCTCAGCTCCCAGTTAGCACATCACTGCATGGCATCTGGAAAGAGAATCTTCAGAAAGCTGACAATTCCAGACAAGCCCGGCCCCCCTCCTTACCCCGCTGGCACCTTCTTGCTGAGGTGAGCACCCCTGAAGGCTCATGCCCTGGGCACCTCACTTACTTCATCCTAGTCCTGGCCCTTCACAGTTCCTGGATATGGAGATTTGCACACACTTCTCATTTTTCAATTAGTTTAGGACTTTAAAAAAAAGATTTATTTATTTATTTCCCCTTTCCCTTTTCCCCTCCCCCCGTCCCTGCCCTGCTGTTTTTGCTGTCTGCATCCATTCACTGTGTGATCTTCTGTATCTATTGCTCTTCTCATTTTTCTCCTCTAGGATTCACCGGGATTTGATCCTTGGGACCTCTGATGTGGAGAGAGGTTCCCTGTAAGCTGCGTGACCTCAGTTCCTGGTCTCTGCTGTGCTTCACCTTGACTCTCCACTTCGTCTCTCTTTTTGTTGCATCATCATCTTGCCACGTGACTCACTTGCACAGGCACTGGCTCACCGTGCGGGCACTCAGCTCGCCATGCAGGCACTTGGCTCACCACACAGGCGCGTGCACGCTTTCTCTTATTCTTTTTCACCAGGGGGCCCCAGGGGTCAAACCCGGATCCTCGCATATGGTAGGCAGAACCCCTATCACTTGAGCCACCTCCGCTTTCCTAGTTTAGGACTTTAAAAATGCATCCCTAACCCGTCACATTCTTTGATCCTCCCTGACACCATACTAGAATTCAGAATTGTTGATTACTATTCCAGTACTTTCCCTTCCTACCATACTGTCCCTGAATACTCAAACCCAGTACAAGCAATACATTTAGCTAAAGAGGTAAAGAATTCAGACATCCCTTTAAGTTGTTCTCTGGGTTTTAAAATACCTTTCAAAGGCAGTGGACTTGGCCCAGTGGTTAGGGCGCCCGTCTACCACACGGGAGGTCCACGGTTCAAACCCTGGGCCTCCTTGACCCGTGGGGAGCTGGCCCATGCGCAGTGCTGATGCTCGCAAGGAGTGCCCTGCCACGCAGGGGTGTCCCCCGCGTAGGGGAGCCCCACGTGCAAGGGGTGCGCCCCGTGAGGAGAGCCGCAAAAGAAAGTGTAGCCTGCCCAGGAATGGTGCCGCCCACATGGAGAGCTGACACAACAAGATGACGCAACAAAAGAAACACAGATTCCCATGCCGCTGACAACTACAGAAGCGGACAAAGAAGATGCAGCAAATAGACACAGAGAACAGACAACCAGAGTGGGAGGGGAGATAAATAAATAAATAAATCTTTAAAAATAAAATACCTTTCAAGGAGATAAAACGTGGTGTTTTGAGCTTATACCCAAGGTACCTAATATGTTGATGACAGAAGCTTAGTAAATAGTTTGAACTTGGCCAGTCCTTGTGTTCCTCCCATTCCTGCTTTCTCTTGTGTCAATAAATGACAATACCTGTCCACCGGAACACTGTCATTCCCAGTCGGAAAGGGTGGGTGGAAGGGCCCTGGAGTATTTTCAAGGCCATGTTGGAAGAATTTCTTGAATTCATGTAGAGTGCTGTTAGTAGCTCTGTGTCCAACATCACAGAACTATTTTGCTTCAGGCACTGATACCTGTAGGCCCAATTCTATCCCATTCCCAAGCCAATCCTGACCAAGTTAGGCAAGAGAGAAACAGCCTCCTCTGTCAATCTTTCTGTCATTTTCTCGGAAGTGAGGCTCCAGGCAACCATTTATCGACAAAGGTGCAGTCTCCCTTCCTCCTTCGTTGATGCTGTAGCCCCCTGGCCTGAAATGCTTGAGCTGCTCCCTTTTCCTCATATGTACTCATGTTCTCCTTCTGGAGGTGGCACCTGTTGGGAAGCCCTGCCCTTAATGGACCCCAAACACCATATTTCTTGCCAGAGCCTTCTCTTTGGAAGCTAGACTCTGCTCTTGCCATTCCCCGCCACTCGCTGGAGTCTTGATCCAACCATTCAGATCACCCACCGTGACTCCGCTCCCTGTGCAGTGTCATCCATCCCTGCCGCGTTTCCACGGCCTGCTTCTGCCTGTGTCTACACTGATGCCCAATTCAGGCTTGGGTTTTCCATTCAGGCCTTGGCACACTGGGCTATTCCTGTGGGCCCCCGAGGCTGCTGGCTTGGTTTCCGGTGGCCTGTCTTATCCCTGGCCATTTAAAGCAAATGGGCCCACCCACACATCACAATCTATCTTCTGAGGGCAAGACTCAATTTGCTCGAAGCAAATTGCTCCAATCCCACTCTCATCCCCACCCCATTTTCTTGGCTTTCTGTTCTGACTTTAATTCCTGACTTTGGCAGTGCCCGAATCTGACCTTTGTCCTCCACCCACCCATTTCTGGCCGGCTCACTCTTCTGCCTGGTATCCCTGTTGTCTCAGAGGAAGGGTCCCCATTGCATTCCTAGTGCCTTGGGAATCCTCATTCCTTCTCTCAGCCTGTCTTTGTCCCTGTTGTGTTTCAGGCGTCCATCTCCCTACTCCAGCAATGGTTCGAGACTTCAACTATATTCATGAACATAGTAAATCCCCCAATTTACAGAGCTAGGAGGGAGAATGTGACACCTCCAGTCATTTCTCAGTTTCCTCCTTCTTCACAGCCATACCACTATGGAACTTTTTGTTTGTTTGTTTAAATGTAGCAAGCATACAGCCATATGTTCTGCTGTGTGCGTATTTTTAAAATTCAGTCCTAAATCCTTTTATTTTCTTGCCATCCCGTAAGTTTTAGGTTTTGGTTGAAAAAACTTTATCACCACATGCATATGTGGCAGACAGTGCTCAACAAATATCCCTTATACTTCTCCACATTTCTCAGCCTCCTTTGCAGTCAAGTGAGGACTGTGCACAAGTTCTTACCAATAAACTATGAATGGAAACGTCTTTTCCACTCCTTCTTTTTCCTCTCCTCCCCTACAGTGACCTTGAAAGCTACTTGCTGAGATGGATCCCTGATTAGGTGTCCCCACTGACCTACACTGGACTTTACATGAGTGAGAAATAAACCTTCAGCGTGCTAAGATTTTAGGGTTTATTGTTATCACATCATTGCTTACATTTTTAGTTATTACCCTGACTAAAGCAATGCAAAAACTTTAACCAAGTGTATTAGTTTGCCAAAAGGGTGCTGATGAAAAATACCAGAGAGGTCCGGGGTTCAAACCCAGAGCCTCCTGGCCGTGTGGTGAGCTGGCCCATGCGCAGTGCTGCCTCACGCAAGGAATGCTGTGCCACGCAGGGGTGTCCCTGTGTAGGGGAGCCCCATGCACAAGGAGTGCGCCCCTCAAGGAGAGCCACGCCATGTGAAAAAAGCATAGCCTGCCCAGGAGTGGCACCGCACACACGGAGAGCTGATGCAGCAAGATGACGCAACAAAACAAGACAGAGATTCTGGGTGCTGCTGACAAGAATGCAAGCAGACACAGAAGAACACATACAGCGAATGGACACAGAGAGCAGACAATGGGGGTGGGGGGCAGAGAAATAAATAAAAATCTTAAAAAAAAAAAAAGAAAAATACCAGAAATCTGTTGGCTTTTATAAAGCATAAAAGCTTACAGTTACCAGGACCTGAAGAGTCCAGCTCAGGGATGCTTTCTCACCAAAGGCAGTTGCCCTGTGTTGAGGCAGTTGCTCGGCCTGGTGTCTCCTTGCTGGGCCTCCTCGTCCTCTCGAGGCTCCGTGGGCCCAGCTCCTCGCCCCGCTCAGCCGTGGGCTGGCCTGGGGCTCACCTCGCAGGGTGTCCTGGACCAGTCTCTGGCACAGGGCTGGCTTCTTTCCGGCCTTCTCAGCTGCTCAGCAGCTCTGGGCTCTTCACGAGGTCAGCTGCAAACTCTCCAGGCGAATGGCTCGTCTCTCCTCGGGGTCCCAGGATCAAAAACGACAGAGCTCTCTCTCTTCCCGTGTGTCTTGAGTGACTGAGTGGCCATTTACATCAGCCCACCAAGGGGGCGGGGACTTAAACTGAGCCACGCCCTACTGACGGGGTCGAATCAAAAGTCCTAAGTGGATTTTATCAAGTAAACTTAAATCCTTTGAATTTAATGCGGTCAAAGGGGCTCATACCCAGAGGAATAGAAGAGTTTACAAATAGCATCTTTCCCTTTTTGGAATTCGTAAATAATCTCAAACTGCCACTCCAAATGTGAGCTTTCTTCCTGCTTCTGCCACCACCCAAGAATTTCTTTTTAAAGAGCTTTTTGAATTTATATGAATGTGTTTATTATAGAAAACAGCAAAATACAGATAAAGAAAAGGGAAGAGAGTGAAAACTACCCATAAGCCTATCGGCCAAAGAGAACTGCTGTTAACATTTTGGAATCTATGCTTCCTGTTTGTTCTACACATAGACACACATATTTACATATTGTTTTGGAGTCTGCTTTTTCATTTGAAAAAAAATATCCTGTGCATTTTTCCAAGCAGTAAATATTATTCTAGACCACAGTCTTTAATCACTTCAAGTACTGCATTATGGCTGTATCATGCTTTATATATTGTAAGGTAGCCCACTGTCTTCCCTCCCTAAATTGCTTCAGCAACATTTCTGCTCCTTGTCTACATTTTTACCCCTCACTCTCCCCTCCCACTCACAAACTGAGGCTTCATAATCTAAATTTATAGAATGCAAATGAGATAGTCCAAAAATCATTAAAGTGACCATGACATTCACAATATGATATTTTTGGATGAAGAAGAAAGACACAAAGTTTTCGCAATGCAGTCAACCCCTAATTATTATTGTTGTTGTTTTATTTTTTTTAAGATTTGTTTTATTTATTTCTGCCCCCTCCCCGCCTCGTTGTCTGTCCTCGCCATCTGCTTTTTGTGTCTGTTCATTGTGTGCCAGAGCCTTCTCTGTGTCGCTCATCTTCTTTTTAAGAGGCACCAGGTACCAAACCAGGAACCTCCCATGTGGGAGGGAGGTGCCCAATCACTTGAACCACCTCCGCTCCCTGCTTGTTGTGTCTCTCATTTTGTTTCCTCATTCATCTCTCCATTGCATCATCTCGTTGCGTCATCTTATTGCGTCAGTTTGCCACACCAGCCCATTACGTCACCTCACCATCTAGCTCTTCATCTTTAGGAGGCACCAAGAACCAAAACTGGTACCTCCTATGTGGCAAGTGCGCACCCAGCTGCTTGAGCCACATCCACTTCCCTATATTTTTTTCCTATATGCTTGGGAAATCTTAGTTTTTATTCTCTGAGTAGAAATAACTGGCTCAGAGAGGGCAGGGGAGATGGCAGGGTAGTAGCAAGAGAAAGCTTTTTAGTTAGGATTAGGTGTGGCTGCAAGAAGCAAGAACAACAACAAACTCAAAATAATATTAGGCTAAATAAGACAAGTTCATTTCACTCTCAAACGAGAGTCTGGAGGTAGGTGGTCCCATATGGCACTCCATGGAATATCATGGGCCCAGACTCCTTTGACTTGTTCCCCTGGCATTTTTTCCAATCCTAGACACATTACAAGGTCCAAAGAATTGCTTCGACACTCGTCTTCACATCTATATTCCACCCAGAGGAGAGGATATAAAGGAAAGAGAAGAAAATGCCACCCTCTTAAAATGTATTTTTGGACATTGAATATGTCATTTATGCAAAGTCACTTGGCCATATCAAGGTGCAAAGAAGGCTTGGAAATGTAGTCTTTATCCTTTTTTTAAAAAAAGATTTATTTATCTACCACCTCCCTGTTGTCTGCTCTCTGTGTCCATTCACCGTGTGTTCTTCTGTGTCTGCTCGTATTCTCATTAGGTGGCTCTAGGACCCGATCCTGAGACCTTCCAGAGTGGGAGAGAGGCGATCATTCTCTTGCACCACCTTAGCTCTCTGGTCTGCTGCATCTCTTATTATCGCTCTTCTGTGTCTCTTTTTTAAAATTTCTCTCCCTTTCTCCCTGCCCCAGTTGTCTGCTCTCTGTGTCCATTCGTTGTGTGTTCTTCTGTGACTGCTTCTATCCTTATCAGGGGCGTGGGGAATCTGTGTCTCTTTTTGTTGCGTCATCTTGCTGCGCCGGCTCTCACCGTAGGCCAGCACTCCTGTGCAGGGCAGCAAGCCTGCATGGGGTAGCACTCCGCTAGGCCAGCGCTCTGTGTGGGCCAGCTTGCCACATGGGCCAGCTTGCCTTCACCAGGAGGCCCTGGGCATCGAACCCTGAACCTCCCATATGGTAGACGGGAGCCCAAGTGCTTGGGCCACATCTGCTTCCCTGTAGTCTTTGTTCTGAGTGGCCAAGTGCCCAGATAAAAGTTGTGGATACTGGGAAACGGACTTGGCCCAGTGGTTAGGGCATCCGTCTACCACATGGGAGGTCCAAGGTTCAAACCCTGGGCCTCCTTGACCCGTGTGGAGCTGGCCCATGCGCAGTGCTGATGCGTGCAAGGAGTGCCATACCACGCAGGGGTGTCCCCCCCGTGGGGGAGCCCCACGCGCAATGAGTGCGCCCGTAGGGAGAGCTGCCCAGCGCAAAGGAGAGTGCAGCCTACCCAGGAATGGCGCCGCCCACACGTCCCGTGCTGCTGACGACAACAGAGGCGGACAAAGAAACAAGATCCAGCAGGTGGACACAGAGAACAGACAACCGGGGGAGGGGGGTATTTAAATAAATAAATAAATCTTTAAAAAAAAAAAAGTTGTGGATACTATCGCTATAGAAGAAGGGGAGAATGGATACTGAGGACAACCAGGTATCTCTGCCATAAGAGCCACCACAAGATTTGTAAAGGTCAAAATTTTCAAAAGGAAATAATCCAATCATAGATAGTTTTGTTGAATGTAACTATAAAACTGAAGCTCCTGATGGAGAGGGATTTGACAAAAGGAAAGTATCTATTACCATAAAATGTAATCAAATTCTCACAATGAACAGACAGACTAAGTAAATATACATTCAGTTCCTTGGTCCCTGCTGGATTTCTGAAATCAACCAGTGCCTTGATCCCTGCTGGATTTCTGAAATCAGCCAACTCCTTTTGAATGAACATGTGCTAAAGGAAAGAACAACTGATAACCCCTTGAGCATCTTAGTTTGCATGTGGTTCCATCCGAATGGTGCTGGAGCACACGTCGGAAGCTGAAAGCAGCAGATTCCACAGCACAGCTAGGTCTTATTCTCAAATCCTCGATGGAAGGAAATGAGAATAGGCTGGCTATATGAGAAAGAATCCAGAACCTTCTGTTTTAGTTTGTGTAGCAGTTTGATATAATTGATGGATTCCAAAAAGAAATATTGGGTTATGCTTGTAATCTGATCTGTACCGGGGCATGTTTGAGCTATGATTAGGGCATTGAGTCCCCACCCACCAAGGAGTGTGGACTCACAGATAACAGGCATAGCGAAGAACAGAGCGGAGGGCTTTTAATGTTGGAGTTTTGATTTTGGAGTTTGACGCTGAAGACTTGAACTGGAGCCCTGGGAAGTCAGCACGCAGAGGAAAGAGAAGCCAGCCCCAGGAAGGAAGGAACCTTGAAGCCAGAGTAAAGCAAGCCCCAGGAACGTAGGAACCCAGGAAGCCTGAACCCTCGCAGACGTCGGCAGCCATCTTGCTCCACATAGACTTGGGTGAGGGAAGGAACTTGTGCTTCATGGCCTGGTATCTGGAAGCTCCTACCCCACATAAATACCCTTTATAAAAACCAACCCATTTTTGGTATTTTGTATCAGCACCGCTTTTGGTTAACTAATACAGTTTGCTAAGAGCTGCCAAAAGCAAAATACCACGAAGGGACTGACTTTTACAATGGGGATACTAGGTTGCAAGCTTACAGTTCTCAGGCCATGAAAGTGTCCAAACCAAGGCATCACTGGGTGATGCTTTCTGCCCTAAGACTGGCACACAGAGGCATCTGCTGGGCTCTCCCTTCTCTTCAGGCTCTTGTTGCTCTAGCTTCTGGCTCCTTCTCTCCCAGCTTCCATTGATTTCAGCTCCTTGCTCCGCTGGCTTTGTCTCTCTGCTCCTGTGGATTTTCCTCTCTGTGCTTCTGTTTGTTTCTCTCTGTGCCTCTCTCTCCATATTCATTCAGTTTATAAAGGACTCCAGAAAGAGGATTACGACCCACCCAGGGCCACACCCCACTGAATTCACCTAATCAAAAGGCCCCACCCACAGGAATGGATGAGCTCTAAGGACATGATTTTCTGTCCACACCTTCACCCGCCATGCCTTTGCTCTTCTTGCTTCTACTACCCAGGACCCCCCAACTCTTCTCTGTATGAAGAAATGCTGCTCCTTTCATTCTTCAAGGGACTGTTCAAATCTTTGTCTCTCAAGACGCCTTTCCTTGACTCCTTGGTTCTGTGGTCCATTCGATCATCCATTCTGAGTCTATCACATGCCAGGAACAGGAGGAGGCGCCAGGGGACCCAGCAGTGAATGAGACGGAGTCTGAGCCCTCCAACTGCATATGCCTTAGTTAGAGTGGCTAGTGGAGCACTCCCCACAAGGGGCTTGACTGTCTGTTCAGAAGGCTAGAGAGCTTCTAGGGGGCAGAAACTCAGGGCTTTATTTAGCAGATTCTTACAGGGCTCTTCCTAAAGCCATAGGCACCATCCTATAGACCCTTTTAACTCTTATAACAAGCCCATGAGTTAAGTACTCATTATCATCCCATTTTACAAAAGAATAAACTGAAGCACAGAGTTTAAGTAACTTGCCCAAGGTCACACAGCTTGTAAATGGTGAAACTAAAATGGAATCCAGACAGTTTGGGTCTAGTGAATGTGCTTAACTAATAGACAACATTTTATTATTAGTCATCCCAGCATTTAATATCATGCCTGGAATATGGTAGGCAGTCAATAAATGTGTATTGAACAGAAATGACCCACCTGCTCAACAGTGGGCAAGTTAACCAATCTGGGCCATGATTTCTACAAAGACTTTTTTAAAAAGAAGTTGGACTGGAAAACCTCTAAATCCCTAAAAATTCTGGACTATGAAATTATACATTTCCCCTCCGTTCACCTACTAAGCTTTAAATTTCAGTCTGGATGAGACTGTGGGGGGTCATCTGATAGACTCCTGGCCTTCTGTCTACAGCTGATAGGAGAGAATTCTTTTGGCTTATCAGCGTCCTATCTTTTTGAAGGCAAGGGCATGATTCATGTATTTTATGAATAATGTGCTGTAGCAGGATGGTTAGTGTGTCTTAAAAATTCTTTCTTAGGGTGGAGAGGTCAAGGGATTTCCTCTTGTATAGACAGTCATTTTGTAGCAAATAATATTCTGATCGCTTTTTACTTCAGTTTTAAGAGCCCTCAGATTATGCTCTTCGCTGCTTGTGTACTCATAATAGAGGGAACACTCACTGCTTCCTAGAGCTCCAGTTGTGTCAGTTTGGCTACAAGCAGTTTATTGCCCCAGTAGACCGCTCTGCATCACTCTTGGATTGCACAACGGCACGGCGGCACTCCCCAAGTACCCATGGGTAGAGTGCCAGGTTTTTGGCCAAGTGCCAGCACATTCCCCATGATCTGACCAAATGCCAGCGGAGGCCATTACTCTTTGGCCAGCCTCCTTCTCCCCGCAGGGTCAGTTGGCTCCTCCGGCCCTCACACCCGTGCTGCTGCTGACCGCTGAACCGGCAGGCCTCCCTGCTCTGCTGAGCTCGGTTAACACCGGTGGGGGTTAGATTTAGTGCTGTTACATAGTGGAGTAGGGTAGAGAGTACAGTGTATAGTGTAGCATATACATTAAGTATAGTATAGTATGTAGAATTATGTAGTGTATAGTGTATAGTATAGTATAGAATATAGTATAGTACAATATAATACAGTGTATAGTATAGTGCAGTATAGTATAGTATATAGTAATATAGTATATTATAGTATAGCATCTTGTAGTATAATATAGTATAGAATAGGGAAACGGACTTTGGCCCAGTGGTTAGGGCGTCCGTCTACCACATGGGAGGCCCGCGGTTCAAGCCCCGGGCCTCCTTGACCCATGTGGAACTGGCCCATGCGCAGTGCTGATGCGCGCAAGGAGTGCCGCACCACGCAGGGTGTCCCCCGCGTAGGGGAGCCCCACGCGCAAGGAGTGCACCCATAAGGAGAGCCGCCCAGCGCGAAGGAGGGAGCAGCCTGCCGAGGAATGGCGCCGCCCACACTTCCCGTGCCGCTGACGACAACAGAAGTGGACAAAGAAACAAGAAACAAGACGCAGCAAAAAGACACAGAAAACAGACAACAGGGGGAGGGGAGGGGAATTAAATAAATAAAAATAAATCTTTAAAAAAATATATATATATAGTATAGAATAATTGTTAGCATTGTTTTTCCTGTAGGACTGCAGTCAACAGGAAGCAGGAGTGTATCTCTTTACATTTGAGGATTTACCATAGCATCTAAAGCTTTGACTATTGGCTTGACTCTGAAAGTCCAAAATGATGTAATAATTCATCATTTTGCTGAGGCAGGATTTGAACGCAGGCACTGTGAGGTTGGCACCGAGGTCAGGGTGGGCTCCCTCGCCAGCCAGCGAGTCCAGTCAACCAGCTAGCAGCATCGGGGGTGTGGCTCCGTCTGGGCATTCAAGATAGGATCTACTTTACTTTTCTCAACAACCTAGTGGGGCTCATATTATCATCCCCAGGTTATGCAAGAATTATATTCTCTGGTGTTATTCACACATTTAAAAATATTTGGAGAGGGAAGCAGATTTGGCTTAACTGATAGAGCGTCCGCCTACTATATGGATGGTCCAGGGTTCGATACGCAGGGCCTCCTGGCCCATGTGGTGAGCTGGCCCATGCGCAGTGCTGATGCACGCAAGGAGTGCCCAGCCACGCAGGGGTGTCCCCCGCATAGGGGAGTCCCATGTGCAAAGAGTGCACCCCATAAGGAGAGACGCCCAGCGCAAAAAAAGTGTAGCCTGCCCAGGAGTGGTGCCACACAGAAGGAGAGCTGATGCAGCAAGATGATGCAACAAAAACGTGACACAGATTCCATGTGTCACTGACAAGAATACAAGGGAACACAGAAGAACACACAGCGAATGGACACAGAGAGCAGACAACTGGGGGCAGTGGGGAAGATAGATTTAAAAAAAAACTTTAAAAAAAATTTTTTTGGAGACCTAAGACTATATCCTCTCCCTCAAAGGTTTATTTTGTGGGCGGGGAGGGCTGGGGGGTAACCTCATTTACAGAGAGGTGAGCTCGTGGCACACTATTGTCATCGGTCTATGCAGACCATTCTTGGTAGGTGGCTGCATTTCTTCCTTCATCCCAATCTCCCTTCATTCTCTTCTTTCATTGTGATAACATATATATAACACAAAAACCATGCTTTAACCAGTTTTAAGTTTAAAATTCCGTGTTATTATTTACACTCACAATGTTGTGCTGCCATCACCACCATCCATTACCAAAACTTTGCAATCAACCTTGTTGATTCTGTAACTCAAGTATTAACTCCCCACTCCCTACCCCTACCCAGCCCTGGCAACCTATACTCCAGATTCTGACTTTGAGTTTGCTTTTTCTCATTATTTTATATCATTGAGGTCATACAATATTTGTCTTTTCGTCTCTGGCTTATTTCACACAACAGAATGTGTTGAAGGTTCATCCATGTTGTCGCATGTATCAGAGCTTCATTCCTTTTTTACAGCTGAATGCTATTCCATTGTATGCACATATCCCATTTTATTTATACATGCATCAGTTGATGGACACTTGGATTGCTTGCTTTCAGCAGTTGTGAATAATGCCACTGTGGACAGTGGTGTTCAAATATCTGTTCAAGTCCCTGCTTTCAATTATTTTGGGTATATACCTAGTAGCAGGATTGCCAGGTCATCTGGTAATTCCATACTTTCAGAAGACCTGTCTCAGAACTTTTAAAAAGTTTTAATTCTTGCCCTGTCCCCCAAGACGGCTCCACTGTCTGTCTGCTCATTGTCTGCTCATCTTCTTTAGGAGGCACCGGGAATTGAACTGGGACCTCCCATGTGGGAGGCAGGCACCCAACTGCTTGAGTCACATCTGCTCCCTATCTTAGAACTTTTAAACTACATACATGACATTGGTGTTTACAGCTCATTTCCTTTTTATTTCTTTTTTTAAAAGATTTATTTATTTATTTCTCTCCTCCCCTCCCCGCCCCCGGTTGTCTGCTCTCTGTGTCCATTTGCTGTGTGTTCTTCTGTGACTGCTTCCATCCTTATCAGCGGCAGCAGGAATCTGTGTTTCTTTTCGTTGCATCATCTTGCTGTGTCAGCTCTCCGTGTGTGCGGCGCCATTCCTGGGCAGGCTGCACTTTCTTTCGCGCTGGGCGGCTCTCCTTACGGGGCGCACTCCTTGCGCGTGGGGCTCCCCTACGCGGGGGACACCCCTGCGTGGCAGGGCACTCCTTGCGCGCATCAGCACTGCGCATGGGCCAGCTCCACATGGGTCAAGGAGGCCCGGGGTTTGAACCGCAGACCTCCCATATGGTAGACGGACGCCCTAACCACTGGGCCAAGTCCACTTCCCTCAAAATAATATGTTAAATATCCATCCATTTTGCTAAATGGTCAGTGCTTCAATCTGCAGTATATTATTCCAGGGTCTACACTCTCTACCTTTTAGTTATCCGTTCCCCTAATTATGAACACCAGGATAATATGTGTGTGTGTGTGTGTGTGTGTGTGTACGTGTGTGTCCCAAGTGTGGGACGGATGTGTCATGCATAGCGCATATGGATACCTCATTTCCCTAAGGACTGCCAGATGGCCTTCCAAATGGCTGTACCTGTTTAGACTCCCACCAGCAGTACGTTCCACATCCTTGATATTTGATTTGATTTACTGATTATCTTACGTCTTTGGGTGGTTCACCAAGCCCGATGAATTACCTCTCTTATTCTGGTCTCTTCTCCTTCCCTGTGCTCCTTATTCACTTCGGATTGCTTCCGACACTGCCAGGGAAAACTTTTCCTCTGAACCGTCTCCCTGAACAGCTTCCTTCCTTTTGATCAGCGTTTTCACCATGCCTCAACGTCACATTCTCATTACTCTCTGCTCTACGCACCCAAATCCTTCCCAGTTCGTGAGGTTCAGTTGAGGACCCAGCTCCTTCACGAAACCCTTTCTAATTACTCCAGCCCACACTTTCTGACCATATGTCTCACATTTGGGGGATTTCTTTATATTCACTTGAACTCTCTATTACTTTTTATATTGTTTCCAAAAAGAGAGACCAGGCAAATGCAATGTGTAACACTTGAGTTTGGCTAATGCTTCTAGGGGCTCCCTAGTTTCGTGCTCCAGCCTTCACGTGACACATTCTCCCTCAACACCTGTGGGAAGGTCAGCCGTGTGGACCAGGAAGTCTCACCATTACGTCAAGTCGATCTTCACGCAGGTTTATAGAAACGCTTAACTAATGGAAGAAACATGTAACATCGTATCTGCGATTAATGTGTCCAGGCTGACTTGCAAAATCTCCCTCTCCCTGGTCATACACATCCTTGTTGACACAGAATTTACGGAGTTAAAAAGCGAAAGGTAGGGAAGTGGATGTGACTCAAGCTGTTGGGTGCCCGCCTACCACACGGGAGGTCTGGGTTTGTTTCCTGGTGCCTCCTAAAGAAGACGAGCTGGTGTGGCAAGAGGATGCAACAAGATGATACAATGAAGAGACACAATGAGGAAATACAATTAATGACTCAAGAGGGGAGCAGAAAGAGCTCAAGCAATTGGGTGTCTCTCTCCCTCATGGGAGGTCCCAGGTTTTATTCCTGGTGCCTCCTAAAAGGAAGATGAGCACACAACAAATGGACACAGAGAGCAGACAACGATCACAAACAATGCCGAGGGGGTAGAGGGAGGAGAAATAAATAAATAAAATAAGTCTTTAAAAAAAAAAGCATGAGATCCCATGAGCATCTGTGAAACTCTACTGAGCTTTGGCCTGTTCCCAGCTGGTGCTGTAATCACCGATCTTTCAGAGGCGCTGGCTCATTCCCTGAACCACTAAGCTTCCCAGGGAAGGATGGGCTTCTTTTTCTACTTCTTTCCAATAGTCCAGCCAACCAATTAAAGGAATTGGGCGAAATACCTTCTCCCACAATATACTATTTTGCATTCTTAGTTCTCACATAAAAAAATTACATTGTAATAGAAATTACTGCTTGCTTACTCAAAATTCATTTTCCCTTCCTTCCAACAATCAGAACATTGGCAGTGTTTGGGATGGCATGGGTCTAGCTATGCAATTACACTGACAGCCTGATGTTCATGTGCTGGCCATTGCCCTTGAAAGAAAAGTTACTGTGTGAAACCTGCAGGGATGTTCTTTAAAGGGAAGTAACTCAGGTGGTACCCATCCTTTCCTTTCCTCCTCTTCCTGCACCCATGAGGTCCCGTTGCCCGGGGGTAGGGGTGGGACAGGTGCCATTTTGGTATCAAGAAGATGAAGGAAGCATCCTCGAAGGGGGACTGAGCAGAGAGACAGGGGGAGTCAGGCTTTCTGATGACATCCTGGAGCTACCAGACCAACCCAGGACTATCTACCTCTGGGTGCTTCATAACGGAAGAGAAATGAAAACCTCTATTTTGTTGAACCCTGCTTTTTGTGTGTTTCCTACTGCACGCAGTCAAATGCAAATCCTGATGATTGTTTTTGTGTTTCTGCTGAATGTCTTCTCCTTAAGAATCTTGCACTGGCTCAAAGGCAGCTGGCAGGGAAACATCTGATTATCCTTAAGGGGAGGCCAGCTGCCCCCAGGTCAGACCTCCGGTGTCCACATACCAAGCTGTGCACCCTGACGTTCTCTTTCATCTCACGCGTTTTCTGTGGGTGATGTAGGAAGTCTAAGCCTAATGCTTTGGAGATTTGTGGGCAGACCTTTCTTCCTTGTGGGTGGAGATTTCCTCCATTGAAAAAGTCTAAAAGTGCCAGATACTTGCTTTCTTTTTTTTCTTTTTTTAAAGATTTATTCTATTCATTCATTCCCCCCTCCCCCTTGCTGTCTGCTCTCTGCTGTGTCCATTTGCTGTGTGCTCTCTGTGTCTGCCCATCCCCCTCCAGGAGGCACTGGGAACCAAACCTGGGACCTGCCATGTGGGAGAGAGGTGCCCAGTTGCCTGAGTCTCCTCCCTTCCCTGCCTTGCTGTCTCTCCCATCGTGTTTCCTCCCTGTGTCTCTTACTGCATCATCTTCTTGTGTCAGCTCACCATGCCAGTTCGCTGTTTTGTTCCTCTTCTCCAGGAGATACCAGGAATTGAACCCAGGACCTCCTGTACGGTAGGCAGGAGCTCAATCACTCAAGCCACACCGCTTTCCCAAGACACTTGCTTGCTTTTTTTCCTTTTTTAGATTTATTTTACTTATTTCTCTCCCCTTCCCACCCCTGTTGTCTGCTCTCTATGTCCATTTGCTGTGTGTTCTTCTGCATCCGCTTGCATTATCTGGTGGCACTGGGAAACTGCGTCTCTTTTTTGTTGCATCATCTTGCTGCATCAGCTCTCCATGTGTGTGGCGCCACTCCTGGGTGTGCTGCACTTTTTTCACGCGGGGCGGCTCTCCTTACAGGGCGTACTCCTTGTGTATGGGGCTCCCCTATGCAGGGGCGTCCCTGCGTAGCACAACACTCCTTGTGCGCATCAGCACATGGGCCAGCTCACCACATGGGTCAGGAGGCCCTGGGTTTGAAGCCTCCATATGGTAGTTGAGCCATGTCTGCTTCCTGATACTCGCTGTCTTAACCTCCCTTGCAGCAAGGGTATGGACACGTGACCCGATCCTGTCCAAAGGGACTCGGGAGGGCACATGGAAATGATGCTGAGTCATCCCGTGATCGCAGACATGGTGGGGATTTGAGAGACACTGACGGGGAGTGCCAGGGCCCTTGTTGTGGCTCTGAGTCCTCGCGCCATCAGGACCCTAGCCTGCCTGGGAACAGCAGGCTTATTGTTCATACCACTTTTGTGGATACTCTGTTTCTGGCTCTTGGAAACACTCTGATCTAGGCGTGTCGAGTAGGACAGGTGCCCGAGCACCTCAGCTCTCAGCCAAGCCGCTCCCTGGACAACCTGTTCTGCTGGTCATTCAGCACGCCCGGGCAGGTCTGAATCTGAAAGGAGAATGCTTTAGGCTTTATGCTGTGGCTCCTACTTCACCAGCTCAGGGTAATTCTCATTTTAATTCTTGATTTTTTGTATTGCAAATTTTAGTACAGTATCACTATATGATATGCTGTTTCCTCTTTAAGTAGTAAAACAGCTTTTTTAATTGACGAAAAGAATTACCAGGAGAACCTGATTTTTAGGGGAAAAAATCAATATTCAACAAAAAATACACAAATGTATATGTTTTATAGAGAGAGTCAAACACACTCCTTAAATTTTATCACCTAGTTAGAATATATGAAAATAATTTGCAAGTTTTTAGGGACAATCAGCATTCAAGTGAGACACCAAAGGATAAATAAATATTTTTATTTCCTACAAAGTAACATTAACTTATTTCCTTTGGTATAGTTTAATTTATCTCCAGATGAGATACTTGCTTCTAGTCTCATCAAGTGGTATTAATTTATGTCGTAAATCAGGCAGGTATTGTAGGAGTGATAGGCTGAATATTTAAAATTTCTGTTCAAACCTTCAAGATATATGTGAATTTAATTTTTTCCTCGATCTCGTTTCATATAATGGTAGGACTGGTTCTTAGGTGCTCAGCTCTAAAGTAAACAACTCCAGCTTTCATCTACCCGTACAAAACCCTTGAATGAAAAGTGAAAATTCCAGCCAATCATCAGCATGGTTTCGTTTTTTTATAGGCAGCCATTGGAATAACTGAACTTTTTCCTTTTCACAGATATTTTGGCAAGGTAGAGATATGGTCTTAGCTTGTTTTTGTTTTTGCTTTTTCTCCTGAAGAAGATACCAAAGGACCAAAAGGAAATCTCTGACTTGTTATAACTAGGGTAAATGAACTTATATCTTTGTGTCCTACAGCCACACATGGTTACCAAAAACATTATGCTTCCTGAAGTTTGAAGTGGTATTCCAAGAGGAAAAACTGCTAACTAGAGATTTGGGTATTATTTTTTAGAAGAGATTAATTTAATAGGGAAATAATGGGTTGGACCAGGATTTGGGGGAAATCAGAAGGAAACAAACCCTGCTCTCAATAAGAGCTGGATAAGTTCTTTGTGGTGCTCAGAGCCCCCTCCAGTCCACTCCTTGATTGTTGTTCTATTGGCAAGAAAGCCAGGGAGGTGGTGGGTGACTGGTACATCTACCCTAAGCCCAGCAGCGACCCTGCCGCTATTCAACGAGGAAGAGGAGCTTAGGATGGAAACCTCAGAAGAAGAGGACCTGCGACTGGAGAACAGTAACCACGGGACCACAGCAGAAAGAGATCTGAGGAGCCCACCATCTCAATTTCCCCAAATGATAACACTCAGAGTTTTGTAATGACAGCTTCTGGCCGAATCTGGATGAAACACCAGGTCTCCTGCTTCTTTCAGTTTAGTGCTTTAGAGAGACAGAGAGAGAGAGATGCTGCAACTCTGTATATCAATGTTGTGTAGGAATCTGCTGGTAAGACAAAGGAACACAGAAAGGGCTTTGCTACAGGTCTCCAAATCTAAGAAAAGACTTCACCCAAAGCGCCCAAATTCTCCCAGGTAACAGTCTCACTTGGATGAGCTGGACTCCTACAAACAGCACGATCATTGGAAGAAATTGCCGTTCACGCCAACCCACCTTCCAGCCTGGCCCACAGTATGGAAAGACAAAGAACTGGGCTCAAGGGGAGCCGAAGCAGAGCATGAGTCAGGACGCTGGGAACTGGCAGGATTGGGTGTAGGGAAGGGGAGAGAGAGCCCTGCCCAGGTATGTTTACCGGAGGAGTTAGGAAGGAGAGGCGAGCCAGCTTGCTTGATGGCAGCAAGTCGGAGAGAGACACCTGACTTTCTAAGTGTCAAAGCATTTCAAAGCGGGGACCCCCAGTAAAAAAAAAAAAAAAAAAAAGAGATGTCAGCCTTTCACCAAGAATGTGAGACATGCTCCTTCTCCTGTTTGTCATACACTTTGTTTTAATAGGTAGGGTGAGTTGCCCTTCTAATGGCTTTGTTTTGTTTTATTTTGTTTTTCAGATATTGCAGAGCTGCTCAAAAGGTTTTTCTTTCAATGAACTTTAGAATTTTCATAAAAATAATCTCAAAGATGTGGGACCTGTGAGGCATGAACCAGTTTATTTTCAAATCAAACTTGGCCATTTATGCTCATAACTCTTTGTTAAATTGCTTATATAGATTTAATTTTTCAAATGATCTCTGAATCAATTTTAATAGCTTATTGGTTTCCTCATTAACTAATGAGTTAAAGAAAACATTTAACTTAGTTATTTCACCTTTCTGAAAAATTGTTGGTTAACAGAATCATTTTTTCCCAGTACCCCTCCAAAATATATCCTGTTGGGTTTTGATTGGAATTGCATTCCATTTACAGATTTATTGGCAGAGAATCAACATTCTTACAATACGGAGATTTCCTACTTAAGGGTTTTATGGTTTCCTTCATTTAAATACTACCCATTTATTGTTCAGTTTAACCTTGGGTAATTTATGTTTTTGTTGTTGTTAGTAGAAATTGTTTCCGTTTTGATTTTCTAACTGGCAATTTCTTGAATATAAGAAACCTGTTGTTGTATATACTTATTCCATAACCTACCATCTTACTGAGTTCACTTAATTATTTTTAATGGTTTTTTTCCCTGGGTATACAATAATATTATAATCAAATAATGATACTTGCTGCACCCCCTTGCCAATATTTATCATTCTTATTTTATTCTCACAAAGCACATTCAGGGCAGTCTTGAGTAACAGAAGGAATGGTGACACTTTTGTCTCACATAACCTCACCATATTATGTGATGCATCATGTGGGATGCAATTTTCAAAAGGCACTAGAGAAGCAAAGTGCCTGTTTAGGTAGTTCCATCCCTCTTTTTCACTCAGCAACCTTCTCCAGCCAATATACCTCCCACCTTAAATTCTCTGTGTTGAAGGCAGGTAAGGCCCTGCCTTTGATAGCCACATGTCAATGTACCAGCTTTTTTGTTTTAATTGTTTTAATCATCTCCACATATAGCAATTGGAATGTTCTCTGAATTAACCCGGCACCTCAAAAATATAAATAGCTATTGATAGCTGCTTTGAGACAGCAAAGAAGGTGTTTTATAAAGTTGGAGGAAGGGAAGCGGATTTGGCTCAACGGATAGAACGTCCACCTACCACATGGGAGGTCCACGGTTCAAACCCCGGGCCTCCTTGACCGTGTGGAGCTGGCCCACGAGCAGTGCTGATGCGCGCAAGGAGTGCCTTGCCATGTAGGGGTGCCCCTGCATAGGGGAGGCCCACGTGCAAAGAGTGCGCCCCGTGAGGAGAGCCGCCCAGCACGAAAAAAGTGCAGCCTGCACAAGAATGGTGCCGCACCCACCCAGAGCTGACACAACAAGATGATGCAATAAAAAGAAACACAGATTCCCGGTGCCACTGGTAAGGATAGAAGCGGTCACAGAAGAACACACAGCAAATGGACACAGAAAGCAGACAACTGGGGGGGGTGAGGGGGGTGGGGAGAGAAATAAATAAAAAATAAATCTTTAAAGAAAATAAAAATAAAAAATAAAGTTGGAGATGAGCTTAGAGGAGGGCTTGGACCAGCAGACTCCAACCCCTGGCTCTTTCTCCGAGGGGCCCCATAACACAAGGCGCTCCTGTTCGTGCCCATGGCCTCGGCCGTTGCCTGGTCCCTGCCGAGGGCCAGGCCTCCCTGTCGGCTCCGCGTAGCTGGAAGCTGAATGCACAATACTTCTCTGTGCCTCTTGCCCATGGAGCAGACTTGTCTGCCCCAGATCACACTTGAATAGATGAAAAGAATCCATTTGCACCTTGGCCCGAAGCCTGCCGGGGAGGCCACAAAGGCGCTGGCCGCCAAGCTGGAGTGGAAGGGCAGCAGAGAGGGACGAGAAGGTTCAGGGAATGCTAAGACCGTTTCCGGCGTGTGTCGAGTCCGAGTAATTTGGATGGCCCCTTTACTCTCATTTGGAGACATGAAAAGGGCAGAGAGGCCAAGGGCGGCCTCCCGTGGTTTCACGGGTATCCTGTCTTCCAAGGTCTCCCTTCCGAAGATGGGATGCTGGGAGATGAGAAGACATTTCCTGAGCAAGACCGATTTCCCCCTGGAGGCTGGTCCAGTAATTCCAGAGTTTCACTTGCTAACACAAGAGGAGTGCAGGTTGCTGCAGGAGGACCGTGTTGGGAAACCTAGCAGTGATTTTTATCAGTGTGCTATGCTTGCTGGGTAATTGTGAAAACTGGTGCCTTTGTTTAAAAGTTTTGGGACTAGCTGGAAAGGCAAGTCTGGAGCCCTTTCTACTCTGATTAGAACCAATGAAATGGGATTTTCACACCGCTGCTAACACTTCTGTCCAGAGAGCTTTGTAGGATGTTTGGGAGAGATGGATTGTAGATGGAACCTTAGACCTCTCATGAGGAAGTTAAATCTGAAGTACCTAAGCTAGATGGGTTACTTCTGACTCCCTGCAAATGTCAGGTAACGCATGTTTCGGGGGAAAAGAATAAAAACTTCAAGTCTCTGATTTGAGTGGTGAAAAAATCTCTTCCGTACAGTTTGATTTCTACCCTAGTCTGCTGCAGGCTTGTTTTGTCCTTTGCTGACTTGCTGGCGGGAAAGCTGGTGATTTTGTTGGCCGGCCCTCGGGGGGCGCTTGGGTCTCAGAATCAGCACCAACTGAGAGGCAGGTGAAAATGCAGACCCAGGGCCCCACCCCAGCCCTATTGAATCAGAGTATTTGGGAAGGAGGAAGATGTGCTTACTTACTTATCTCCCCAGGAGAGGAGTCCTCTTTGCACCTTGAGCTTTGAGAAGAACTGGGGCTCTGAAGCAAAAGGCCCCAGTTCAAACCCCGGCCTTGCCAGTTACTGCCCCAGCTTAGGCAAGTCATTTAACCTCTGTCTCCGTGTTTGGGGCTGCAAAACGGGGGAAACTGTGCCTAATTCATACTGTTCTTGTGACTCTTAAATGACATATTTATAATTAATATTACCAGAGTAGCATGGAGCATAGTACATGTTCACCGTATGCCAGCTATTGTGTTTACTGTCACCTTGAGAGGCTGCAAATCAGTCTCACTTGCACCTTTATCTGTCCCTCATCACCCTGCCGTGGCTAGTTCCCTTATACACCCTGCCTTAGTCAGCAAAAATGAGCCGCAGACGGACTCCCTAGGCCCACCTTCCCCTTTGCTCTTGACCCCACTGCTTCCTGCCTTCCCATTTTCTTCCCCCGCCCCCCCCTTCAGCTTCCGTATCTGTTTCTTTGCTCACTTTACTGGCCCCAGCAGGATTCCTTGGCTGGCTCTCTTTAATCCACACACTATCTTTATTTTGGCATTACTTATAATTCCACGTAAATGAACTGCCCTCCCCCAGCCCCTTCCCCAGTGGTGGGACGAGGGTCTCAGTTGCATGTCAGAGGAAAGGGGACTCCCGGCAAGTCACTCTTACCAGCTCTTCCTCTGCACACACATGTGCGGAGCTGTAGAAAACAACCAGAGCGCCTGCTGAAGAGCGGTGACAACTTTTGGTCCTTGTCCCATTTTAGGAAAGCCTTTATGTTTGCTTTCCACTGCAAGCTCCACTGCACTCTTTTGCCTTTCAAAAAGCAAAAGAGCTGAGTTTGTGTTTTTTGTTTTTGTTTTTTTGTTTTTTCTGGTCTTTATTTCATTTTTAAAATTTTTTAAAAATTAAACTTAATAGATCACAAGGAATGTTACATTAAAAAACATAAAATAACAAGAAACATCAGAGGTTCCCGTATAACCCACTCCCCACCCCCTACCACATCATTTTTATAAACTGTATTTTTTTTTAAGATATATACATCACAAAAAAAAATGTTACACTAAAAAATATAAGAGGTTCCTGTATATCCCCCAGCCCCCCCCCACCACTCCTCCCACACCAACAACCTCCCTCATCACTGTGGCACACTCATCGCACTCGGTGAACACATTTTGGGGCACTGCTGCACTACACAAATAGTTTACCCTGTAGTTCACACTCTCCCCCAGTACATTCAGTGGGTTATGGCAGGAATTATAAGGTCCAGCATATGACCCTCCAATATCTTTAGGGACAATTCAAAATCCCAAAAATGCCCTCACATCACATCTCTTCTACC
The DNA here is from genome assembly GCF_030445035.2 of Dasypus novemcinctus. Lineage (NCBI taxonomy): Eukaryota > Metazoa > Chordata > Mammalia > Cingulata > Dasypodidae > Dasypus > Dasypus novemcinctus. The sequence continues at coordinate 39,205,860 of NC_080699.1, read as the reverse complement.
CTCTCCCTGCCCTCAGTAACTACTGTGGCCACTTTTTCCACCTTGATGCTAAAATTTCTTCTATTACTCGTCACAATAGTTTTATAGTAGAATATCAGTAAGTCCACTCTGATCCATATTTTATTCCTCCATTCTGTGGACCCTGGGATGGTGATGTCCTCTCCACCTCTAGATCAAGAGGGGGCTTAGATTCCACATGGATGTTGGATGCAATTCCTCTGCTTACAGTTGTAGGCATTCTAGTTTCCCTGATGTGGTGGTTGACCATCTTCACCTCCCTGTTAGTTGACCTGGGTAAGACCAACGAACCAGAGAGTAGGAGTCACCATTCTGCTGAGGCTCAGGGCCCAGCTGGCACATGGGCAGTCCAGAGATTCAAGTCTCCTGAGTATGGACCATCCCTAGCGCCAGTCACAGGTTCAGTAAAAGAGACAAAAGAAGCATGTATAGAAAAGTCACATCTGAGTCCAGCTCCGTTACTCTCAGGAGCACAAATTCCAAAGTAGGGCCCTCTTTCATGGCACAGAGCTCCAAATCCATCTGCCATGACTATATACCCTGTGGATCTCCGTAGCCTTCAGGAGAACCAGTACCTAGGGTTGTATCTACTTTGGCTTTTTCTGGGGTCCTGCTGAGGTGTGTGTAAGCACGACCCCTCTGATGACCTCCCAACTCTTTTTGGAAGACTCTTAGCCATATCAACTCATTTGTCTTTGCCATTTCCCCCTTTTATTCAAGGTCAAAGAGCAGTTTTTAACACTTGATCCAAATGTAGGCTGAGATATTCTGCTGGTCTGAGTTGACCCTTTTATTTGAGGTCTCTTTCTAGTTGCTTCTCCAGTTAGTGATTGGCAGTAACCCCTCGGTGCTAGGGAGGCTCATCCCCAGGAGTCATGTCCCACATTGAGGGGAAGGTCATGCATTTACATACTGAGTTTGGCTTAGGGAGTGGCCACATTTGAGCAACATAGAAGCTCTCAGGAGGTAACTCTTAGGGACCCTACAGAAGAGCTGAGTTTGTACGGAGTCTTTTTGGGAAGGAAGGTGTGCGAGAACAATTAAAACAGCATTGTGCACATGCCAGCTTCCAGCTCAAGGAGCTGGTTATTAACTGCTCAGAGCGTGAAATGACAGGTATGTGTGAGTGGGTGGTTATGACTTCTCTTGGGCTCATTCCCTCTCGGGTTACTTCTACTTACTAAACTTCAGTAATTGGGCATTCTTCCCAAGAGAGCAGTGGAGAAAAGAGACATCCATGGCAGAGTTGTCCCTCCTTAAGGGCTGAGTGAAAATCTAAGCTGGATATAACTAATGTAATTTATGGACTATAGGTAACAGTAATATGGTAATACTTCTGCAGCAATGGCAAAGAAGGTACTATATCAATATTAAGGGTCAACGGTATAGGGTATAAGGAGGTGTGGGATTTTGCCTTTCGGAGTAAAGAAAACATTCTAAAATTGCCTGAGGTGATGAAAACACAACTCTGTGATGAAAACGAGAGCCACGGTGTGTGACTTTGGGTGGACTGTACGGTACGAGGCATGGGATCGTGTAACACAGGGAGCCCCGTGGTGGATGATGGACTGTGGCTACCTGTAAGAATATGAGACCGTTTTCTCATGAACTACAACAGATATATAATGCTAATACATGGTATTAACAATAAGGCGGTTTGTGAGAAAAATACAACAAATGTAAGCGAGGGACTATGGTTAGCCTTAGTATTTTGACAATGTTCTTTCATCATTTGTAACAAATGCTCCACGACGATGCAGGGTGTTGGCGGTGGGGGGTGTTTTGGGAATCCTGTGTGGTATGCAGGATTGTTTTGTAAACTCACAACTTCTCTAATTAAAAAAAAAGAGAGATACTGTGAGGTAATGATGTTTCCATAGAATGTCTGAAGTCCATGTGGAAACTAATTCTTCGTTTTTATGCCTTGGTAATGGAAGGAGTTGCAAAATATTGTCGTCCTGGGTGTTCAGGCTTGAGCTGCGGGGAGTGGAAGGAGTCGGGTATTTCCCGAGGTCGCTCTCTGGTGGAGAAAGGACTTTAGTAACAGCAGCGTTTAGTACTTCCTAAGTACCTGGTATTCCTCGATACCGCTGACCCTCAGTCCAGGGGATTTATGACACTTTTCATGAGAAATGGTGCCCACCCCACCCCACTACCACCCCCATTCCCTACGTATGGTTTCATAGAAACAAAAACCTTTGCTTCTTGTCAGGCTCTGCCTTTGGCAGGGAAGCCACTCTATTTTGATAACATACCTCTGGGACACAGTTGTCAAGATAAAGAAAGTCCTGCAGCTGTGGATGAAAGGAAGAAAGTTGCTATTTGGGGTGAGGGAAAAGCTTTGGTAATGGATGTTGGCAGTGGTGGCAAGACATGATGAATATAAATTGTATATTAGAATGGTTCAAATGGGAAATTTCAGGTTGTGTATATGTTACCAGAATAAAAATTTTAAAATAACTTAGAACTGTATGAACAAACAGTGAACTCTAAGTTAAACCATGGATTATAGTTAATAGTATAATTAGGATAATATTGTTTCATCGGTTTTAACAGAAGTAGCACACGAATGCAAAGTATTAATAATAGGGAAAACTGTGGGGGGGTGTATGTAGGAACTTTGTGTACAATTTTTCTGTATATAAATAACTTCTCTAGGGAAGCAGACTTGGCCCAGTGGTTAGGGCGTCCGTCTACCACATGGGAGGTCCGCGGTTCAAACACCGGGCCTCCTTGACCCGTGTGGAGCTGGCCCATGTGCAGTGCTGATGCGCGCAAGGAGTGCCCTGCCACACAGGGGAGCCCCACGCGCAAGGAGTGCGCCCCGTAAGGAGAGCTGCCCAGCGCGGAAGAAAGTGCAGCCTGCCCAGGAATGGTGCCGCACACACAGAGAAATGACACAACAAGATGACGCAGCAAAAAGAAACACAGATCCCCGGTGCTGCTGCTAAGGATAGAAGCAGGCACAGAACAACACACAGCAAATGGACACAGAGAACAGACCATTGGGGGAGGGGAGAGAAATAAATAAAAAATTAATGTTTAAAAAAAACCAACAACTTCTCTAGTGAAAAAAAAATTTTTTTAAAAGAACTATACTGTTTCTACAGCAATTAGAGTGCACTGGACCCAAATTTGGGAGACCCCTGCTTCACAGTCACATTGGCTTGGAAAGGAAATTTTAAAAAATTAAGGTCTTGGTATTTAGGAAGATTTCAGTGACCATGCAGCAGTAAAGACAGACGATTTACAGAAAACCAAACAGAAATAAAGTATATGAAATGGGAGAATAAAACTAATATCTGGGCCAGGTACTGAGGGAACAAGCTAAGAGCCAAAGGATTGCCTATAATAAACTGAATTTAGGCAGTAATTAGTACCAGGCAGTGTTAACTTTGTTCCCAACTGCTCAAGGATTTCAGTCAATTATAAAAGTACAGCAGTTGTATGAGAACATATGTGGACTTTGGAACTTTCCTTGTTTGACCAGCCCTGGCACAGGGCTAAGACTTGAGCATGGCACCCGTCTCTGAGATCCAACTCAGTTCTTTCTGAGGAAAAATGGGAAAGAAATGACTGGTAGTGTTTTAAGGAATACTTCTCCTGGGATTCTAACTCTTTTTTTGGTGGTAAAATTTCCCATTTTAACTATTTTTCATTGTACAGTTCAGTGGCATTAATTATATCCACAAAGTTGTGCTACTGTCAGCACAATCCCTTACCCAAACTTTTCGTCACTCCAGACAGAAACTCTACCCATTGAGCAATACCTGCTCTTCTCTCCACAGGCCCTTGTCAACCGTAATCTACTGTTCCTAGGAATTTGCTTATTCTGGATATTTCACTAAGTAGAATCAGACAGTCCTTGCCCTTTTGTGGCTGGATTTCACTCAGCATAATGTTTTCAAGGGGGTTCTACTATTTTTTAGCAAAATACAGTCCTTAAGGAAAAGGGATGAGGAGGTAAGCATGGAATTCTAGGTATCAGCCGGTAGGCAAGGGGAGATTTCTGATTCTCAGAGGTCTATGATGTGCACATACACCAACCAGCAAGGACGATCCACCAGCTGTTTGTTTGTTTTTTTTAATGGATTCCCATCCCCCACCCATCCCCCACCCCCTACCCCCCACCCTCACCCCACAGTTTTTGCTGTCTGCGTCCATTCCCCGTGTGATCTTCTGTGTCTGTTTGTTTTTGTCTTCTTGTTTTATCCTCTAGTCTTCATCGGGATTTGATCCTGGGGACCTCGGATGTGGGAGAGAGGTACCCTGTCACTTGTGCCACCTCGGTTCCTGGTTTTCCTGTTGCGTCTCGTCTCTGACTCTCTTTTTGTTGCGTCATCATCTTGCTGCGTTGCTCCCCGCAGCGGACTGGCACGCCTTTCCTAGGAGGCCCTGGGATCAAACCTGGGTCTCCCCACATGATAGACGGAAGCCCAACAGCTTGAGCCACATCTGCTTCCCCAGCTGTTGCTAATTAAAGCAAAAAAGTACACCACCAGAGCTGTCCAACAATAGGGGAATCGTAGAGGAATTACTGTATGTATATATGACTATATAAAAATGATGTTGTAGTTAATTCACATTGACATAAAAAGATAACATTATGAAGGGAAAAAGCAGATTACATGTTGTCAGTATGATGTTTCTATTAAAATTATACATATATATACACATGTTTATAAATGTATGTACGAAGTATGTACCAAAATATTAATAGTGGTTATCTCCAAATTACAGGATTTTGGATTTTTCCCATTTACTGCCATTTCTATTTTTTAACAATGAGCTTGAACTGTTTTTACCTTTCCTTTTTTTCTAAGGCAAAATACTACACTTAGTGTTTCTGAACAAGAACAATTTCTTTTAATGTAAAATAAAGGACCAAGTTCCCTTTTACCTCCTAAAGCTAGGAGAGATTCCTGAGCAGCTTAGGAATTCATCAATCATTCATACCTCCTAGAGTTCAGGTGTTGCATGTATGAATTTAGGCTAAATAAAGCTGTGTTACATCCAGAGTTCTCCATGAATAAGACTGACGACATTTCCATTGTGTGCCAGGCTACCAGGCAGAGTTTCCAACGGAAACAGGCTACTGTCTTTTCCTTGAATTTCACTCTGGAAACATGTAGAATGTCAAGATATTCTTTAAGGTAGGCCAGTTCTTACTGTGTCTCTCAAGGTCATCTCATTAGGTTGTTGACCCACTGGTGGGGCCATCTCTGATAACTTTAAAATGAGTTATTGTGGAGCAGGTGTAGGTCAGTGGTTAAAATGAGTTATTGAGGGAAGCAGATGTGGCTCAACTGATACAGCGTCCGCCTACCATATAGGAGGTCCAGGGTTTGGTACCCAGGGCCTTCTGGCCAGTGTGGTGAGCTGGCTCATGCACAGTGCTGCTGTGTGCAAGGAGTGCTGTGCCACATGGGTGCCCCCCATGTAGGGGAGCCCCCCACACAAGGAGTGCACCCCATAAGGAGAGCTGCCCAGCGCGAAAGAAAGTGCAGCCTGCCCAGGAGTGGCGCTGCACACAAGGAGAGCTGACGCAGCAAGGTGATGCAACAAAAAGAGACACAGATTCCTAGTGCCACTGACAAAGAATACAAGGGGACACAGAAGAACACACAGCGAATGGACACAGAGAGCAGACAATGGGGGGGTAGGGGAAGAGAAATAAATAAAAATAAGTCTTTAAAAATAAATAAATAAAATGAGTTATTGACACAGATTCCTAGCATATAAAACTGATTTCTGAGAAACAAAGTCACTAGACCCTACAGACCTAATGTAGAGGCTGTGCACCAGCAGGCAACAGTTTGTCATAAGAGTGTCTTTGTTCCCTCTGCGTTTGGGTGACCTCTCCAAGCCTACCTGCTAACACCATCCCCAACAGAAAAAGCAGAATCTGTTCAGCCTAACGTACTCCTTCCCTCCTGAGCCTTGGTGGAGAATAACAAAAGCAGCTGCATGACTTTTTCATAATGTAAATGCGTTATTTACTTTGGTATTTAATTTATGCATCTGTCCAATGTTTGCACAGCTGTTTGATGTCTACCTACTCCCGCAGATTAGCCTTTGTTGATTTTATCTATCTTAGAATAAGCATTGGGAAGCGGAGGGATCTCCACATTTACTTTCCTTTGCCGTATGGATGAGAGCTTCATTAAGAAGGATGATTCTAGAGAACGGATGTGGCTCAAGTGGCTGAGCGTCTACTTCCCACATGGGAGGCCCAGGTTTAGATCCTGGTGCCTCCTAAACAAGACAAGCGACAAGCAAACAAATGAAAAAACCCACTCAGGGGAGCTGATGCGGCTCCAGTGGTTGAGCGCTGGCTTCCCACATTGAAGTCTTGGGTTTACTCTCTGGCCCTGGTTCCTCAAAACAAACAAACAAAAAAGATACTTCTGAATCAGACCTAGTCATCTCCTTGGAGATACCTTTTCTCCTTGGTAAAGGAAGAGGCAACATTTCTCATCTGCCCAGGGAAAACACGGGGCTTGACTTTGTTAACCCTGTGGAAGACTGCCTTTGCAGTAGCAAAGTGGTGTTGAAGAGGTTTTTGTCTCGCCCAAGAAATTGCAGGAGAAGAGTTAGGGAGGTACGAGATCACAAGAGTGATTTTCAGAAGCAGAGCTGGCAATTCAGGAGTGGGCTGGAATGGAAAATAGCTCTATTATTTGGGCTTACTGCCTATCAAAAAAATGGAGCGAGGGCAATGGGCACAAGGTTTGAAGCATGATGCATGACACGGGCCAGCAATGAGCTACCCATCCTTTAGGGGAGCCCCTGGATCTCATCAGGCTCAGCCTGGATGAGTGAATTTACTTAAAAATGAGAAATGACCCAAGAGCCCCTGGGCAGATTACATGTTTATGATCAGCATTTAATTATGATATTGGGAGAGGTGGAAAAACTGTGAGTACTGTAGAAACTGATGAAGAAATACAAGATGAGATATATAAATCAGTGAAATGGAATATTCCCAAGCTCTTTATCCTAGGAGATGGTGTTATACTAACTCCTCCTGTCCTCCATTGAAAGTTGGCAGAAACTAGGAGACTTTGTACTACTGCCTCATTAAAAGTGGAAGACAGTCAAAGGAGAAAACTGTAAATGTTGAAATTAAAAAATAACCATGGATTCTTCATGATTGACAGATAACTCTCAAGTTCTTAAGCTAAATGGCACTTTTGTTTTTGCAAATCTTCCATAAAATGTGATAGCCAGATGCAGGATGATTTTTCAGAACGTGGTTTGCTTCATTGTTTTGGCAGACAATTTCTAATATTTTTCTTTAAATTAAATCTGAATTAGCCTTAAGAAACAAAACCAAACCAATGGAGTGAGGACTAGGCATGTGAAATGCCAATGATTTGGCCAATGAATATATCAAAACTTGTACCTGATTGTGACTTTTTTTTTTTTCAGGGGGTCTGCGGGTAGAGATTCATCAGACAACTTTATTTTTCACAAGGGTCTGTATATATACTCCAGTCCACGTGGGTACAAGCAGCAACATGCAGTTAACTATCAGCATTACTCATAGTCTAAGGAATTAAAAAAATCTTATCTCAAGGTACGAAGTCTAAGTGTTCTATTTACTACAAAATGTTTTCTGCTCATCTTTTCTTTCAGCCTTTAACAGCTTCATCAGTTCTTAATATATTCTGAATATTAAAACTTTACCAGATATATGATTAGCAATTTTTTTTCTCCCATTCCGAGATTGTTTTTAAATCTTTCTTGATAATATCCTTTGATGTATACAAATTTTTAATTTTGATGGAAGTCCAACTTATCTAATTTTTCTTCTGTTGCTCATGCTTTTGGCATCATATCTAAGAATCCCTTGCCAAATCCAAGGTCATGAAGATTTTCCTCTTTGTTTTTGTCTAAGAGTTTTGTGGTTTTTAGCTTTTATAGTTAGACTGTTGATGATCCATTTTGAGTTAATTTTTGGATATGGTCTGTGGTAGGGGTCCATCTTCATTCTTTTGCATGTGACAATCCAGTTGTCCCAGCACCGTGTGATGAAGGGACCATTTTTCCCCATTGAATACACTTGGCACCCTTGTTGTATATCCATTAGCTGTAGATATATGTGGATCTGTTCTTGTGGGGTGGGAAGATATGCAGTCAACTGAGCCAGGTACAGTAATAGGAAACGGCATAAATTTAGATGCTGGCCGCTAAAAGCCAAAAATCTTTGCAAGGACCCCCTTTCCTTCTCCCCTCCAGTAGCAGAGGGTGGGGAGGGATTCTTCTGTTTTGATGGAGATGTGTAGCAATGCATGGATAACTTTATTATGTTTCTCCGGAGATGTGTAGCAATGCATGGATAACTTTATTCTTAAAGAACATTCTTGCCCAGTTTTTGTGACCAGGCCAAAAACATGTGTTCATAAAAAGGAGAGAGAAGATAAAGAAATAAAGTATGGACTAAGTTATAGTCAGATTTCAAATCTCTCTGATTCTCAATTTCTCTCAAATTACTAGCATGTCATACTTGTTCATAAAGTGTGAGGTCTTCTCTACTGCAAGGTGCTCCACAAAGCACAGAAAACTCTGAATTATCTTAATTATAATTTCCTCAACTTCTTGACCCTCTCTACTACTACATTATATACTGTTTAACTAAGTAAGGTGATTGTTGCTTTTTAAAAAAAAAAAATCCTTCAAGAACTAAAGAGAAACATTTTTCAAATTAAACTATGACTGGGAAAGAAGGCATGAACTAGTAAGTTTGAGTCTGTTATCAGCTCTGCTTGAAACTGGCCTTTTATATCACTCTGAGGAGCAATGCTGTTTGCTTTCAGCATGAAATATATAACAGAAAAAAACAAGTGGGAAACAAGGGAATAATATTTTGATTGGGAGGCTTTATTGCTTTTGTCTGATGTATTATGACCCTCTAAACCCCAGTATATCAAGGAATCAACCATACTTAAAGTTAAAATAAAGTAACCTCCAAAGCCAAGTATAAGTGAGTTTTAAAAAATAATTACATGGCACATTGGATTACCTACCACAGTTTTCCTCAAGTTGCCCAGTAAATCTAGCATCTCCTGCATGAACTTTCAGAAACGTAGGTAAAGTCTCAGCCAGCATATATTTTTACTATAGCAGGAAAACAGACGTTCTGGACCTTCTGAGATGCATTAAGCTCTGGAAACTGGAAGTCATAAAGACAAACTCGTGGGAGGGGAAGCGCAGAGGGCACCCCGGGAGAGAAGCAGCCAGGGAGTCAAGTGACCTTGCTTTGATCTCCAGTGTTCCCAAGTCGCTTTCCCATGCACTTCCTCAACGCGGTTTCGGCTCTTTAGAGCTAACAAAAGGCTTTGGGGTTGGAGCATCCCCAAGCTCCCGAGCAGAGTTCTGATTCAGGCTTGAGGGAGTGCAACACTCGGCCGGCTTACGGTAAAAAGCGTGCGTGTGCGTGTTCTCACGAGGAGCAGTAACATCTCAGCCTTGCCACAGCCACCAAAAGGCATTCGGCTTCCTCCACATCACCTCAGTTAAACATATATTCTAAATACAGCCGTGTGGTTGCTGGGTAAGCACAGCTTCAGGACAAGTCCCCAGATTCACCCCCTTCCAAACGATTGGCCGTCCCCTAAGTATCTCATGTAGAGAAGTACAGCGGCCTCTTGGTCAGTCAGTTATGTCATGAGCCTTCGCATAATTTTGCTTGGGTAAGAAGATGAAATTCATACTTAACGCTCTGCCTTTCACTTCCTGAGTCAAAGGTTATACCGTGTAGTGTTCCGCTCAGTCAGTCAGAGGTTACTTGGGTGACTGTACAGTTTGCTTTGCTACCTCAGAAAACTTTTTCTGGTCATTTGTAAGACGCTGATTGGTTTTCAGCAGGCTTTGGTTCTATTCTAATAATACAACTATTTCTTACTCATTTTCCAAATATTAGGCAAAGAAATTTGGGAAGCAAAATAATCACTATTAATTTCCAAATTTTCTTTTTTCCGAACAGTTTCATCATATTTAAGTCATTTCACTTTTGTGAGAGCCCCCTAAAGAAGAGAGCAAGCAGGCCCATTTTACAGACAGAAACATGGAGATGTTACTTGACTTGTCCGAGGTTACATAAATGGAACACGGTAAAGAATGAGAGAGACCTGCTTTGCCTAACCTTTATCACGTTTGCTTTCAATATGGTGGTTATTTCAGTTGGGAATGATGAAGACGTCATACAATTTGGCTTTCATTTTTCTGTGCCTTTCACTTAGGTATATCAAAACCTCGTGGGAGGGGAGCGGATGTGGCTCAAGCCATTGCGCCCCTGCTTCCCACATGGGAGGTTCTGGTTCGGTTCTGGTGCCTGCTAAAAATGAAAGCAAACAAACAAACAAACAAAAACAACAACAAACAAAAAAAACCAGCTCAGAGGAGCCCACGTGGTTGAACGCTGACTTCCCACATATGAGGTCCAGGTTCAATATCCAGCCCCACTACCTCAAAACAAAACAAAACAAAACAAATTAGACTGTAATTTTGTCCTAGAGCAGGGTTTCTTAACCTTTTTTGTTCCACGGATCCGTTTGCCAGTCAGGTGAAAACCATGGACTCCTAACTAAGTCCACACTATACATACTGTGTATTATTTAATAAATATATCACACCTGCACAAACACGTCTTCACAAGAATAATGTTTTTTGAATTTCAGTTCAAGGTCAGGGACCCCTGGTTAAGAACCCCTGCCCTAGAGGCATTAAACTGCTCATGAATATGCACCCCTGACTGCTATATCACATTTTCTTAGACTTTCAAGGACTAGGTCACTGTAGTTTTGTACTTTGCAACTGTCCCCATTTGTAATTATCATAGTGATATATCCACAGTAATAAGCAACAGAAGAAAATGAGCTCAGAGATTCTGTATACACATCTGACAGTGGGGATATAATGGTGAAGAAACAAAGTCCCTGCCCTCGTGGAGCTCACATTTTTGAAAGGGAGACAGGTAATACATAATTGGTTACACAACCCAATCCCACAGTGATAAATGCTGTGAACAGAGAAAGCAGAGTAAGGGACAGAGAGGGACCAGGAAGGCAGAGCTTTATCAGACAGCGGTTATTGAGGTAAAGAGGGAAGTCCTGGAAGAAGGGCCTTGAGCTTGTTTGTGGAACAGCTGAATGTCGACTGAATGGCTAGAGATTAGATTGGAGAAGTGAGTAGAGGCTGCCACCCTTGAAAGTCCAAGGAAAAGTCTTTGGATTTTATTATAAATGTAATTAGAAGCACAGAGCTCTGGGGGGTTTTGAGCAAGGAGAGTGACATCTTACTCATTTTTTTTTAAGATTTATTTATTTTTTTCTCCCCATCCCCCTTGTTGTTTGCACTTGCTATATCTGTTCATCTTCCTTGTTTCTTTTTTTAGGAGGCACCAGGAGCTCAACCTGGGAACTTGGATGTGGGAGGGAAGTGCCTGATTGCCTGAGCCACCTCCCTCCCTCTTCTTTTGAGTCTGTCATTGTTTCTCCTCCCCAGTCTCTGGTTGCATCATCTTGTTGCGTCATCTTATCTGCCTGCCTGTGACGCTGGCACTGGGAACCTCTGTTCCCGGTTTTTTGTTGTGTCTCTCATTATGTTTCCTCTTCTTGTGTCTCTTATTATGTCAGTTCGCTGTCTTCTTTAGGAGGCACTGGGATCCGAACCAGTGACCTCCCATGTGGTAGGGGGGAGCCCAATTGCCTGAGCCATATCTGCACCCCTCGTTTTTTAAAAAAGATTTATTTATTTATCTCCCCTTCCCTCCCACTCCAGTTGTCTGTTCTCTGTGTCTATTTGCTGCGTCTTCTTTGTCTGCTTCTGTTGTTGTCAGCAGCATGGGAATCTGTGTTTCTTTTTGTTGCATCAACTTGCCATGTCAGTTCTCTGCGCGTGCAGCACCATTCCTGGGCAGGCTGCACCCCCCTTTGTGCTGGGCGGCTCTCCTTATGGGGTGCACTCGCATGTGGGGCTCCTCTACGTGAGGACACCCCTGCGTGGCAGGGCACTCCTTGCGCGCATCAGCACTGCACATGGGCCAGCTCCACAAGGGTCAAGGAGGCCCAGGGTTTGAACTGTGGACCTCCCACGTGGTAGATGGATGCCCTAACCACTGGGCCAAGTCCGCTGCCTGCTCCCCTCTTGTTTGTGTTTTAAAAGGACATTTCTGGTTGCTGTGTTGTGACTGGACCTGGGTGTGTAAATAATGGAAGCAGGGAGATGAGTCGGGTACTGTCATAGTCACCCAGGAGTGAGCTTATGGTGGGTGGATCTAGCAGGTAAGAGGCTGGAAAGAGTGGATTCAATAGATGATCTGAAAGTAGAACTGGAAGGATTTGCTGCTAAATCGAATGTGCTGCCTGAGAGAAAGGTTTTTGAAATGAACATCTGAGATGGGGAAGACTTGCAGGAAGCAGCTTTTGTTTTTAAAATGGAAAACCCAGAGTTCTGCTTTAGATGCCTAAAGTTTGAGATGGATATTCAAGTAGAATGTCATGTAGGCAGCTGGATATATGGGGCTGGAGTTCAGGGGAGAGGTCAGGGTTAAAGATATACATCAGTGAATGGAGGCTATTTCAAGCCATAGGCTGGATGAGATCACGGAGCGTGGGAGTGTTGGAAGAGAAAAGAGGTCCAAGGTCAGCTCCTGGGCGGGCTGACACAGAATTCTGGAAGGCAGGAGATCCCAATGGAGGAGACAGCAAAGGAATTACCATGGGGCCGAAGGATTCAAAATCAGGGGTACAGATAGATGCTGCCAGTGTCAAGGTTTAAAGATGGAAAAAAATCTTCAAGAAGAACTACTCAAAAGTTCTAATATTTTTGTGATAGAGGCTAACAAACCACAATGTGATGGGGGAAAGGAGATGATATGAAAAGTTTATTATTTCTATGAATGCACTGGGGATTTGTCATATCCCCATGAACAGAACTATCTATTGTTCCCTAAAAGGTTGGCCAATAGTAATTTTTGTCATAACGTAACTTTTTCAGAAACCTATGTTGTTGTCCTGTTATGGGGGCACAATATGGAGCTGGCCCTTTGGGCAGGAAAACAAAACAAAACAAGGCAATGTCAAGTGCTACTTTGGGAATATTCTCTATTGAGTGGGGCCAGCTTTCGGCAACTCACTTTTCTCAAGTCAGTTGAGAATTCGGTTTTGGGATACAAATCAGTCGCTTCTTTCTCCCTCCCTCAACTTCCAGGCTCTCTCCAAAAGGGAAGGTTAGGTGAGCGTTGCAGTCCTCTGTGTGGGCTGTGCCTCTAGCCGGCTCTTGTCTGCACCACGACGCTGCTTCTGTGCCTGAAAGGCACTGCAGTGCACGGACCTGAGCCCCAGGGAGCGAGCCCAGATGCTACAGCCCGGAAGGCCACGCTGCCAAGGCTGCGTCCTCCCACGGCTTCAGAGGGAGTGAGAATCTGCCTTTTGTGTGTGTGTTCCTTACGTTGGGAATACTGAATCAAACCATAAATAAGCAACACATTCGGTTCATGTTATTTTATAATTGGGAATTTTTCCTTTTCTTTTTCAGGGAGTATTGCAATTTGTTTTTTTTTTTTTTTTTTTTGAAATTTACTCACAAAGGGTGTTATTAAGACTGAGTGGGTTGGTTACAAATATTTGAAACAGCAAGGTCAGGTGGTGCTGAGTTGCTCGCAGTCATGACCTTCGGTCTACATGCAGGCTTTGCAACCTTGACTTATTCACGGAGCACTGGGACATTCCAGTCCAGGGAGGGGGGTTGGCGCTGAATGAAACAGGGAATACCAGCATCCTTGAGCTTGCTCAACACCTCTGACATGTGAAAATACACGCGGGCTCCATCTAATACAGAGGGGAAAAGTCACCCAAAGGTTCGAACTCCTGAAGTAAAATACCTTTACGATCCAAGGAATGCACAGACCCGAGCTCCTTTATAGACTACTTACCTTTTCTGCTAGCTGAGCGTAAATCATCTGAAATTCAACTACTGCGGCCGAGCTTCAGGGTGTGAGAGCTGGAACGCTGAGATGTGAAGTCTGCCAGAAAAGGATGAAACTGTCGTCAAGGGTACCAGAGATGGGGACCTTAGGCAAACGTGTTTCCCAAAGCCCCTTGTTTTACTCTCACACGTGGATTGTTGGCATCACAGTAAGGTAAGGGTGTGTTTAAGGTACACCAAACCCTGGGAACCACTTAAGTTTCTGAATCCATAACCGTTCCTTTCTGGCCGAGATGGTTCTCGGTGGCCCAAACGGGGAACCCTATGGAACTGCTGCAGCTTTAAACTATGGGTTTGCGTTGAAGTTGGGGATCTTTTTATCATTTCCCTTGCTGTTTCTCTAGCACGTAGGAATATCCTTTAGCATTTTTATGGATCCCATGTGCACTATTTGTTTCCAGTTTGTTTATCTATGCAAACCTTCACATTCTTTCCCTTCCTTGATTCTCTGCTGGAAAACATCTAGAATCCTGGTATTTAAAAAAAAAAAAACAACCTTCCGTTCTCCCGAAGCTGGCAACATGATATGATTACTGTAGGTGTTCACCCTTTAATTTCTCTTAAGGATAAAGTTAAATCCTGTTTCATGCACATGTCCTTGAAATTCTGCACAGCATGGTCAAGGCTGCGTTCTGTTCAGTGACTCGCACTGAAATAACTAAATGCTGAGTGGACCAAATCACTGCAGTGGCATTAGATGGTGCAGTGATTGGCATCAACGGGCTCGAAGACTAAGAGAAAACCGTGAAGGTTGTCCCCGAAAACAGTTACCAAATGAGTGTGCGCGCGTGTCCGTATATACATAATGTTAATTGGTGGTGTCAAGGTGTCTCTCCCAGGCTCTCTCGCACAGGAGTGCTGCGCGGCGCCCTTTAAAGACTTAACAAAAGGAGCAGGGGATGCGCCAAGGGCCGCGCGTGGCAGCCAAGAGGGTGCATCCCTTCGCGCTCCTTCTCAGGTCTCTAAAGTCCTTCTCGGGTCAGGCCACGCACCTCGGGCTTGCCCCCTCCCTCGGCTTCCCTCTCTCCTTCCACGTCAGTCTTCTGGGCCCGCAGAATTCCCATCCTCGGGTCTGGAACTCCGAACCAAGGCGCCAACGGAAGGAGCTTTCAGGCCCCCCTGCGATCCAAATCCTTTTAGATGGACACGCAGCCGGATGCAGGACCAGGGTCTCCGGCCCCGCGGCCCCGGCCCCTCCCCGCGCGGTGACCGGGCGCTGGGGCCGCGGGGCCCGCGACGAGCCGCTGTCCTGGTCCCCGAGGACGCCTCTTCCTGCCGTGGCTGGCGCCGCAGCAGGTCGGGCTGCCCGCACCGCAGCTCTGCGCAGAGACCAAGCGGGCAGGCCCGGTCGCCGGCAGCCCCGGGCGGCTCTCCCCCGCGCCCGCCTCGGGGCCCGCCGCGCGCCCCCCGCCCGCGCGGCCCACGTGCGCTCCGGGACAACGGCAGGCGAGGCCCCGCGCGCCCCCGCCGGCTCGGCCGCGCTCCTCCCGCCGCCCCCTGCGCGTGCTCGTCCCCGCGGCCGCGGCCGCGCGCCCCTTCTCCGCGCTGCGGGCGTCGGTGCAGGAGGCCGCGGGCGGGCGCGCGCAGGGGGCGGCGGGAGCGCGGCGGGCGGCCCGCGGCTCGGCGGAGGCCGGGAACCCCGAGCGCCGGCGTCCTCCGGGCCAGCTCCGCCGGGAGCGGCGCGCCGCGGGCCCGCAGGGGCGAGTTCGGAGCCCGCGCCCCCGGCCCAGCCGACGGGGCGCGCGGCGGGATGAGGCGCCGGCGCGGGGGGCGCAGGGCCGGGCCCCCGCGGGCGCCCCGGGCGGGCAGCCGCTGAGCGCGGCGGCGCTGCGGGCCCCCGGCGAGGCGCGGGCGCCGCGGGAACCGGAGACGCCGAGGGAGCCGGAGGCGCAGGAGGAGCGGGGCGCGCCGGGCCCGGCCCGCCCAGGGCAGACACGGAGCGGCGCGGAGGGCGCAGCGAGGCCGCGGCGGCGCGGCGGGGCCGCGGGGCTCGGTGAGCGCGGCCGGGGGCGGTGCGGGCGGGGGGCGGGCGCCTGGCGGGGGCCCTGCGGGGGGCCTGGGTTTCCAGGGCTCGGCAAAGTGAGGGTTCCGGGTCGCGCGGTCCGGCAAGACTTTCGGGTGGCCCGGCGCCCCGGGCGAGTTGCCCCGGCCCCGGCGGGGAGCCCGCGCGCTGCGGGCCGGCCCCTCGCCCGCCTTCGCCCCTCTGCCCGCGGCCTCGGCGCCCTGGGGCGTCGGGCTGATTCCTGGCCTGCTGCCGCGCTCCCCGCCGGAGGCCCAGGTCGGGCCAGAGCCCCCGCTGCCGCTGCCACTCCCGGGCAGACGGGGGTTCTCTGGGGAGACGGGAGCCCCCGAGGAGCCACGGCGCGGGGATCGTCCGCGCTGCCCACGGAGCCACCGCAGGGCCACCTCCCGGGTTGCGGGGCAGGGCGAGCGAGGTGTCTGTGCCGGCGGGGACTCCCGTGGAGTTTTTTTCTCTCTCATCCATCTAATTGGCTGAAGTTGCCACTACATATCGGCCAATACTGGTGACTTAGTGCCTTTTTTTTTTTTTCTTTCTTTCCTTGACACTCTCCCCCCATCCCGAAAGTGCCTTTCCCATTTTGGTGACTCGAGTAAATATTTTTTTTTAAAGAATTTAGTAAACAGCTCACATGAGACTGGTTAGGGAGAGAAAGTCAGCCCATTTCTTAGCTCAGGTCTACCGGTGATCCCTGAATCGCCTTCACCTCCTGTTGCTGAAACTTAAGGTGGAGGGGAAGCAATTTCCTATAATAGAGATCTTTTAGGGAAACGAATTTGGATAATACAGTTTTGGTCTGCAGGCAGCATTACAATCTGCTTTTAAAAAGCTCGAGGCACCGCCTGATGCTACAAGGAGAGCGGGCAGCTGGCTGCAGCATCGTCGTCACTCTCTTTTATTTTCCATTCTTTCAGAGTTTTTATTTGGCCCAGATTTAGACCTTTTAAGTCAGTCTGAATGGGAATAACTTTTCTGATACCTTGGTTGCTTTCATAAGCATTGTCCGCATTCGTGTTTCTATTGGAAAAGGCAGATGGTGCTGGAGTACAGTGGCTCATAGAGTCCGCAGAATGTGCGGCTTGGATTTGTTGTGATATTTTGAAGTAGCGATGGCTGTAGTTTATCAGGATATTTATTTATTTTTTTCTTATTGGTTAAATTGACGTCTCACCCAGAATTGTGACATTTGCCCTTTGGACTTGAGAGGAAAGAAAATCGAAGCTGTATTTGTTGCGACAACATGACCTCAAAGGTTTTTCAAGCGCTAATTGGTTTGGGTTATTTTTAATTGGTTAGTTGTGAAGATGGGGTGTCACGATGCTGTGACTGCCATTTTTAGGAGCATCTGGAGTCTTATTCATTCCTAAAATTGGATCTGTGGTGGTAGCTTCATAGAGCAGGTACCTGTGAGGGCCTGGGGTTGAAGTGTGTTGACGCCAGTTACCTTCACCCCACGGTCCCCCTAGCAAGTCTTTGGACTAAAGCAGCACTTTGGACAGAGACTTGTCCAGACACAGCGTGGGTGGAAGCCACGTGCAGGTGGGTGACGGGGTGAAGTAGTGGGGAAGAGACCTAAGAGGAAGTG
This sequence comes from Dasypus novemcinctus, assembly GCF_030445035.2. Classification (NCBI taxonomy): domain Eukaryota; kingdom Metazoa; phylum Chordata; class Mammalia; order Cingulata; family Dasypodidae; genus Dasypus; species Dasypus novemcinctus. The sequence continues at coordinate 39,188,245 of NC_080699.1, read as the reverse complement.
TTAGCTGGAAGAGCCTTCTTCGGTTATGTAACTGTTTTGTTTTCTAGGGAGAGCCTAAGAACCAGAAGGGCAGGCCCAGCGTCATTAGTGCTTTGATGTTGGCTTGAATTCCAGTGGTAATGTTTCTTTTATTTCCTTTTCCCAACCCCCACATCGTTTTCCAGTCCCAAGAAGCTATTTGCAGAGGTGGGCTGAGACTTTGATGGCAATACATTCATTTCCACTTCTTTCTCTTTTTTTTTCTCTTCACAAGTCTTTTTTAGCAGTTTCCCCTTCCCAAGCTGGCCGGGGTGTAGTATTTGCACATCATCATACATAGATTCACTGTTGACTGTAGATGCATTTCATAAATGTCAAGCACTAGAAACTCTTCAGAAGACTGTGGTAGAGAAGGAAAAATGAACTAAGCACAGCTATGTAGTTAAACATTGACTAATATTCTTGAAGATTTATGGGATTTAACCCTTTAATGTGAAATCTGATATTTTTGGCAGTCGACAAGAGGTTGCAAGAATCAGTGGAAGGAACACAGGACTTGAAGTCAGGTGGTGCGTGGTCCCCCTTCTGTAGCTTGATGGCTGTATGGCAGGGCACCTAGCTTGTTTTCTTTATTCATAGAATAGGGATGAGAAGGGCTTGCATTGTCTTCCTTACAGAGCTACTGTGAAGGATCAGGTGTTAGAAGGGATGTGAAAATGCAAACTTAGTATTAATTAAAACCTATTTTCCGCATACATTGGCCTGATAAACTTTTAAATATTTTTAAGACAATAGTTTAAAAAATAGCTCTAAGAAATGAGAATGCGTTCACTCTTTTCCAGTTCCAGTATTTTTTGATTCTGTCTTGTTCTTTAGGAAATCCAAATGTAGTACCTACAGTTTGGAGCGCTCCAGAATTTTTAATTATTCTGGGACAGTGGTCATGTTTATTGAAGTTTTGAGTCACTTTTAAGGTATCAGTTCAAAATACCAAAGGTGGTTACAAAGACGGATTTGGGAAGAGCTGTTAAGTAAAAAATAGTTTACATTAGGCTGCATTATTTGGGACCGGGTTTGGCAAAGTACAACGTACAGTCGATAGCCAGCCCATCGCCTGTTTTTATATGGCCCAGGAACTAAGAATAAGAACATCTCTTACTATTTTAAATGATTGACAGAAAAATCAAAAGAAGAAGAATAATAGTTCATGATATGCAGATTACTTGAATTTCAAGTTTCACTCTCCATAAATAAAGCTTTGTTGGAATACAGCCCCACTCGTTCATTGGTATTGTCTGTGCCTGCCCTCGAACTACGATGGCAGAGTTGAGTACTTGCTCCAGAGACTGTTTGACTCAGAAATTCTAAAATACTTATTATCTGGCCCTTTGCAGAAAAAAGTTCACCCATCCCAGATTTAGAATCTCAAAAAAAATTTTTTTTGTCAGTAAATTAAATAAATTATAGACTCCTCAAAACATCTGCCAGCAAGTATCTGATGGAATGTGTTCCAGTTGTGAAACTTTGAATCCAGCATGGCGACTTATTTTGAAGACTGAATGATTCCTGGCACTGAACTCCAAGCCTCAGGGGAGGTGGTGGGTTGTGTCTGAGATACGCAGGAAATGTGAAAACTGCTATGTTTCCGTTTCCACTGCAGGAGATGAGGGGCCTTCTGGATAATCTTGGCTGTCTTCCTCCTTGTCCTCCCAGGGCTGTTCGTTTGCTGACAGTGGGTTCTGTGACTCACTCACAGACCTCATAGGGAAGGAGTGTCCATCACCAGGGCTGGACCCAGTGGGTATTAACCAGAACTTGAAATCGCTACACACCTGCTGGGTGTTCTTCTTTTTGTTTAAAAAGATGTATTTTTTATATATTTTTCTCCTCCCCATTCCCTCCGTTGTCTGCTCTGTCTCCATCCGCCGTGTGTTCTTCTGTGTCTGCTTGTATTCTCATCAGGTGGCTCCGGGAACTGAGCCTGGGACCTTCCGGAGAGTGAGAGAGGCGATTACTCTCTTGTACCGCCTTGTCTCCCTGTTCTTCTCTGTCTTCTTATTTTCTCTCCTCTGTGTCTCTTGTTGCGCCATCTTGCTGTGCCAGCTCTCTGCATCAGCTGGCACTCCTGCGCGAGGCGGCTTTCCCACGTGGGGCAGTATTCCCTCGCAGGGCAGCACTCCTGCGTGGGGCCGCATTCCTGTGTCGGCTGGCGCTCTGCGTGGGTCAGCTCGCCCTCACCAGGAGGCCCTGGGCATCGAACCCTGGACCTCCTGGATGGTAGACGGGAGCCCAGTTGCTTGAGCCACATCTGCTTCCCTGGGTGTTTTTCATGACGCCGAGGGTGAAGCCGTTTTTCTCTGGGCCACTCGTAAACACTGGCGTGCAGCAGGTCTGTCGGGCAGGGTAGGGGAGTTGAGGAAATGAGGAAGAATGGAACCAAAGAAGAAATTTAGGACATGATTTTACAGTTCTGAATGTGATAGATCTATGGCAACTTTCTCCTGTGGTAGCATAGGCCTATTATTTTTAGTTCTTGCTAAATTACTTTAAAAATCCAGTTTAATTGCTTAATACACAGCAAGCTTGTTATTTAATAGAAAGAATAAAACTGTCTTTCTTTTAAAGGCAGAGGAAACACATGATGTTAGAAATGATTAAGCAGTCATGGGGGCAGAGTGTATTTCATGCTGTTGAATGTGAGAAGTGAAAAAAATTTAACAGTACTTCATTTGGCACTTAAGTGATAACGAAATGGCACGTAAGGAGATGGTAATGATACTGATTTAGTTTCTAAACATTTCAGAAATGAAAATACTTATGCTGAAGGCTGCAATGTAACCCTGAGATTTGCTTCAGAGAAAATGTTAGCACAGATATTATTTCCTTATCCTAGAATTATAGGGGCTAAAACCCCTGGAAAGGTACTAATTTTTGCTTTGGAGCCAGATAGACATGGGTTCAAATGCCAGCTGTAATATTTACAAACTTTGACTCTGGGCAAATTAACATTGTAATGGTAACCAGACAATCACAATAGTATCTGTCTTAAAATGTAGTAGTGAGGGTGAAAGGAAATGATTTCTATGAAGAGTTTTAACACAATGTCTGGCATGCAGCTAGCACCCAGTAGGTGACTGATGAGGATTAAAAGTTCTAGTCTAAACAACTGGCAACAAGTATTTTATATTACCTTCACTCCTGTACCATAGAGTTGTTCTCCTGAGTGGTACACTACTTGTTTTGGGGAATTCTTTCCTTCACACAAATCATTGATTTAGTTAGTAGCTGATAATTGGAATAACTTGAGAAATTTCCATATGTTGTACTTTATTGTTATTAATCACCTGCTTACTTCAGGTGATTAAGAATGGGTGGAAAGATACTTCTGCTCTGTTTTTCATACATCCTTGTTCTTGATAGTTTCTTGGTTCTGTTCTTACTATTTGCAAACTGAATTTAAGTACCACTTCTATTTTAGTATTGGATATTTTTTCTCTTTCTCTTTTTGAGAAAGACACATGAGAAAATCTTGTTTGAATTAGGCCAGGATTAGATAACGTTTCCCTCTGTGTGTATTATACTCTAAGTCTTCCTTAGGATTTGTATTAACATTTCTCTAGTATCCTCTTCAGAGTTGAAATAATAAAAACTTAATTTTTTTTCTTTCCAAAGATAGACCTAATTTATTGTCTAGAGGCTTTGATATTAAGCTTTTTTAAATATTGAGAAATTTGATGTGTTTTTCAATTTCAAGTGCTAGTTTATTTAGCTTTAATCCCAAACTAAGGGTGATCAAATCAGAAAAGGTTCTGACTCAGTTAAACAAAGAGAATTGGGGACATTGTGGCTTTTGCTTTCTTCAAAATGTTGCAATTTTGTGGACTTAGGTGATGCTTAAATGCAGTGGGATGATCCAGGGGACATATGGAAAGACATTTATGTTCTTACGTTGTCCTTTATGGGAGTAGCGCATTGAGACCTTTCCATAAAGCCGTAGTGCAAGCTGCCTGTTCCTAATTGTAGCACCTGGAAAAGGCTAGCAGACTGAAGGAGACCCACTATCAAGATGTGAGAGTAATTTCATTTTTTTTTTATTATAATGTTATTGTGGTAACATATACACCATAAAAGCTGTCATCTTAAAACCCTTTCAGGTATAAAAATCACGTTCACAGTGTTGTGCTGCGGTCATCACCATACTTTACCAGTATTATTTCATGGCCCTAAACAGAAACCATGCCCATTAAGCAATAACTTATTTGCCCCTGCCCCAACTTGCAACCTAATTTCTGTCTCCATATTGTAGGTATTTCATGTAAGTAAAATTATATGATATTTGTCCTTTTGTGCCTGGTTTATTTCACTCAGTATGTCTTAAGGGGTCATCCATGTTATAGCATGAATCAGAACTTCATTTCTTTTTATAGTTGAACAGTGTTCCATCGTATGTATATACCACATTTTGTTTATTAATTCATGGATGAACACTTGGGTTGCTTCTGTTCCACCTTTGGCTATTGTGAATAATTCTGTTGTACGCTTTGGTATATAAATATCTGATTAAGTCCCTGCTTTCAGTTGTTTTGGGTATGCCAAGAAATAGAATTGCCGGATTGTATGGTAATTCTGTGTATGCTTAACTTTCTGAGAAACCACCAAACAGTTTTTCACAGGGGCTGCACCATTTTACATTCCTACCAGCAATGTACAAGTGTTCCAATTTCTCTGCATCCTTGCCTGTACTTGTTATTTTCCTTTTTTTTTTTTTTTTTAGTAATAGCCATTCTAGTGTGAAGTGAAGTGGTATCTCATTGTGGTTTTGATTTGGTTTCCCTGATGAGCAGAGATTTTGAGCACCTTTTTATGTGCTAATTGACCATTTGTATATCTTTAGAGAAATCTCTAGTGAAGTCCTTTGCTCATTTTTAAATCTGGGGTTATTTGTCTTTTGTTGTTGAGTTGTAGCAGTTCTTTATATATTTCAGATATATGGTTCACAATGATTTTCTCCCTTCTATGGGTTTTGTTTTCACTTTCTTGATAATATCCTTTGATGTGCAAAAGTTTAAATTGTGCGAGTTTTGGATTTTGTGAGGTAGGGGTCCAGCTTCATTCTGTTGCAAGTGGATATCCAATTTTCCAAGCCCCGTTTGTTGAAGATAATATTCTTTCCCCAATTAATGTGTTTGGTGCCCTTGTCAAAGATCAGTTGCTCTTAAATGTATGCGTTTATTTCCGAACTCTCAGTTGTATTTTCATTCGTCTGTATGTATATCTTTATGCCTATACTACCCTGTTTTGATTAGACAGTATATTCTTTTGAGGTTAAAACCAAAACAAAACAAATCATCAAGAGATTTCCCATCTGGAGAGGTGAAGGTTGAGAGAGAATATTTCCCAAGGCAGTAAAATGAAAGGATTTGATAAAATATAGTATTTATACTTCTGCACTATACCTGGTCGAGAGAAAGATTTTGGTGCTCAAAATTTATACTGGTGTTTAAAGGAGATTTCTTTAGAACAGGTAAAAGAAAGTGCGAAATGGGCTGCTTGGTTTAATTTCTAATGAGAAAGACATGAACCAGTATTCAGAGTTAAGTGAAATACTGGTTTTTAGTGACATCCTATTATTTGGCTTATGCCGATACATCCATTTACTACATTATTTTATGCCATGGATTATGACATATACCTCATTGATATAGGAGATTGTAGAGATGGAAAGCATTGGGAGGAAAAGCATCTGACCCGTCTATTATGGAAATATTAGGATATGTGCAAATTGTCTCTCATAAAAGAATAGGTACTGAGACTTCCAGGAAGATGGAGGATTAGAGATGCAGAGGGATCACTTCTCCTCCAGAGAAATAGCTAGAAGACAGGCGGAGAATGTCTGGAGGACAGCCCTGAGGCTCAGGAAATCAAGGGAGGGTGAGACACTACCCAGAAGAGAGGGGTGAAAGAAGGGAGTCTCAGTTGGCTGAAAAATGCTGTGAGTAAAACTGCAAAAGCAGCAGTGGGAGCCTGTTCCCCCATCTTTGGAGCGAACAGCAGTCTGTGGACTGCCGTGGCTGTGGACTGTAGTTCCTGTGGACTGCTGTGGCTGTGGACTGAGGGGGTTGCAGAGTTCTCTTTGCCCCAAAAAGGGGAGAGAAAGGGAGGCAAACTGGTGCTTTTACTGCCCCCTCTCTGAGGCCCTTGGAAACTGGCCTGTACCCCATTACTGGGTCCCTAGCCCTGGTTTGAGAAGTTAAACAGGGGCAGTCCTGAGTTAGCTGGAACAGGTTGAACCAAGAGTCAAAAAACAGTGGTAGCACACAGCTACTTAACAGTAAATCTCTAGGCAAGAGAGAGACATTGAATATCAGAGTGTACTCAGCATCAGAATCAGATGCCTAGACATTAGCAGAAAATTATTAATACAAGCTGTATGTAATTTTTGATATGACGTAGGCAAAGCAACAAATCAAAGCTCCAAATGAGACACAGGACTTGAAACAGCTAATCAATGAGGTCAAGATAAGCGTAGAAATCAGTGTTTATATACACTAATAATGAGAAAGCTGACTAGGAAATCAAGGAAAAAATTCCCTTTACAATAGCAACTAAAAGACTCAACTATCTAGGAACCTAGGAATATAAAGGATCTGTGTGTAGGAAACCACAAAACACTGCTAAAAGAAATCAGAGAGGACCTAAACAAATGGAAGGATATTCTGTGTTCATAGATTGGAAGACTAAGCATCATGAAGATGCCAGTTCTACCCAGATTGATTTATAGTTCCAATGCAGTACCAGTCAAAATCCCAATAACCTACTTTACAGAAGTAGAAAAGGCAATTACCAAATTTATTTGGAAAGGAAAGGGAAAGGGGTCCTGAAGAGCCAAAAACATCCTATAAAAGAAGAGTGAAGTTGGACGACTAATGCTACCTGACCTTGAAGTCAGGTAAAACTACAGTTTACAGTGATGTAAAACTACAGTGGTCAAAACAGCATGGTATTATACAGCCTGTCATAACCCACTGAATAGACTGGGGAGAATATAAACTACAGCGTAAGCTATAATCCATGCGGTGCAGTAGTGCTCCAAAATGTATTCACCAAATGGACTGAATGTGCCACAATGATGAAAGAGGTTGTTGATGTGGGAAGAATGGGTGGGGTGGGGTGTGGGGTATATGGGAATAAAAAATAAAAATAAAAAATAAAAGATTTAAACCAAAAAAATTATTTTGCTTTTCAAGTTGGCTTTAAAATGTATCCATCTGTATATTTGGATTAAATTAAATTAATACATAAAAAACATGCTCAGAATTCTAATCTTAAGTATAAACCATAGCTTACCAAAACATAGTCCAAATACTATGCAATAATGTTACCATTTAGATTTATATCCTTCATCTGAAAAACTTATCTTACAGACAGGAATTTTGCTCTGTTTATCCAGAATAAATGTCTCTGTGTCTAAAACTATAAATGGTAATAAAAAAAGATTCAAATAAAAAAACAAACCAACAAACCCAGCATTGTATTGGCATAAAGATAGACACATTGATCAATGGAATTGAATTGAGAGTTCAGAAATAGACCTTCATCTCTATGGCCAACTGATTTTTGATTATCCTACCAAGTCCACTTTTTGGGCACAGAACAGTCTCTTCAACAAGTGGTGCTGGGGAAACTGGATATCCCATAACCAAAAGAATGAAAGAGGACTCTTATCTCACTCCCTATACAGGAGTCAACTCAAATTAGATCAAAGAGCTAAACATAAAAGCCAGGACCATAAAACTCCTAGAAGGTTTTATGTAGGAAAACATCTTCACGACCTTGTAGTAGGTGGGGGTCTCTTAAACTTTACACTCAAAGCATGAATAACAACAGCAACAACAAAATAGATAAATGGGAACTCCTTAAAATTAAACACTTTTGCACCTCAAAGGACTTTGTGAAGAGGGTGAAAAAGGCAGCTGACTCAATGGGAGGAAGTATTTGGAAATTGCACATCCAACAAGGGGGCGAATATCCATTTTATATATATATATATATATATATAAGATATATATATATATCCTACAACTCAACAATAAAAAAGACAAATGACCCGATTAAAAAATGGGCAAAAGACCTGAATAGACATTTTTATAAAGAAGAAATATAAATGATTAAAAAACACATGAAGAAATGTTCAATATTGGTACTAGGGAAATGCAAATCAAAGCTACAGTGAGATATCATTTTACACCTACTAAATGGCCACTATTAACAAAATAGAAAACTACAGTTGTTGGAGAGAATATGGAGAGAGCGGAGTGCCTGTTCCCTGTTGGTGGGCATGTACCCTGGTACAGCCGCTGTGGGAGTCCGTGTGGCAGTTGCTAAGGAAGTGAGATGTAGATCTACCCTGTGACCCGGCAATACTGCTATTAGGTATTTGCCCAGAAGAACCAAGCAGTGCTGTGAACAGATCTCTGCACACCCATGTTCATAGTGACATTATTCACAACTGCCAAAAGGTGGTCCTTTTCCAGATTCATTAGCAGTCCTGGCCCCAGTAGGATGAGAGAATCCAAATCTTTTTTTAATCAGCCAACTGAAAAGTACCCACTGAATGTGCACTGTGTGGCTAGTACCATGCGGGATGCCTTGGAAATAGCTAGGAAAGGAGGCACGGAATCTCTGCCCTGAGGAAGAATTCACTTCATTCGGAGGACAAACTGTATTGCGAAAACGAATATCATGAAGTAGTAGGCAACCTGGGATGTCCTGTTGGAGAGCATCATTGAGGCCTTGTGACCTTGGACATCTGTACAGTTAGCTTTGTAGACTTCCTCCAGCTCTGAAATGTGGTAATTTTCCCTTTGACAGAATAGTAGATCTGAACCAACCTGCCACGAAACAACCCAAGTGAGAGTGGCTCGGTCCCGGCCATATTTTTACACTCGATTCTATGTAATTGCTTGATTTAGTAGATGGGAGGAAAGGATTGCTTTAATCTGCTGGAAATCCATTCAAGGAACAACCTTTCTTCTTCAAAGTCAAGTTTGTGAGAAATGACAAGAGACAATGGTGTCCCTGCTTCTGAGGTAATAAATTTGTATCCTAGATCTCATTCCTTCTTGCCTTCTCAAGGCCTTCCCTCCTGTAATGATTTTCTTCCTTAAATTATCATTCTCTTTTTACTGGATCATTTCTTTCAGTATACATACATGCCTTATTACTTACAGCAGTGATGATTAATTAATTGCCCAGCAAATGCCATTCTCCACAGCTTCCTCAGTTCTTTTTTTTCTTGAAAGAATGTACCACATTAGCATTTATTTTCCTGTTTTGTAAGCAGTGTCAAAGACCCAGTTTACCACCTTTACTTTTTATAAAGCTAAGCTTAACATTACATATTTATAAACAGTTGTCCAAACTTACTGTTGCAGCATTCATGCACAGCGAGAAAACATCCTCAGTTTATTCTAAACCAGAAGTGTATCACCATTAATGTCTTAATGTATTTCACTACTAAATACTGAAAAAATATTGAAATTATTTTTGTAGAAGATTCATCCTGACAATGTTCACGTAATAGCAGACAAACTACTTTGCTCACCTTTCATAGAAAATGGAAAAGAGTAAGATCCATGCTGGAGTTAGTGTGCAGTTTTGTCCTAGCACTGCTGAAGAGTCATGGTTCACCTTGGATTAAGTTTAAAAAGAAGCAAAGTGCATAGAGAAATTCACAACAGTTTTAAAAACAAACAAAAAAAAAGCCCTACTAATATGATTCCAACAATAAACTCAAAGTCTGTGGCAAATGGGTACTCTGATGAATGGTTTATAAATACATTAGGTAAAGTTTTATTTAATGTGGAGTTCGTTTGAAATCTCCTAAAAAAAATAAGTTCCTGTTAATCCTGTAAAGGTGCTTGTTCTAGTTTAATGTTTCTATTAAATCCATGCATTGAATTACCTGTTATCTGAGCATAGCAGCTGCTCCTTACCGTTTACTATTAAGGGCTCTAACTGGCCATTTTCTTCAACTTCTACTTTTTCTTGACCATTCTCAACAGTTCTCTTTGTAGTGAGTTTTCTGCTATTAGCTCTTTTAGTGGAACTTGATATAGGCTTAAAGTTGCCCCTCCCACTACCACCAAAGGTCATGGGAGAAAAGGAAGGAAGAGCCCTGCGCCCCAGTGAGCCAGAGGAAGCGAATCCTGTATCAGAAGAAGATAATCCACCTCCCGAAGATCGAAACCCACTGAAGGCAGAGAAAAAAGATACCGTGCCTCTCCTGCTTCCAGGGGGGCACCTTCGATTTCAAAAAACTCCTCCAGTAGGTCTTTGAAGAATTCAAATTAAATCGGGTCCCTTCCCCCAAAATACTCCCTGGAGACGTCTGAATTATGGACTGCAAAGCCAAACTCAGGTGGACTGTTAGAGTGATGTCCACTGCCACCACTGTCGTTTAATCCTTTTTTGCCATATTTATCATGGCTATCCCATTTTCTTAGCATCTGGTAATACCTCATGTGCCTCAGCTGCTTGTTTGAATTTTCCCTCTGCTTCTATTTTATTCTCAGGATTTTTATCAGGGTGCCATTTCATTGCCAGTAACCATTATGCCTTTTAATATCCTCCGGTGAGGCAGGTCTCTGCATGCTAGAACTTCATGGTAACCCACCACGCTTTAACAGGTTATTGGAACAAGTCTCCTAGGAGTTTGGCAGCCAGTGGCAGGACAGAGGAGAGGCTGGGCAGTGGGGCTGGTGGTCTCTTCCCAGCTTCAGCGTGGCCGGTACCGTTGGAGTGGTGGCAGCGATTCTTCACACTTTCCATTCTCTCCCTTTCTCCTGGCTTCCTCAATTCTTGAAGGCAGTAGGACCCTCAGGTTTTATCTGGACACATGACTGCTGAGCTAGAGACTCCATTTTCTAGCCTCTTTCTCACAGCCAGATGTGGCCATTTGACCAAATGCTGGCTAAATGGATGTGAGCAGAAATGTGGATGATTTTTGGGTCATGGTCTTAGAAAGGAAGCTAGTTGCCCTGGTTCCTCTTTCCCCTCTTTTGCAAATGTGAATGTAGAATGTTAATACAGCGCACCTATTTCAACCTTGTCGTGTGGGTAACCCTTTAGAGGGAGACGAAACAGTAAGGTGGATCCCTGCGTGATCTTGTGGAAGAGAGCCACCTACCAGCCTGGGACTGCTCATTTACCTCTGGGTGCTTAAGTGAGAGGGGAGTCGGATTCTGGTTGAGCAACTAATATCTTTTATTTATTTTTTTTAAGATTCATTTCTTTCCTCTTTCTGCCTGCCCCACCCCCCGCCCGTTGTCTGCTCTCTGTGTCCATTCACTCTGTGTTGTTTTGTGTCCTCTTGCATTCTCGGCAGCACCAGGAATCTGTCTCTTTTTATTGCATCATCTTGCTGCATCAGTTCTGTGTGTGTGCGGCGCCACTCCTGGGTGGGCTATGCTTTTTTCGTGCAGGACGGCTCTCCTTGTGGGGAGTCCTCCTTGTGGGTGGGGTTCCCCTACACGGGGGATACCCCTGCGTGGCAGGGCACTCCTTGCGGGCGGCAGCACTGCGCGTGGGCCAGCTCACCACAAGGGCCAGGAGGCCCTGGGTTTGAACCCTCGACCCTCCATATGGTAGGCGGACGCTCTACCAGTTGAGCCCATCCGCTTCCCTGAGCAACTAATGTCTTAACTTCATAAATCACCTGTCTCAAACCAGCCTCTTTACCTTACTTCGCCTCCAGCCACTGTCCAGTTTCTTTGTTCCCTTTCACTGCACAGTTTTTCAAGAGTTGTTCATGGTTGCTGTCTCTACTTCCTCACCATTTATTCTCTTTACAGCAGAATGTCTTACCAAGGGGTTCATGGGCTTGAATTGAAATTCAAATAAGCATTATTCTTGTGGAGATACGTTGGTGCAGGTATTGTCTATTTATTAAATAATACACAGTACAGTGTGGACTTAGTAAGGGGTCTTTGCTTTTCACCTGATTGGCGAAAGGGGTCTGTGGAACAAGAAAGATGAAGAATCCCTGCTCTATAGCTTCATCCATTTGATCTTGTTCCTCACCAACACTGTTTTTAATCAAGACTGTATTGACGTGTGTTTCGTTAAAGCCAAGTGGTCAGTGCATTGTCTTTATCTTACTGACTTCTCACCAGAATTCCACTTGGATTTACTACTGCCTCTGACCTCCTAGCCACTCGTTTCTTTTTGCTAGTTTATCTCAAACCCCACCCTCAACTCTTATTTTGTCCCTGGTTCTTCCCAGGCGATGTCATCCGTTGTCATCTTTTCCGATATCATTTTATATGCTGATGATGCTCAAATTCTTACGTAAAATAATTGATCCCCCCCCACCCGGGCTCTTGACTCATCTAAGTCCATTGGACATCTTATAGACACCTGACACTTCACATGAATAAAGCAGAACTGTGAGTTAGTCCTCCTCTCATTTGATCCTCCCTCCCACCTCCTGTAGGTTTTTCCCGTCTGCCTAAGTGGTGCCACTGTCCACCCAATTGTGTAGGCCAAAACCCCGAGACTTCATGATCTTCTTCCCTGTCCCTCACAGCACAGTAAGTCCTATCAGCCACACCTCACTTTTTTTTTCACTCCTCAAAACCGAGGCTAAACGAGTAGCCTTTCTCAGACTTCGTTGCCTCTCCCGGTGGCGCCACCCTTTTCCCCACCCTTCCCACACACAGGAGCTGAAAGTCATCTTAAGTGTCTATCAGCTCATAGCACTCCTCTGCCTGTTGACTTTCCAGTACGCTTAACACTAAAATTGAAACTTAAAAACTTCATCATGGGAAGAAAAAATGTCATTATGGCCGCTTATAAGGCCCTTTATCAGTGGTTCTCAAGTGGGAGAGATTTTGCCTCGTGGGACACCTGGCAGTGTCTGGAGATACTTGTTGTCACAACTAGGGTGTGACACAGAGCGTTAATCTGGTCCCAAATCTTTTATGCTGTGGTCGAGGAGCCCTTGGGGATCTTGTCCCTGGCCTCTCCAGACTCCTCTTTCATCCTCGCCTTTGTTCGCCGGCTGCGGTCCTCCGGCCTTCTCCTAAAGCCTTGACCAAGCCGGGTGCATCCTTCCCTGGGTGCGTGCCAGCTGTTCCTTTAGCTCAGGGCGGACTTGCTCAGACCTGGCAGCCTCCTTCCTCCCCGGAGGGGCCTTTCGTGACCCCTGAGAAAATGCAGCTCCTCCTCTCTCTTCCACGTGTTGTTTTCTTCATAAGAGAAGTTTATGAGTGAGTGTCTTAGGTGTCTAACTCATAACCAGAGGCTCCCGGAGGGCTGGGAGTGCTCTTCGTCCAGGTACCTGCTGTGTCCCTGGCCTTCCGAAATTCGGGGAGTGACACAGGTGCCTGAGTTAATTGTTGGAATGAAGACCAGGTTTTCAGGGACATTGGCAAGCTGGGGGCAGTAGGAAAGGCTATGATTTTCTGGAGAGTGGAAAAAATTCCCTTGAGACAAGGCTGCTTCAGCTTCTGATTTCCTAATTCTGGAGAACTGGAAGTCTTCGCTCCAGTTTTTGGGTGGAGGCAGTGACAAAGAGTAAGCTGACAGCAGGGGCTTTTTACAGAAGTCCTAGGGTTACTTCAGGGTTTAACTTCTATTTCGTCTCGTGTGTCATACCACTTAATTGGGCATATAGAGTTACGTTTGCATAATATTGCTGAATACTCCAGTACTCTGGGGGAATACGTGGCCTTACCTTTCCCCGGAATCAGAATTCCTTCCACGTTATCTTAGGAGTGATCGCCCACCCTCTGCTCGAGTATTTTCAGTGTCAGAAAACTCAGTTATTCACATGACAGCCCAGCTCATTTTAAAAAGAGTTCTTGTTAAAAGTTCCTCATTATGTTAAGTTGGAATGCTGCTCCCTGCGCTTCCAACACCACCCAGATCTGCTTGATTTTTCACATGATGGCTCTTTGGCTATCATGTGAGAAGTGGTAGGTGCTTTTATTTCCCCAGCAGCTAAATGTACTCATTTTCTTAAAACTATTCCTCAGATGACAAGATTTTCAGATCCTTTTCCAGGACTGTTCGTAACGTTTTTGGGGCTCGGGCAAGAATACGAATAGAGATTCATAATCTTAGAAATAAAAAAATTTAAAGCTGTAATTCAAGCCAACTGTTAAATAAAAGAGGTTGACTTGCCTATCTTAGCAATAAAACTTCATAGTGACTTAGATCAGAGCCAGAGAATTTTCAGACCCTTCTGAGTTTCACTGCAGAACCCGGTAGAGTGGAGAGAGCCAGCCTCCAGCCTTATCTTCTCGCTCCGGGCTTCATCTGCACAGGAAGTGGGCATGTGCATGTGGGTGCCCATCAGTCCCAGCAGCCTCCCCCACCTTTGAAATAGCAGCGTGTTGACTGTCTTTTGGGCCTCAGGGTGGACATGCTGGTGATGGGGTTTGCCTTTGGGAGGACCTACTCGAGCAGGAGGTCCGAGCAGACCCTGGAAGTGGACAGGGCATCCTGGGTCCCTGTCCAGAGGGGGCTGGGAGGCTGCAGGCAGGCACACCCTTTAGGCCCTAGGAGCCGCCGGCCGCATGAACGGGCACGTGGCCGGAGCAAGGGCAGAGCACGGCTTCTCAGACTCGGGGCCCAGGACAGCGGTCCCTGCTGCCCAGGGACAAGCCAGGACCGTCCAGGCCAGACCCTGGGCTTGGCCCAGTTTGCAGAGGCAGAGATTGCGGGAATGAGCGCTCTCCTCTTACAGCGCCCCACATCAGATGTGCTATTTAGGTTAGTTTCCTAACTGGCGTGCCAGGCGGTGGTCCCAGTGCCCCTCACGGAGGTCAGAGACGCTGATGCCCTCAGAGAGGATGGTAGTGGCAGGGTGGCAGGAGGCCCAGGGCCGGTCATTTCCGGCCCCCGGCAGCATATGACCTGTGCACCCAAAGCATCTCTTCCCGTGTTACCAATTTCTGCGTATGCCTTAAGGTGAGAAGGGTCGGGAAGCCCCGATTGAGAGGGGGGTGAGGCGCTCAGGCTGTCTGTGCTGGGACGCGGGGTCCGGCGGCTTCGCGGGTTCACGTGCTGCACGAGGAGCGTTTTTTATAAACCTCATTTGGTCCACCTGACAGTGTGTGAGGTATCAAAGTAGGTTTTGTGCGCCTTCTATTAATGAGGAAAGTAGGTCCAGGTTAAGTGGCTCCACCCACCTACATGTTCTCACTCAAGTAGGACAGTTGAAACTAGGACTCAATTCTGTGGACTCCTTTTTTTTTATTTTTAGTTTTTATTCTTGCTCCTAACCCGAATTGCGTTCCTCATCTTGGATATCGTGCTTCCTTTAACGTACCTGGCTTTGGTAATACTTTTCTTGGACAGCTGTCACCTGTGACTCCTTTTGGACTTGCAGGCAATTACATTCTTTAGCTTTTTTCTGTCTCAACTTCTGTTGTAGCAGCGCCCTTTATTGCTATTTTTTAACCTAGATATTGAACTTTATTTTTGAGTGTTACTCTTATCATGATGGGTTCAACCACTTGATCCAGCATCTTGAGACGTGGTTCTGTGTGTGACTGTTTGGATAAGCCTCTTTCCTTGTGCCACGTTAGTTATCCCGGTGAAGCTGGTCCGAGATGCTGCCCCTGAGTCATTTATAAAAGACTGGATTACGTAGAGGCAGACACATGTGCACCACATCGGTTAAATTAAAAAAGATCTGGAACTTACATATAAATTCCTTTTTTTTTTAGTGCCCACATTGTACTGCTCTTTACAAGTGCTAATTCATTTAAACCTCGAAGCAGCATGTGTGGTAGTTGTGTCTCTGTAGAAGAGAAAAGGTCCTCAGAAAAGTGTGGTCCCTTGTTCAAGGTTTCCCAACTAATAAGTGGTGGATTGACTCAGAATGCAAATCTAGGTCTGTTTGACCTATGCTTTCCTCCGTACTACTTTATAAATAACATGACGTGGTTTCTAAATCTGTAAGGTGGGCTGAGGAAGGGGCGTTTGCTAAGTTTATACTCTTGCATGTAATATAACTAATTCTCTAATATTGCTTATATACTGGGCAGTCCCTGTCTCTCCCCTCCCTCCCCACAAAGAATGAGACAGCCCTGCCCTAAGGGTTTTGAGCAAGGGGTGTGTGTGTGTGTGTGTGTGTGTGTGTGTGTGTTTTGACTGTATAGTGGTGGTGGATGTTAGAATGTGTGAGAAATGCCGAACTCCTTATGTCTCCACAGTTTATATTCTTAATTCAACTGCCCCTTTCTTGGGAATAGGAGTAAAGAGGATGATGATGCACATCCATTTCATTCCACGTTGTATCTTGAAAATCTGGAATTTAATGCTAAAGGCGTTCTGGGTAGTGATGGTTAGGTTTTTAATGTTGTAATGCTTTTTAAAATTGTAGGCATTATTTAAATTGTATAATGTGATTTATTTATTTTTAAATTAAAGGAGTTGTAGGTTTACAGAAAAATTGTACAGAAAATAGAGTTCCTGTAGATTCATTCTCACACAGTTTTCCCTAATTTTAGCAGTTTGCATTAGTGAGGTTCCTTAGTTACAATGAATGAAAAATATTTTTATAATTATGCTATTAACCATAGTCCATAGTTTACATCGGGGTTCACTGTTTTTGTTGCATATCCTGTGGTTTTTAAAACATTTTTATACTAGTAGCATATGCAAGCTAAAACTTCCCCTTTTAACCACGTTCAAATATATAATTCAGTGGTGTTAGCTACACGCACAGTATTGTGCTGCCATCACTACCATCCATTACCAAAACTTTTTTATCACTCCGAACAGAAACACTGTATCCAAAAAGCAATAACTCCCCATTCCCCCTCCAGCTCCTAATAACCTCTGATCTCCTTTTGGTCTCTATTTTTTGCTTATTCTAGATATTTCATAGAAATGAAATCGGACAGTGTTTTTCCTTTTGAGTCTGGCTTATTTTACTTAATGTTTTCAAGTCCATCCATGCTGAAGCATGGATCAAAACTTCATTCCTTTTTATGGCTAAGTAATATTCCATTGGATGAATATATCACATTAAAAAAATCCATTCATCTGTTGTGGGACACATGGGTTTGGTTCCATCTTTGGCTTTTATGAATAATGCTCCTCTGAACATTGGTTTACATATACCTGTTGGAGTCCCTGCTTGCAGTTCTTTGGTGTATATACCTGAGAGTGGAATTGCTGGATCATGTGGTAATTCTATGTTTAACTTTCTGAGGAACCACCAAAATATCTTCTACAGTGACTGTACCATTTACATTCTATCAGCAATGTATTAGGGTTCTAATTCCTCCACATTCTTGCTAGTACTTAGTATTTTCACATTAAAAAAAATAATAACCATTCTAGTGGTTAAGTGGTATCTTATTATGATTTTGATTTTGATTTCCCTAATGGCTAATAATGCTGAATGTTTGTTTCCTCATGTACTTATTGACTATTTCTGTGTTTTCTTTGGAAAATTGTCCAGTTAAGCCCTTTGCCCATTTTAAAATTGGGCTTTTTGTATATTGTTTGAGTTATAGGAGTTCTTAATATAGTCTGGATATTAAATCCTTATCAGATATAAGTTTGCAACTGTTTTCTCCCATCTTTTCCCTTTCTTGGTAATGTCCATTTTAATTTTGATGAAGTGCAATTTTTATTTTTTCTTTTGTTGCTCATGCTTTTGTTGTCATACCAAAGAACCCATTGCCAAATCCAAGGTCATGGAGACTTGCTTCTCTTTTATCTTCTATGAGTTTTATGGTTTTAGCTCTTATGATTAGGCCTAATTCATTTTTAACTTTTATATGGGGTGTGAAGAAGAGGGTCCAATTTCTTCTTTTGTATGTTGAAATCCAGTTTTCCTAGCAGCTTTTATTTAAGAGACACTTGTTTTCCATTTAATATACTAGACAGTCTTTGGAAATCAGTTGGCCCATTTAATGTACTAGTCACACTTTTTGGAAATCAGTTGGCATTAATTTGTAATTTAGTTCTGTACTCTCAATTCTCTTTCATTGGTATATATGTCTATCTTATGCCAGTATCACACTGTTTTGATTACTGTAGCTTTGGGGTTATTTTTGGAAATGGGAAATGTGAGGCTTCCAACTTGCCCTTCTTTTTCAAGATTATGTTAGCTAATGGGGGCCCCTTGCAATTCTATATGAATTTGAGGATCAACTTTTCCATTTCTGCAAAAAAGGTTGTTTGAATTTTGATAGGGTAAAAATAGTAGTTCTTAAAATGGATTTAAAACAGTGTGTTTAACCTTAGTTTATAGCTCTTTATTTGTAAGTTGGGTTAAACTAAAATCTCAGTATTGATTCAGTAAGTATTTACTATTATTACAATAATTACTATTTATGCAGGGGATAAAAAGTAGAGGTTTTCTTTATGCTATTTATATAGCTAGAAATAAAAAGGACAGACGAGATCTAGAATAATATAATACAAACTTTATTAGAAGTTGAGAAAAATTAAAACTTTGAGAGGGTGTATTTGAGTTCTAGTTTAGTTTATGTCTTGCATGCTCAATTTATTTTATAAGTAAATATTGTTTGTGAACGTTTTGGCAGACTTACATAGTTCCCCTTAATTTTTGTGTCAAGGGCAGACCTTATTTCCCTGTTTATATAAAGCACTGTCTTTATTCATCATATGGTGATGTGGTAATGGCTAAACATAAACATCTCGAAATTTGGGTATAAAAATCATCAGAATTTGAATGGTTTACATTTTAACATCACCAACAAAGAAATTTCTCCTTACGATTGCTAGTAGCCTGTTGATTGCTTAGATTCTAATATAGTTAGGGGTACCATTTTTCATTGCACCATTACTATTCTGAGGATCAGTTAGTGAAATGAGTAAATTTTGAATTACTCTGATTAACAGAACAATTTGCTTTATCAGCTCTTTGCTCCTGGTAGGAAGTAGTTTTCTTATATTTATTTGCTTAAGATTATTTCCCAAAAGCTGTTGAATTCCGTAGGCCAGGTTGCTTAGTGCATATGGGGGAGACATAGAAACAAAACGTTAGGTTTTCAGTGGCTTTGCTCCTTTCAGCATTAATGTCTGATCAGCATGGGGTGGGGGCAGCCTTCAGCATGTGAACATGTAACCGATTCATGTCCCCGAAGCCGGTCACAAGGCTGACCCTTGAAGGGGGTGCCCGTTAGAGCAGGCGGGAAGGCAGGTCTGAGATGGGAAGAGGTCATTTCAAGTTGTAGAAAATCCTGGTATCACTCTGAACTAGGTTAGTGGTATGAAAAATACTGTGATATTCTCGGTGTTTCAGAGTTAGGGATTTTCATAGAAGCAGAGAGAAAGGATGTTTGACTAAATGAAGCCTGTAATTCACCAATGAATGGTTTAGATTTCTGAGTTACTGAATGTATGCAGCAAATTCTGGAATGTCTTTTTTCCTTTTTTCCTTTAGGTGCTTTTCTTCTTTTTAACTCTATTCGGAGCTACCTTAGACCCAGTTTCAATAACATTTATGTGTTCTTGTGATCTTTCTGCTGCTTTCAGCTGTATTCCCCACACCCCCTCCACTATTACAGTTTTAATTGTAATTTTTTACAATTTAAAAAAAGAGATTGGATCACTTTCTCTAAGGAGTATGGTGTTTGGCATACTGTTGCTAGCTCAGTAAATTTAAGTAGCATTTTCCGTCTTCTAGAAATGTTTGCCATAGAAATAGTTCTGGAAAGTTTTCAGGGTGGAGGAAACTGTTTCTTTTCTTCGTACTGGCAAAGTCCTTTCAGCATCATGATTCAGTTGATTTGTGTTCAGGGAAGAGTTCTTAGTGCTGCTGCTGAAAAATTTATTTCGAAGATGCTTATGTAACCCTTTTTTAGGTTAATTATTGCTAAGTTTTTTTAGGTTTAATTATTTCTTGATGAATTATTCAGTTATATTAACAGTATTTCATTATATTAGAACAGATTTTGGAGGTTGCTATAAGCACATTAGAGTAGTAGAAACTTATTTTAAAAATGAGTCCTTTAAGTGGAAAGTTTCAACCATTAAATGTGACTTTTATGCTTAGCATTTTTAATGTTTATAATAAAGGCAATACTACTTATATTCTAGATTATTTTACTAAGACGTTTATCAGTTCCTGAACAAGGTTCTGATTCTTTAGACTATTTTTAAAAATGAATTTCATAACTGAAATTTCTTAAGATATATTCATTCTTCCATTTTAAGGAAGAACTTTTAGATTTGTAACTGTATGTAACTACACAATATATTTATTCGCTTTTTCCCTTACCATGTGAATATGACTTAAAATAGAGAAAAATAACAAGGATGAGGAAAACCTGGAAAAGCAAAATCCACGAAACCTTTTCAAAGCAGTCTTCCAAGAAGCGCGGTAATTATAACAAGGGGTAAGAGTGCTACTGCAAGTGATATTGTTGTGTTTGACTAGAATTAATATTCATTTGTGCTCAGGTAAACAAATTGTTTTATTTCACAAAAGCGATTTAATAATTTATGGTTGAAGAGCAAATGAAATACTATGGCCCTTCAACTGAATAATGCTCTTGCAGGCCTCTGATGTAGAAGTCCAGCCAGTGCATTGTTGCAGCCCATTTCATTGAGGGAATGGGGACAGAAGTTTGTTTGTAACTATGATGGGACTGAGTACAAAGACGCCAGTGACCCTTGAACTTTTTTGGCTGTGCATCTGAACAAGGAATTGTTTGAGAATGGGAAAAGCTGCCAGTAGACTTGGGATCTGCTTTCTCCTTGTTTTCTGCAGAATTGGTGAATGACCCTACTCCAGAAAAACAAAAAAACAAAAACCAGAAACTTAATTGGAAGAAATTCTTATTTGGTCTCAAAAGAATCTTGTGTCTGTACAGCAAAATGTAATTAGATATTTATATCCTAAAGTGATAAACTCATTAAAAATATTGTCTCTCCTTACAAAAATGGCAGCATTAATTACTGCCCTTTTACGTATTGATGAGGCTGCTAGATAAGTTTGCCGTTCCTTCTTCTGCAGTTCTTGTTCTTTTTAAAAGCTATTCTCCAGCTCTTGTGGTTGAAAACTCCAGCTGTATCTGGGTCACGCTAATTCCCTGGCATTCTTTTACACTGTTTAAATGTTGGACATTATTTGGAGAGTGAAGCCCACAAATATTTGTCATATTAATGAGTGAATAATCCAAAGGAAAAATTTATATATTTTGTGTGTGTGTGTGCGTGAATTTAGAAATAATGGCATTTGTAATTCTTATTTTTCTCTCTCTCCCAAGGTGATGACTAAAAATCTAGTCACATCTCCCATACAAAGGAATACCCTACATATGATATCTCTTTTGCAGATACAGAGTAGCTTAGCCTTTGAGCATACTTTTCTTGGTTAGACAAGCCAGGGTTCATACTGGGCCCAGATGACAAGGCTTTAGATTTCAAATTTGTTATCCTTCGAAATGTCTGAGGAATCAGTAGTGCTGTTACCATTTTGGAGAAAAGCTGATTCTCTTTCTCACTGAGTCAGCTAAAGGGTGCTAATGCAAAATACCAGAAATTGATTGGTTTTTATAAAGAGTATTTATTTGGGGTAGGGGCTTACAGATACCAGGCCATAAAGCATAAGTTCCCTCACCAAAGTCTGTTTTCACATGTTGGAGCAAGACGGCTGCTGACGTCTGCGATGGTTCAGGCGTCCTGGGTTCCTCCCTTTTCCTGGGCTCAGGGTTCCTCTTCCTGGGGCTGGCTTCTGTTTCCTCTGTGAGCTTACTTCCTGGGGCTCCAGTTTAAGGCTTCAGCATCAAACTCCAACATTATAACAATAACATCAAAATCCCTCAACTCTATCCTTCCTCATGCCTTTTATCTGCGAGTCCCCACCCACTATCATAACTCAGTCATGCCCAGATACAGATCAGATTACAAACATAATCCACTCTCTATTTTTGGAATTCATAATCATATCAAACTGCTACGCTCACCCCTGTCTCTCTTACCTGTATTTAATAAAGCGAGGCATTTGTATTTGAAATTCATGTGCTGCTTCACCAGGAAGTGTAGTGCATATGTTTTGAAGTGCTTCCTAGCAATAATGCATTTGTGCATTTCTTTACATTTTATTTTACTTCATTTTTTGAGGTACCCAGGCTGGGGATCGAACCTGGGAACCCCCAACTGGGAAGCAAGCACCCAACTGCTTGAGCCACATCTGCTCCTTTACATATTCTTTTAAGTAGTCCTCTACTTAAGTGGTCAGCACCTTAATTCGGTTTATAGGTTATGATAAGTTGCAGAAATCTGATCATATTGCTTAACTGGAGTCATTGGGATTTGACTGTCTTCATGAGCAACCTTGAGTCATAAGGGGTAAGGTAGGAAAAATTAGTATAGCAGTTATGAAGAAAGGTAGGGACTTTCTAGTAATTGTTCTAATGTATTTATATATATGGATTATCAGAAGTTTATAACATAAAATCCTAATTGGTCGATGCTTTTGTCATACTAGCTACGAAGATTTGCCTTGCACCTTGATTTTAGGGAATATCATAATTTACTGCAACCTGCAGAAGTTCGTTGACCTCCTTTTGGGCGTCCGGGTGTTTATTGTCTGAGCTCCTCAGTGGAGGCGGCCAAGTAGAGCGGAGGGGTCTGGGTCTATGAAGGGGGCTGGGCTGTCAGTGGAAGCTGGTTCAAAGAGAGTGGGAGCTGGTAGCCGGAGAGGGCTAAGAAGAGGGATATAGAAAATAGTTGCAAATGTGCAGTCTTTCAGATGCCCATGGAAAGAAAGGAATGGATTGAGAAGTAGGAACTACAGGTATTAGATAATCTTTATCTGGTGGAGAAATCCTTAAATGTTTCATAGATTAAAAAAATTAAACTCAACTCCTCTAGGTTAATTGATAAATTTTTGTTCAGTTTTAGCTTTGGCTTATTTTTTTGCAATCTTTTTTTTTTAGATTCTATTTTTATTTATTTATTCCCCTCCCCCTTGTTTGCGCTTGCTGTCTGCTCTCTATCTGTTCGCTGTGTTCTCTCTCTCTGCACATCTTCTCTTTAGGAGGCACTGGAACCAAACTGGGACCTCCCATGTGGGAGAGAGGCGCTCAGTCGCTTGAGCCACCTCCACTCCTGCTTTGTGTGTCTCTCATTGTGTTTCCTCTTTGTGTCTCCTTGCTGCACCATCGTGTTGTGGTCAGCTAGCCATGCCAGCCTGTTGCACCAGCTTCTCCAGGAGGCACTGGGAACTGAACCTGGGACCTCCCACATGGTAGGTGGGAACTCACTTGCTTGAGCCATATCTGCTTCCCCGGTTTATTGTAAATAAAGCCTCTCTTGTGAGATGTATTGAATTTGATTTAGATTTTAATGTGATAGTTGTTTAAGAGGAAACAAGTAAACCAGAATACAGAATAAAGATTGTATTCGATGAACTGCTACAAAATTGCTACACAACATTTAGTGAATTGTATATTCTCTTTTTAAAAAAATTTTTATTTCTTTTTTTTTTTTTTTAAAGATACATAGATCACAAAAAATGTTATTTTGAAAAGTTTAAGAGGGGGAAGCAGATGTGGCTCAAGTGATAAGAGCTTCTGCCTACCATATGGGAGGTCCTGGGTTTGATCCTTGGGGCCTTCTGGTCAAAAAGAAGAGAAAGCATTCCTGCGTGGCAAGCCAGTGCCCACGTGAGTGCCTGCATTGTGAGCCAGCGCCCTGCGCAAGTGAGTCACGCAGCACGATGATGACACATCAAAAGAGAGACAAGGGGGCCTCAAGGTGAAGCGCAGCAGAAACCAGGAACTGAGGTGGCACAGTTGACAGGGAACCTCTCTCCCCATCAGGGGTCTCCAGGATTGAATCCCGGTGAATCCTAGAGGAGAGAGAATGAGAGGAGAAGATAACACATAGACAGCAAAAACAGTAGGGTGGGAGGCGGGGAAGGGGAAAAAAAAAAAAAAAGATATATATATATTAAAAAAAAAAATATATATATATATAAGAGGTTTCCGTATACCCCATGCCCCACCCCACCCCACTCCTCCCACATCAATACCTCTTTGATCATTGTGGCACATTCATTACGTTTGGGGAATACATTTTGGAATCTCTGTTATGCCACATGGATTATAGTTTACATTGTAGTTTACACTCTCTCCCAGCCCATTAACCCACATAATCCCAGTGGGTTATGGCAGGATATATAATGTCCTGCATCTGTCCCTGCAATATTATTCAGGACAACGCCAAGTCCCGAAAATGCCACCATATCACATCTCTTCTTCCCCCTCCCTGCCCTCAGCAACTCCCCTGGCCACTGTCCCCATAGCAATGATACAGTTTCTTCCATTGCTAGTCATAATAGTGCTATAGTAGAATACAAGTAAGTCCACTCTATTCCATATTTTATTCCTCCATCCTGTGGATCTTACATTCTCTTTTTAAAAATCTTCGTGAAATGTGTTGTTACTGTTTTAGACAAAAGGATTTTTTTTTTGTGAATAGTCTACTCCATTTTACTAAAATATATGCGGGAAAAGGTGAAGCGGACCGAGGAATATGGGAAACACTGACTAAACATAGCACGATTCATACCTTTTATAATGATGGGAAAAGTTGAAATTCTGTAACCTGTATTTCAGCAGAAAAGTGTCATATTACTTGATTTTATAAAATGACAAGTGCTAGCTAGTGAAGTTAATTTGGATGAATGGTGAATAATGCTTTGGGTCAGAAGGGCACACTGAGAATCCATTGTTTGTTCTGAGAAAATTTGTCAGGTAATAAATATTCTCTTGAATTTAAGGAGTTCTCTTATTTGATGATTCATTATTAATTCATTTAAGAACCGATTGTTTCAGAAAACTTAATTTGACTTTTCTGTAATTTTCCACTTTTTATAAAAGATTAAAATTGAAATATGAAAGGAAAACCATCTGGACATTGATCTGCAGCTACTAAGTGAAGGCGGCCGGGCCTGGCTTTTGATCTTAGAGTGCCTGAACTTTCACATTTTCTTCCTGTGGTAAATAATATGAAAAATGTTGGAAAAATAGAGTTACCAGGTTGACACCACCGAAAGTTGCTTCTAGTACCATGATAATGTGTTAGATTAAGAAAATAGATCTCATGTCAGTCAATACCGTTGTGCCAGTTATAACGGTGGCAGAGATCCTGGTTGCCTTTTTTTTTTTTTCATACATTCAAAAAATAGGAAGTCCCATTCAACCCCACCGCCCCCACCCTACCACTCCCCCCACAGCAAGACTCTTCTCCCATCATCATGAGACATCCATTGCATTTGGTAAGTATATCTCTGGGCATCGCTGCATCTCATGGTCAATGGTCCACATCATAGCCCATACTCTCCTACGTTCCATCCAGTGGTCCCTGGGAGGATCTACAATGTCCGGTAATTGTCCCTGAAGCACCACCCAGGACAACTCCAAGCCCCGAAACGTGGTTGCCTTTTGGGTATCCATTGTCTCCCCCTTCCTTTCTAATAGAACTGATGCTTTGTTAGAAGCAGGAATGTGCCTCTTTAAAAAGCTGTGTCTCCCTTAGTCTCCCTTCCAGCTGGGGTAGCCATGGGGCATAGTCCTGGCCAGTGAGATACAGGCAGAAATATCTGGATGGGTTTCTGGGAAGCCCTTTTATCTCTCTGCTTTTCTGTTTTCTCCTGCATTGAAATTGGACATGAGGACTGGGGCTGGAAGTAGTGTTCTAGAGACCAGGAGGGGTAAGATCAAGAGATTTATAGAGGGAAGTGGACTTGGCCCAGTGGATAGGACGTCCGCCTAGCACATGGGAGGTCCACGGTTCAAACCCCGGGCCTCCTTGACCCGTGTGGAGCTGGCCCACGTGCAGTGCTGATGCACGCAAGGAGTGCCACGCAGGGGTGTCCCCCGCGTAGGGGAACCCCACGTGCAAGGAGTGCGCCCCGTAAGGAGAGCTGCCCAGCACGAAAGAAAGTGCCGCCTGCCCAGGAATGGCGCCGCACACACGGAGAGCTGACACAGCACCACGCCGCAACAAAAAGAAACACAGATTCCCGTGTTACTGACAACAACCGAAGCGGACAAAGAAGAACACACAGCGAATGGACACAGAGAGCAGACAACTGGGGAGGGGGCAGGGAAGAGAAATAAATTAAAAAAAAAATATAAGGATAGGATCTCTAAAAATCTTTTCTTTTTTTTTTTAAAGATTTATTTATTTATTTAATTTCCCCCCCTCCCCTGGTTGTCTGTTCTTGGTGTCTATTTGCTGCGTCTTGTTTCTTTGTCCGCTTCTGTTGTCGTCAGCGGTACGGGAAGTGTGGGCAGCGCCATTCCTTGGCAGGCTGCACTTTCTTTTCACGCTGGGCGGCTCTCCTTATGGGGGCGCACTCCTTGCGCGTGGGGCTCCCCTACGTGGGGGACACCCCTGCGTGGCACGGCACTCCTTGCGCGCATCAGCACTGCGCATGGCCAGCTCCACACGGGTCAAGGAGGCCCGGGGTTTGAACCGCGGACCTCCCATATGGTAGACGGACGCCCTAACCACTGGGACAAAGTCCGTTTCCCTCTTTTTTTAATTTTTAAAAATTTCTCTCTCCTCCCCCCCCAACCCCTTATTGTCTGCTCTCTGTGTCCATTTGCTGTGTGTTCTTCATTGTCCGCTTCGGTTGTTGTCAGTGGCACAGGAATCTGTGTTTCTTTTTGTTTCGTCGTCTTGCTGTGTCAGCTCTCTGTGTGGGTGGTGCCATTCCTGGGCAGTCTGCACTTTCTTTCGCACTGGGCGGCTCTCCTTAAGGGGCATGCTCCTTGCATGTGGGGCTCCCCTACGCGGGGACACCCCTGCATGGCAGGGCACTCCTTGCGTGCAACAGCACTGTGTGTGGGCCAGCTCCACACGAGTCAAGGAGGTCTGGGGTTTGAACTGTGGACCTCCCATGTGGTAGGCGGATGTGCCATCCATTAGGCCAAGTCGGCTTCCCTCCCTTATATTTTTGAGCTACCAGACCAACATCAGCACGTGCCTTTCTCTGAGCTTCCATTTCGTGTGAAGCCATTGTAATTTGAATTTATTGTTATATGCATCTGAACTTTATCCCTCAATGGTAAAATAATTTGCATGCCAATCATGACATACTTTGAGGAGATTTGGAATCTTCTTATTTTATTGTAACAAGGGATTTCATCTGACTTCAAATCTAGAAGTCCCAGAGATTTTTGGGATTATTTATCTTTTAGACTTGATTAACCCTTGGTGACCAGCTGGTTATTCGTTACTGTAGAGGGTTGAAGGAAAAGGAAGGAAATCCTCAGAAGTAATCTGTAGCATCCTCTCCCTCCTTCTAGATCCCTGACTTTATCTAGCCACATATTTCATATTGAAACTGCCAGGACACCCTCCAAATGAAGAGAATTTCCAGGTAGTTACAGCACAGTTAGGGCCATCTGGATTGATGAAAAAGGATCAGACAATCAAAGACAAAAATTAGACTGCTGACCTGATCTTATCAAGGTTGACCATGGAGATGTTTTCCTTTTTTTAAAAATTTAACTTATTTATGTTAATATAAATGCAGGGAAAATGCAGAGATCATAAATGACACAACCTGAGCATTTCTATATAACTAACATGTCATCAAGAAATTTGTAGGTGGCGGACTTGGCCCAGTGGTTAGGGCGTCCGTCTACCACATGGGAGGTCCGCGGTTCAAACTCCGGGCCTCCTTGACCCGTGTGGAGCTGGCCCATGCGCAGTGCTGATGCGCGCAAGGAGTGCCCTGCCACTTAGGGGTGGCCCCCGCGTAGGGGAGCCCCGCGCTCAAGGAGTGTGCCCCGTAAGGAGAGCCGCCCAGCGCGAAAGGAAGTGCAGCCTGCCCAGGAATGGCTCCGCATACACGGAGAGCTGACGCAACAAAAAGAAACACAGATTCCCGTGCTGCTGACAACAACAGAAGCAGACAAAGAAGATGCAGCAAATAGACACAGAGAACACACAACCGGGGGGTGGGGGGGAAAGGGAGAGAAATAAATAAATAAATAAATCTTTAAAAAAAAAAAGAAATTTGTAGATTATTAATGTATAATCTTCTAATAGATTGGTTTTGTGTTTTTTTGTACTTCGTATACATGGAATTATATTGAATGGACTCTTTTCATCTGGCTTCTTTGGCTTGGCATTGTCTCTGAGATTTATCCATGTTGGTATATATAATTGTAGATCATTTATTCTTATTTTTGTAAGTAGCATTTCATTGTGTGGCTATTCCAATTTATCTATCTATTCTACTCTTGATTGGGCATTTGGGTTTCCAGTTTTGACTACTATGAATCCTGCTGCTAAGAATGGTCTAGTACATGTCTTTTGATGAACATATGTATGCATTCTGTTGGGTATATACCTTGGAGTGAAATTGCTGGATCATAGGATATGCATATGTTAAGTTTTAATATGCTGTCAAGCAGATTTTTTTTTTCAGGAGGCACCGGGGAATGAACCGGGACCTTGTACATATGAAGCAGGCACTTAACCACTGAGCTACACATGCTCCCCTCAAAGTATCCTTTTATTAGCAGTGTGTGAGAGTTTTAGCTTCTGGGCATTTCCCCCAGCATTTGGTGCTGTCATTGTTTTAGCTTTAGTCATCCTGGTGAAGTACATGTTCACACCTTTTGTCCATTTTTCTGTTGGGTGGTTTGCACTTTCTTTATTGTGTGGGAGTCCTTTATATATTCTGCATACTAGTCCTTTGTCAGATATAAGTATTGTGAATATTGTACATTCCTCTTCAGTGGGATTACTATTTCATTCCTTTGTATACTGTTTTTCTCCAACAGAAAGGTCTTAATGTAGTCCAATTGATCATTTTTTCCTTTATGGTTCTTTTGGGTGCTGTTAGAAAACATCACTGCTACTCCAAGGTCACAGACATGATTTATATTTTCTTCTATTAACGTTTTATTGCTTTACTGTTCCCGTTAAGAGCCATACTCCATCTCAAGTTGATTTTTATGTAGGATGTGAGGTGGGACTCCCCATATGTTTTTTTGCATATGAATATTTAATTGATTCAACACAGTTTATTGAAAAGGTTATCCTTCCCTCTACGCTGCAGTGTCACTTTATGGTAAATCAGGTAGTCAGATCTGTGGGAGCTGTTTCTGGACTCTGTTCTATTAGTCCGTTTTTCTACCCTTTGCAAATACCATGCTGCCCTAATTCCTACAGCTTTATAGCAGATTTTGTTAATTGTATTAAGTCATCCATTTTTGTTCTTCAAGAGAAGCTTGAGCTAACCTGGGGGATTGTCAGCTGGCTGAGTGTATTAAAGAATCTTTTTCTAGCCCTTATAACTTCTACCATATGCCTACCTCGATCTGAAATGTTGGCAGTGCTCTACTTAGCCATCAAGAGAACCCAGTCAGAACTTCCGACCTGTTCATGGATTTTCACATTTCCTGAGTAAACAGAAAATAATTTCTTCGTGCACACAAAACCCATCACATTTAATATCAGTGCTCACTTTTAGCATAAATCCCTGCAGTGTGCAGTAATCAAATATTTAGTTCAAATGTGTGTATTTAATTGCATTGGTTTCTTAATTTTCTCATTTGTAAGGAATCAGCTGTTTTGTTTAGCATTGTGACCAGCTCTGTAGATGTCATGTTTGGGAATTAGTTTGCTTCAAGAATATGAAACAGGAATAGTGAAATAAAAATAAGGCAGACTCCATCTGGAAGAATGAATCATCTGTGCATGACATTTAAAGGCAGTGATCATTGTTAGTAACAACGTGATATTGTCAGCTTCAAGAAGTTTCTCCTCAATAGACAGCCTTCTTTTCCTCCCATTTCATTTTGATTCACTTGGGGGAAAATCATAAGGTTTTCAAGGAAAATAATTATTTTTCTTCAAAACGACCATTTGTACTTCTTTCTTTTGAGGAGGGGGGAGAGAACTATGAAGGAGGAAGGGAAGCCGGGAACTTTCTTGGTGAAGTGATCTGTGTGTTCCAAATTCCCATACGGTCCGTGGTGCCACATAATACCTTATTATTATTGAAAGTAAGTGTCTGCTACAGTAACTTTGAAGGAGAACCCTTTTTCTAGTTTTAAAAATAGAGGGTCAGATGATCAGAGATCTATATGCATGTGGGCTAAATGAGTTTCTTTTTTTCCAGTTAATAAATGGTGAGCTGCACTTGATTAAAAAACTGGAACCGAATATGAGTTAAGCATATGAAGCTGTAATCACACCAATTTACTTTTATAAATAAAGAGTGTGCCATTTCATTTTTTAAAAATTTGAACAAAAATTTATTTCTTAAATTTACTTAAAGGGTTAGAGCTGATATATAAGGGAATTTTTACAGTAACATTTAGAATTATGGCAACATAATGATAGCTGTGGTTTCAGTTAGTAAATGCATTTCACTGCAAAGATAAAAATATATACAACACTCTAGACAAGTCTACTGTATGAAGTTAGATTAGGGGTGGGACTGTTTTGTTTTTAATGAAATTTAAGTGGAATTATGCTTGAACATTTAAAAATTGCATAATTATATCCTGTTCTGGGTCTTGCTCTGGCAGCAGTCCATTTATACAACAACGGGCCGAAGTTCGGTGTTAGTGGATTAGGTATATAATTTTGCTTTATTTACTGAACAGATATTTATTTATTGAGCACATACTAATTTTCAAACACTTCGCAGACACTGGAAATATAAACATGACCAAAACAGATGTGTTCCTGCCATCACAGAACTTTCCAATTAGAGTTGGATACCTCAGGCTTAGAACATGTATTAACACATACTTGGTGAATTTGCATACTATTAACAATAAATAGTTTTTGATTGCTCCTCTGTTAAGTATGAATTTTCTAGTACAATGCATTAGTATCAGGTTTTCACATATTGTGGGCTATTTTTCCTCATCATGTAATTTAGTTAATAGTTTATAACTAGCTGGATTAGCCTTTTCCTTTCTCCATGGAAAACAAATCTGTCTGAAAATAATACGACTCTGTTTAGGAGCGCTTGTGGAAATAAGCATTTAAAATGATCTTGCATTACATCTTCCTTATGTATCATGTGTCCTTATATAATATCATGCTTTTTGCTTGGGTTGGGAAATAAGAATATGTGTATATACCTATCCATAAACTGTGGCTATATTTGCTAACACAGAGTATGTCCCTTATTTACAGCTATGATTCGTCTCCTGAAATCACATAGTTCGTGTTTAAGATGCAATGCAAGGTAAAGACCAGAGGGAAGGATAGCTCTTTATCTGGTAAAATTTGCATGATTACTCCCCTTGAAGTTTGGGAGTTGAAGGCCAAGATTAGGTCCAGTCTTACTCAGAGTTAGGTGTCCCTTTCCTTTCTTTGCTCTCTCTTCTATTTCGGACTCTGGGATCCGCTCTTCACCATCTTTACCTGCTGTCTGGTCTCTGATCCTGCCATCAAAAGCATACCTGGCCTTGCTTTATCTCCAAAGGGTGCAGAAGTGCTACTTCGGCACCTTTTAAATTACTGTCAAATTTGTCTGCCAGAATAATTTTACTGCGATGCATATTTCAGGAATTCAGGGAGCTTTTCCCTAGATGACGTACTCTGGTTGAGCTTAGAGGTTGGCCTAGAAAGAGGCCCGAGCCAAGAAGAAGCCGCATTCACAGAGGCACGGAGGACGACCACGTGTTTTAAACCATGGCAGGTTGATGACGTCGTGACATCAAGGAGACGTCTCCCGGAAAGCCTGCCGATCTTGCTCTCATGTTTTTAAATTTTATTACTTTTTATTTACAAACACTCTGTTCCACCAAGTGAAAACTCCCCCGCCCCCCTTCCCCCTACCTTTGACCTTGGTGACCTCGAATCTACCTTTTGTCTCTATGAATTTGTTATTTCTGGAGATCTCATGTAAGCGACATATATCTGCTGCTAAAACAAATAACCGTACAGTGGATTAGCTTAACAACAGGAATTTATTAGGTCGAGATTCCGTGGTGACGGGAAGTCTGGAATCGAGACGCCACCATCCAGGCGGTGCTTCCTCCCTGAAGACAGTGGCGTTCTGGATCCGTGGCCGTGGCTCTCCTGTCACGTGGCAGTGCTCATGGTGGCATGCTCTCTTTTCTCTCCCGGCTTCCGTTGACTTCAGTGTCTGGCTGCTTCCGGTGGCTTCTCTTTCTCTCTGCCTTTGACTCTGCTGCTAAAGGATTCCAGTAATCCCGATTACAGCTCAGCCTTGACTGGAGCAACATCTTGAAGAGATCTTGTTTACTGTGGGTCCAGACCAAGACCAGGACCGTGGGGCACACAGTTCCGTCCACCACAGCTGCCCTGTAGTGTTTGTCCTTATTCGCCCTGCTTATTTCACTGAGTGTCATGAAATAATGCTCATGATGAGCGTCAAAATGCGCGTCACTGAGAGTCTTCAGTGTTGTAGCGTATCTCAGAACTTCATTCCTTCTTATGGCTAAATAACTTCATTGTGTGTATGTAGCCCACTTCGTTTATCCATTCATTTATGGTTGGGATGGGTTGTTTCCACCTTTTCCCTCTTGTGAGTAGCGCTGCTTTGAGCATTAGTGTCCAAGTATCTGTTTGACGCCTTGTTTTCATTTTCTTTGGGAATATACCATATATGAATTATCATATAGTAATTCTGTATTTAACTTTTTGAGGATGGCCATACTGCTTTCCACAGCTGGTGAACCATTTTACGTTCCCACCAACAATGCATTAGAGTTCCATTTTTCCACATCCTCTTCAGCACTTGTTATTTTCTGTTTCCTAGTGGATGAGAGGTACTATCTCATTGTGGTCTTGATTTGCGTTTCTCTAATAGCTAAGGAGGTTGAGCATCTTTTTATACACTTATTGACCGTTTGTGTATCCTCTTTGAAAAAATGTCACTTCCAGTGCTTTGCCTCCTTTTTCAATTGGGTTCTTTATCTTTTGGTTGTTGAGTTACAGTTTTTTATATGTTCTGGATATTATGCCCTTTCAGCTATATGATTTGTAATGGTTTTCTCCCATTCTGTAGGTTGTCTTTTCACTTTCTTGATAATGTCCTTTGATGCAAAAAAGTTTTTAATTTTTTTTTAAAGATTAAAAAAATGGAAAAATTTATCCCACCCCCACCAGTTGTCTGCTCTCTGTGTCCATTCGCTGTGTGTTCTTCTGTGTCCGCTTGTATTCTTGTCAGCAGCACCGGGAAACTGTGTCTCTTTTTGTTGTGTCATCTTGCTGCATCAGCTCTCTGTGTGTGTGGTGCCCCTCCTGGACAGGCTGCCCTTTTTTTGCATGGGGTGGCTCTCCTTACAGGGTGCACTCCTTGCACGTGGGGCCTCCCCTACATGGGGACACCCCTGTGGGGCACGGCACTCCTTGTGTGCATCAGCACTGCATGTGGGCCAGCTCACCACACCGGCCAGGGGGCCCTGGGTTTGAACCCTGACCACCTATATAGTAAGCGGTCGCTCTTTCAGTTGAGCCAAATCGGCTTCCCAAAAGAGTTTTTAATTTTGATGTTGATTTTATCTATCTATGGATTTCTTTTGTTGCCTTTACTTCTTAATGTCAAATCTAAGAATCCGTTGCTGATCCTGTGGTCATGAAGTTTTTTCCCCTTGTTATTGTGTAAGAGTTTTACAGTTCTAACTCTCATAATTAGGTCCTTGATCCTTTTCAAGTTAACTTTTGTATTTGGAATGAGGTCAAGTCCAATTTCATTCTTTTACATGTGGAAATCCAGTTTTCCTGGGACCATTTGTTGACGAGACTAGTCTTTCCCCATTATGTGCTCTTTGCACCATTGTTTGAAAATCAGTTGACCATAGATTTGTGGGTTTGTTTCTTGACTTCCACTTCTATTCCATTGGTCTATATGCCTGTCCTTATGTTTTGATTATTGTAGCTTTGTTGTACATTTTGAAATAAGGAAGCTTAAGTCCTTAAACTTTGTTCTTCATTCTCAGAATGGTTATTTATTTATTTAAAAGAAACTTTAGATTAAATAAATGTTATATAAGAAATATAGGAGAGTCCTGTATAGTGTGGGAGTCCTCCCTCCCATCCTTTCCCACATTACAACATCCTTCATTAGTGTGGTACATTTGTTGTGATTGATGAACACATACTGAAGCATTGCCACTAACCGTGGATATAGTTTACATTATAGTTTGCACTCTGTCCTGTGCAATTTTGTAAGTTATGACAAAATATATAATGGCCTGTATCCATTATTGCAGCATCATGCAGGACAATTCCAATGTCCTGAAGATGTCCCCATTTTGCACCTACTTTTCTCTCTCCCTCTCCTCAGAGCCTCTGGTGGCCACTGCCTTTATATCAATGATACAATTCTTTCATTTCTAGAATAATGATAAGTCTATAGTAGAAATATAGTAAGTCTACTTTAGTCCATTGTTCGTTCCCCAATCCTCAGGATTCTGGGATGGTGATGCCCACTCTGCCTCTAATTGAGAGGGGTCTTAGAGCCGGTGGGACTGAAGGATGGGACTATCTTGCTTACAGTTGTAGACTCTCTGTTCCTTGGAATGGGCGTTGTCCATTGTCACCTTGTTAGTTTTCCTGTGTTCTCAAAATTGTTTTGGCTATTGGGGTGTGGGTGGGCCTTGCAGTTCCTTATGTTTGCATTTTTTACATTTTTAAGTCTGCAAATCTTTTTTTTTCCTTTATTTTTTAAAGAAGTTTCGGATTTCATAAAAGTTACATTGAAAATATATGGGATTCCCATTTACACTACCCTATCCACCTCTCACACTTTCCCCCATTACTGACATCTTTCATTAGTGTGGTACATTTGTTACAATTGATGAACACATATTGAAGTAGTGCTACTAACCGTGGTTTGTAACTTACATTATGGTTTATACTTTCACATTTTTTTTTAGGGGGTATCTGGGATTGAACCCTGGACCTCCTTCCATGGGAAGCAGCCTCTCAACCACTCAGCTACACCCCCTCCCCTAGACTGCAAATCTTTTAAGTTTAATAGTCCTGTGCCTCTGCAGGCTGGCCCAGTATACTTGCTTAAATGTGAATTTACATAACGATTGTATACAAATACATTTGAACCTTGCTCACATTCGGTTGTATTTGGGAGACCTATTCTGCCATTTTTATCTACTAGCTTGTTTCTATTGTGTTTTCCTGGAGATTTACTCTACTATGTCTTTTTTTAGTGAATAGAAATAGCTGATTTCTAATGATGATCATTCTTTTGCCAAATCAGGAAATATCTTTGATGAGTTGGAATGTTCTGGTGGGGACAGAAGTTGCCAGTTAAACTGTTAAGTGAAAGTAGTCTATTAGCACAGCACCATCCTGAAAAACAGTACAGTTAGCCCAGCAGCATCTACTACGTGGGTGGCCGCTGTTGTCTGTAAACCACTTTTTGGACAGTAGATGCTAGTGGAGGTTTTTGTGTTCTTCCACTGCTAATCAAAGGTTAGCCATGAGTGTAGCAGAGGGTAAAGTTGTTAAACTGGAAATATGCCACTAAGCTTAAGTGATGGCAAGGCTGGTATGGATAATAAAAACATATTATAGATGTAAAGTTAATAAGTTAGTTTAGAATTATTTCTATACTGTGAAATGTTTCCTTTTTTTATGGTGGTAACAGTAGAAGGTTGTGGCACATAATCGTATCAGCACTTTTGTGGTAATGATATTTTGTTTTTAATTTTCAGCATTTTCTCCTGCATTCTTTTGCTGATGTTTTGATTTTACATTATGTAACACATTTGTTGATGTGTTTCAGTATGGTTACTAGACATTTCTGTCAGATATCATTTTAAAATGTTCATGATTTATGAAATTTAAATGTTAGGCTTAAGCAAATTACCTGGCATTTTCTGTTTACTTGTGAATATGTTTTAATGTATTTATATAGTCCATTTATTTTTAGGTTCATTGTTTTCTTCCATGTGTTTTTTAAATTGAGAAGCAAATTTTCTTTGTAGTGAGACTAGTCCAAGATTTTGTGATGTATGCCAGTGGAAAAATGCTTCACTTAACAGAATATATTCTACAGTCAGTTTTATTGGAGCACATCATATTTCACTGAAAAATGCCTGAGGAAAGAAGAGACTAAAAACCAGATCAAAGTAATGGTATCTTTTTCAGCGTCATTATATTATCATCATCATCTTTGTAGTTACTTAGTGGTGCCTAATCAAGATAGGATCAATTTACTCTATGGTCTACTGTTTTAGAATTCCCTTAATATCTAAGAAATCACAACTTGCTGATTTAAATTTTAAGGTATTTTCTGTATCATAAGCCAAATTTGAGTTGGATTTTAACATTCAGTGTAACTTTTTAACATCTGTTACTTGAATGTCTAACTCTTTAAGATAAAAAGTATGAAATGGGAAGTCATACACTGCTTGTGGGAGTGTTAAATGGTATAATTTTGCTGCAGAGTGATTTAGGAATATGTATCAAAAGCCTTGTGAAATGTTACTTTTGACCTATTCCACTTTTAGTATCTGAACTAAGAAAGTAATATAAAATGTACAAAAGGAGTCAGCCAGACATTTATTGCCGAATTATATCTAATGGAGAAAATTTGGTAAGTGTAATCTCCCACAAAAAATAGTTAATTATGGTATATCCATAAAGAGGAATGCTATATAGCTCCTATAAAGTATTTCTGAAGACTGAAAACAAGGGAAAATTCTTATTATATGAAAGTAAAAAAAGTATGAAGAATTCTAAAAGAAGAGGCACTCTATCAAATAGAAGGGAGCAATTAAAAACATGAGTCAGATCTGTATATACAGACCAGGAAGGATCATCAAGACGCATTAAGTGCAAAAAGAGCAAGGTACAGACTAATGTATGTGCTCTATATACCTTAATAGTGCATAGAAAAAAGCAAGGTATTTATAAAAACAAACACATTAAATGAACTCCATACAAATAGGTACATATGTAGAAAAATATTTAGTCAAACTATTAACAGCAGTGACTGGATTTGGAGATGGGAAAAGGTACACTTGGAACTTGGGCTCTTTCTTGAACTTTAAGAGTAAGAGTATATTCATGTTATTACATGTAAAAGCTAAAAATAAATCCCTGAAGTTTAAGATTTCTATTTTGAAAAGAAAAAAGTCACTAAGATATTAGCAGTTGTTATCTCTGAAAGGCAGGGGTTCAGATATTTTTCTATTTTCCAGATTTTGGCAATGAACAGGTTTTATTTTTATTTTCAGAAAGAGAAGTAAGATAAGCTAATATCATAGATAATAATAGTGTAGTTTGAACGTGAGACTGCCTTGGTTGAAATTTTGGCTCTAACACTCACTACCTGCGTGACCTTGGGAGTTTGCTTTACTTATGCGATTTTTATGAAGATGAAATGAGATACGAAATATATAAGCTAGGTTTTACCGTGTCCAGCACATTGGATGTTTAATATACATTGGTTTCCTTTATTCTTGCTTTTGCCTTTAATTCCACAATAGCTAATGTTCTTAAAAATAGGTTAAAAAATGCCATTTAACTATTAACAAAAACACAAATGTATTTAAGAACTGGACTGTTGAAAAGCTTCTGCCATGATAGTTTCATAAATGATTCTGTTACAGGACAGAAACTGAGACTTTCTTCATCTTAGAGTCTTTCTCTTGGATAGTAGCCCTCCAAGAATGCCACATGCTGAAAAACAGTTTGGGATAGATTTTCGTGTGGTGGAAAAGGAGTCTCCTCTGGGAAACCACCTCATTTGTATGACTGTGAGTCAGCGGCTGTGTCTCAGCTTCGTCGGCAGCTCTGACCTGCGTCGGTGCCTTTTTTCTTTATTATCTACCAGTACTGAAAACTCTGGTGTTAATACTGATTCAGTGCTTTTCGTTATTGTGGGAAATCCTTTGGAATTGATCCCTGTGAGCTCATTTCCACTCTGGCATATATTTTATATGTTTTCCCCCCTAAAATGTTAAAAATACCCCAGAATATGTTCTTCTCCTTTTTTTTTTTTTTTTTAACAATATCCTCTTCACCATGTTGATTGGCCAGTTATTAACATTTTCTTGTGTCTTAGAGGTTGTCCAAGAAATTATGTCCTCTGTTTTTAATGGATTCTAGAATGGTTCTCTTCTGAATGTGTCCCTTATTTTACGGAAGCCTATTTTCTTCCCTAATTCAGCATATTGTAGTCATCCATGTACCACATATCATTAGTTCTAAGAGCTGGTCTGAATTGTGTCATGTTGACCTTTTGAATTCTTACCCTCTGCTCTTGGTTTGCCAAATGTGTGAGAGAGATGAAGCCAAATCCCAGCTCCACCAGAGCAGATACTGTGCCTGGTTTATTCATTCTGTACTGTCTCTTACATAGTGCCTGGGGCAGAGTAAGCACACAAGAAACCTGGGTACCTGAGGACATGCTCACGACAAAGGCAGCAGGGTCATACTTAAACTGCAGTCTGAGTCATCGGAATGTTGTTGGGATGGAGGGCAGGAAAGGAGGACAAGGGAAGATTCAACCCTGTTACTGGACATATGTCCTTGATTTTTTTGGCAGATTTATTCTATTCCAAGTATTATGCTCTGGGCTTTATATGCATCTTATTTAATCTATAGAGAGTACAAGTAACAATAGCAAAAGAAATGAAGGTCGGAGAATATGTTGTGGTTAGCCTAGGTGAAAGAGGCTGGGGTGACGTAGACGCAGATAACTACTTATAAAGGTGTTTTGTACAGGAGTTCTTAGGGTGTTGGTGGAATGTAATGGAATGATTTTCAATTAGAGTTTGGTTAATAAGTGAATTTAAAAACTTTTAACTAGTACTATAATCAAAATATGAGCCAGGACATATAAAAAGAAAACACAACACCCTATAGATCTCAACCTGAGGAAGTCATTCTTGGTGTAAAATACTGTAAAGTGGGTGGATATTATATGGATTCTAGAAGAAAACAGGCTGGATCAGATAAGCCTTCACCATTTCCTTTCAGTTGAATTCTGTGAATTCATGAGATTGGATGTAAATAATTTTAGGGAAGGATGTTTAGCTCTTCCATTTGCCTTTTATAAAATAAATGTATGGTGAGTTTAAATTAAGGGTAGGTAGAATAAACAAATAAAAGGAAGATTTCCATTGACTCAGTTTTATTTTAGATTTTTAGTGGAACTGTCCCACTGCAATATTCTACCCCCTCCAGGACTTTGAATTTTTTAAGTTACTTTTAGTTAATACTTTGAAAATAGGTAATGTTTTTCCTGTTTTGTGGTTACAAAAATTTTTCCTCTTCCAGAAAGCATTTTTACTAGAGTGCTAAGCTTGTGCTTTTTAAATTTTGCAGTGCTTTAATATGTTAAAAATGACCTTCAAGAGGGATAGAAAATTGCTGACTCATACCTTTTATGTGCTATAAAACATCTTTTTCCTCCTTTAATGTAGAATCGTAGATGAAATGAACTGATTTTTAGATAAAGTTCTTTGAAGTCAGATTAATAAAATTTGGTACATTTTTCTTCTGGAGGAAGCATTGTCAGTATAGTTGTGCCTTTCTCCTCTGTATGTTTGTGAGTTCTCTTTAAAATCCTATTTAAAAAGTCTCATAGGGGAAGCAGATGTGGCTCAAGCATTTGGGGCCTGCTCAGTGGGAGGTCCCGGGTTCATTCCTAATCCTCCTAGAGAAGATGAGCAAGACAGCAAGCTGACCTGATGGGCTGGTGGGGTGAGCTGACATAACAAGATGATACAATAAGGAGACACAAAGAGAGGAAACATAATGAGAGACAAAGCAGGGACTGGGGGGTGGCTCAAGCGACTGAGTGCCTCTCTTCCACTGGGGGGGACCCAGGTTTGGTACCCAGTGCCTCCTAAAAAGAAGATGAGCAGACACAGAGTGCACGATGAATGGACAGAGAGAGCAGATAGCGAGCATAAACAACCAGGGGTAGGGGGAGAAATAAATGAATAAAGTAATACCTTAAAAAAAGGCTCATAGGCTACTTTGAAGTGATCAAACAGGAAGTATGAATTCATGAGAAGATAAACCTTTGAATGACTGTAATTTTAAATTCCAGCTTCAGAAAGCTGAGTAGAAATTGGTCTGCACATCATTCACATTTTTAAAGTATAGACACCCTTGTCTTTAACCAAGAGGTGTTTGCATGGCAGTGTGATGATTGTCTACTCTTTTCTGTGAGAATTGTGGAGTAAGCATTTTATTACTGTTTTTAAATTATTTAATGTACATTTTCTAAGTAATTTTTTTAAAGATTTGTTACCCCCTTGTTGTTTGTGTTTGCTCTCTGCGTTCTGTGTCCATTTGCTGTGTGCTCTCTGTGTCTGCTTGTTGTTTTTTTAGGAGGCTCTGGGAACCATACCCAGGACTTCCCATGTGGGAGATGAGCTCTCAATTGCTTGAGCCACCTCAGGTCCCTGCTTTGTTGTATCTCTCATTGTCTTAACTTTTTGTGTCTCCTTGTTGCATCATCTTGTTTTGTCAGCTTGCTGTGCCTGCCTGTCATGCCAGCTTTCTGTCCTGCTCGTCCTCTCCAGGAGGCACTGGAAACCAAACACGGCACCTCCCATGTGGTAGGCGGGAGCTCAATCGCTTGAACCAAATCTACTTCCCCCTTAAAGTACATTATTAACCATTTGCAATGTGCAAAGCAATGCTGGGCCTGTAGGGAGATGATAAATAAGAGTCAGCCCAGATTTCAGTGCATTTACCAATAGAGTATAGATGGTAAACCTTGGTGTGAAAAAAGGTGGCACTGGGTAGGGGGAATGCTTCCTTTGAGCTAGAAATGAAGCCAGATTGAGACTCTGGTGTGTTTGTACGCATCTTCTCTTAAAAACGCCCATTTGAATAGCCTGGTTGAGAGTAGAGGTGAGTTTGAGAGAAGTACAGGTAGAAAGATAGGTCCCTTTAAGGTTCCTTCCCAGCGTTATGACTGATCTCCCTGGAAAACTAGTTTGAAACTCCAGAGTCAGAGGGTTGAATTAGAAACTGCTAATGTAAATTAGACCAGAGGTTCAATCTAGAGTTCTCTTGTCATTATTGACCTACTGTTAAAAATAGTCCTACTGCAACGGGAGGATATGATTTTAATCTCTGATACTCCCTTAAAGGTTAATCATCGCCCTGCTTCTTTGAGTAGTCGTACATAGCTTTGCCTCAAGTTTTTTTGAGGGGTTTGTTTTATACTTGTTTGTTGTATTTTGAGGCATTGGGTTGTATAATTTTATTTTATGCTCTGGGAAATAGAACTTGCCTTTTTCTTATTTATTTTGTTCATCAAAGGGTTCTGCTAGTTTGCAGTTTGGGATTTGATGAACTCTCTCTGCATACCACTCATGCTTTTTCACCTTGTCTTGTCAAAGCTGCTGCCTTCTCCTCCCTATGACTTTCATATTTGCGTTCCCTTTTTGATGATACTTCTATTCTATATAGGTGACTTTAGTGCAACTTTGGTCCTTTGTTCGTTCTTCCATATTTGGCTGTTTCTCTGTGAAATAGAAATACTTTGGTTGGAATCAGTGTTAAAACCGATCTGAGAGCGACCCCTCTTTAAATCAGTATCTAATCCATGAACCAACTCCCCCAATCTCAAAGTGATTACAAAGTTTAAAAAACTGCGAATGCCCTTTAAGGGAAAGATTTTATTTTATTGATTTCTGCTCAAGCCGTAGTATAGTACCTGATCCCAGTGGGCCGTCAGTAAAGATTTGTTGAATAAATGAATGAATGGAGCATTGTCAAAGATTTAATGAATATCTGAGTAGATTAAGTGCTTCGTTTCCTTTTATCTGTATAACTACTAGGAAATAACTCCCAGTAAATTATTCAAGTGTAATGTATCTTAAAACAACATTTATAACATTAGCAACCACCACTCTAAAACACTGCTCACAAACCTTAAGAGTATTATTATTTAAGATCATTCGTGTATTTTTGTTCTTATCCATTTCTAGTTTCTGCATGGAAGCTTCATATAACCCTTGCAAATTCTTTTTTCCCAGTGGGTTACTTTGTTTAAATGATCATTGGTCCTCGTATTATAAACCATAATTTTAAACCTTTTCACCTTTGAGAATACCTTTAACATTTTTCCTTCCATGGAACTGATGCTTTGAAAGATTTTGTCTACCAAAGAAGATGTGATTTAATTGATTTAATTAGAAATAATTTTCTCTCTTTTTATGTATAAATTTACCAAACCTCAAATGTGCTTCATTCAGTTAGAGCTTCTGATTTTTTTTTTAAGGTAAATGACATTTTGACACTGAGGTAGTACAGTTCTAGTCAAGAATAGAGATAAGGCTTGTGTTTGTCACTTGGATACTTGGTTTATGCCAGTAGGTTTTCCACTTTTGTGGCACACTTTCTTGGAGTATGATTTTAAAATTAAAAACAAAACAAAACAAAATGAAACTTTGGTGGGAGGGAAGATTCGGTGTTAAAGCAAATACTAATATGCTGTGGAGTAGAATGCAAATACGGCATTAATTTTAAAGATAAAAAACTAGGGACTAGAAGGAAATTTTGCTTTTTCCATGGTTCCTCAGCTCCAACCACGTGGTCCTTTGCCATTTGTGTAAGTTTGGTAAAAAACTTTGAGAGGCATTGCTTAGCTTGTGTATTTGGGCCAATGTACAAATGCAGGTATGCCGTGTGAAATATTAAAAGTATCTTATATTTAGTTTATAAGAAAGGAAGCTTTTCAGTTCCGTGAGGACATAAAAACCAATTTAAAATACAGTGTTTTGGGGGAGAAATTATTTTTCAAATTCACATCTTTAATCAGAAACCAAAATTAATTCCATATGGATTAAAGTTAAATGTAAAAACCCAAGCTATAGAAAAATTAGGGAAAAATGGAATAAGTATACCTGAAGTATATGGAGAAAATGAATGTATTTTCTAAGTCTAGACTGAGTAAAAGGGATTATAGAGGGAAAGGTCAGCAGATGATGACCAATGGAAGAATAAAAGGAAAACTTGTGTATATGAAACAAGAAAATAACTGGCACTAATTAAAAAAGGTAAGGAGACAAATATTTTAGCAACTGTGACAAAGCGTCACTGTCCTCCATACTGTCCTATAATACTATACAGAGCGCCTACAAGTCGCGAGGGAAAACAAAAACTCTGATAGATGGATGAAGAGCAAAAATAGTCATTTCAGAAATGATGATATATAGCTAGTAAAAAAAAAAAAAGGGAAACGGACTTTGGCCCAGTGGTTAGGGCGTCCGTCTACCACATGGGAGGTCCGCGGTTCAAGCCCGGGGCCTCCTTGACCCGTGTGGAGCTGGCCCAAGCGCAGTGCTGATGCGCGCAAGGAGTGCCGTGCCACACAGGGGTGTCCCCCGCGTAGGGGAGCCCCACGCGCAAGGAGTGCGCCCATAAGGAGAGCCGCCCAGCGCGAAGGAGGGAGGAGCCTGCCGAGGAATGGTGCCGCCCACACTTCCCGTGCCGCTGACAACAACAGAAGCGGACAAAGAAACAAGACGCAGCAAAAAGACACAGAAAACAGACAACCGGGGGAGGGGAGGGGAATTAAATAAATAAAAATAAATCTTTAAAAAAAAAAACAAAAAAAAAAACTAAATGAAAGGTATGGAGAAACTGATGAGCTTCTGAGGAAGAGAAGAGCATTCCTTGACAGTGCGATCAACTCCCCTGCCTTAAGCTACCCCCCCAGCCCCTTAGAGTAAACCCCTTCTAATACTTACTGAGATGCCTCCTCCTTTTCCATGGTGTGTGGGCTTCCCTGATGCAGGAGCAATAAACCAAACTTCTTCACCTACAGGTATTTTCCTGGTGGCCAGTGGCTGGAGAGCATAAATACTTTTTAGTAATCAAATGAATATTAAAATGAATTATGCATATCATCCTTTTCCATGCCTCAACGAGGAGAACTGGAAAATAATGGTGATGTACCAGGCCGACCTAGGTTTGTAAAGAATGGTAGATGATACTATGTTATAATTTTATAAGCATGGACTGCTGAATGCATGCTTTTTCTATTTCGATAGTTGTGGAATTTATTTCTAATTTTCCAAAGGAATTTGACAGTATTGGCTCAGTGTTTAAAATCCATCCAGTTGTCATGAAACCTTATTTTAAAAAAGATTTATTTATTTACCCCTGCCCCGCCCCCCCACTCCCTGTTGTTTGTGCTCTATGTCTGCTCTCTGTGTCCATTTGTTGTGTGTTCTTCTTTGTCTGCTTGTCTTCTCATTAGGCAGCACCCAGAACCAATCCTGGGACCTTCCAGAGTGAGAGAGAGGCGCTCATTATCTTGTGCCACCTCAGCTCCCTGGTGTGCTGCATCTCTTATTGTCTCTCCTCTGTGTCTTTTTTTGTTGCGTCATCTTGCTGCGCCAGCTGTCTGTTCGGGCCAGCACTCCATGTGGGCCAGCACCCCTGAATGGGCCAGCACTCTACATGGGCCAACTCTCTTCTTGGGCCAGTTTGCCTGCACCAGGAGACCTGGAGA
Organism: Dasypus novemcinctus; assembly: GCF_030445035.2. Classification (NCBI taxonomy): domain Eukaryota; kingdom Metazoa; phylum Chordata; class Mammalia; order Cingulata; family Dasypodidae; genus Dasypus; species Dasypus novemcinctus. The sequence goes on along the minus strand of NC_080699.1, from coordinate 39,143,790 downwards.
ATCGAACCCCGGACCTCCCATATGGTAGATGGGAGCCCAATCACTTGAGCCACTTCTACTTCCCTCCTTCTTTCTTTTTTTTTTTTAAAGATTTATTTTTTATTTGTTTTTCTCCCCTTCCTGCCCCCCCCCTGCCCCAGTTGTCTATTCTCTTTGTCCATTTGCTGCATGTTCTTCTTTTGTCTGCTTCTGTTGTTGTCAGCGGCACAGGAATCTCTGTTTCTTTTTGTTGCAACATCTTGCTGTGTCAGCTCTCTGTGTGTGCGGTGCCATTCTTGGGCAGCCTGAACCTTCTTTTGCGCTGTGCGGCTCTCCTTATGGGGCAAACTCCTTGCGCGTGGGGCTCCCCTACGCAGGGGACACCCCTGCGTGGCAGGGCACTCCCTGCATGACATCAGCACTGCGCATGGGCCAGCTCTACACGGGTCAAGGAGGCCCGGGGTTTGAACTGCGAAGCTCCCATGTGGTAGACGGACGCCCTAACCACTGGGCCAAGTCTCCCTCTCCCTCCTTATTTCTTAATAGTAATTCATGGAGGGTGGGAATTCAGTGATTTTCAGTTTTCTTTTACCTTTTATTTTGGGTTATTAGACCATGGAAAATTCATTAAACTTGTTTAACCCAAGTTCATTTAGCATTTTTTCTCATTTTAAAAAGCAGACACATTTTAAATTAATAATTTATTTTTAAAAGTATTAGAAATTAATAAAGTTGAAATTTACGCTTTCAAAGATTTTAAAATTTTATTATGTTGTATATTCTTGAAGTTCTGTAACTTCATGTTTAAATTATGCTTTGTAGGTGCTTGGTCATCCCATTAATTTTAGTGTGAGCCAGGTGCGCAATAGATTTGTTAGAGTCAAATTTTGTATTTTGTTTTTTGAGTTGCAGATATCAACTTTATTAAATTATCATTTTATGCTCCAACAAGCTATTCACCATTACCATTTTGTGGTATAGTTATACTCCTTAGAAACTTTCATAATCATGCATTTCTCAAGTGAGAGAATTAGCTTTATCTCTGAAATACAGATTTTAATGAATTAAGCGGCAACAATAAGAAAAACATTATTTCTCCAGAGTCCTCTGAATATGAATTAAGGGAACAATAAGATTTTCACATAGTGAGCTTCTGAAAACAACACTGCAATATTGACCAATGAAAAAACTTTCCAGTTATTTACATCTTACTTAAGAAAGCACTTAATGGTACTATGCTGTTATTACCTACCGAAAATGCTCTACTTTGAGTCTTTATATCCGACCGCTGTCTCTTCGCTAGCTGTGTAGGGTGATATAAAAAAATGGTTAAGGAGAGTCAGTGAGTGAGAAAACGTAACAGAAATTCAAGCAATAACTCAAGGGACAGTTAACTTGAAAGTTGCCTGAGAATAATCTGAATGTGCTATGTGGGAATTTTGCAAATTGTCATTAAGATTGTGCATATGTAAATGAGAATACTGGCTCCTTCTGATAGCAGGTATTGCATACAGGGGTATACTGATGGAGGATACTGTCACAGAAGTACCATTTGAGATATTGTATAGAACAAAAATATAGCGAGCTGGAATATAGTAGTAGGGAAAGCAGGCTGACGGGTAGCCATCAGTGCTTGTTTAGATGAGGAAGTCATTTGAAAAAACTAGACCTTAGGAAATAAGCACTGCCAACTGCAATCCAGTTGCAGAATGTGTTCAAAGGATTTGTACATAGTGAGCTTCTGAAAACAAGGCTGCAATAGTGACTGATGAGAAAAACCTTTCCAGTTATTTACTGGTTTGTTCCTAAGACATTAAGAATAGTGACCTTGGGAAGCGGACGTGGTTCAACTGATAGAGCATCCATCTACCGTAAGGAGGGTCCATGGTTCAAACCCAGGGCCTTCTAACCCGTATGGAGCTGGCCCACGCGCAGTGCGGATGCGCGCAAGGAGTGCCCTGCCATGCAGGGTGTCCCCCACGTAGGGGTGCCCCATGCTCAAGGAGTGCGCCCTGTAAGGAGAACCTCCCAGCACGAAAGAAAGTGCAGCCTGCTCAGGAATGGCGCCGCTCACACGGAGAGCTGACACCACAAGATGATGCAACAAAAAAAAAAGGGTGGCAGTTTCCCTGTGATGCCGGATAATGCAAAGCAGACGCGGAAGAACATAGCATATGGACACAGAGTAGACAACGGGGTGGGAGAGATATAAATAAAATAAATCCTTAAATTGAAAAAAAGAATAGTGACCTTGTAAGTAGAAGTCTATTTTCATATCTATTTGCATTTTTACTTAACTAGAAGAAAACAGCTGAAGGTAGCTTAGCACTTCACAAACTTTCTCCTCAGGTACCCTTAGTGGCAGGTGAGAAATAACATCCTCTCTCACTCCTCATCCCCCACCCCCAGTTCTAATAGCTCAAAAATTATTTGAAATTTCATATTTATCTTAAAAATTCATGACTTTAGCATTGCAAGAACTACAATATATTCAGATTTTGTGTAACAATGTTTTAAAATGAACTCCCCAGGAAGATGTACTGTGTTTATCTTTCTTTCCTCCCCCCTCCTCCCTACCCTGCTGTTTTTGCCCTGTCCATTTGCTGTTTGATTTTTTTTAGTAAACCTTTTCATTTTGAAGTAACTTCAGTCTTAAAGGAAAGTTGCAAAAATTATAGAAAAATGACACATTGAACTTCTACATGTTCTCTATCCAGATCTCATTTACCAATTGTAAACATTTTGCTACATATTTCCTCCCTCCCTCCCTCCCTCCCTCCTTCCTTCCCTCCTTCTTTCCCTCCTTCCTTTCCTCCCTCTCTTCCTTTCTTCTTTCCTTCTGTCATCTGGTTGCCAGCCTACCTACTTGTTTGTCTCTACTTTCTAAATTTGAGAGTAGGTTGCATACATACATCATGCTCCTCAAACACTTACATTTATATTTTCTATCAAGTTAAGATATTTAACATTGTTATAAAGAATACAGCCCGTGTTCCATTTTTTTCAGTTCCAATAATTTCCCATCTTAACCACTACCAAGCATAAAATTCAGTGGCATTAATCGCATTCACAGTGTTGTGCTACACTGGGTATGCTCCATTACTACAGCTTGCCCAACTTCTCAAATAGAAACTCTGTACCCTTTATGTATTAATTGTCCCCTGCGTTCCCCACTGCTCTAGTTATTTCATATAGGTGGAATTATAAATATCTCTCCCTTTGTATCTGACTTATTTCACTCAACATGGTGTCTTCAAGGTTCATCCATGTTTTGCATTTATCAGAACTTCATTCCCTTTAAAGGCTGAATTAAACTATATTGTATGTCTGTTCTACATTTTGCTTATCCGTGCAGTCTGTTGATGGTCACTTGGGTTGCTTCCACCGTCCACCTTTTGGCAATTGTGAATAATGCTGTGCACATCACTGTGCACATATCTATCAAAGTCCCTGCTTTCAATTTTTAAAAATATGTATATACCTAGAAGTGGGATTGCTGGGTTATATGTTAATTCTTTTTAACTTTCTGAGGAACCACCAGACTGTGTTCCACAGTGGCATCACCATTGTACATTCTCACCAGCAGTGAATGAGTATATTTTTCCATATCCTCTCCAATATTTGTAATTTTCTGTTTTTTAATAATAGCTATTCTGGTGGGTGTGAAATGGTGTATCATGGTTTTGATTTGCATTTCAAATCAAATGGCTTATGATGTTGAGCATCTTTTCATATGCTTATTGGATATTTGTGTATCTGGAGAAATGTCTAGTCAAGTCCTTTGCCCATTTTTAAATTGGGTTGTCATCTTTTTCTTGTTAAGTTTTAGGAGTTCTTTATATATTTTGAATATTAAAACCTCATTGAGTATGTGGTTTCCAAAAATTTTCTCCCATTCTGTTGGCTATCTATTCATTTTCTGGTATCCTTTGCACAAAAGCTGTTAATTTTGATGAAGTCCACTTAATTTTTTTCTTTTGTTGCTCATGGTTTTGGTGTAAAGTCTAAGAAACTAAATACAAGTTCCTGAAGATGTTTCTCTGTGTTTTCTTCGAAGAGTTTTAATTCTTATATTTATGTCTTTGATCCATTTTGAGTTAGTTTTTGTTTACAGTGTGTGGTAAAGGTCCACTTTCATTCTTTTATATGTGGTTTTCTGGTTTTCCCAACACCAACTGTTGAAGAGACTTTTTCCCCCCAATGAATGAACTTGGCATCCTTGTTGAAAATTAATTTATTTCTGAACTCTCAGGTCCATTCCATTGATCTATATGTCTGTCCTTGTGTCAATTCCAGACTGTTTTGATTAGTATAGCTTTGTAATTAAGTTTTAAAATTGGGAAGTTTGAGTCCTTCAACTTTGTTTTTGTCTATTGGGCATCCTTTGCCTTCCATATAAATTTGATGATCAGCTTCTTCATTTCTGTAAAGAAGGCTGTTGGAATTTTGATTGGGATTGCATTCAATATATACATTGTTTGAGGTAGTATTAACACCTTAGCAATATTCCATGACCATGGAGTATCCTTCCATTTATTTACATCTTCTGTAATTTCTTTCAGCAATCTTTTATAGTTTTGCATGTACAAGTCCTTTACCTCTTTGGTTAAATTATTCCTAGGTATATGATTTTTTTTTTTAATTTTATGAAGTATATCACCCATACATAAACATACATAAACAATAAGTGTATAGTAATAGTTGTCAACTTATAAAACAAACATATATAATGTACCTCACCCTACCACCAATACCTTGCATTGTTGTTAAACATTTTAAACTAATGATTAAAGAGCATTGTCAAAATATTACTACTAACAAAAGTATTTTTCCACCAACCAACCCAATTATTCTCTTTATATCATTTATATGTGAACATACATAAGTAATAAACGTGTAGTAAAAGTTGTGAACTTACAAAGCAAACATGCATAATGTCATACAGGGGTCGCATACATCAACCCTCCACCAACACCTTGCATTGTTGTGAGATGTTTGTTACAAATTATGAAAGAATATTATCAGAATCTTACTACTGTAGTCATTATCTTATATTTGGTGTATTTTTCTCCTAACCCACCCTATTATTATTTTTTAAATATATTTTTTTATGGCAGAAGTTGTAAACTTATGAAACAATCATGCACATGTGCAGAATTCCCAAACCACACCCCTCTATCAACACACTACACTGTGGTGGAACATTTGTTACAAATAATATGATATCATCTGAGTGTTACCATGTCTATAATGTACATTTGGCACACACTTTCCATATTGCCCCATTATCAACACAGTAGTACATCTTTGGCATAGGTAAAAGAATATTGTATAATTACTGCTAATCACAGTCCATAAGTCACTCCAGCTCTATTTTCCCATGCTTCTCTACATTCCCACTACCCTGCAATAGTGATGTAAAATTGCTTTAGCTCACAAAGGACACACTTGCATCTGTACCATCAACCACAGTTCTCCACCTCTTGGTTTACTGTGCCATTCAGTTCCTAGATTATTCTCTAGCATTCTGTCATTTGGCATTTATATACCATATATACTACCATTTTCAATCACGTCCCCATTTATAAACCAGCTGTTACTATGTGTTACCATCCAGTCTATACATTTCTACACTTTTACAGTAAAGCTAGTTAAAACTTCTACATAACATTGAACATCAGTAGTCCATCTCAGTCCTCCTCTTATCTCCTTTAAGAATCCCCCACCTACTACCAGCTCTTAAAGCTATTTTCCTACAGTTTCTTTTAGAAGCTGTATTAGGGTTTTCTAGGGAAATAGAATCAACAGGAGCTATCTGTCAATAGGATGCAATTCTATAAGAGTCTCTCATGCAGCTGTGGGGATGCACAAGTCCAGGTTCTGCAGGCAGGCTGCAACCAGAGGCTCCAGTGAAAGTCCAGTGAAGGTTCTTGACGAGTTCTGGGAGACATTGGCTGTCCAAAGATGAGCTGGGAAATTCTCAGTGCTGGAATCACTTCCCCTTTTAAGGCATTCAACTGATTGGGTTAAGCATCACTCATTGCTGTTGGCCATCTCCCTGATTGATGTAATTGTCACCAGCTATCTTTGATTTACCACTGCTAAGTCCATAAATGCCCTTGTATTACAGTTAGCCCAGTGCTTGCTTGACCAAACAATTGGGCACAATTACCTGGCGGAGTTGACACAATTGTCTAATCATCATATTCCACCCCTTGTCAACTCGGCAATCATACACATTACCTTAAACCTATTCTTAGTCTCTAAGTAAAAACAATAACTGACATGCATACATATATATTTCCACTGACAACATTCAACTCTCGTACAACTGGAAATGCATTTATTCCATACAGAATAGGGTGCAAGTTCTTGGGTAATATTCACTCTCAAACTTGACTCCCTCAAATATTATGACATGAAACGGATACAACTTGCTATATGATAAGGGAAAAGTTTGGGGAAGACGACAGATTTGTGTACATACACAGTCATCATCATCATGATACAAGGAAGAAAGATTCATGACCATTATAGTCCTTGTTTCTGTGTCTTGTCACGTGGTTGAAGTTCATATTTGTCATTACCTTCTTCCACTACCCATTCCATGTTTCCATTACCCTCAGCAGGCACTTCAGCTCGCTGTGGTTCTTTGCCTGGTGGGGTGACCCAAACATTCATTCCTGAAGATTCTGGGCCATTGTCAGTCTTGCTTGGATTGGGTTGTTGTAATTTCCCGTTGGCTTTAATCATAGGACATGGCAATACTAGGAGATGCCCCAGAGGATCTCCTGTATTCCAGGCAAACTCTTCTTTACCCACATTATGTAGATGCAATCCTATTTGCCCTTGATAGTCAGGATCATTCATCCCAGCCAGTATAGTAATTTCCTTCTTTGACTGTTGATTCAGAGATAAGAGGAGCCCAAAGTGGCCAGGTGGCAGTTTTAACTTCCAGTTCAATGGAATCATTGTTGTGTTCCCTGGTGACAGTACTCCTGCTTTTGGGACTAAAACGTGTAGACTAGCAGAGTTTGAGGTTGCAGGGGCAAGAAGCAAAAATTTTCCTGGTGGGTCACTAGGGGTAATAGTCAGTGGTGCCACTTCCATTTCCACCCCTTGATTCCTGGACCCATGGATCCTGGTTACGGGAGAATCAACACCATAGAGTGGATGCTGGTTTAGAGCACACACAGCCTCCTGGTGAACATTGCCCCAGCCGTGCAAGGTATTGCCACCTAGTTGGCACTGTAATTGAGTCTTCAAAAGGTCATTCCATCGTTCTATCCAGCTGCTTCAGGGTGATGGGGAACATGGTAAGACCAGTGAATTCCATGTGCATGTATCCATTCCAGCACATCCTTTACTGTGAAATGGGTTCCTTGATCGGAAGCAATGCTGTGTGGGATGCCATGGTGGTAGATAAGACATTTGGTAAGTCCATGGATCATAGTTTTGGAAGAAGCATTGCATGCAGGAAATGTGAACCCATATCCAGAGTATGTGTCTATTCTAGGTAAAATAAATTTCTGCCCTTTCCATGGTGGAAGTGGTCCAGTGTAGTCAACCTGTCACCAGGTAGCAGGCTGGTCACCTCGAGGAATGGTGCTATTTCGGGGGCTGAGTGTGGGTCCCTGCTGCTGGCAGATTGGGCACTCAGCAGTGGCTGTAGCCAAGTCAGCCTTGGTAAGGGGAAGTCTGTGTTGCTGAGCCCAACCATAACTTCCATTTCTACCTCCATGGTCACTTTGTTCATGAGCCCATAGGGCAATGACAGGAGTGGCTGGGGAAAGAGGCTGAGCACTAGCCACAGAGTGGGTCATCTTATCCACTTGATTATTAAAATCTTCCTTGGCAGCAGTCACCTGCACTCACATGGGACACAAATATTTTCATGTTTTTTGCCCACTCAAAAAAGTCTGTCCACATTCATCTTCTCCAGATGTCTTTCTCACCAATTTTCCAATCATGTTCCTTCCAATTCCCTGACCATCCAGCCAAACCATTGGCAACAGCCCATGAGTCAGTGTACAAACATACGCCTTACTCTCGGTAACAAACTGTATTAGTGAGCATTCTCTAGGAAAACAGAATCACCAGGAGATAATCTGTCAATAGTATGTGATTTTATGAGTCTCACACAGCCGTGGGGATGCACAAGTCCAGGTTCCTCATTCTGAGAAGTGCAAGAGAAAAGTAACGCATAACATATAAGGGATACCCAATAAGATTAAGTGTTCATTTCTCACCAGAAACCATGGAGACCAGAAGACAGTGGTACAATATATTTAAGTACAAGAGAAAAACTTCCAGCCAAGAATCTTATATCTGGCAAGACTCTTCCAAAAATGAGGGTGAGTTTAGGATATTCACAGATAAATAGAAACTGAGAGAATTTCTAACCAAGAGACCAGATTTTCAGGAAATTCTAAAGAGTGTGCTAGAGCCTGAAAAGAAAAGACAAGAGAGAGAGGCCTAGAAGAGAGTCTAAAAATGAAGATTATATCAATAAAAGTAACTAAAACTATGTAAAGAGTGGTGAAAAGAAAATATAACAGATGAAACTCAAATAGCCAGGAATGAACTTAGCCAATGATGTAAAGCACTTGTATTCAGAAAACTACAACTTAATGTTAAAAGAAATCAAGAAATCAAAAAAGTTCTAAATAACTGGAAGAACATTCCATGCTCATGGATTGGAAGACTATCATTAAGGTGTCAATTCTACTGAAATTGATATACAGATTCAATGCCATCCTGATAAAAATTTCACCAGCATTAAAAAAAAAATTGAAACACAATTCTCAAATTTATTGTTGTTTCACTCTATGTCATCTGGAGGCTTGTTCCTTTAACTGGGCCATATCTTCCTTTTTCTTGGTGTGGATTGTAATTTTTTGTTGGTGCCTTGGCATCTGTCTTACTAGAGTATTTATTCTGGGTGCAGTTTTTCTCTTCAATTCAGGGCTTCCTGACATTTCTCCTTCGTTGGTTGTGTAGTAGGAACCAAGGTTGTAGTTGATGCTATAAGCTGTGGAGGCTCAAGCTGTTCTCATTATCCCAGTGCCTGATGAAACATCTCCCAGCTTTCACCTTTGCCAGGGGTAGGGACAGAGTCACAGTAGTGTGGAATAATCCAAGTCATGCAGGCCTAGACTAGTTGCCCAGAGGGACTGATGAAGCTTCATGCCCCTTTCTCCCCTTCCTGGGGTAGGGATGGAGCTGCAGGTGTGGGCAGCAGTCTATGCAGTGTGGGTCCAAGATGACTGCAGTTGCCCTGGTAGACTTCTGATTATTCAGTCTGTGCCAGCCAAAGTTACCTGCAGTTACCTGGGTAGGCTGGTGCAGGACTCGCCAGCCTCTTCTCTGCCAGAGGTGGGGTTCTAGGGCTGCAGTCTGATCTGGGTGAAAGAAAACAGTTCTACTGTTGCTGTGATTTTCGGTCCTGGCTTTCCCTTAGGCTGGGGGTGGAGTAAAAATGGCGGCCACTGGGCCTCGTTCTGCCTTGGAAGGGTTCATACTTCAGCTGTTCTTAGGGTTATACTTTAGCCAGCCAGATTTACTAATCAGCAGCTGAAATTGGTTGCCAACTGTCTCTTCTTCCCGTTTTTGGGAAATGGAGCTTCTAATTCCAGTCACAGAATAGCTCCTGGGACAGTTTGTGGAGAATAATCACTAACCTCCCCAGCTTGGCTGGTAATTTTCCGAAGGAGCTGGTGCAGGTCCCCCCAGCTTCCTCCCTGCCTGAGGTGGGGCCGGGGCCTATGCTAGAGCTGCAGCCTCACCTGGGTGGAAAGAAGTTGGTCCGCACCAGCACTGGGGTTTTCGGTCTGCCCCACTTCCCCCCACTTGCCAGGCGTGGAGTTAAGATGGCAGCTACTGGCCTCTTTCTGACTCGGACAGGCTCAAACTTAGCTTTTCTCAGGATTATGCTTTAGCCCACTGAATTTACTCATCAGTATCTGAAGTTGGTGCCCAACCATCTCTTCCCGCCCCCCCTCCCCCCCATTTTTGGGAAGTGGAGCTTTCAGTTTCAGCCTTGAAACTGCTCCTGAGGCGGCTTGTACCTCCAGTGGAGGATGGCACCAGCCTCCAGAGCATGGAGCGCTCTACTTATGAGTCTTCTCTGCAGATGGGCAGTCTCCTCCTTCCTTTTCTTCAAGGATGTTGCAGGATGCTCTTCTGGCCTCCTGGAGCCCCCAAACAGGTGCTTCAGCTAGCTCCAGAGAGCTCTGCGTGTTTACTAACTGCCGTGTAGCAGGAGCTGACTTTCAGAGCTCCTTACTCTGCTGCCATCTTGCTGATTGTCCCTATATGATTCCTTTTGATACAGTGGTAAATGGAATTATTTTTCTTGATTTCCTTTTCAGATTGTTCCTTCTGGTGAGTAGAAACACCACTTATTTTTGTGTACTGATCTTTTACCCTGCTACTTTGCTGAACTCATTTATGAATTCTTGCAGCTCTCTTGTAGATTCCTTGGGATTTTCTATATATAGGATCATGTCTATGAACAGGAACAGCTCTTTTACTTCCTTTCCAATTTGAATGCCCTTTTTATCTTTTTCTTGCATAAATGTTCTGTCTAGCACTTGCAGTACAACATTGTAAAGCAGTGGTAATAGTCGGCATCCTTGTTTTCCACTGTTGAGTATGATTTTAGCTGTGTTTCCCACATAGGCCGTTTATCATGTTGAGGAGATTCCCTTCTATTCCTGTTTTTTTGAGTGTTGTTATCAAGAAAGCCTGCTGGGTTTTGTCAGATTTTTTTCTGCAAAAATTGAGATGACCATGTGGTTTCCCTCTGATTCATTTTGTTAATGTGGTGTTATTACATTACATTGATTTTCCTTTGCATTCCTGGAATAAATCCTACTTCATCATGGTGTATAATACTTTTCATGTGCAGTTGGATTTTTTTCCCCCTACTATTTTGTTGAGGATTTTTGCATCTATTTTTATAAGGAACATTGGTCTATAATTTTCTTTTCTTTTCTTTTGCTACCTCTCTCTGGCTTGATGTTAGGGTGATGCTGGCCTCATAGAATGAATTAGGAAGTTTTCCCTTTTTTCCAAACTTTTGGAAGAATTTGAGAAGAGTTAGGTTAATTCTTCTTTGAATGTTTCATAAATTGTAATACTGAATCCATCTAGTTGTGTGTTTTTCTTTTTAGGTAGATGTTTGATTACTGAATCAATCTCTTATTTACTGGTATATTGAGATGTATTTCTTCTTGAATCAGTTAGTGATTTTTATGTTTCTAGAAATTTGTCCATTTCAACATGTTTCTCTTGATTTTTGCGTTCGTTGGCACACTGCTATATACCTTCCATTTTGAGAAGTGTGAAGATAGTCATTTTTAGATTGAATTATTCTGTTTAAATTTTTTGTTTAACTCAATTGTGGTGATGTCTATTCAACTAGAAAATTCCTATTTAACCACTTTGAGTGTACAGCTCAGTGATATTAATTATGTTCACAGTGTTGTGCTACCATCACTGCCATCCATTGCCAAAACATTTTGGTACTGAAACAACATCCAGAAGAAAAAATTTGTACCCATTAAATAGTAACTCACTGTTTTCCCCACCCTACCCCTGATAATCTGTAATCTGTTTTCCATTTCTTTGAATTTGTATATTCTAGTTATTTCATGTAAGTGGAATCATACAATATTTGTCCTTTTGTGTCTGGCTTATTTTACTCTACATGATGTCTTCAAGGTTCTTCCATGTTGTAGGACATATCATAACTTGATTCCTTTCTATAGCCGAATAATGTCCAAGTTTATATATATATACTGTCTTCCGACTTATGAATAAAGCTTCTGTGAACGCTGATGTACAAATATTGTTTGAATCCCTGTTTTAACTTTGTTTTGGGTACATACCTAACAATGGAATTGCCAGGCCATATGGTATTCTGTGTGCAACTTTCTAAGGTATCCTGAACTTTTCCCCAGCACCTGCACCATTTTACATAGCCACCAACAATGTACAGTTATTCTAATTTCTCTGCATCCTTGTGAACACTTGGTATTTTCTATTTTTTAAAAAAATAATAGCCAATAATGAGTAGGAAGTAGTATTTCATTGTGGTTTTGATTTGCATTTTGGTCATTTGTATTATCTTTGGAGAAATTTGTTGTACGACCATTTTTAAATTGGGATTTTTTGTTGTTGTTGAGTTGTAGGGATTCTTTATATATTTTGGGTATTAAATCTGTAAGAGATAATGTGATTTGCAACTATTTTCTCCCACTGGGTGGGTTGTCTTTTCATTTTCTTGATACTATCCTTTCATGTACAAAAGTTTTTAGTTTTTATGAAGTCCATTTTATCTATTATTTTCTTTTCTTGCTTAGGCTTTTGGTATCATATCAGTGAAGTTACTGCCAAATCCAAGGTAATGAATGTTTTTCCTTATGTTTTCTTCTAAGAGTTTTATGGTTTTGGCTTATATGTTTGCAGTCCTTGATCCATTTCTGGTTAATTTTTTGTATGTGATGTGAGAAAGAGGTTCACCTTCCTTCTTTTGCATGTGGAGTTTCAGTTTTCTCAACATCAGTTGTTGAAGAGTCTCTTCTTTCCCTGTTGCATGAACTTGGCACCCTTGTAAAAAACCAGTTGGCCATAGATGTGTGGTTTAACTTCTGGGCATGCAATTCTATTACATAACTTTAAATGCCTGTCTTTATGCCAGTTATACACTGTTTCGATTAGTGTGGCTTTGTGCTAAGTTCTGAAGTTGGAAAATGTGAGTCCTTCAACATTCCTCTTTTTCAGGATTGATTTGACTCTGTGGGAGCCTCTTGTAATTCCATGTGAATCTGGGAATCAGCTTTTTCACTTCTGCAGATAGGCTGCCTTCGATCTGTAGATTGCTTTGGATAGTATTGGCATCTTAACAGTATTAAGTCTTCCAGTCTATGAGCACAGGATGTCTTTTCATTTATTTAGGTGGCCTTTAATTTCTTTCAGCTATGCTTTGTAGTTTTCAGTGTACATATATTTCATGTCCTTGCTCAAATAGTCCCAGATATTTTATTTCCTATTTGTTTTGTCTAAGAACAGGGTTATACCCTAATTTAGGGTATTTGCCAAAAGTGTTCAATTATTCTTTGTGAAGTGATCTCTTTTATTCAGTAGACCACTAGTAACCTCTAATTCAGTTTAATTTAATTCCACTGATGTTTATTTCATATCTGCTTTGTACTAGATGCTCTAAAAGGGGGCGCAAAGAGTAGAGTCTTCTTGCAATAAATTCTCACACTCCCTGTGGGGAGATGAGCTTGTCATATAGCCAACTTTAAGTAAGAATTTCCTGATTGCAGATATCTTACAGTCTTAGTAGGAGGCAGGCATATAAAATCTGAGATAAATGTTCTTTTGAGTACAGTAAGGGCATAAATCAGGGATGTTATCACAAAGGAGATGGTCTTTGAGGTTTCTTGGACATTAACATTGGAGGAGGAAAAAGTCTGTGTGTAGAGTTATGAGATTAGTGTGTGTACAGGGAACCACAGAATAGTTTGGAATAACTGAGCTAGTGTGGTTTTGTGGAATGGTAGAAATCGAGGCTGGAAAGGCTCTCAGGGATGGAGTATTTGAAGAGCTTGTATTTCCATCAGTCTAAGGAATTAGAGTTTTATCTTCATCTTAACAGGCATGTAGTGGATGAATTTTCAGTTGAAAAATGACTTGCTTTTGGTTTAGAAAGCAGAAGATATTGCCATATCTCTAGGGTGCTTCTAAAATTCTTTTGTGAAAAAGAGTCAGAGTAAAGTATAAAAGTAGTTAAGGTGTGGCATTGGGAGTGTTTGATTTAAGGAATGAACAGTGATGAAAAGCTCAGTACTGGTAATTAGAGATTAAAAAAGTAAGGTAATTAAAAGTAGCTCTAGTCAATCTTTTAAGTGCTATATACTTATATTAATATGGTTTAAATGCCTTCTACTAGGAAGCACAACCAGCATTTCGCTTTTAAACACAATGCTTCTATATATAGTATGTGGCTGAATGTTCAAAGTCAAATTACAGTTAATTTTGGAAATAAAAACCCAATTATCTAACCCTAAGCATAAAATCCACAATTCTCTCAAGAAGCAAATTTTGCCAGTTAAAAATATGAGCTGTTTTAATGATTCAAAAGATGAGCATGAAATGAGATTGGTATTAGAGTTTATACAGTTTTGGCAGTAATACATATAAATATTTCCTAAGCTGGAAAGAAAGAATCATAAAAAGAGATACATGAATTTGATTCATGTATAGGTAAGGCATTATTTATATGGCATTGAAAACCTGAGAAGAATTGTAAACTCCTTTGATGAAGGCTATTTTAAAATTCTTAAAAAGTTTCAAGTAATATATACCAGAATCATTGAACAGGCTTTTCTGTCAGTGAAGACCCCCTACCATAACATGTTTTTTACAAAGATCCTCCATCCTTCTCCAGAGGAGGAGAAAAAGACATAAGAAGCACCTGGTGCAGAGCTCCAATTCCTAATTTATGGATGTGCAATGTCCTGGGATGCTGTAAAATCACCAGGGTCTTTAGATGGGCATGAACAGTGATTTTGTGTGTTGGCTACTCCACTGTCCTCTGTTAGGTCATGGGGGGGAAGCAAGCCATATGGAAGGATTATCTTCAGATAGAAGCAGCACTGAAAGCACTCTGAAGCACGGTTCATGGGATACTAGCCCAGTAAACACATTGTGGATTTAAAAACAAGAAAAAGGATCACTGAACAGTATGTTCTTTCTCTGCTCTCAGTAATTTGGTCATCCATATTACGATTGCACAAACTCAAGATAAGAGTAGCTCTGTTGGGAAGCGGTCATTGCTCAGCTGATAGAGCGTCCGTCTACCATATGGAGGGTTTGGGGTTTGATCCCCAGGGCCTCCTGACCCGTGTGGTGAGCTGGCCCTTGTGCAGTGCTACTGTGCACAAGGAGTGCCTTGCCATGCAGGGGCGCCCCCTTATAGGGGTGCCCCATGTGCAAGGAGTGCGCCCTGCAAGGAGAGCCGCCCCGCATGAAAAAAGTGCAGCCCACCCAGGAGTGGTGCCGCACACACGGAGAGCTGAAGCAGCAAGACGACACGACAAATAAGAGACGTGGTTTCCCATTGCCACCAGGATAATGCAAGTGGACGCAGAAAAACGCACAGCGAATGGACAGGAGAGCAGACCTGGGAGGGGGTGGGGCGGGGGGAAAGGAGAGAAATAAATAAAATAAATCTTTAAAAAAAAGAGTAGCTCTGTTATAATAATTTCTTTTATAAAAATTGCTTTAAAAACCATTGGTCTTCAGATGATATTTGAATTTTTGTTATAGTCTTCTTTTGTTATTTTAAAATATATTTTTGAATAGATAATAGTACATTCAGATGGTTCAAAATTCAGAAGAAATTGAAGGACTTTACAGTATTCATTTCTTACATATTTGTTGAGATAATTTAGCATTTGCAAGTTTATATGTGTATATATGTATGTGTATGTATATTATGTCTCGTAAGCAGAAATGGTACCATAACATGTTTACAGTTCTGTACCTTAAAAATAAATTTTGCTTAAGTAATTCTCTATTTGTTCCTTACTTCTTGGTGAGGAGATTTGCACAATTAAGCACAGACTAGAGGAGGAGTGTGGGGAGCAGTTTTCAGCCAGTTTCTGGTTGCTGGAGGTGGAGAATGAGGCAAGCGGCTGGGAGGGCTGGTTTAAGTGGTGCCACCCTGCAGGCCTCAGCCAGGGGGAGCCTCTGAGCCGCTGTGTGAGAACCTGGGGCTTCAGGCTGCCTCCCCCGAGGTGGGAGTGAAAACCTGAAGCCTGTGGTTGGGATGCAGTGAACCAGGTGGGAGGGGAGAGGCCGGCAGAGGCTGGGGCCTGGAAGGGCAGAGGGGAGCCGTTCCAAGCGTGAGCAGGCTACTGACGGTGCTCGCTTAGGTTTTGAAAATCTCCCACTCCCATATTGGTAATGGAAACCGGCGGGCAGGAATGGAAACGGGGAGATCAGTTAGAAGCTATTGCCAGTAGTCTAGGTGAAAAATAAGTAGAGCTGGCAAGATTTGCTGATAAATTAATTTTGGATTTTGAGGGAGAGATGAACTTTTAATTTTACCCCCAGTTGTTTGTATACATCTGCACATCCTGGTTGAGATGGAAAATGTGTTTCTTTTTTTAAAAAATGTATTAACTAGTCGTACTGAGATATATTGACATACCGTACAATCTCTCCAAAGTGTATAATTAGTGGCTTTTAGTATAATCACAATGTTGTGCTTTTATCACCTCAAAAAATTTTAGAACAATTTCATTATTCCAGAAAGAAAAACTCCACACCTCTTAGCATTCCTTCCACAGTGCTACATAACCACCAATCTAATTTCATCTTTATAAATTGATTTATATTTCCATTTTATATAAATAGAATCTTACACTAGGTTGTACTTCGTGTCTGGTTTCTTTCACTTAGCATAATGTTATTTTTTTTTTTTTTGGTCTGATCTTAATCACATCTTGTATTATTAACATACATTTGTTCAGTTTCAAAGAAAGATGGTCTTATATATGCAATTTTACCCGTATTTATATTTCACGTGTGCTTTTTACTTTGCTATACAGTCCTGTCTTACGTGTTTTTAGCTTTCATTTTAGTAGTATACATGACCTTAGACTTTTCCTTTAAACAGCTTTAATACCCACATAATAATACTGCTAGTTACAAACATTACGTTGGACTTTCACCTTTTCTATTCATTTCCAAAGATTAACACACATCCTTTTTACCAATTCCTCACGAGTTAACTCTCAGCTTTCCATTCTCTAACCTCATTCTATTTTCTGTTGACCCATATTCAAGTTACTAACTCCATGAGATTACACAATATATTTAGTTCATAGTAGCACAGTCATAAATATTTGTCCTTTTGTGCCTGGCTTGCTTCACTTAACATAATGTCCTCCAGGTTCATCCATGTTGTCATATGCTTCATGACTTCATGTCTTCTTACAGCTACATAATATACAATTGTGTGTATACATGACAGTTTGTCCATTCATTGGTTGATGGACACCTGGGTTATTTCCATCTTTTGGCAATTGTGAACAATGTCGCTATGAATATGGGTGTACAGATGTTTGCTTGTGTCACTGCTTTCAGTTCTTTCATGTATCTACCTGGTAGTGGTATTGCTGGGTCATATGGAAAATCTACATTCAACTTCCTTAGGAACTACCGAACACTCCTCCACAATGGCTGTACAGTCTACATTCCCACCAACAGTGAATAAGTGGTTTTCTCTCGCCACATCCTCTCCAACACTTAACAGTTTTCTGTCTTTTTAACAGTGGCCATTCTAATAGGTGTGAAATGATATCTCATTGTAGTTTTGATTTGCATTTCCCTAATCATGGGTGATGTTGACCAGTTTTTCATGTGTTTTTTTTTTGTTTTTTTGCTATTTGTATTTCTTTGGACAAATGTCTATGCAAGTCTTTTGCCCATTTTTAATTGGGTCATTTTATTGTTGAGTTGTAGCATGTCTTTATGTGTCATACATATTAAACCCTTATTGGATATGTGATTTCTAAATATTTTTTCCTATTGAGTAGGCTGCCTTTTCACCTTTTGACAAAGTCCTTTCTGGTGTGAAAGTGTTTAATTTTGATGAAGTCCCATTTATCTATTTTTTTCATTTGTTGCTTGGTTTTGCGTATAAGGTCCAAGAAACCACCACCTACCACCAGGTCTTTAAAAAACCCTACATTTTCTTCTAGTAATTGTATGGTCCTGGCTTGTATATTTAGGTCTTTGATCAATTTTGAGTAGATTCTTGTAGAGGGAGGAGATAGGGGTCCTCTTTCATTCTTTTTGTTATGGATATACAGTTTCCCAGCAACATTTGATGAAGACACTCTTTTGTCACATTAATGTGACTTGATAGTTTATTTAAAAACGAGTTGGCTGTAGAGGTGAGGATTTATTTCTGGATTCTCAGTTTTATTCCACTGATTGATATGTCTGTCTTTATGCCAATACCATGCTGTTTTGACCATTGTAGCTTTGTAATATGTTTCAAGTTCAGGTAGTAAAATTCCTTCCACATTGTTCTTCTTCTTTGGAATGCTTTTGGCTATTTGAGTGTACTTTCCCTTCCAAATGAATTTGTAATTGCCTCTTCTATTTTGGTAAAGTAGGCTGTTGGAATTTTAATTTGTATTGCATTGAATCTATAAATCAGTGTGGGTGATTGACATCTTGGTCTATTTCACCTTTTGTTGTGAATAATGCTGCTGTGAACACGGATGTACAAATGCCTGTTTGACTTCCTCTTTTCAATTCCTTTGGGTATATAACCAGGAGTGGGATTGTTGGGTCCTGTGGTAATTCTGTGTTTAACTTTTTGAAGACTGCCAAACTCTTCCATGATTCGTTTACCATTTTACATTCCCACCAACAATGTGTGAATATCCCGATTTCTCCACATCCTTGTCAGCATTTGTTATTTTCCTTTTTTTAAAAAAATAGTAGTCACCTGAGAGTGTGTGAAGTGGCATCTCATTGTGGTTTGGATGTACATTTCCCTAATGACTGATGATTTGAACATATTTTCATGTGCTTGTTGGAGAAATGTCTATATAAGTTCCTTTGCCTATATTTTAATTGGGTTGTTTTTTTGTTGTTGATTTGTAGGAGTTTGTTATATATTCTGGATATTAAGTCCTTGTCAGATACATGATTTTCAACATACCAACTCCATTAATTCCTTTTTAATTTACCGTTTTGCTTCAGAAATATTTTTTTAAGAGAAATAAAACCTTACAGACACAGTTTAACCTTGGATAGTATTTTCCTTTCTACTTACCTACAAGTAACCATTATCCGGATTGGTGTTTTATCATACTAATTCATTATTTCCTTTCAATGAGTACTTATGTGAATCCATAAACAATATATAGCATCACTTAGCATGTATTAAAACTCTATGTAAAAAGTATCATTTATTACTCTGAATTCTTTTTTTCTCACTTTTTTGGTACTCAACCATACTAATACATGACGATATAGTTCATTTTAATTGTGTATTTTCACTATATGAATATTCCACAATTGCTTCATCCATTAACACATTCAAAGACATTAATATTGTTTCAATTTTTGCATTCTGCATTGAGCATGTTTCCTATGCAACGTGTGCAGACATTCTGTAGGATATCTTAAAAGTGATGGACTGAAGAGGTATGTACAGCTTTAGCATTAGTAGATTTAGGCAAATTTATCTCTAAAGAAGTTGTACTAATTTGTGCTCAAACTGATTGTGAATTAATAGAATTCCTCTATTCCTGAATCTACCACTAAGACTTTGTAAGGTCAAAAAGCTTTCTATTATGAACATTTCAAACATATGCAAAGATAAAGATTCAGATATACTGAACTCCTGTATACCTCTCACCTAAGACTGCTGGAAATGGGTTGGCTTTTATGTAGAAACTTATTAAGGTTAAAGCCTACAGTTCTGAGGCAATGAAAATGTCCAAAGCAAAGTATCATCAGAGATGCTTTTTCACCAGAGGTCGGCTGCTAGTCAGATCCTGGGCTTCTGCCACATGGCAAAGCCATACTGCGGCTTCTCCTTGCTTCAGGCCTGCCCTGCTGATGGAAGCCTCCAGCCTCTCAGGCTCCCGGGGTATCTTGGTTTCCCTGCTGTCCTCTCTCTCACAGGTCAGTGTCAAAATGGCCGCTCTCTTTTTCTGTGTATTTCTGCTTCCAGGTCTCATTTTATATTAAGACCCCAGCAATTGGGTAGAGACCCAGCCTGGGTCACGCTTCACTGACTTGGTCCAATCAAAGGCCCTAAAGTGATCTAAATAAAAGGTCCCTTAATGGGATCTAATGTATTCACAAAGTCCCACACCTGCAGGACTGGATTAGTTCTAAGAACATTATCTTCTGGGATCCACACAAGGACCTCAAGCTGTCACTCCTAGCTTCAACTATCTTTAATATACGAGACAAATTTTGTTTTATCCAATCCACTCCTATCAAGATGATTTGAAGCAGATCCCTGACATTACATCATTTAATCTGCCGTATTTAAGTATATATGTCTAAATGATAGGGGTTCACTTTTAGTACCATTGCTCTTCATTCAACATAGGTATTTAATTTTTTGAGTTATAATTTACATGTAGTAAAATGTAATCTAAGTGTACAGTTTGATGTGTTTTTAAAAATGTACTTGTACAATCCATACTCCCAAGATCTAGAACAATTCTATTACTAAAGTGCGTTCCCTTGTCCTCTTTTTCCAGTTACATTTGCCTGCCAACCAGGTGACTGCTGTTCTGATTTCTGTCACCCTAAACTAGTTCTGCCTTTTCTTAAATCTAATATAAATGGAATAATGGAGTATGTACTCTTTTACATCTCACTTTTTTTGCTCAACATGTGGGAGATTCATTCATATTGTTTGCACGCGTCACTAGTATTTTCCTTTTTATTGCTAAATAAAAGTGTTCCTTTGCTGAGTATACCACAATTGATTTTCCCGTTCTACTCTTGATGGATGTTTGGATTGTTTCCAGTTTTTATAAGTTACTCTGAACATTATAGTATTACTACTGCTGCCCTTCTTTGGTTACTATCTTCATGGAATATCTTTTTCCAACTTTTCACTTTCAACCTGATTGTGTCCTTACATCTGAGGTGGGTCTTTTGTAGACAGCATATAAATAGCTTATGTTTTTTAAATCCATTCTGTCAGTCTGTGTCTCTTGATTGGAGAGTTCAAGCCATTCACATCCAATGTTACCCTTTAATTTGCCCTTCCTGTTAATCTTCATTTCTACATTCTTCTCCAAGTCTCTCACCCTTGATTTTTCCTTTCAGGCTGCATCACTTACTCCCTTTGGTGTCTATTGTAATTCTGGTCTTTTCTGGTCTTTTGGTAGCATTCTCTCTCAGTTTTTATCTGTGAAGACTTTAAACTCACCCTCATTTTTTTTTCTTTTTTCATATATTTTTATTACAGAAAATGTGAACTACAAAACAATCATGAACATATCCCATGTAACACCCCTTCACCAATACACCACACCATGGTGGAACATTTGTTACTTATTGTGAGATAATATCGTGAGACTATTATCACTAACTATGGTCCTTAATGTACATTTGGCATAATTTTTCCATACCCCTCTATTATTAACACACTTATCTTTGGCATTGATGCAAGAATGTTACAGTATTGCTGTTAATCACACTCATTTTTGAAGGACATTTGTGCCAGCTACAGAGTTCTTGGCTGGCAGTTTTTCTCTTTCATTACCTTAAATACATCATAGCACTTTCTTGTCTCCATGGTTTCTGATGAGAAGTCAGCACTTACCAAGTTTTCTTTGTATGGTTGTATGTGATGCTTTGCTTTTCTCTTGCTACTTTAAAAATCTGCTCTTTATCTTTGATATTTGTTGTTCTGAATAGTAGGTATCTTGGGATAGGGCTATTTGGATTTTTTCTGTTTGGGGTGCGTTGTCCTTCTTGGATATTGATATTTATGCTTTTTATAAGGGTTGCAAAGTTTTCAGTCATTATTGCCTCACATATTCTTACTGCCCCTTTTCCGGACACTGATAATGTGTATGTTTACATTTTGCATTGTCATTCAATTCCCTAAGACCCTGTTTCATTTTTTCCATTCCCTACTCTTTCTATTCTTCTGTTTTCCAGTTCAGATGTTTTGTCTTTAAAATCACTAATTTTGTCTTTGAGCAATTAAAATCTGCTCTTATGTGCCTCTAATATCTTTTTAATCTCATCCATTGTGTCTTTCATTCCTAAAAGGTCTGTTACCTTTTTTTTTTCAGGCTTTCAGATTGTTCTTAATGCTCACCCAGTGTCTTCATAATACCCTCTATCTCTTTAGTCATATTTTCCTTCAATTCTTTGAATTGATTTAGGAGATTTGTGTGATTGATCACTGATTAGTTGTCTTAAATCCTGTATCTCTTCAGGATATTTGATTCATTCCTTTGGCTGGTCCATCTCTTCCTGTTTCCTTGTATGGCTTGTAAGTTTTTATTGACGTCTAGGCATCTGACCATGTTGGTGAATTTATTCTGCTGGTCTGTTTATCTCTCTTGCCTAGTGTTTTTGTTTTTCACAGCTCTTCTTTAATTTTTGGTTCAGCCTACTCTAAGTCTTTGAATGGCCCAGCTCCTGCTCTCAGGGATTTTGCAGAGGTAATTAAAGTTCCAATTTAGTTGGCCTTAAGATCTGGATGTTTTCCAGGTGGGCCTAATACAATCACATTGGCCCTTGAAAAGCAGAGCATTTTCTGAGGCTGGTGGCAGCAAGAGAAGTTGGAGGGATTCCCATGCTGGCTTGAAGGCGGGAGTGGGGCATGCAGTGGAGGAATGCGGGCGTCCCCTGGAAGGAACTGGAGTGCAGTCCCCTGCTGACAGCTGTTGGGGAAATGGGCACCTCAGTCCTGCAGCTGCCCAGTGATCTGGATGAACCTGGAAGCGAATTCTCCGCTGGAGCCACTCCCGGCTGACACCTTGATTTTGACCTGGTGAAACCCTGCCAGAAGAACCCAGCTTAACCCACCGTGAGCTCAGACTTACAGAACTGAAATAATTATAATAAATCTTCATTATTTTAAGCTGCTAAGTTTGTGGTGATTTCTTACATAGCAATAGAAAATAATATAGGAAGTATGGCCTTGGTACACATGGTTTTGGATTTCAGAGTATAGCACAGGGGCTGTAGGTCATTTACACTGTTCTGTTCTTTGCATTTAGCGATCTGAGGGGCATGTTTTCATGGGTGGCATAATAGCATTTTTATAACAAAACTAAACAAAAAACAAAACATTTAGTGAGTGGCATTGTTTCACATTTATGCATATCCTTTTAATGAATGTTTTAATAGAAGACAGCTGAATTCCCATAGCTCCTTCTGCATTTGGTCTGTTAAAATATGTTCTTTCACTTGAAGTATAAAGAAAATGTGGCTCATACAGTTATGTAGTTGGAAAAGGATACATTAATAGCCTTTTCTGATAATTATGGATATTCTTCTTTGTTACTGTACCAATACTTGACAAGTGGTAGCTCCTTAAAATTAGTTGCCATGTGACGTCTGAAACCATATGCATTGAATCAAAATAACACGGGCTTTTCACACCGTCTCGCCGCCACAGTGTGTCCGAGGGTGCCAGCAACATAAAGGGCTTCGCGTTGTCATGGGGCCTCAGCATCTTGGACCCGATCGTTAGGTCCTCCAGGGACCACCCTGACACCTGCTCATACAAGATAAACAGCTTCTCCCTTTCCTCTCGGTGTCCTGCCTGGGTTCCTGCCCCGCGTGTAAGTGAAAGGCAGACCCCCCAGTCTGCTCTGGCTCGGCAGCTGCTTCAGCTCCAGCCCTCCACCCTCGGAAGGCCCAGCTTCCAGGGCGCTGTAACCTTTTGCTCCCCACCTGCTCGGTTGAGCCTCTTTCCTGCCGTGGCTCCCGTGCGACCCTGCAAAGCCTGTAAGTCCGAATAAACTTTACTTTGGTACATCTCTGGTGTCATTTGTCCTTGCTGCACCTGACTAAAAATCCTTACTCTTTATAATTTGTGACCCTTTCATTCTGTTTACATTAAAACCCACTGGATTACGTTTTGTTTTTTTTTTTTTAAGATTTATTTATTTATTTAATTTCCCCCCCTCCCCTGGTTGTCTGTTCTTGGTGTCTATTTGCTGCGTCTTGTTTCTTTGTCCGCTTCTGTTGTCGTCAGCGGCACGGGAAGTGTGGGCGGCGCCATTCCTGGGCAGGCTGCTCTTTCTTTTCACGCTGGGCGGCTTTTCCTCACGGGCGCACTCCTTGCGCGTGGGGCTCCCCCACGCGGGGGACACCCTTGCGTGGTACTGCACTCCTTGCACGCATCAGCACTGCGCATGGGCCAGCTCCACACGGGTCAAGGAGGACCGGGGCTTGAACCGTGGACCTCCCATATGGTAGACGGACGCCCTAACCACTGGGCCAAAGTCCGTTTCCCTGGATTACGTTTTTAATGACTCTTTTTACCCAAGCGTGATTTTTCTGACGTCATGACTTGGTCATTTGGAAAATACCATTTGTTAAGTTACGTTGCTCTTCCAGATGTTGACCCATTTCATTATACAGCAGCAAAAAGTCCATTAATATCACAACTAACCTCATCAGAAAAGCTGTTGGTCAACTACAAATTTTCTCTAAACTTAACTTTTACTTTAAAGTTTTCCTCGAAGTACAGGCTCCCTTCATTCTTCTTTTAGAAGAAACATCTCCCAAATACTGTAGCCTGAGTAACCATAATTTTCCTGTAATTCTTTCAGATAAAAATGGTGTACCATGAAAAATGGGGCTAGTATATCTTGTATGTCTGTCACTCAAATGTTTTTTCTTGATATAGCTGTCTGTTTTGTATGAAAGTATGAAATGCTCTATGTGTACTACCATCTCATACAGATCTTTATTATTTTTTTGAAGTACCAAGGACAAGGATTTAACCCTGGAACTTGTCTGTGGAAAGCCAGCACTCAACCACTGAGCCACATCGGGTCCTCTGAGTTGGTCTTTTCTTCTGTTTGCTTGTTGTTTATTCTTTCGTTTTTAAGAGGCACGGGGGACAGAAGCTGGGACCTCCCGTGTGGGAAGCAGGTGTTAACCACTTGAGCCACATCTGCTCCCATACAGAATGTTAAAGAGACAACACATGTGAGGGAATCAAGGTGGAAGAGAAGAATAATTTTTAGTGGTTCATTGAGGATATTCTTAAAATGAAATTAGATTTTGCCTTTTAAAACTTTTAGTGAATATTGGTGAGGGAGGTTTATTTTACAAATTATTTTTGCAAGCCCTTTTACAACTTATTTTAAAAATTTTACAAGTAGATTATAGGTCTCTTCTGTAGTTCTCTCCTTTCAGTGATTTCCACCATCAGTTTCCACCCACTCTGGTCGTCTGACCCCTCCAGAGCTCCCCCAGTTTGGTCATCTGGCACCCCCACATCTCGGGAACTGGGATGTGCCCTCGGGAAAGCTGTCTACCTTGATCTCACTCAAGAGCGTGGTTTTGATTTTTAAACGGTTGAATCTCTGCTAGTGTTGCTGGCTTTTGGTTGCTATTGCAGGTTTCTTTCTTTGGGAAGCAGGCTCTGTGGAGGAGAGTGATATGAAGGAAGCTTATTAGGATATAATTGGTGACAATATCTGTGGATAGAAAGGTCCGGAAAGAGAGGGTGGAGGGAGAAATTGGGCTGTGATGCAGGCTCGAGAAAGGCATCAGCCAGCTCTAGAGAGCTCTGAAATGGGGTAGCCCTTCAGAGGCGTTTCTGGTTAGGGGGCTAGTGCCTTCTGTCCTGTTGCTAGGTGACAGCTGAGGGTGGCACATCACAGTGTCTTCTTCGGTCACTGTCCAGTCTTTTCAAGAAGTTGTTTTATATTTTGTCCACACTTCATGCTAGTTTTCAGCTGCTAGAGATACTCACCTTGTTAGTGAAATAAAAACTACACTACTACCGAACCAGGACCCTGAGGTGTTTTAAAATTTAAAGTTATGTGTATTTGGTTTGCTGATAGCGTATCATGCTTCTCTTTGAAAATGTGAAGACATTCAGATATTTTACATTTACTATGAACTACTTGCTTTTCAGTATATTTGATTTATCAAAGCGCTTCTCTATGAAGGTTTCAATTCACTTAATTGTTAGTCACGTGTTTAATAGTGGTCAAAAATAAGGCAAAATTTTTAACACCAACAGCACCAGAACAGAGTAAGTATTTGCACAAGAACCATAAAATATAAAGCAACTTTCTAGTATTATATGGTGATGAATAATTACTTTCATTGTATTGTACAGTATTGTAGTTCACTACAGGTGCTGATCCACAGTACCAGAAATTAGTAGTCTTTTATAATGGGAATTTTATTTGGGGTGAAAGCTTTTGGTTCCAAGGCTGTGAAATGTCCAAATAGAAGGCAGCGTGCTTTCTCATCCAAGCCAGCTCTGGTGGTGCTGGCGTCCTGCCCTGTGGCGATCAGGCGTGTGGCAGGACTCGTCTCCTTAGCCTTGTGCTGTTCCTCGGGCCCAGCCCCTCGGGATCTTCTTTCTGTG
This sequence comes from Dasypus novemcinctus, assembly GCF_030445035.2. Taxonomy (NCBI): domain Eukaryota; kingdom Metazoa; phylum Chordata; class Mammalia; order Cingulata; family Dasypodidae; genus Dasypus; species Dasypus novemcinctus. Next base: position 39,117,662 of record NC_080699.1, on the reverse strand, counting down.
TCTCTGGGCTCTGCCGGGTCCAGATGTGCAGGGCCTCTTTCGGCCTCTTGGGGCTTCGCTGCCTTTCCATACCTGTGGGTGGACCTGGGTCCCCTCTCTCACGTGGCTGGGTCAAAATGGCATAGCCCCCTTTTCCTGTGTCTCTGTGTCTCCATTTATGTAAGACCCAGCAAGGGTGCAGAGACTCAGCCTGAGCCGGCCTCACTGGTGTAGTGCAGTCAAAAGCGATCTAATCAGGTGATCTACAGTGAAGCATAGGCAAACAAAGGTACCACACCCACAGATGCAGATTAGTTTGAGAACCTAATCTTTTTTTTTTGGATTCACCAGATTCAACTGTCACAGAGAGCAAATTAACCCTTAGGCTTTTATTTGACAGTAGAATAGTGTGATTGCTTTTTTGACAACAAAGTGTTTGACTTTTACATTTTACAAGTTAGCCAATCTTTGAATTGTTTAGATATGTGGTATATGGTAGAGTTTATATTGAAATCATTTAGTCTGAGGATCTATATTTTTAAAAACTTTTAATTTTGAAATAATTGCAAACCTCAGTACCATTTCAAAATATATACAAACCCCATTCAGAGAATCTCAGCACGCCCCTGGTCCCCAGATATGCAGACTCATCCGCTTGGACATTTTGCTCCCTTTGCTGTATCCTTCCTTTTCCTCTCCCTCTCTTGGTCCCTCCTTCCCTCCTAATAACCTGTATTCTACTTTCTATATCTATGAGTTTGCATATTCTCGGATATTTTCTTTACCGTTACTGTGGGAATTAAGTTTAACATCTTATATCTGTAAGTCTTACTAGCTTTGATACCAACTTAATTTCAGTAGACTGTTCCTGGTACCCCTTTGTCCCCCCACTTGTGTGTTGTTCTTGTCACAATTTGTATTTAAACATTATGAGTCCCAAATCATTGATTTATCATTACATTTTATGCATTTGCCTTTTAGATCCTATAGCAAGTAAAAAGTGGCATTACAAATAAAAAGTGCAATAATACTGATATTTATATTACTTCATCTGGCTTCAATCAGTTGTCTAGTGTCCTTTCCTTCCAATCTGTGGAACTCCTTTTAGCATTTCTCGAGAGCAGTCTTGTGGTGATAAATCCCTCAGCTTTTGTTTATCTGGGAATTTCTTAATCCCTCCCTCATTTCTGAAAGACAGTTTTACCAGATACAGAATTCTTGGTTGGCAATTTTTTGCTTTTAGCACTTTAAACATGCCTTCTTGCCTCCATAGTTTCTGATGAGAAATTGGCATTTAGTAGTATTGAGGCTCCCTTTTATGTGACTCGTTGCTTCTCTCTTATGGTTTTCAGAATTCCTTTTTATCTTTGGCATTTGACAGTTTGATTATAGGATGGCCCAGTGTGGGTCTATTTGGGCTTACCCACTTTGGAGTTCATTGAGTATCTTGGATCCATGCCTTTCCTTAAACTCAGTAAGTTTTTAGTTATTTATGTGAAAGTTCTCTCTGCCTCTCTTTCTCTCATTTCTCTTTATGGGAGCCCCACAAAGCATATACTGGTAGGCTTCATGGTATCCCAAATCAGTTTCCATTCTTTCCTTCTTTTACCCCTTAGACTGGATGTTTTCAATTGTCTTATTTTCAATTTACGGATTCTTTTTTCAGCCAGTTCCAATCTGCTGTTCAACTCCTCTAGGGAGTTTTCTATTTCTATTACTGTGGTCTTCAACTCCATTTCCTTCTGTAATTTTTGTCTCTTTGTTGACACTCACTTTGTATCCCTGTATGTTCCATCTGTTATTTTCCTGATTTCCTTTAGTTCTCTGTCCATGTTTTCCTTTAGCTGTTTGAGCAAGTTTAGGACCAGTTTTTTTTTTTAAAAAAAAAAAAGATTTCTCTGGAACGTCCCAGGTACGATCCTACTCTCTGGTGGTTTCTGATGCTTGAATCTTCTCCTTTGTCTGGGTGATCACTTCCTGTTTCTTTGTATGTTTTATAATCTTTCTTGAAACCTTAATATTTTGAAATTTTTATGCCTCTTTGCTTGAATTTAGACTCTGAGACATCCTTTCCTAAGCCTGTGTCCAACTAGTATTACGAGAGAGGTTTCCTTAAATGCTAGGAGCTAACAAAAAAGAAGAGGAAAATAAAGAAGGCACCGCTGCCAGTCCTCAGATTGCGCTGTGTGGGTCTCTGCATTTCAGTTCCCCGGCACATGAGGTGAGGGAGTAGCTCAGGCCAGGGGCAGGGCCTCCCTGCCGTTCCTCCTTACGTGTCTTGTGTTGGGAGTGCGGATTTGGTTCTAGGAATTGCTCCTGTGTATTGTTTTTCTTTAAAAGCAGTTTTATTGAGATATATCCACATACCATAAAATCTGTCCAAGTTTTACAAACAGTGGCTTTTACTATAATTATAATGCTGTGCATTCCTCACCACAGAAACTTTTAGAACAATTTCATTACTTCAAAAAGAATAGCTCCACACCCCTTAGCGTCACCGCTCAGGCAGTGTATCCTTCCCCAGCCCTCCATAGCCACCAGTCGAATTCTGTCTCTACAAATTGATTTTATTTACATTTTATTTAAATGGAATCATACAATATTCGTGGTTTGTGTCTGGTTTCTTTCACTTAGAATTATGTTTTTGTGGATTTTTTTTTTTGCCTGATATTAACATCTTGTAACATTAACATATATAACATTTGTTCAGATTCAAAGAATCTTAAATATGCAGTATTGCTCATATTCATATTTCACATGGGGTTGCACCATGCTATACAGTCCCATGTTACATTTTTAGCTTTCTTTTTAGTAATATACCTGACTTTAGACTTTCTCCTTAAACCACCATCATACTCATATAATAGCACTGCTAATTATAAACTTGATTTCGTGATTACACCTTTTCTATTCATTTAGAAAGATTAACACAATGTTTTAACAATTCTGTGCAAGTTACCTTCAGCTTTCTGTACTCTAACCTCATTCTGTTTTCTGGTGACCCACATTCTAGTTGTTATTAACTCCATGAGATTATACAGTATATTTAGTGCATAAAGTGCAGTCATACAGTATTTGTCCTTTTGTGTCTGGCTTGCTTCACTCAACATGAGGTCATCCAGGTTCTTCCATGTTGTCATATGCTTCACAACTTTATTTCTTCTTAACACCTGCATAATATTCCATTGCTTGTAAGCCGATGGACGCTTGGATTGTTTCCATCTTTTGGCAACCGTGGATAACACTGCTTTGAACTTCGGTATGCAGATGTCTGCTTGTGTCACTATTGTCAGTTCTTCTGGGTATATACCCAGTAGTGGTATTGTTGGGTTGTGTGGAAAATCTATATTCACAGTACTTAGGAACTACCAAACAGTCCTCCACAGGTGGCTGTACCATTTTTAAATCCAGCCAACAGTGAAAAAGCGTTCCTATCTCCACATCCTCTCCCATACTTACAGTTTTGTGCCGTTTTAATACTGGCCATTCTCATAGGTATGATATGATAACTCGTTGTAGCTTGGATTTGCATTTCCCTAATCTAGTGATGATGAACATTTTTTCAGTGATTTTTGCCATTTGTATTCGTTCTTTGGACAATTTTTTTTTAAAGATTTATTTATTTTTTAATGAATTTTTCTCCCCTTTTCCCCTCCTCCCCCCCAGTTGTCTGCTTTCTGTGTCCATTCGCTTTGTGTTCTTCTGTGTCTGCTTGTGTTCTTGTCAGTGGCAGCGGCATGGGAATCTGTGTTTCTTTTTGTTGCATCATCTTGTTGTGTCAGCTCTCTGTGTGGGCGGCGCCATTCCTGGGCAGGCTGCACTTCTTTTGCACAGGGAGGCTCTCCTTACGGGGTGCACTCCTTGTGCGTGGGGCTTCCCTACACGGGTGACACCCCTGTATGGCACGGCACTCCTTGCGCGCATCAGCACTGCGCGTGGACCAGCTCGCCTCATGGGTAGGCGGATGCTCTATCCATTGAGCCAAATCCACTTTCCTTTTGCACATAACCAACCTTCCCTCCCTCCCTCCCTCCCTTCCTTCCATGTGGGAAACTGGCGATCAACCCCTGAGCTACATCAGCCTCCCTGAGTTGGTTGGTTGGTTTGTTATTTTTGTTTTTAAAAGGTACTGGGGAACGAACCTGTGTCCTCGTGTGTGGGAAGCAGGTGCTCAACCACTTGAGCTGCATCCCCTCCCTCTCATCTTATTATTAATTTCTAACTTCATTCATTGTGATTTGAAAAGGTGTTTTGTATAATTTCAGTGTTCTTATATTTATTGAGACCTGCTTTGTGACCTAACATATGGTCTATCCTATAGAAAGATCCATGAGCACTTGAGAGGAATGTGTAACCCAGTGATTTGGGATTCAGTGTTCTGTGTTTGTCTCTTAGGTCTAACTTGTTTATCATATTGTTCGAGTTCTCTGTTTCCTTGTTGATCTTCTGTGTAGTTGTTCTATCTAATGATGTGAGTGGTGTGTTGAAATTTCCAACAGTTATTGTAGAGATGTCTATTTTTCCCTTCAGTTTTGCCAGAGTTCCCTAATGTATTTTGAGGTACTCTGGTTAGGTATACAGGTATTTATGACTGTTACTGCTCCACAGTGGGTTGTCCCTTGTATTAATATATAATATAATGGCCTTCTGCGTTTCTTAAGACTTTTTTTGCATTAAAGCCTGTTTTGTCTGATATTAGCATAGCTACCCCTGCTTTTTTTTGGTTATTGTTTGCATGGAATATCTTTTTCCAACCTTTCACCTTCAGCCTGTTTTTATCCCTGGATCTAGGGTGAGTCTCTTGTAGACCGCATGTGAGTGACTTCTGTTCTTTTATCCATGCTGTCAGCCTTTATCTTTTGATTGGGGAGTTTAATCCACTCACATTCAGTGATATTACTGTAAATGCATTATTTACTTCCACCGGTTTATTCTTTGGTTTTCATATGTCATATCTTATTTTCGTCTATCTTTTTACTCTTTTGGTTTTCCTTTCTGCTATTCTTTCTTCTATACTCTCCTCCTGTCTTTTTCTTGCAGGCTGTAAGGCTTCCTTTAATATTTCCTGCAAAGGTAGATTCTTTTTTTTTTAATGAACTCTCTTAGTTTCTGTTTGTTTGTGAGTATTTTAAACTCGTCTTCATATTGGAAGGACAGTTTTACTGGATAAAGAACTTGGCCAGCAGTTTTTCTTATTCATTATCCTAATTACATCCTACCACTGCCTTCTCGCCTCCATGGTGTCTGATAGGAAATCTGCAATGAGTTTTACTGGGCATTCCTTGTATGTGATGGTTTGCTTCTCTCCCTTGCTGCTCTTAGAATTTTTTCTTCATTTTTGACATTTGAGATTCTGAGTAGTATGTGTCTTGGAGTAGGTCTATTTGGATATATTCTAATTGGGATTTGGTGTACTTCTTGGACATATCAGTTCATTGCTTTCATGAGAGTTGGGAAAGTTTCAGCCATTATTTCCTGAAATATTCTTTCTGTCCCCTTTCCCTTCTATTTTCCTTTTGGAACTCCCATGACATGTATGTTGTATGTTAGTATCTTTCTTGTGATCATTCATCTCCCTGAGCCCCTGCTCAACTTTTCTATTCTTTTTTCTCTCTCTTCTCTCTCTTCAATTTCAGCTGTTCTGTATCATGTATTCTTCTGTCATTTCAAGTCTGTCGTTTTATGCCTCTAATGTGTTTTTAATTTCACTTGCTGCGTCTGTGATTCCCGTGAACTCTTTTACTTTTTAATTCAGGCTTTATAATTCTTTTTGTGCTCATTTTGTGTCTTCTTGATGTCCTTTATGCCTTCAGCAATATTGTCTTTCAATTCAGTAATTTGATTTTGTAAAACTGTATGAGTCTTGTTGAATACTTGTCTCAAATTCGGTGTCTTACCTGAGGCTTTAATATATTCCCTTGCTTGGGCCATTTCTTCCGTTTTCTTAGTATGGCTTGTAATTTTTTGCTGATGTCTAAGCACCTGGTTATGATGGTGAATTTACTCAGATGCTCAATTCCTCTCTCTGTCGTAGGGAATTATTGGCAGGAGACTGTGCCTTTGATTCGTGGCCTTTGTTTGATTCTTGGTTCAACCTGTTTTGGGTCTTTAAGATTGTTCGTTAGTAGCTCAGATCTGGACCCTGGAACCGGTAATAAGTTGCAGACCTACTTCCTAGGTAGGGCCTTGGAGAGGGAGGCCATAAAGACTGGAAAAGCCTCTGACTTACTTGCTTTTAATTTCCTACATGCACTTCCTTAGTCTGCTAGCAGATGGTGCTCTTTGGCAGCCTTCTCAGTTCTAAGCCTAATCAGAGTGTGTTGGTGGCAACAGGGACCTGATTAAGGTGATAGAGGATCCTGCCTGGAGGCTACGAGCCTTGCTATTCCAACTTTCTCAGAGGCTGTTCTCTAACCTTTCCTTGCAGCCCCCTCCTTTTCCCATGTAGGAAATAATTCTACTCCCTTTTGTGTGCTCAACAACCAGTCCCGGTCCACAGAGGGGGTGACTGAGAAGGTCTGATCTCTTTAGTCCCGTGCTGGCTCCCAGGGAAAAAATGGTGTGGCTGCCTCTGGCCCGGAAAGGCTCATGGGACACAGCAGACCAAATTTGTGAGCCAAAAGCTGAATCAGTCCTAGGCTGCGTTCCTCTCTCTCCTGTTTCCTTGGGAACTGGATCCCTGTGGCACCCTTTGTCTCTATCTGCTGGTCTGAAACTGGGTAATTCCAAATTGTCTGCTCATCGGGTGGGGATAGAGTGCCAGCATCTGTAGCTGCAGCTTCTACTCGTGGCCTTTCCGTTGAGATTTTTTTCTGTGCACTTGTCTCTTCTGTGCTGTGTCCAGCCTTCCCCTGGTGTCCTAAACCATAGAACATTTTTTTCCAGGCCATTTCTCCCTGTCTCTCGCTGTTTTCTGGGAGAACAGAGAGTCCGGTGTCTTTGTAATCTGCCATCTTCCTGGAAGGTCCTGTACATTGTTCTTAACGTGCCCTAATTCCTATAACTGCCCTGTTTGTCCCTCAGCCAGCCCTCCCTTGCCCCAGTGTCCACTTGACGCTTCTCTTACAGCGTCCTGGGGAGAGCTCTGTGAGCTGCCTTCTACATGCAAGGCAAGCTGTGGTCCAGCGAGGTCCTCAGTCGCCACCCGACAGTGAGGGCTAGGCACACAGGCTCCCAGTGTGTGTACCAGGGGAGCTCTGCTTCCTTTGGAACTGGGACCAGGGATTGCTTTGATTTGGCACTCATCTTGTTACCAGAGTCCTTTAACTGTTTTCTGGAGCTCTGACAAAGATCTTATTCCACTTCTTGCTGGTTATTCAAAGCTGTTGTGAGAGGATGGAGCTGTGAAGCTTCTCACTCTTTCATCTTCTATAGGTCTCGCTAGCCTAAAGATTTTTTTCTTTTCGACTTTGTAGTTGCTATTTATTATTTTATTTATTTATTTCTCTACCCTCCCCCGCACCCCCCCCCTTGTTGTTTACACTTACTGTCTGTTCTCTAAGTCTGCTCATTTTCTTTTTAGGAGGCACTGGGACCTGAAGCCAGGACCATCCCATCTGGGTGGGAGGCACCTAATCGCTTGAGCCACCTCTGCTCCTGCTTGTTGTGCCTGTTACTGTGTTTCCTCATTGCATCATCTTGTTGTGTCGGCTTGCTGCACCAGTGCATCATGTCAGCTTGCTGTCTTGCTTGTCTTCTTTAGGAGGCACTGGGGACCAAACCCGGGACCCTCCCATGTGGTAGGTGGGCATCCAACTGCTTGAGCTACGTCCTCCTCCCTGTAGTTTGCTGTTTTTTCTTTAAATTTCAATTTTTATATAAATGTTACAAGTTACTCTGTTAACACAAGATAATAACTACAATTAAAATAAATCTGCTTTGGTTTGTTGTTACACTCTCCCTTACTTTTGTTCATTCTTCCGTCTTATGGGATTTGGGTCGATGTACACTGTTGACTGCTTCAGGCTGAGAAGGGATACAGATATTCAGGGACAGAGGAAAGGAATTGTTTTGCTTGCAGTTGAAGCTACTCCTTGTTTTGGGCATGGGACTGTTCCATCATCATCATTTCGTCAGTTGTCCAGGGCAACCCTGAAGAACTGGAGAGTGGGAGCTGACCACAACTCTGGTGGGTTTCCTGGACATGAACCATCCGAATATTTAAGTCTCTGAGAAATATACTTAAGAGGTACATTCAAAATGAGAGGTTGAAATAAAAGGAGTAGAGGGATCTTGATCAGGGCACTTGTAAGTGAGTGTAACTATGTTATACTGGGGAAATAGATTTTCCTATATTCCCAGATATGGCCCGCCAAGAGGGCGGTGATTTCCTGAGGCCGTGTGACTGGCCCCTTGGTGGCCGGTTGTGCCTACCCCTGGGGAGCACTTTTGTCTGAGGGTTGTTTGCTGTGGCAGTTGGTGAGATCTGACTGAGAATCTTAGAAATGTAACCTCTGGAATGACTCGATTCACTCTGAAATCTCTTATCCATAAAAATTCTATTTAATATCTCCTTCTTTTGGTCAAGGTCTCCTGAAGATATTTTAATCTTTTTATTTTTTTTAAAGTTCTACTCTAAGGCACATACTTATTTAAAATATTGCTCACAAATAATATTTTTAAAGTATCTTATAATTTCATTTGATGTCACAATTTATCTGGAGAAAACAAAAATGCCTTAATAGTTGTTCACTATCTTGACATACCCCAACAAAAATGCTTTCCCTTAAGATACTTTGCAAACAAAAATTTTTAAAAAGTAGAATGCACAGACTAGTAAACATATTATGAAATATCATTGCATCATTATGTTTTATACGGGATCCTCGCTGAAAGCAAATTGAGAGAGATTTAGGGAGACACAAGATCTATGTTCAGAAAGAAATATTTTCTTCAGTACTGCAATCCAAAGTATTTCCTCAAAGATATGGCTTGTGGATTTGGAAAAAAAAAAGTTCTTTTTAAGTATACCGAATAAAATAATCTGGAACAGCCAAGCAGAATAATACTAAACTGTAGATTCATTTTTTTGGGCCTCTGTGTTATGGTAATCATTTCTTTCAGAAGAGTGCCACCCAATGTTCCTGTTGTTTAAGAGCAGCTAGCTACACACTTCATTTAGCAAGTTTATTTTTATTGCTTGGTGCGGTCTACATTGATGGTACATATGCCTGTCCTTTAATATGTGGACTATTCTAGCATAGTTGATATAATGAAAATCCTTAAGTAGCCTAATTTTTATAATTTGGCTCATGTTAAGAAATTCGGATATGTGGTCCTTTTCCGTTGGCTTCAGAACCTGCTGATACCATCCATCTCCACGACACCGCTTCCTGCTCTCTCTGCAGACCTCTAGCCTTCAGTTTGTGTGTGCTGCAGCAGCCCTTGGTTGCTTTATGCTGGTGTTGGTGGGTGTAGAGTTTGCTATAACACGGTGTAAAAACATTATTAATTAGCTTTTTAGGAAATCAGAGGGTTTGAGACTTGAACCAATAGGATACAGTTTAATTAGGGAAAACAGCTGTCTTTAAAGGTTCACTGATTACATTACTATCAACTTGATTTCAAAACGTTATTTAAAGTAAAAACACATTTTGCAATTATTTTTGCAACTACCCATTTAATGGTGACTGATGCCATAATTACATATAATTTTCATCTGTTCATTTATACGGATTCCCTGAAGTTCTGTCAGTATGTACATTTCTAAGTATTTGAAGTTAGTAAGCCAATGAAGGCTGTAGTTATGCAATAATGTTCAGTTTAAGCCAAAAGAAAATTATAATGAAAAGGGTGTATTTGACAAAAGTAAGTTAAATTAATACAATTTTATACTTTAAAAATATTTTGTTGGTTAGGTTTCTGTAAATCGAAACTTGGTCTAGGCAGTGCAGGATTATGTAAAGAGCATAGTGCTTAACATTTTAACTCCTTTATCTCCTGGCTCTTTGCTAGGTAAATGATTTGAAAATAAAAAATTTACTCTACTTTTGTGTGAATTTGGTTTAAAATAACATGTATTACTTAACAGGTTTTGGCCCATATTAGCTATAGGTTGGATAGTTTTGTCTTTTTAAATGACTAGCTTTTGGAAGATTATCGCTGACCGTGCCACACCGATCAGTGCTGGGCTTCAAAGAGGCTGAGCCACCTTCTTCCTTTAGCACCAGGAGTGGGCAGGGTGGGAGCGGGAGCCTGGAGCCTGGAGCGCCCATGATACTACGGCCCGGCCGGGTGACAGCTGTGCTCGTTACAGACCCCGCCTGGAACTCCATCTGGCATTAATTTTTGGGTACCAGGGCTATAGAATGAAAGAAGTGGTCATTCCTTTCTGTGGTCACAACTGCTGAATTGTGGCCTTACTACATTTGCTAGCACAACTCACCTACAGTGTTATAAAAAGGAGCTCCGTTTATAGTAGGCTCAGAGAAGAGCTTGTCATGGTTGATTCAGTGCCTGTGCTTGTCAATCAGTTTTCCTTCTTGTCTTTGCATACTGTGGTGTGCCTTAGGTGGGTGCAACAATATTGTCTGTTAACTGTGGAGCAACACAAAAAACCGTGAGCCACAGGCCTTCTTATCTTTGTCTATATTTACCACCCCCTTAAGGTTTAAAAGATGTTTTTTATGGTGGTAACATATATAAAACACAAGATTTCTGATTTTAACCACTTTCATGTGTACAATTCAGTGATAAAAATTGCATTCATAATACTTTGCTACCATCCCCACTATCTTTTACCAAAACGTTTTCATTACCCCAAACAGAAACTCTGTACCCAATAAGCAATAAAGTGGAGGGCCACTCTAGCTTCAGTGTTGCGTGTGGGGTTGGCTGCATCTGTCATTGGGTCTGCAGTAAACATCAACTTCTCCCTTTGCCCAACCCTGGCTCCTTCTCTTCACTACTACAGGTGTTAATCCCACTGGCACTCCCTAGTCTTGTACTTGCCAAATGTCTCAGTGCCTGCTTCCGAGAGCATCTAACCTACAATACCCACCTTATGTTATTATAAGTCTTACCTTTTCCTTGCCTAGGAGTTGTCATCTTGAATAGTTTTTATTATTTGGCTTTCGGTGAGGGTTCTTCCTGTGCTTCAGATGTATACAGTCAGAATATACTTTCCTGTTGTACTCAGGTCCTTTCTTCTTCCTCACCAGCCTCCCCCTTCCCAGCCTATTCTCCACCTGTCTTTCCTTTGGTATGTATTTTTTCCCCTTTTCTTTCTCATCTCTCCCACCTCCTTTTATGCCTCTGACGTTGCCATTTGAAGTGTCTGTGTTAATTTACGGAAAAATGAAAAAAGGGTCTACCCTAGGCAGACAGATGTACCTGACCATTGTATTGGTCACAGCACAGGTGCAGTTGTTCATTAGGGGCTGGAGTAGAATGCAATGGTAGGTTATCAGGTTTATAATTATATATATAAGGTATTTTGAAAAGCAGGTGGATGATGCCAAAAACTAGGAGAGGTCAGTTACATCTGAGGAGGTCAGGGAAGGCTTCACAAATGTGATGACACTTGAGCTAATTTTGGAGGACAAGTAGAATTTTGCCAGGTTTGTAGGAGTGTGTGTTTATGTGTGTATGTGGATTTGTGATGGAGGATGGAGGGCATTAAAGACTTAGAGATTAATCTCTATAAATGACTAGAAACAGCAGGATAAAGACAGAGAATTAAAAACAGTTCGCTATGGCTGACATGGATGTCATCTCAGGAGATTTGCATTTTCTTTAGCAGTGGATGAATCATTTTGTTTGTATTCACAGAACTTTATAATAGGTATATATTGTTTAGAATATTTAATTCTTAACAGTTAATGGTGATATCATTCAGAATTTGTTTGATAGAACACAAATACCTGTTAAATGTCAGCAAATTTAAAAAGTAGGTATCAGGGAATTCTGGGAAGATGGCATCAGAGTAGGCAGGCAGGGCTCAATTCTCTCAGAGAAACAATGGAGAAAGCGCCAAAAGCTTTGGGGGACAGCAGACCAGGACAGTGCTACACAACTCCCTGAAGAGTGAGGGATTGAGAGATGAACAACCCGAAACAAACATGCATTCCTAAACCCTCATGGCAGCCAGGAAGGACTCCTGTTCCCCACCCTCAAGACTTTTAGCTAGGGTACAACGTCACTGCATCAGACTGAAAGGGGAACAGACATTTTCTTCCCTGTCAGCTGTTACAAAGCGTGTGTGAGTCGGAGGGCTTCTCTTCAGTGAATTTGACCAGCTGAGCCTGCATTGAATCTCAGCTCTGACTAGACCAGAAACATGGGAAAGCAGAAATTGAAACAAACACCTCTGTGGAAAGGTTCACTGACAAGTGCCATCTGCTGGCCAGCCAGGAAATTGTAAGGAGAAAACTTTTGGGTCTCTCTTTACCCCATCCCTGGGAGGAAATCTGTGTCCCATTAGTGAGTCCATGGCCCGATTTTTATATAACTTAATCTGGGCCATTTTAAATACTTAGAAAAGTTGAACCAAAAATTAAAGAAGAGCTGTGAAGAACAAAAACACTAGACAGAGAGAAATTGGCCATCAGAGTAAATTCTCCAACATAGTCAGATACCTAGACATCAGCAAAAAATTACAAGCCATACTAGGAAATGGTAAGAGATGGCCCAGCCAAAGGAACAAACCAAATATCCTGAAGAGAATTACAAGAGATACTAAGGGAGTAGAATAGACCGAAAGGAAAGGACAAGGATGAGAGATTTGAGGAGATTGTAGAAATGAAGATTATTAGGAAGGGTAAATTAAAGGGTAAAAAGGCAGATAATAGTAAGATATGGTAATGGAAAGCCAAAGGACAAAATGGATGAAGTAATGACTTTACAGTAGTAACATTGAATGTTAATGGCTTGAATTCCCCAATCAAAAACACAGACTGATAGAATGGAAAAAGTACATGAGCCTTCTGTATGCTGTCTACAGAGACTCTTTTTATACTTTAAGGACACATTGGTTGAAAGTGAAAAGTTGGAAAAAGATATTCCACTGCAAATAGTAACTAAAAAATAGCTGGAGTAGTGATACTAATATTGGACAAAATAATTTTAAAGGCAAAACTGTTATAAGAGATGAAGAAGGTCAGTATATATTAATAAAAGGGACAGTTCAACAAGAAGAAATAACTATACTATTTTGTCCACCTAACCTGGGTGCCCCAAGATACATGAGGCAGACAGTGGCAAAATTGAAGCTAGAAATATATTTCTTTTCAATAATAGTTGGTAACTTCAGTACACCACTCTCAGTTTTGGACAGAACATCTGGACTGAGGATAAATAAACAGCTTAAATAATATGATAAATGAATTAGAACTAGCAGATATTTATAGAGCATTGCACTCCAAAACAGCAGTTTATACATTCTTTTTCAAATGCTCATGGATCCTTCTCCAGGATACACCATATGTTGGTTCACAAGACAAGACTCAGTAAATTTAAAAAGATTGAAATTATACAAAATGATTTTTCTTATTTTAACATGAGGAAGCAGGAAATCAACAATGGATGGGAAATGGGAAAATTCATAAATATGTAGAGATTAAACAACAGACCTTTAAATTATCAGTGGGTCAAAGAAGAAATTGCAAGAGAATTCAGTAAATAGCATGCAATGAATGAAAATGAGAATGCAACACATCAAAACCTATGGAACGGAAAGTGGACTTGGCTCAATGGATAGGATATGGGAGGTCAGCGGTTCAAACCCAGGACCTCCTTGACCTGGGTGGAGCTGGCCTGTGTGCAGTGCTGATGTGCGCAAGGAGTGCCGTGCCATGCAGGGGTGTCCCTCATGTAGGGGAGCCCTCCTTGCCCCATAAGAAGAGCCACCCTGTGCGAAAGGAAGTCCAGCATGCCCAGGAATGGCCCCGCACACACGGAGAGCTGACATAACAAGATGACGCAACAAAAAGAGACACAGATTCCCGTGCCACTGACAAGAATATAGGCGGACACAAATACACAGTGAATGGACACAGAGAGCAGACAACTCTTGGGGGGTGGGGGGTGGGAAATAAATACAAAATAAATCTTAAAAAAAAAAACCTGTGGAACACGGCAAATGCAGTGCAGATAGGGCAATTTATAGCCCTCAGTATTTACATTTAAAAAAGAAAGAGAGGTAAAATTAAAGACTGCATGTCTGGAGAACTAGAAAAAGATAAGCAAACTGATCTCAAACTAAACCAAAGAAAAGAAATAGTAAAGCTCATAGCAGAAATAAATAAAATTGAAAGCAAAAAATAATAGAATCAACAAAACCAAAAGTTGGTTCTTTGAGAATATCAACAAAATTGACAAACCCTTAGCTAGCCTGACAAAAAAAAGAGAGAAGACAGAAATAAATAAATCAGAAGTGAGAGAGAGAGAGAGAAAAAAAAAGAAATGAGGATATTACACTGACCTCACAGAAATAAGAGATTATAAGAGGATACTATGAAAAACTTTATGCCAAAAAACTAGACAGTATAGACAAGATGGACATATTCCTAGAAACACACGAACAACCTACACTGACCCTGGAAGAAATGGAAGACCTCAACAAACCATTCACTAGTGAAGAGTTTGAAACAGTCATCAAAGACCTCCCAAATAAGGAAAACCCAGGACTAGATGGTTTCACAGGTGAATGCTACCGGTCATCAAAGACGATCTAATACCAGTCTTGCTCAAGCTCTTCCAAAAAACTGAACAGTAATGCTACAAAGCTCATTCTATGATGCCAACATCACCCTAATACCAAAACCAGATAAAGATACTATGAAAAAAGAAAACTTCATGTCCTTAATGCATGTAGGTGTAAAAATCCTTAACAAAATACTTGCAGGGAAGTGGACTTGGCCCAGTGGTTAGGGCGTCCGTCTACCACATGGGAGGTCTGCGGTTCAAACCCTGGGCCTCCTTGACCGGTGTGGAGCTGGCCCATGTGCAGTGCTGATGCGCGCAAAGGAGTGCCGTGCCACGGAGCAGTGTCCCCCGCGTAGGGGAGCCCCACGCGCAAGGAGTGTGCCCCGTAAGGAGAGCCGCCCAGCGCGAAAGAAAGTGCAGCCGCCCACACTTCCCATGCCACTGACGACAACAGAAGCGGACAAAGAAACAAGACACAGCAAATAGACACAGAGAACAGACAACCGGGGGAGGGGGAGATTTAAATAAATAAATCTTTAAACAAACAAACAAACAAACAAAATACTTGCAAACTGAATCCAAAAGCACATAAAAAGAATTATATACGATGATCAAGTGGATTTTATTCCACTTATACAAGGGTGGCTCAACACAAGAAAATCAATTAGTATTATAAACCATAATGATAAATTGAAGAAAAAGAATCACATGAGCCTCTTGAATGATGCAGAAAAGACATTTGACAAAATACAGCACCCTTTCTTGATAAAAAACATTCTAAAATACAGGCATAGAAGGAAGCGTTCTCAATGTGGTAAAGTGCATATATGAAAAATCCATAGTTAGCATTGTACTCAACAGTGAAAGACTGAAAGCTCTTCTGCTAAGATCAAGAACAAGACTAGGATGCCCACTTTCACCACTGTTAATCAGTTTTGTGCTGGAACTTTTAGCTAGAGCAGTTAGGCTAGATAAGGAAATAAAAGGCACCAACCCATATAGGAAAGCAAGAAGTAAAACTTTCATTATTTGCTGATATAATCCTATATCTAGAAAGAAAATCCGGAAAACCCCACAGTAAAACTATTCAACTAATAGACGAGTTCAGCAAAGTGGCGGGATACAAGATTAATATGCAGAAATCAGTAGCATTTCTGGGGAAGTGCATTTGACTCAACTGATAGAGCGTCCGCCTATCATATGGGAGGTCCAGGGTTCAAACCCAGGGCCTCCTGACCAGTGCGGTGAGCTGGCCCATGGACAGTGCTGATGCATGCAAGGAGTGTCATGCCACGCAGGGGTGTCCCCTGCATAGGGGAGCCCCATGTGCAAGGAGTACACCCCTGGAAGGAGAGCTGCTCTGCGTGAAGAAAAAAAAAAGCATTTCTGTACACGTCTGATCTGCAATATGAGGAGGAAATTTAAAAATTCCATTTATAATAGCAACTAAAAGAATCAAATATTTGGGGATAAACTTAACTAAGGACATATAGGACTTGTATTCATGAAATTACAAAACATTGCTAAAAGAAACCGAAGACTACTTAAATAAATGGAAAGACATTCTGTGTTCATGGACTGGAAAATTATCATTAAGATATCAGTTCTACCCAAACTGATTTATAGGTTCAACACAATCCTAATAAAAATTCCAATAGCCATTTTTTTTTTTGTAGAAATGGAATAGCCAATTATCAAATTTATTTTGAAGAGTAAGGGGCCCCTAATAGTCAAAAATGTCTTAAAAAAGAAGAGTGAAGTTGGAAGACTCTTTCTTCCTGACTTTAAAGCATATTACTTAGCTGTATTGGCAAAAACAGCATGGTACTGGCATCAAGACAGACAGATTGACCAATGGAACTAATTGAGAACTCAGAAATAGACCCTCACATCTAGAGTCAAGTGATTTTTGACAAGGCTGTCGAACCCCGCCAGTTGGGCCTGAACTGTCTGTTCAACAAATAGTGCTGGGAAAACTGTATATCCATAGCCAAAAGAAAGGAAGAGGACCCCTGTCTCACACCTTATACAAAAATGAACTCAAAATGGATCAAGGACCTAAATATAAAAGTGATAACCGTATAACTCCTAGAAGAAAATGTAGGGGAACATTTTTAAGATGTTGTGGTAGGCAGTAGTTTTCTTAAACCTTATACCTAAAAGTACAAGAAACAAATGAAAAAATAGATAAGTGGAACTCCTCAAAATTAAATACTGTTTCACCTCAAAGGACTTTGTCAAAAGGGTGAAAAGGCAGCTGACTCAATGGGATTAGGTTGGTGCAAAAGTCATTGTAGGTTTGCGTTGTTGAAATTTGCCATTTGATATTGGTATTCATTTTAAATAAATGTGGTTATGTTATGTATCATTTTAATGTGCATTTCTTGCTTTGTGTTTTTTTGCTTATTACTTTTTTACTTATTACTTGCTATTTTATATTTATTTTAGACTGTGGAAATGATGTTAGACAAAAAGCAGATTCGAGTGATTTTCTTATTTGAGTTCACAATGGGTCGTAAACCAGTGGAGACAACCCACAACATCAACAATGCATTTGGCCAGGAACAGCCAATGAACGTACTGTGCAGTGTGTTTCAAGAAGTTTTGCAAAGGAGAGGAGAGCTTTGAAGATGAGGAGCATAGTGGCTGGCCATCAGAACTTGACAATGACCAATAGAGAGCAATCATCGAAGATGATCCTCTTAAACTGCACGAGAAGTTGCCAAAGTACAACTGAATGACCCTAGAATGTCATTCAGCATTAGGGATAAATTGGAAAGGTGAAAAAGCTCGATAGGTGGGTGCCTTATGAACTGACCCAAAATTAAAAAATTGTCATTTTGAAGTTTTGTCTTCTCTCATTCTACGCAACAGCACCGAACTATTTCTTGATCAGATTGTGACATGCGACGAAAAGTGGATTTTATATGACAACCAACAATGACCAGCTCAGTCACTGGACCAAGAAGCAGCTTCAAAGCACTTTCCAAAGCCAAACTTGCAGCAAAAAAGTTTATGGTCACTGTTTGGTGGTCTGCTGCCATGACAGCTTTCTGAATCCTGGCAAAACCATTACATTTGAGAAGTATGCTCAGCAAATCTATGAGATGCACTGAAAACTGCAATGTCTGCAGCTGGCATTGGTCAACAGAAAGGGTCCACTTCTTCTCCACGACAACGCCTGATGACATGTCGCACAACCAACGCTTCAAAAGTTGAACGAATTGGGCTACGAAGTTTTGCCTCATCTGCCATATTCACCTGACCTTTTGTCAACTGACTACCACTTCTTCAAGCATCTTGACAACTTTTTGTAGGGAAAATGCTTCCACAACCAGCAGGATGCAGAAAATGCTTTCTAAGAGTTTGTCAAATCCTGAAGCATGGATTTTTACGCTACAGGAATAAGCAAACTTATTTCTCATTGGCAAAAATGTGTTAATTGTAATGGTTCCTATTCGATTAATAAAGATGTATTTGAGCCTTGTTATAATGATTTAAAATTCACAGTCTGAAACTGCAATTCATTTGGAAATCATATGTCTAATAAGGGTTAATTATCCATGATATATAAAGAGATACTACAATTGAACAATTAAAAGACAAACTACCCAATTAAGAAATGGTAAAAACTTAGACAGTTGTCCAAAGAACAAATAGAAATGGCAAAAAAACCCTCATACAACAACAGATGAAAGAATATTCAACATCACTAGTGAAGTGGGAAATGGAAATCAAAGCTACAATGAGGTATCATTTCACACTTACTAGAATGATCACTATTGAAACAGTGCAAAGCTGTAAGTGTTGGAGAGGATGTGGAGAGAGAGGAATGCTTTTTCACTGTTGCCTTTATTTAAAACTGGTACAGCCACTGTGAAGGACTGTTTGGTAGTTCCTAAGGAATGTGAATATAGATTTTCCTTGTGACCTAACAATACCGCTACTGGATATATACCCAGAAGAACTGACAGTAGTGACACAAGCAGACATCTGCATACTGATGTGTATAGTAGTGTCATTCACAATTGCCAAGAGTTGGAAACAACCCAGGTGTCCATCAACCAATGAATGGATAAACAAACTGGTATATACACTCAATGAAATGTTATGCATGTGTAAGAAGAAATGAAGTCATGAAACAATGAGCCTGGAGGATATTATTTTGAGTGAAGCAAGCCAGATACAAAAGGATAAATACTATATGATTTCGCTATTATGAACTAAGTATTTTGTGTAAACTCATGGAGTTAAGTAGAGTATGGTAACCAGAAAATAGAATGAGGGTAGAGAATCTGTGTAGAATTGGTAAAGAGGTTGTTTGTAAATCTTTGGAAATGAATAGAAATGATGAAAGCACACCATAGTTAGTGTTTGTAAGTAGCAGAGCTATTATATGGGTCTGGCAGTGGTTTAAAGGGAAAGTTTAAGCATGTATATTACCAGAAGGAAAGCTGAAAACTGTAATATGGGACTGTGTAACATAATGAAACCTCATGTAAAATATGATTATGAGTGATATTGCAAACATAAAATTGTTTTTAGAAAATATAAATACAAATAAACTACAGAGATGGTAACAATATCAGCTGTTACAGCAGGGGAAGCATAGAGAAATTGAAAGGTGATGAGTTTTTTTTTTTTGTTTTGTTTATTATTATTAGTATTGGACTATTGAAAATGCTTTAAAAATGATTAGAGTGATGAATACACAACTATGTGATTACACCGAATACCAATGATTGTACCCTTTGGATGTATTTATGGTATATTAATATGTGTCAATAAAATTGATTTGTTAAAAGTATGTATCAGAGTTGGTTTTACTATTTTATCTGAGAGTTAGTACAATAACCTTCAAGAACCATTTGCTAATCAGTTTCTGTGTACTAGTTACCATACTAAAACTGCCATGTACATTATCTCTTTTAATTCTGTCTCTATCCTTCTCACAAGGTGGTGTTTGTTCAGTTTTGCAGAAAAGGAAATTTAGGGTTAAGTATAATAACTTGCTCATGGTTCCAGTTATCAGCAGGACTGTGATTTGAAATGAAGGTTAAACTCTAAGGATAAGACTAGTACCCACTTTGCAATACTGCCCTCAGTAATATTTATATCCTTATTTCTTTGACTGGAATATTTAAAAATAATCCTTGAGGACTATACAGTATTTGCCTTTTTAGTCCTTTTTTTTTTTTCTTATTTTACCTGTTCTTTTGTTATTAGTCATTTTTTAATTAAAATTATTCAGAAATTAAAAATGGGGAATAGATAGTAGTGAGATTTTTTTTTCCTTCTTTGTTTCTTTGGAGTATATAGTGAAGGTGGAAGGACATCTCTGAAACAAACATGTTTTGATTCACTGTATTAAGTGCAGAGCTTATGTACCACATGGTGGTGAAGGAGGAGAGCTGTAGAAAATATTTTGTAGTAGATGATGTCTTTTCTATTGCACTTTAAAAATCAGTAGTGGGCAGGATTTAACGTTTTCTTTTAGGCAGTGTTAAGTTTTGGGAAGTGTAGCCTGACACAGTCCTAGGGTGACCTGGTTTGTTTTCCTGTTTTCTAACAGTGTCTTCGTTAACTTTACATATGGTTAGCGTACTTTCTCGTGACAGCTTTGTTCTCAGAGCATAGAATAAAGTTCTGTATTTCTTGAAGTGATAATAAGAAAGGAGGAGTATAGACGAGAATGTTTACAAGCAGAATGGATTAAAATACCAGAGAAGGAAGTGTATAATGGTAAAGGTATATACACTGTGAATATAACATATTCCAGATAACATAGCATTAACAAACAAAGCTAAAACCAAAGGGAAATGGAAACACATTGGAGATAGCAGTGAATGAAAAATAAATAGGGATTTAGAAAACCTCAAAAACATAACGTAAATCTATTTTTCTTTTTTTTAGGTACTGGGGTTCAAACCCGGGATCTTGTATGTGGGAAGCCGGTGCTCAACTACTGAGCCACATTGGCTCCCGAGTTGGTGTTTTCGTTTGTTTTGCTTGTTTGTTTTTGTTATTGTTTAGGAGGCACTGGGAATCGAACCCGAGACCTCCCGTGTGGAGAACAGGCGCTCAACTGCTTGAGCCTCATCCGCTCCCTCTATTTTACATAATACACTGAACTTTATACTCTAAAAAGAAAACATGCCTTCTCTTAAAGTTCTCTTGTTATGTTTACAAAACTGTAAGCGCATAAGGAAATATATTGGACCATAAAGAAAAACCTCATTAAATCCCCAAAAGTATAAGTGATTGAGGCAATAATTTTTTTATCACATTGCAATAAAATTAGAATAATTTGACAAAAAGCTACAAAAGAAAACAAGAGAAAACATTGTCACCTTGGAATTAAAACTCTTTAAATACGTTTTAGATCAAAGGGGAAATAAAAAAAACTGTAGAATACATACACTATAATGATTATAAAAAATATATTAGACCCTGTAGGACTTAGCTGAAACAGTATGCATAGCAATAATCTTTGTCTTACATATACGTATTAATTATTAAGAAAGAATTAGAAGAAAAGAATCATGCATCTAATTCAAGGAAAGGCAAAGAACACCAGAGAAAGTAGAAGAAAAGCATTAGCGAAGACTGTGGTAGGCCAAATAATGTTCCCCCAAACGGCCACGTCCTAATCCCTGCAATACACAATAAATTAGCTTCCTGTGGCTTCTGTAACAACCGCAGACCCCGTGGGTTAAAACACAGTTGCTCTGCTCTGCAGGCCACCCGTCAGACGTGTTAGGAAGGCAGTTCTCCCCCTGGGGGCTCTGGGGAGACTCCCTTCCTTTCCTTTCCCAACTTCCGAGGCTGCTGGCCCAGAGACTCTTGTCTCTGTGTCTGTCTTCACATCACCTTGTCCTGGTGTGTGTCTCTCCTCCCTCTGCTTCTCATGAGGATACTTGGGACAGCATTGAGGGCTTTCCTGGATAATCCAGGATTATCTTTTCACCTTCCGATCTTTAACTTAATCACATCTGCAAAGACCCTTTTGCCAAACGTGGTCGCCTGCAGAGGTTCTGGTGAGCAGGCCTGGTCCGTCTCGCCTGCAGCCTTCTGCCCCGGCTGCTGTCCTCCTGCGAGGTGGAGCTGGACAGCTGTGGCAGAGACCACACGGCCCACCAAGCCTAAAAGGTTTATTATCTGGCTTTTTACAGAACAGCTTATTACCACCTGCCCAGAGATGGAATACTGCATAAGCAAATCCAGACTTTGTGTTTTGCTCCAATTGTTACCTAATACTCTCTGTCAGTCATTAGGGAACAAATTTGCCTTTTCTAACTTGGTGTTATAGCAGATCTGTCCATACACGAAACCTAACTCTGTAACGCACCCCTGGAGAGCTGAGCCAAACCAAGAAGTGGAGAGACCCCTTCCTTTTTTTTTTTTTTTAAAGATTTATTTATTTCTCTCCCCCACCCTCCCACCCTGGTTGTCTGCTCTCTGTGTCTATTTGCTGCGTGTTCTTTGTCTGCTTCTGTTGTTGTCAGCGGCACGGGAATCTGTGTTTCTTTTTGCTGAGTCATCTTGTTGTGTCAGCTCTCCGTGTGTGCGGCACCATTCCTGGGCAGGGTGCACTTCTTTCGTGCTGGGCTGCTCTCCTTACGGGGCACACTCCTTGCGCGTGGGGCTCCCCTACGCGGGGGACATCCCTGCGTGGCAGGGCAATCCTTGCATGCATCAGCACTGCGCATGGGCCAGCTCCACACGGGTCAAGGAGGCCCGGGGTTTGAACCGCAGACCTCCCATGTGGTAGACGGATGCCCTAACCACTGGGCCAAGTCCGCTTCCCGAGAGACCCCTTCCTGAGGTCATTTGTATCCCCTGAATCTCTCTTTGCTTTAAGTGAAACCAACTTTTGCCTGTTTCCAGTTAGATGAGGCAATACATTTATTTTATGTTTAAGTTGATTTGAGTTTTCTGTCAAATAGCAATTTTTAAAATAATCTTTTTTGTATTAGAATGGTTTTAGATTGACAGAAAAATTATAAAGATAGTGCTAGAATTCCTGTATCCCCTTCATTCAATTAACCTCTCACATGATCACATCTATTTGTCACATCTAACGAACTGCTACTGATACATTGTATTAAGGTCCGTATTTTATTCATATGCCTTTAGTTTTTACCTCATCTTCTGTTATAAGTGGGGTCAAGCATTTGGTGGGATGTCCCTCAGGGTTTGTCTGATGTTTCCTCATGGTTACATGATGGGGTTATGGGCTTTGGGGAGAATGCATGTAATTCTTTTTTAAAAATTTCCTTCTGAGCAACAAGGATATACAAGATAAAATAAATACAGGTTATTCTTACTTTTAAGATTTTTGTAATTTTTATTTATTTTTTGTTGTTTAAAATACATAGTCATTCCGCTCTCCCACCAGAGTATATAATTTTCTACTTCCTTATTTTTTTCTGCTGTAATTTAGTGTTCCAGTTTATCATCCCTGTAGTGTCTTCATATAAGATTTGTTGTTTTGGGTGCCAGAAAACTATATCTATTTGAAATAAATCTATTTTTTTGTGCCTTAGGTAATATTATAAAAGTGCTGCGCTGTTAGGAAAGTGTTACCTACAACACAAAAATTGAGATCGAGGGAGAATGTCCATTTTCAGTAGTTTTTATTTAGTATTTATATGTCAGTTTGACTACATCTGGCATTTAATACATCTGAGATTGGGCACAATAGTTTTGATGCATCCTGAGTACATTATCAGGTGCTGTCATAACATATTTGGACTCCTACATCAGACATTTTTCTCTTTGGCTATTATTGTACCTGTTGCCAATTGGAAGAAATTTCATCTCATTATTATATGCTGTCATTTGCCTTTGGCAAGTAGTTCTGACAAAACTACTGAAGATTAAAATTTATCTGTTATAGGTGGGGTAAACCACATCATTTATATTGTATAAAATACCTCCTGGAGTATTTTTCTGATTGAAATGAAGTCACTGATACTGTCCATTTTAAGTGAAATTTGAGCTTCATTGAACATAGCAGGATATCAGTGCCTTGGGGACATCTCTGGATTACCATATATCTCAAATTCATATTTAAATTTCAAATAGCTGAACTTCCAAGTAAATGAAAATATTTTGAGGCATAGACCAATGAAAACTGATAGATCATTTGATTATACTTTATTATATTTGAAATGTAGTATAATGCAGTAGAAATCTTAGAGGGGTTTTAGAGAAGAAAAATAGGAAAGACATTTTTTGGAAAAACTAGGTAAAAGCCAGATGAAAGTATAATTTGGGATCCATGTTAATCATGTTTGGCGGTCTAAATGAAGTTTCTCTCTTCATATGTTAATTGAGCAAAAAATTTTTTTTTTTGCCTCCCAAATTCTTTATGTCCATCCTTCTTGCAAATATTTTAGGTCACAAGTATTTATGTCCTCATTCTCATATTATTCTATGAAGTTTTCTAGATAATTTTTGTTTGTATAATCATAACTTGCTCAATTTGCCATGCTTTTACCCATGTCACAGTAATTTTTAAAAATATAGCTCCTTGCAGATTAATTTGCAGTAGTACATATCAGCCAGGTGCCATGTCTGAAGCATAGAAGGATGTGTCTTGGTCAGTGTCATGTTCTTCTCTGGTCTAGGGCAAGTATGTTATTAATGTCTTTTCTCTACAGTGTTTAGAGTTGTTCTGCCTCATGTACTATAGTAGCTATAACATTCTACTAGCTGTGGTCACACATGCATTTAAATAAGAAATATGAGTGGAGAAATGAGTGTAAAGTATATTGATGTAAATTAAGCAGCCTGACTAGCAATAGTGTAGGTGATATTGTATCGCTTTGATGAGATTAATTTGCCACAGCAGACCCAAGAATTCTCAAATTAAAAAAAGTCAAAGAAAATAGTGACTTTCCTTCTTTTAGATTGCCAGAGCTCTGTGCCAAGAAGACAATAACCTGTGTGTGCATGTATTTATTTACAAAGTCCTATTACATGATTTGCTCTCGTTTCCCACAGTGAGTGGCTTATTTGCATATCAGGCGTCTAGTTAGAGGGTATAGTTGGTAGTTGTGTTGCTATTTGTACTCATATTAATCATATACAGCTAATGAACAGACCTTCCATATTTGAATTGATCAGTTCTGAGCTACTGATTAAAAAATGGTAATTAATATAACGTTAGTACTCTTTATTTGGGATGGCATTTCTTTCCACCTTAATTATTATTGTTTATTTTTTCCCTTATTTTTTAAAGAAGCTTTAGCTTGCATAAATGTTATATCAGAAATATAGGGGATTCCCATATACCCCTGTCCCTCCCCCTCCCACACTTTCCCCCATTAACAACATCTTTCATTAGTGTGGTACATTTGTAAAATTGATGAACACATATTGAAGTAGTGCTACTAACCATGGTCTATAGTTTACATATGGTTTACACTTTGCACTGCACAATTTTATATGTTTTGACAAAATGTATAATGGCCTGTATCCATCATTTCAATATCATGCAGAACAATTCCAGTGGCCTCCAAATGCCCATGCTAAGCCTCTTCTCTTTTCCTCCCCTCAGAACCTCTGGTGACCACTGTCTTTATATCAGGGTTACAAATTCTTCCATTACTGAAATAAGTCTACTTTAGTCCATAGTGGCATTCCTTCCTTATGTTGTTTATTCCTCAGTCTTGAGGATTTGGGGGATGGCGATGCCCACTCTGTTTCTGATTGAAAGGGGACTTAGATCCCAGGGAGCAGATGGATGGAATTGTCTTGCTTGCTGTTGTAGATACTCTGTTTTCTGGGATAGGTGTAGTCCATCATCATCCTTTTGCTAGTTGTCCTGGGTAAGTCCAATGAACTGGAGAGTAGGTGTTGACTGCAACTTTGCTGAGATTCAGGGCTTAACTGGTATAGCTGCAAGATTTACGTCTCTAGGACATATATTTAGCTGGTATAGTGGTAATTACAGGCTCAAATAAAAGGGCAAACTGCTTGAATTGTTGATCATATCAGAAAGTAGATCCATATCCTATTTGGGGCTAATTTTTGTGCTGCTTCTGTAAAATCCTGCTCATTAAGTGGCTGGGCTGTTTAGATAAACAGAATCTGCTGAGGAACTTGTTCAAATACAGATTCCACGATCTTGTCTTTGGGCTCCAAATAGGCCTGTGTGGGACTGGGGACTTAAACGTCTTTTTAAGCACTCAGGTGATTCTGATGACCCATCAAATTTAGGAACTTATGATAGCAGGTTTGTGCAGTTCTCTTCCTTGCTTTCTGAGAAACTCCAGACTTTGAGTTTACACAGAAGACACCAAGATGAGTAGAGAAGGAATATCTGTTAGACACCAAGTATTTTTTTTTTAATTTATTGAAGTATATCCCTCATCCATGAACCTATATAAACAGTAAGTGTGTAGTAATAGTGTGAACTTACAAAACAAACATACATAACATCATACCATATCTCACCCTACCACCAATACCTAGCATTGTTGTTAAACATTTTTAACTAATGATTAAAGAGCATCCTCAAAATATTACTACTAACCAAAGTATAGTCCCCTCAACCCACCCTGTTATTATTATTTTTATATCCTTTATACATGAACATACAGAAACAATAAGTATATAGTAAAAATTATGAACTTACAAAGCAAACATGCATAACATCAGACAGGGGTCCCATATATCAACTCTCCACGAACACCCTGCATTGCTGTGAGACATTTGATTATGAAAGAATATTGTCAAAATCTTACTACTAATTGTAGTCCTTCTATTACATTTGGTGTGTTTTCCCCCCGACCCACCCTATTATTATTTTTAAAATACATTCTTATGACAGAAGTTGTAAACTTAGAAAACAATCATGCACATGTGCAGAATTCCCAAACAACACCCCTCTATCAACACACCACACTGGTGGAACATTTGTTACAGGTAAGATAGTATCATCTGATTGTTACCACGCCATAGTGTATATTTGGTACACATTTTCCATACTCCCACGTTATCAACACAGTGCACCTTTGGCATAGATGGAAGAATATTACATTATTACTGTTAACCACTGTCCATAGGTCACTCCAGTTGTATTTTTCCCATACTTCTCCGCATTTCCACCACCCTGCAGAAGTGATGTACATTTGCTGTAGGTCACAAAGGGCACATTTGCATCTGTACCATCAACCACAATTCTTATCTACTTCTGGGTTTACTGTAGTATTTAGTCCCTAGATTATTCTCTAGCATTATAGATACCAAGTATTTTTGAGGGAGGTAATTTTACTTTAGAAAGACTTGAAAGATTGGACTGGCTATAATTGATATAGAGTATAAATGGATAATGGTTTTAAAACATTTTTTATGCCATTGTTTTTGTTGTGACTTGCTATATGTATTTCTGAAAAATCTTGTGATTTTACATATCATGCACTAAAAATAAAAGGTCTGGAAACCATAGGGTTGCACAGAGCACTCAGTACCTGTGCAGCCTTGTAGCCAGAACACAAATATGAACAGTAACAATCTTAACAATAACAGCACATTTAAAAAGACATGTAAGTACAGAAATGCTACAGTAAATATAAGGCTTTATCTTTTTTTTTAAAAATGATGATTGCTTGATGGAAGGGTTGAGGCTGCTGAATTACAGAAACAAGGGCAGCAAAATGCATGAAAACGAAGGTGTGCTGAGTGAAAGGCCCCACCAAGATGTAGTATGTGATAAAATTGAACTAGTTACCAAGTGGCATGGATTGCAGCATGCACAGCAATCTTCTGCAACTTACTGCATTCAGCTTATGTTGGTGAATTTGTGTTAAACCAGAGGTATTTGACAGAAACATGAATGTGCTTGGAAAAATTGATTATGAACCATTATAGTCTAGGTTATTATTGACATCATTCCTCTGTTGACTAGCTTCATATGAATGGATTCATGTTGCAGAAATGTGTTATTGCAGAAGAGATTGTACTTGGACAGTGACATTTGGAGAATAGCTTAGCAGTTAAGTGCATGATGTCTGGGATCACACTCCCATCTCCACTCATGTGGCCCTGGACACATCTTAGTCTCTTTATGCATACTTCTCCTATAAATTGGGCAAAATAACAGTCATTGACTCATAGGCTTGTTGTGAGGATAGGGGCGTTTAGACCCATGCCTGGGGTGCAGTAAGCCTGAGGTGTTTCTGTAATTGCTGCTGTCTTCACCATCACCATCCCTTGCATCTGCAAGAAGATCTAACAGTTGTTTGAACTCGTGTGTATGGCAAGGTTAAGAGGTTAGAGTGCTGTGTGGAAAGACACTGCCCTAGGTTCAGAGACCTCACAGGAGAGTGCAACAGATTTGTGTGAGATTGACTTAAATTATTTTAAACACCTAAAAGGTGCTAAGAGGGGGGTGCTTGAAGTATTGTAGGAAAGCAGGGAGGCCGATGCACTGGACTTGGAGTAGTGTCTCTCAGTACGGGGACTTGTTTAGGTCTTTACAAGCGACCTGAAGAAGTCGTACTACTTGTACATTGTAAGGGCGTGCCTCAGTTTTCTCACACGTTATACAGATACAGCGTTGTTTACTTTATCACATCATGAAGTTCCTGTATCAGAATTAAAAATGAGATGACACGAACGTTTACCATACACTTGGAAGGGATTAAAAGAGGACGCCTATACGAATTGCCGGTGCAGTGTGCTAGTTGACTTTGGTTAGACGGTCTTCGAGGCTTCTTCTAACTCTGAAAATACTGGAATCTAGGACATCTCTGAATGTGCTAGTAGTAGTTTCAAGTTCTTTGCATCCTTTGACCCTTTATTCTCTGTAGTAGTAACTTGAAAATTTTCTTTAATGTCATAATTAGGGAAATGTTTCTAAGTTTAGAAATGCTAGCCTAACAAAAATGTCAGGACCGGCGTAAGAATTCCCTCGGCATTGTGTCCCGAGCAGGGTCCATGCAGCCGAGCATGCTCTCCTGTACCACTTCAGAATGTTTCAGTACCCTGACTGATACGCCCGGATGTCCTGATTAGTGATGTATCGTGTCTATTTCATCTGTGACTTTTTGAGGAGTTGTACAAAGTTTAATTTTCAGTTTATAAGAGGTGTCTTTCATTTTCTAAGATTATTAGATTTGATAAGAAAATTTATTTAATTCCATTCATACATTGAATTGATTTTGTGGTCTTCAATTATGTGCCTTTAGAAGTTGCCATTAGAGGAGAAAAATCTTGTTTACTTTTCCTTGAATCCCTTTTCTTGCCTTTTTCTAAACTTTTCATGGCTCCATTATGTCTTTCCTGAACTTTGTCAACCAGAAATGGAACCAAAGTTTCAGTTCCGAAAATTCTGACTAACGGATAACGTTTACTCTTTGTATCCTTTCAAACCAGTTCTGACACGAGAATTCTGCCCTGATAAGGCGTGTACCATGCAGGCACTTTCTAAGAACCTAGACTCATCCTCAGTGCTGTGAAGGTCGTTTCCTCCCCCCCCTTTCCCTCTCCCCTCCTCCTTTAAGCCTTTTGTGCTCCTGATTTCAGTTAAATTAAGTTCAAATAATTTTCATCTTAAAGTTTGAATGCTTGATAAAGTTTGACACTCTCAAAGAGATGTTCTAGAGCTTCTTTTTTTTTGAAGAAACAACCTTTATCTATTTTTTCCCACTGAAAACAATGCACTGTGTGACCATACTTTCTTATAGTATATTTATCTACTGGAATGTGTTGCACTGTTTTATTATTAGCCTCTTTAATGTTAAGACTATAGTTATTGGGAAGCAGATTTGGCTCAACTGATAGAGCATCTGCCTACCATATGGAAGGTCCAGGGTTCAAACCCATGTGGTGAGCTGGCCCACGTGCAGTGCTGATGCGCGAGGAGTGCCGCATCCCCCGCGTAGGGGAGCCCCACGTGCAAGGCGTGTGCCTTGTAAGGAAAGCCGCCCAGCGTGAAAAAAAAAGTACAGCCTGCCCAGGAGTGGCGCCACACATGGAGAGGTGACACAGCAAGATGATGCAACAAAGAAGAGTCAGATTCCCCGTACTGCTGACAAGAATGCGAGCAGACACAGAAGAACACACAGTGAAAGGACACAGAGAGCAGACAATGGGGGGTAAAGGGGAGAGAAATAAATAAATAAATCTAAAAAAAAAAAAGGTTATAGTTATTGAGGGATAAAGTGAATTTAATTCTGATGCTTTTCGTTCTCTTAAAAGTTTAATACCTTAAAATCTGTATTTTAGATGTAAAATTCTCACCCTTCTTTGGTTTAGATTCTTTTTTGGAACTCATTTGTTTTGAAATATGTCAGATTGCTTTTAAAATAGTAAACTGCTCTACCTGTCTAAATGGTATTTTTATCGTGCTGGTATGCATTTTGCATTTTATATTTGAAAATGACAGAATGATTGGTAATCAGTGGCTCGTTATTTGAAGGTGGCAGAAAAACCAGTGTGTAAGGAACTGATTTTTTCATTTGTTCACTGAAGAACTCCTTCTTTGTGCATATAATTGATTATTTGCAGAATCCATTGCTGTTTTTTTTTTAAGATTTATTTTTTTTATTTATTTCTCTCCCTTCCTGCCCCCCCCCCCCCCCCCCCGCCTCCCCAAGTTGTCTGCTCTCTGTCCATTCACTGTGTGTTCTTCTGTGACCACTTTATCCTTATCAGCGGCACCGGAAATCTTCAGAGTGCCCTCTTTTTGTTGCATCATCTTGCTGTGTCAGCTCTCCATGTGTGCAGTGCTATTCTTTGGCAGGCTGTACTTTCTTTACCACTGGGCGGCTCTCCTTATGGGTGGGGCTCCCTATGCAGGCAACACCCCCGCGTAGCAGGGCACTCCTTGCGCGCATCAGCACTGTGCATGGGCCAGCTCCACACGGGTCAAGGAGGCCCGGGGTTGGAACCGCGGACCTCCCATGTGGTAGACGGACGCCCTATCCGCTGGGCCAAGTCTGCTTCCCTCCACTACTGGTTTAACTGTTCTTTATCTTTGGAGATGCCAATACACTGGACAAATAGTAACAGCATGTTCTTAAATGAAA
The DNA here is from genome assembly GCF_030445035.2 of Dasypus novemcinctus. Taxonomy (NCBI): domain Eukaryota; kingdom Metazoa; phylum Chordata; class Mammalia; order Cingulata; family Dasypodidae; genus Dasypus; species Dasypus novemcinctus. The sequence goes on along the minus strand of NC_080699.1, from coordinate 39,087,000 downwards.
AATTCTAATTCTTCTCAGCAAAACTATGCAGCTTGGTACTAATGATTTGGATTTATATGCTCAGGAAGGTTTGGTAATGCTTATCTGTCTGTGTTACATTAGATCATGAATCTGTGTTTTCTCTGATAGGCAGCCTATTGCAGTTAAATCTTTCTGTGATCTCTTGGTTCCTCCTAATTTAATCTCAAATGTGAACTAAACTTAGTATACTAGAATGGGAATTCTGGAATTTCAGTTGATTTTCCTGTGACTGATAAATTCATTCCAGTATATAATGTTTTCCTTCTTTCTCCCTGAACAGGAGTGATTATAATGTTTCTATCCTCTACTTTAAAAATGTTCTAGAATTCATATATATTTTTATGTTATTCTTCTAAAATGGTAGAAGCTAATCACAGTGGCACAATCCTGGGTAGAGTCTTAGTATATTAGTCACAGCTTATTCAGATGTGTGCAGGTATTACAACTTGTGCTTCTTTGGTGGTGTGGGAGGGTGTGAAAATGCCATAGGTGGGCAGTGGAGGCGCATGAGCTCATTTAGATTTAGAAGTCACGCAGCATGTGAAATCTCTTAATGTGGTGTATCTTAGAGAGCTGTCCCATTTATACCTGATTAAGTCATTGCTAGAATCGATTTTCTGTGGTCTTTCAGTTTTTTTCTTTTCATTTTCTGTCATTTAACTATTTTTTTTTTGTTGTTGTTCATTTGATTAACATTTTTGTTAGAAGGCTGGTAAGTAAGACAGAAAACATCAAATTATAGCATTTAACGTAGTGGTTTTTAAAAAAGATCTATTTATTTATTTTCTTTCCCTCTCCTTGTTTTGAGCTGGCTGTCTGCTGTATGTGTGTTCTTCTGTGTCTGCTTGTCTTCTCTTTAGGCACTGGGAACCGATGCTGGGACCTTCCAGAGTGGGAGAGAGGAGCTCAGTCTCTTGCACCACCTCAGCTCCCTGGTCTGCTATGCTTCTTATTGTCTCTCCTCTGTGTCTCTTTTTGTTGAGTCATCTTGTTGTGCCAGCTCTCAACTCCGGCCAGCTCTCTGCTCGGGCCAGCTTGCCTTTTATCAGGTAGCCCTGGGCATCAAACCCTGGACCTCCCATATGGTAGATGGGAACCCAATCGCTGGAGCCACATCTGTTTCCCTTTAATACAGTTTTTAAGAGTAAATACCTGCAAAGGAAAAATAAGAGCTAGAGGAACCTGTAGAACAACATTTCTGGGATACATACAATTATCAAAATCTAGAAAATCAGAGATTATACAGGGTCTGGTTTCTTTAACAGATATATAGCATTGAAAAGAAAGGAGAAGGGGAACCTTTAAATTAACAGAGACTTAAGAACTTATTCACCGAAATGTCATGTGTGGACTTCCTGATTCAAACAAAACAACTTTTAAAATTTATTTTAGTTTTATTTTTTATGTTTATAACTACTGGAAAACTTTGTACACTGGTTAATTTCTTTAGGAGAGATAATGGTATTTTTGATTTGTTCAATAAAGAGTCCTTATCTTTTAGAGATACATACGAAATTATTAAAGGATGAAATGATGGTGGCTGGGATTTGCTTAAACATAATCCAGTGGGGCAGGGGAGAGTGGGATTGTGGATCAAGTTAACCGCTGATAATTGTTAGAGTTGGGTGATGGATGCCTGTTGGTTCATTATTCCGTTCTCTACACTCTTGTATGTTTTTAGAATATTTAAATTGAAGAGTACTTGAGTAATACTATACTTATCTTTAGAATGTGATTCTGGATCGTAGGATCCAGCATTTATCATGAAAAAATAAGGTGAGAAGTAAAATAAATGTGAGAAATTTGATTTCTGTTCTACAGGGATTAAACATTTTTAGTACACTCAAACTTAGATTCACAAAAGATCTTTATATTGTACCTCCCTTTTTGGAGTGCCTGTTACATACAGATACTGTGTTACATAGGTGCTTTAAATACACTGTCTCTTCTGATGAGTTCAATAACTGTATGATGAGGCATGATCATTCTATTCAGGTGAGGAGATTGAAACTCAAAGACCTCAACTGCCTAGTTTCACACAGGTAATGGGTGGCACAGAAGGAATTTGAATCAAAATCTGACCTAAATTCATTAAACATAAAAAATTTAAAATTATTTTAAAAATAGAATAGTCAAGAAAACTGTTGGGTTCACTTGCTTTGTATATTGTAATTTGAATACTACTTGTAACAGTCAGGCAGTAACTTTATGATTTGCATATCAATAAGCAAAACAATTCAGTTTCTAAAATTGCTTATATTAGCACTAACGAATTGTGATAGAACGTGAAGATTTCGAACTGACACTTTGACACTTAAAAGGCAGTTATTGGTTTGCAAGCACCATTTGAGACATCATAAAATATAGTTTGCCTTCATTGTGCCTTTTGAAAACATTAGATGAAAAGCATCATAGGTAATAACGTTGATATCTGGCCCTAGCAAAATGAGATTCTTCTAATTTATGTATCATTAATTTTTATTAAAAAAAAAATTTTTTAAGGAGGTTCCTGGGTTTGCTCAACCACTGAGCTACACCCGTTCTCCTATCATTAAAATTTAAATGTAATTCTGTATATCTTTTAAAGAGCTACCTATATTACCTGCGTTTTGCCTCTCTGTTATATTTTGCTCTTCATAAGATTCACTTCATTTTTTTTGAATTTATAATATTTACCAGAACAAATTTCTTTTTTTTTTTTTTAAAAGATTTATTTATTTATTTAATTCCCCCCTCTCCCCCAGTTGTCTGTTCTCTGTGTCTCTTTGCTGCGTCTTGTTTCTTTTTCCCCTTCTGTTGTCGTCAGCAGCACGGGAAGTGTGTGCGGCGCCATTCCTGGGCAGGCTGCACTTTCTTTCCCACTGGGCGGCTCTCCTTATGGGCGCACTCCTTGCGTGTGGGGCTCCCCTACACAGGGGACACCCCTGCGTGGCAGGGCACTCCTTGCGCGCATCAGCACTGCGCATGGGCCAGCTCCACACGGGTCAAGGAGGCCCGGGGTTTGAACCACGGACCTCCCATGTGGTAGACGGATGCCCTAACCACTGGGCCAAGTCTGTTTCCCCAGAACAAATTTCCATAAAAAAGGATAATGGAAAAAATGCCTGTCTGTTTCCAGAAATAAATTTAAACGAGCTGATAGGAACTTAATACGTCTTTCTAGGAAAACAAAATTGAAGAATTATTGGTTCCAGGAGTAGAAGTATACTTATTTTAAACCAGAGTAATATGTCCACAACCATTGTTTAGAACAGTGGGTTTACCTTCTATCCCTTGAGAATAGGATGATTGTAATTTGAGAAAAATGCCTATAATTTTATAAGTAGTTGGGCGTTCTCTACTACTCTAATAAGTAACTAGTCCTTGCCGGCTCCCACTTTTTATATGTGCCACCTCCTCTAGGTGAGAGCGAGGGAGCAGGCAGTCTGAGATAAGTAGCAGGCTGCCAGAATTGCTTCAGCCCCTTATCATGTTGAGCCTGGAGGTGGGTGAGGGTTAATAATACAAATACAAGAATATTCTTCTATGAACTAGAACAAACATACATCACTATAACAAGTGAATATAGTGACACATGGGAAAAATACAATTAATGTAACTTCTGAACTACAGTTAATAGCAATATTGTAATATTCTTATATCTGTATCAACACTAAGGGTCAGTGATAGGGACTTATGGGATTTTTTCCTTCTGGACTACGGAAAACATTCAAAGGTTTACTGGGGTGGTGGCAGCACAGCTCGGATGAAAGTGAGAGCCACTGAGTGTACACTTTGGAAAGAAAGTACAAGGCGTGCCACTGTTTAACATGGTGAATCAGGTGGTGGAGATGGACAGTGGTTAACAGTACAAATATGGGACTGCTCTCTTATGAACTGTAACATCTGCAATACTAATATATAGTGTTAATGGGGGGTGTCTGGAAAATTATACCAAGTATACACTGTGGACCATAGTAGTAATAGTCTGAACATGTTCTGTCATAATCTGAAACAAATGTTCCACAGCAATGTAAGGTGTTGGTGGAGGGGCGACGTACGGGCATTCTGCACATTATCCACGATTGTTTTGTAGCTCACAACTTCTCTAATAAGATAAATAAATGGTTTGACATATGGATGGGGTATGAGATAAAGCAAGCACATTCAAATGTTAATGGTAGAATCTATGTTATCAATATGCACATTAACTTAAAAATTAGATCAGTGTTTCATTTTTTAAAAGACACTTTTCATAATTAATGTTGGTAAAAAACCTTGAAAAAAAGCAGACTATAAAATCTATATATGCATCAAAGGACATTATCAAGAAAGTGAAAAAGCAACCTAGGGAATGTGAGAAAATATTTGGAAATCATTTATCTGACAAGGACTAATATCCAGAATATATAAAGAACTTTTACAACTCAACAACCAAAAGAAAAAGAAAAACTGACAAAGGGCTTGAATAGACATTTCTTAAAAGAAGATATACAAATGGCCAATAAGCACATGAAAAGATGCTCAACATCGTTAGTCCTTAGGAAATACAAATCAAAGTCAAATTAGTCTCACACTCATTATTTAGAAAATTGAAAGGTGTTGGTGAGCATGTAGAGAAATTATAATTCTTCTGCATTCCTGGTGGGGATGTAAAATGGTGAAGCTATTGTGGAAAGCAATTAAACATAGAATTACTATATGACCCAGCAATTCCACTTCTAGGTATATACGCCAAATAATTGAAAACAGGGACACACACAGATACTTGTGCACCATGGTCATGGCAGCATTATTCACAATAGCTAAAAGATGAAATGATCCAAATGCTCCTAAACAGATGAATGCATAAATAAAATGTAGTGTCTATACGATGAAATAAAGAGGAATGAAGTTCTGACACATGATATATAACATGGATGAACCTTGAAAACATTATGCAAAGTGAAATAAGCCAGACACAAAAGGACAAATTTGTATGATTCCACTTTTATGTAATATCTAAAATAGGGAGATTGAAAAAGACAGAAAGCAGAGTAGAGGTTTCAGGGCCTGGGGAGTTCCTGTTTAATAGGAGCAGAGTATCTGTTTGAGATGATAGAAAGGATTGTGTAATGGATGATGGCAATGGAAACACAGTGATGTAAAAGTAATACTCCTAATTATACACTTAAAATGGTGAGAATTGCAAATTTTATATTACATATATATATATATATTTTTTTCTCAATAGAAAAAGAAAAAAAACCCCAGTTCACCCCATATCTACTTCATAGTAGAATGAGTGCCACCACTTTTCTAGTGCAAGACTCTATACAGGTGGTAAAAACAGTGGGTTACAAAATTTGATTTATTGACATTTCTTCAGCTGGTTTAATGGGAGAAACTCTAACTTCACATGATACCCTGAGATTCTCAAGCATGCAGGCTTAGTCCAACCCCTCTTTGCGTAGCCCTTTTTTCCCCACTGGTGATTTCGTCTTGGTATCTTTCCAGACCTCTCCCCACATCTTCCGTTCCGGTGGAGGCAAGTTAGATCATTTTCTTTCTCCCCTGATTAGTCTTCACTTAATTTATGCTTCTTTCTTCGCTATATTATTAACATTAGGAGGCGGGTAACAAGGAGGAATGTACATATAGTTCTGTCTTTGCCAAGGCCACAATTTTCTAAGGCTCTGAGTGTGTTGAAATAGTGGAGACTTCTTCCTTATGCCTCTCTGACTGTGGCATATTCAATTATAATTTTAGCTGAGGAAGTATTATTTCTGTTAATTCAGCATCATATTATAGAATGCATAATCTTTGTTATCTTTACAAACTCTTCTACCAAATCAGTTGTGATATAATTGGTCCTTAATTTTCAAAACCATACTTTCACTACGATTAGCTGTGGTGTACATCCTTCCTTTAATCCTGTAGATTCTTTTTATGATAAAATACCAGTATATTATTCTGCAAACATTCAAAAAGATGTGGGATCCTGCTAATATTTATTTACAACTTTCACCCGTGTTTTTGTGTTTTGCTTTTATTACACACTTCATTAGAAATTTTTTTTAATTAATTTTTTTAGGAGACACCAGGGATTGAACCTGGGATGTTCAACCATTGAGCTCCACCTGCTCCCAAACTACTACACTTAATGCTGTATTTTAGTGGTTTTTCTTGTTATTAGAGAAAATAAAACTTTGTTCCAGAAATTTAACTTTATTAATAATTAAATAATTTTTATTTATTTTATCTATAATTGAAGGATAGTTTCCCAGACCAAGGAAATGGTTGCTTAGGCGGTGAGGCTTTTCTGAGATGTCTAGGTTCTGATGCTTCTGATCAAGCAGCAGTGTCACTGAGAGGTCATCTGCAGAGTCTGCCAGTGGAATGCTGTCCCTGTGTCCTGGGGTTACGCAGATGTGTGAGTCCTTCCCTCTTGCCTCTGGCTCCCTTAGTTCATTTGGCAGAATATGCTAGTGCTGATTCCAGGCTCTTCTTTCCCCTTGCTCAGGAGCATCTTGGATTCCTGGGTCTTAAAACAAAGTATTCTTAGGTTGGATTTTGTAAACTTTCGAAAAATGAAAGGATGAAGCAAAGTAATGTGGCTTGTGAATTTGACATAAAGTAGATGCAGTCTCTGTACTGAGGCAGTATAGTCATTGAGTTTTTTTATTCGTGGAGTGAAAATATCATGGATTTTTGTTCTTCATAACTTGGGATGAGAAATATGTAGAGGAGGTATTGAATTCTTACTAAGTCCTGATATGTAAATTTACTTCATGATTCTGAGATCCAGATATATAAATAAACTTATTTAGACTAGATACTTGTTTTTGCTTCTCTCTTAGCTAATTTGTTAAAAATTAACATTGTAGAGCCCTAGATACTGATGGCTCCGATTATGAGCCTTTGTGCCTAAAATATGAACTAGGCCTATAGCTGTGGGGTGCCCAAGAGTTACCTCTTGAGAGCCTCCATGCTGCTCAACTGTGGGCACCGTCTAAGCCAAAACTCAGCATGTAGATGCATTACCTTCCCCCCAGCGTGGGACCTGACTCCTGGGGTTGAGCCTCCCTGGCACTGAGGGATTACTACCAAGCACCAGCTGATGATGTAACTACAAAAAGACCATGAACAAAGAGGTCAACTCAGAGTGGCAGAATATCTCAGCCTACATGTAATATCAAGTTAAAAACTGCTTTTTGACTTTGGATATAAAGGGGGAAATGGAAAGGACAAGTGAGTATATATGGCTAAGAGTCTCCAGAAAAGAGTTGGGAAGTCACCAGAGGGTGATGCTTATGCACACCTCAGCAGGGTACCAGAGACAGCCAAGGTAGATGGAAACCCGGTGCTGGTTCTCCTGAGGGCTGCAGCGACCCACAGGTTCTGTGGTCAAGGCAGATGGCTCTGGAGTTCAGGGCCATGTCAGCTGGCCTTACTTTGGAGTTCGTGTTCCTGAGTGTGATGGAGTTGAACTCAGATATAACCTTTCTACACATGCCTCTTCTGTTAGTTTTACCAGACCTTTGATTGGCATTTGGGTTGGTATATACTCAGGAGACCTGAATCTCTGAACTGTCCATGTGACGGCCAGGCCCTGGGCCTCAGCAGACTTGCGGCTCCTACCCTCTGGTTTCTTGGACTTACCCTGGCCAGCTGACAGGGAGGTGAAGAGAGTCAACCACCACACCAGGGAGCCAAGAGTGCCTACAGCTGCAAGCAGGAGAACTGCATCCAACATCCATGTGGAATCTAAACCCCCTCTTGATGAAGAGGAGAACTGAACAGAGCCATCCCAGGTCCACAAGATGGAGAAATAGAGTATGGATTAGAGTGGACTTACTGGTGTTCTGCTAGGGAACTATTGTGATTAATAAGGGAAGAAATTGTAGTAGTGATGTGGAGGCCATGGTGGCTGCTGATGGTTGGGAGAGGGAAGAAGAGATATGGCATGGGGGCATTTTCAGTATTTGGTGGTGCTGCAGAGATGGATGCTGGACATTGTGTGTCCTTCATGACCCACTGGGTGGACTGGGGGAGAGTGTGGACTACAATGTGGACCACTGTCCGTGTGCTGCAGCAGTTCTCCAGAATGTATTCACCGGGTGCAGTGGATGTGCCACAATGATGGAAGAGTTTGTTGATGTGGGAGGGGTGGTGTGGGCAGGGTGGGGGGTATATGGGGACCTCCTATTTTTTGAATGTAACATTTAAAAGAAAATAAGGAAGAAAAAAATTAACATTGTAGATAATTTTAAAGAAGGAAACGAAAATTGTTGGACAGTACTTTGGTACATAGTTTTCCAAACTTTTTTCAGTATATGTGTGTTTAAAGAAATAGTGTTTTTTCTTATAATAATAGAATCACATTCTATATATTGTTTCATAAATTTTTTTCAGTTGCTGATACCAAACATAGTATAGCAAAGTGGTTAATAATTGTGTCCAGGGAGTTAGGTTAGGTAGACTGTCATAGTATTTTCTTCAATACCTACATGAGATGATGATTCTAGAATATAACAGTTGGTGGTAGTTGGTCAGTGATCCAGTGAAAACATAGGCTGAGATTTTATGTTCAGACAGTCGTCTACATTTATAATAAACATTACAAATATTTTTCAAGCATGCATACCAGAATGTGTACTTTCAGTCTTTGCTTACTAGACTGACAGGCACAGAACTTAAAAACAATAGAACATTTTAGTTGAATTTTGAGTTTATTCATGTAGCTTTGAAATTTCTACTTCAGTTATTAAGAAATTGGAAATATCATGCTGAATTGTCTTATCTCATTTTATATGTGTTTACTTTTTTTTAAAAGACATTTATTTATTCCTCACCCCTTGTTTTGCACTCTGTCCATTTGCTGTGTGCTTGACTTCCTTTTATGAGGTACTGGGAATGGAACCTGGGACCTCCCATGTGGGAAGGAGACATCTAATCACTTGAGCCATCTCTACTTTCTGCTTTGTTGTGTCTCTCATTATGTTATCCTCCTTGTATCTCTTGTTGGATCATGTTGTGTGAGCTTGCTGCGCCAGCCTATTGCGTCAGCTCACTGTCTTGCTTTTCTTCTTTAGGAGGCTCTGGGAACTGATCCTGGGACCTCCCATGTGGTAGGTGAGAGCTCATTTGTTTGAGCCACATCTGCTTCCTGTGTTTACTTTATAATTCATGTGTTAATGTAATGAGGGAAGAAAATGACCTTGCTGTTCTAATTGATTTTTCCATCTTTCACATTCATAAAAAGCATTCGGATAATTAGAAAACCACCTGTTAACTTAGTTGGGACTTGTTTCCTTTTATTTTTTTAGATTACTACTCTTTTTTTTCCTCCCTCTCCCACTCCCCCTCCCCTGCTGTTTTTGCTGTCTGTGTCCATTTGCTGTGTGATCTTCTGTATCTATTTCTGTTTTTGTCTTCTCTTGTCTTTCTCCTCCAGGATTCACCGGGATTTGATACTGGGGACCTCTGATGAGGAGAGAGGTTCCCTGTCAAGTGTGCCACCTCAGTTCCTGGTCTCTGCTGCGCGTCACCCTGACTCTCTCCTTCATCTCTCTTTTGTTGCGTCACCATCTTGCTGTGTGACTCACTTGCGCAGACACTGGCTGGCTCAAGGGCACTCGGCTTGCTGTGCGGGCACTTAGCTTGCCACGTGGGCACTTGGCTCACCATGTGGGCACTCATGTGGGCACTCACCTCACCGCATGGGCACCCGGCTTGCCACACGGGCGCTCGGCTCGCCATGCAGGCACTTGCATGAGTACTCGGCTTACCGTGTGGCCACTCGCTTGCTGTGCAGGCACCCACATGGGCACTGGCTCACCACGCGGGCACTGGCTCACTACGCGGGCACGCTTTCTCTTCTTCTTTTTCACCAGGAGGACCCAGGGGTTGAACCTGGGTCCTCCTATAATATGGCAGGCAGAGGCCTTATTACTTGAAGATATCTTAATTCTCAGTCTTTGTATAACCCCAGTAAAAACATTCTATGGTTTCAGTGATGAAGATGATATTGAATTTGAGAATGGTGGGTGATGGTTACCACTTATTGAAGACTTTCTCTCTTTCTCCCTATATATACTGTTCAGCATGATAGTTTCATTAGAAATGTTGTTTCTGATCTGTGTGTTAACCTTGTTGGAATATTGCTATTCATATTTTAGAGATTACCTAACAGATTGTTTAAGTTGCTTTCTCAAGACCACAGTCTTTATAAATGACATGGTTTAGATTTGAGCCCAGATCTACTGAATTTCAAAATGATTGATTTTCTTTCAGGAAAATCATAAACAGATAAACAATTTTAAAAATTGAGCATATTTATGCTTATATTCTTGTGTTAGGTATGATATAGTAAGATAATTTTTTTTTTTTTTTACATTTCATTTACCTTTTTGCCAACAGTTCAAAGTTAGATCTCTCTCTCTTTTTTTTCTCACTCTAATCCATATTTTATTCCTCCATCCTGTGGACCCTGGGTTGGTGATGTCCACTCCGCCTCTATGTTGAGAGGGGGCTTAGATCCCACACGGATGATGGATGCAGTTCCTCTGCTTGCAGTTGCAGATACTCTCGGTTCCCTGATGTGGTGGTTGACCAGCTTCACTTCCCTGTTAGCCGACCTTGAGCAAGCACCACTTATGTTGCAGTTCTCCAAATCGATGTCCAGCCACCTCCTGCTTTGTAGGTTCCCCAAATCACTCGTTACGGCAGGATTCCGTCCCCGCTCAGCTGGTCCTCTGCAAGCTAGATCTCTGTTTATTTTAATATTATTATTATTTTTAAAGATTTATTTTATTTATTTCTCTCCCCTTCCCTGCTCCTGCGCCCCGCCCAATTGTGTGCTCTCTGTGTCCGTTCCCTGTGTGTTCTTCTTGTGTCTGCTGGTATTCTTGTCAGCAGCACCAGGAATCTGCATCTCGTTTGTTGCGTCATCTTGCTGCATCGGCTCTCTGTGTGTGCGGTGTCACTCCTGGGCAGGCTCACTTTTTTTTTTGCACTGGGCAGCTCTTCTTATAAGGTGCACTCCTTGCGTGTGGGGCTCCCCTACGTGGGGGACACCCCTGCATGGCACGGCACTCCTTGCGCGCATCAGCACTGGGTGTGGGTCAGCTCATCACACGGGTCAGGAGGCCCTGGGTTTGAACCTTGGACTTCCCATGTGGTAGGTGGATGCCCTATCCGTTGGGCCAAATCCCTTTCCCAGATCTCTCTTTAAATGTGTTTCTAATGAAGCAAAATCTGTTGTAATATGAAACTTTTCATTTTCTAGTCCAGTAGACTTTTTCTGTTAGTTTTAAAGTGACCACTAGAGAATCATGCTAAATTAATTGGATTCTTCATATTGGATATTTTAATGAAATAAATTTACCATAATGTACATAATGATTGTTTGCCCTTTAGATATATTTTTGTTTGAACTGAAGCAAATATCTATGTGTGGCGATCCAGAATGCATGGGTATTCCATAATGAAAAACAGAGTAGTTGTTCTTTTGAAGTTATTTAGTTCAGTATGGGAAATAACTGCAAAGTTGGGCCTTACAAAAACAATTTGTAAATATAAGTAATCTAAAATGTACAATGTATAGTTAGTATAAAATGGTTAATGACATTTGTAGATTATATATATACTGTGTGTCTTACATTTAGAAGAAAACCTTGTTATTGGAAATGTTTTAGAAGCATTCTTGCTTAAATTTCCTACTACAATTTTTGACACGCACATTTATGCTGTATACGTAGACACATTAGTCACATTTGGAGTACATACTTTTCTGAGTGCTCTTTGGCATGTCTACCTTTAGAGTTGCAGTTGTGAAGTATTTTGTGGATAAAGCTTTTACAAACAATGTTTACTGACCTCTTGGATTTGCACTGTGCCTTGTGTTAAACAGTTTTGACCAAAACAGTTCTAACATTACGCTGTGGTAAAAGGAGCACGAAAATGAGAGTGTTGATACTCTGGTTCCACTGCTCTGTGCTCTCCTACCCGCATCCTCCCCAGGAGTAAACTTGACCGGATACTGTGTCCAGCCACGGAGGCGTACACAGAACGGTGTATAAAATAGAATGTTGGTTAGCAGTGTCATCCCCCTCCTCCCCAAGAGAAACCACAACGAAACAAAACAATGAGAGCAGGGAGGGCCTGGCTGAGGGACTGGATGAAAACCACATCCTCTTCACATAGAAAAAGCATCCTGTATTGTGGTTGGGCTGTAGCTTGAGTTTTCAAAAGTATTTTTAGTGCAAACGTATTAGGTGGGCAACCCTGGACAAGTTATTTCACTGACTCTCAGTTTCTTCGTTTATAAATTGAGGATCCTGACTGCTCCTGCTTTGTAAGGTGGTTTTGAGAATTAAGTAATTCTTTAAGCAAGGCCCTTAGTACAACGTTTGGCAAATAGGATCCCTGCTCAGTATATATTTGCCGTTTTTATTACTACTTGACTATTGCTATTAGATGTATTTTTCATGTATTTCTCTTGACAAATGCATCCGGGATCCTTAGACTGTTGGTAAAAGTGTTTCTCCAGCCCTTGCTGCAGTGGGATTAGAGACTTCCCTTCCCCTGCCACGTTATCTCCTGGGCAGGGGAAGGTGAAGCATCAGCTCCAGGTGGTGATTCCGACGGTTTGGGTCAAGGATTTGCCGTCCGCCAGAGCTTGGTGGGGGAGTGGGACCTGACCGGGGTTTTAAAGGAGTCAGGAGGAGAAGGGGTTAGAGCAGCGGTGCGGTCTTCAGGAAAGAGGAGCCCCCCCCCACACACACACACTTGTGCCAGCCTCTGGGTGACTCTGCTTTCTTCCTTCCCTGCCCACCCCCCTTCCACTCGTCGTTACCTTTTGTTTCCACTGGATTTTCCTTGGCTACTGAAGAAGTGGAGGGAAAGCACAGACAAGTTGATTTTGAGGTTGTAAACATTGTTGCAGAATTCTTCGAGCAGGGTCAAAACTGGAGAAGGGTCTTGAAGGTCCCCGTGGGGCGTTTGTCACTTTGGTGGCAGCAGGCTCGCCTGCAGGGGCGTGTCTGGGGACGTGGGATTCTCAAGCCAGCAGGACCTGAACAGGGGATTCCCTGAGTGGCCGGCCAGTGAATGTTCTTTGTGAAAATACTGTTCACTGTTTGCTTTTTCATATTTGAAAGGGCTTGAAGAAGTGAGGCAAAACCACCAAGATAATGAAAGAACAAAAGAAAAGATTAAAAGTAAAGGTAAATAGGATTCATGAAAACAACATCAAAGGAGTCAGAATTGTTTAGGGGAAACAGACCTAGATATGTAACAAAATAGTATTTAAAAAGTTTATTCTTTGCTTAGTGACATAAAAGATGTTTAAAGGTAATTTTTTGGCAAGGGTTATATATGCTCAGTGTAGTGAAAAAAGGTCTCCCTCTGTTTCCTATTCTCCAGCTTTCTAGATTTTTTTTTGCTTTAGATGTAACTATTGTTGGACACCTTCCATAGATATATTGTACATATGTAGTCATTTATGTTCTGCTCCCTCTTTTAAAATACGAGCAATAGTGTAGCATACCATATATACTATTTTAAACCCTGTATTAGGTTTGTTTTGTATCGTGATTAATAGGCCAGCATAGTACATCTCATGTACTCACCTGTACAGCAGCATTCCAATGTGTGGGTATATCATAATCTAATTATTGGGAAGCAGATGTGGCTCAACTGCTAGAGCATCCACCTACCATATAGGAGGTCCAGGGTTCGGTACCCAGGGCCTCCTGGCCTGTGTGATGAGCTTTCCCACACACAGTGCTGATGCACACAAGGAGTGCCATGCCACGCAGGGGTGTCCCCCGCGTAGGGGAGCCCCACATGCAAGGAGTGCACTGTATAAGAAGAGCTGCCCAGTGCGAAAGAAATGACAGCCTGCCCAGGAATGGCGCCAGCAAGATGACACAACAAAAAGAGACACAGATTCCCAGTACCGCCTGACAAGAATGCAAGCAGACACAAAAGAACACATAGCGAATGAACACGGAGAGCAGACAGTGGGGGTGGAGAAATAAATAAAAATAAATCTTAAAAAATAATCTAATTATCCTGCTTTTGTTAATGGGCAAGTTAGATTATTTCCAATATTTTGAAATTCTAAAGTGTACTACAGTGAATATCCCAGTACACCTCTTATTTCTATATGTGAAGGTAAGTAATTTCCTTGAAGGGGAATTGCCCAGCTAAAAAGATGTGCAGTTTGAATTTTGGTAGATTTTGCCAAATTGTCCTCCACAGAGATTTTCCCCATTTATATTTCTACCCATTAAAGCGTATATTTATTTTCCTGTATTTTCTTTGTTTTTCTAAACCTTTTAAAATCTTTGCCTATCTGATAGATGAAAAAAGGCATCTTAGTATTTTTCAGCATTTCTGTTATGAGCGAAGTAAAATACTTTTTAATGTTTTATGGGTCCTTTGTCCTTTCTGTGATCATTCTGTTTATGCTTTTTGCCTATTTATATTTTAGATTTTTGAGTGTTAAGAGGTTTGTGAGAACTCTCTAATATAGTAACAAAATTAACCCTTTCCAGCAGATTCCAAATATATTTTTTTTCTCGATTTATTCACATTTTGACTTTGTTCATTGGTGTTTTTTGTTATGTAAGAGTTTAAAAATTTTATGTAGTAAAATGTATCAGGCTTTTATGGTTTCAGGGCTTTTAAAACTTATACTTAGAAAGGATTTCCGCATTATGAGATACTAAAAGCACTTTTCTATGATTTTCTTTTATGGTTTTATTTTTATGTTTAAATCTTTGATCCATCAGGAATTTATTTTAATGGAAGGAGTGTGGAACGTATTAAATGAATTCGCATCTCTTCATCCTCTTTGGAAAAGGATAGGAGAGTTATGAGAGAGAGAGCTCACATGATTCTTTCCGTTTTATGGTTTGGTTTGGATTTATCTTGAGTGGAAGTGATTAAACTATGTTGCAAGGTGCCCCTGTGTAAAACGTTCAGGAGGCTTTTCAAGTCAGCTGCTCTGAAGAACAGTTTGTGTCCTAAATCTCTTCAGCTTTATTTACTTTCTAGCAGGAATATCTTTAGTGACCACAGCCAGTCAATTAAAGCCATACACATTAAAAAGGAATACATACAAATTATAGCTTTGTAGAGAGGAAAAGGTGTTGTATAAGCAAAGTCAGCTAGAGGGTTCATTTTTCTTATTTTCTGATATGAGAATTCAAGGATAGTCTAGTGGTTTACCTTTTAATCTATCTCATGAAAAATCAGGGCTCAGCAGTCTGTTGTTTCTCATTAAAGGCAGATAAGCCTGAACACACGCCGCGACCGTGGTTGGCACCAACACGTCTATTTTCTGAAGATTCAGTTATCTTGTTGATGGTGTCCTAGGTGCTACAGTTTTCACTCATTTCTGAGTAATTTGTTCTATTGTTGTCATGGACGTCTGCAGTTTAAACTATGTGTAAACACTTGGCCTCCTTGCATTTGATGTTGTCAGCATCTTTTACCTCGTGGGGCTCACTTTGCCCTTTCAAGGGCCGTGGACAAGCCTGCCTCTGCATCCCGTTCCGGCTCCCTGAGCCAGGTTGGCAGCTGTGCCTGCGGGGAGGACAGGTGCTGCCCTGCCGGGCGACCTCGGGACGGTGGGCTTCTCCTCTGCCGCGTTCATCCTGATGTCAGAGCTGTAACTGCACCTCTCCCTGTTGTGGGCCCGGGAGAGCCTTTCGAGTTTTCTGCTTACCTTTCTTACGTCTGAAATCGTGACAGCACACAAATAACAGAAGAAGACAGCCTGCTTTTGAAGACAGCACTTCCAGCTTACTAACTGGGGACTCGGGGGCTAGAAGAAGGGTTAGCAAACGGATACTGGGTCGTTTGGAAGGGTGGCCTGCCTGCGGCCTCTCTGGTTATCTAGGCCGCGCCTGAGGCAGAGGGAGTGTTCGCCGAGTCACAGGTGCAGCCCTCCGACGCAGTGAGTGTGCTGGGATTTCCTGCCCTACCCCGGCTGGGATCACACGCGCGCGCAGCAGCCCAGGCCCAGGTCGCCGCACAGCCCAGGCGTGTCAGCCACACACCCGCGGGGACGTCAGCAGAGCCCAGCAACCTGACCCTGGCGCTGCTCATTCCACGCCTTGAGGTTTAAATGGTTCGCACACAAGATGGAGTCGGAAAGTGACAGCAGCCCCTCAGGAGATGACAGTGTCTTTGGGCTGGACTCTGAAGTGATGACCCAGGTGACCGACAGTGAAGAGGAAACCAGGGAAGAGAACCTGCGGTAATTCCGGAATTCGCCGTTCCGGCTCTCGCCCTTTGTCCGCCTGCCCTTTCTGCCCATCTCTCCTGCTCCTTCATTCTCTTCTTGACGGAAAGACTTTCCTTTCTTAGGGGGAGGGTTTGGAGGTGAAGGGGACTGGCTTCAAGTTACGCATTGTGCCGGAGCACCCTTCGTTTCACAAGATGCCCAGAGCTTGTAATGTGCATTTTAAAGACTTGTTTGAACACTGGTAAGAAAAGGCGTTAAACAGGTTTTATAGTAGTATTTCAGGAATTTCAAGTGGAGACTCATAAAGAACTCATAAAGACTGCCCCTTTCTGTATTTGATTGGAATTTATGCCTCCTAAAAGATTTTCCTTCTCTTTTTCTTGGACTCAGTTCTGGGTAGCTGCTGCTGTTGCCTTACTCATCTGTATGAAAAGTTTTGATCTCTACAAATTGGTCATTTCATGACTTGGATCCTTACTACTTAATCTCTGAATTTCTGTCTCCCACTGCACCTTCTGTCTTGGTTTTTTTTAGTCTCTTGTTATAATTTCATAATTGAGGTTTTCAAAGGATGCATCCTGACCGCGGAGCTCTTCAAGGTCAGGGGCTTTGGTGAAGAAAGGGTGTTGCCCGGCTCGTGGGCACAGTTCCAGCTGCTCATTAATCAGTCGTATGTTACACATTTTTTTAGGAGACTTTGCTCTGGCTTTTCTTTTCCATACAGGATCAGTAAATTAATTCTTTTGAAGACATTAAAAAGTCTCTTGACGAAGTTTTCCCTCCATATTATCACTTCCACTTACACAGGCAGTTTTATCTATGAGTAATTGGGTAGCTGAGCATACCATTATTTTCATCATATATTGTCTCTATGTTTAGTGTTCTAAAGTACCAGTCTTTCCCATTCTCTTGGTGAAGGAGTTCCTTATCCACAGATTTTTTTTTTAAATGTAGGTTAAATGACAGTAGGAGTTGAATATTAGAAATTCTTGATAACCTACACTCAATTTATTACTGAGTGATAAAAATGAATAGAAAGTATGTTTTAAAGTTTTTTTTTTAGGTACTGGGACCTGAGGATTGAACCCAGGAACTTGTATGTGGGAAGCTGGTGCTCAACCACTGAGCCACATCAGCTTCCTTAAGTTGGTGTTTTCTTTTGTTTGTTTGTTGTTTTTATGTTGTTTTTTTTTTTAAGGGGGCACCAGGAATGAACCCAGGACTGCGCATGTGGGAAACATCCACCTTCTTTAAAATTTTCAAACTTTATTTTTAAAGAAGTTTTAGATTACAGAAAAGTTACATAAAAAAATAGGGGATTTTAAAAGAATAATTTAATGCACAAAGTGTGAAAATGAACTATTGTATTATTACGTGAAATTCCATTTTATCTAGTTTTCTCCTCCCCATGACTTTATTTAGCCTTTCGTACTGGAGCAAGCCACTTGTCCCCAAAGTTTGCCGATATGACACACTTTTTTAGTTTTTAGGAGGCCAGTGCCTCACTAACAAGTAGTAAAAATATTTCTTTTGTTTTGCTTTGCTTTGTCTATATTAAAAATGTTTGACATGGTGTTAAAATTATATGTTATTTTGATGATATCTGTCAGAAGCAGGAAAAAACTTGGGCTGTTTGCGTATTTAGTGCTGTGGTGCTGAATTTGACTTGTTAGGTGGCAGCAGTCTCCCTGAGATTTTCTTTTGACAGTTAACCTTCAAAGCAAATGCGTGTAAGACTGAGGCTTTTCTTTTTCTCAGGAGTATGTGGGGGTATTTGTCCTCTGTTTACAATTATATTTCTATCTGAACATCACTATGGCTCTCCCAGACCAAATATGTCTTTGAGGTTTGGTCTTTATTTTATTTACACATGCAAAAAGAGATCAGGGCAAGGCCAATCTTTCATGTGGTATTTCTCACTTATTCAGCAGGAAGGCATGAGGAAATGTGGCAGCACTGTGTGCTTTCACAACTCAGGCTACAGCCAGAATGCCTTCCAGAAAAAAATGTGCGTGTGGATGGGGAAGGTGAAGGGTTGGATTGTAGTAGTTGCAGCTGTAGCTTTGCGAGAGCCAAATGGTTGACTCAGTGTTGTATATGAGAATTTTTTTGAAAAAAAAAAAAAGTTTTAGTAATTAAAGACAAATTGTACTGCATGGTCTTAAAAAGGTATTTCTTTAAAATATGCTGATACATAAAACCAAACTCTCCTTATTGGTTACGCTCTAGGTAATGTTCACTAACACACATATTTAATGAAATGCGGGCAAAAGATTGTGCTCTTTCTGAACTTTCCCCCCGAATAGCTTCTACACTGGGCCTTAAATTCCCCCATAAAAGAATAGCATTATGTCACTTGATGCCACATGGCCCAGAGAGTCAAGTAACACCGTCCCTAGAGAGTAGGTGCCCCTAGAGAGTAGGTTTCCGGTGCCGCCAGCTCCCATCTGCATGCAGAGGGGCATTGATGCTTGTCTGGTAGCTTTTGGAATAGCCTTTAGTTTTGGACATGGTTGGAGGAAAGGATACTTTTTCTCACATTCTAACACTGTGGGAAGCTGCCCGGTCTCCTTCATAGCAGTAGTTCAAACTTGTCTACCACAGACTCACAACTTTCTTATTTTCTGATTTATCATTTGTAGAATGAAGTTAATACTCTGTGTTGTTATCTGTTGTATCACTGTGATAAAATAGTTCTTAGACTAGAACATTCGAGGTCCTTGGAGTCCTTACTAACCCTTATGGATCATTGGAAGAACCCATCTGTAAATAAGGAAGGGGAGCGTGAGACAAAGGGAAAAGCAGAAATGTTTAAATTCTTTCAAGGAAGAATAACTTCATTTGGGAGTTGCTATATCCTGTGAAATGAGTCAACTGTGTTTTGTGCAGTATATCAATTAATTGCAAATAAATGCTATAAAGTAATTGTTATTTTCCAGTATTTCCAGATGAGATAATGGCTCAGAGAGCTATGTAGGCCACAATATCAGTATATAGTAGAGCAAAAATTTGAACCCAGGCTTAGCTGACTTTGAAAGTAAAAGGCTTTGGTTTTTACAAAAGAATTTTGCTATACCAGTTGCTAAATTGTTTTCTTATTTAAGTACTAATTTTTAAGAAATGACTGATGGTATCTCATTTCTGAAATTGCTTCACTGAGTACTTTTTGAGTACCAGTGATGTGCAGCTTATACACTAACATAAAAGTGAAGCGGTGCTCATGGTCACGTGACCTTTTCAAGTTGTGACCTCTAGGACACCTAGGAATCTTAATTAACTCACTGTCCTGAAAGTTTCTTGTTCTTTGTATTTGAAGATAAAAAGATTGTTCTCTATTCTTGTTAGTTTCTTCAAACCACATTGTTGATAGGTATTCCGCCAGGCAAGTATGCCATATTGTTTCAAACAGAGAAATAATACAGTGGATAATGGAGCCACATTTTTAGGACTTGTATACCTTTAAAATCAGGGTCTGTAGATGCCCAGATCACTCAGTCAGATCGTCACCTGTGTATCTGTTAGAAGGCAACAAAGTTTTTTTAACTTTATTTTAAAAGAAGTTTTAGGTTACAGAAAAGTTATATCGGAAGTGTAGGGGATTCCCATGTACCCTGCCCTCTCCCCCTCTCACATTTTCCCCTATTAATAACATCTTTCATTAGTGTGGTACATTTGTTACAACTGATGAACAAATACTGACGCATTGCTGCTATCCATCGTCAATTGTTTACATTATAGTTTGCACTTTGCACCGTACAATTATATAACTTCTGACAAAACGGATAGTGGCCCGTATCCCTCGTTGCATTAGCATGCAGGACAGTTCCAGTGCCCTGTGTTCTGCCTGGCCTTCCCTTCCCCTCCCCTCCGAACCTATGGTAACCACTCTCTTTATAGCAGGGTTCAAGTTCTTCCTTTACTACAATAATAAGTATGCTGGTTGTGTTGCATTCCCTCCCTTATGTTTGTTCATCCTTCAGTCTTGAGGATTTGGGGATGGTGATGCCCACCCTGCTTCAGATTGAGAGGGGGCTTAGACCTTATGGGGTGAGGAGAAGGCAACTAGTTTTAAGTGAAAGATAAACTTCTGACTCCTGTTAAACTGGATGATTTGCTGAACATGTTCTAATTTTTTTTGGAAGGGCATTATTGGCTTACAGCATTATAAGACATGGTAGTTCATGTACTTGACTGGCTGGCTAGATGCTTTATTCATTTTCTGCCTTATTTGAAATGATGTCATGAGTTAGAAAATAGTTCAACAATTCGGGTGGGTAAAGCTAGTGTGTATCTTCAGGGTTCCTACTTTTCTTTCAGATCTAGGATGGCTCAGTATAATGGCTAAATCTCCCTGGAAGCCCAGAAAGCTGCTGTTTCACAATTCCTGCTTTTAATTCCATCACTGTCCTTTCTGCCTTTTGAAGAAACTCTTGATTCTGGGATTTCCTAAATTCAGAATATATAATCCTGGAAAGAGAGAGAGGTAGTATTCACAGTTAATGGCATATATAGCAGTATCACACTCAAGCCTGTTTTATACTGTGTTGATTTATCTTAGGCATCTCACCCTTAATAATCTATTATGTATGATGCCAAGAAAGGATGTGTATTTGCTAAAAAAGATGATCTTTATATTATTATGTAATCTTGAAAATATGATCTGGGGTAAGATTTAACCCTTAAAATATTCTTCAACATTAAACATGACTTTCACCCAATATACCCTTTTTTAAAAATTTATTTTTTGTCTTTTTTTTTTTTTAAAGATACATAGATCACAAAAAAAGTTACATTAAAAAATATAAGAGGTTCCTGTATACCCCACATCCCATCCCCCCACTCCTCCCACATCAACAACGTCTTTCATCGTTGGGCACATTCACTGCATTTGGTGAGCACATTTTGGAGCACTGCTGACTTGCATGGATTATAGTTTGCATTCTCCCCAGGTCCATTCAGTGGGTTACGGCAGGCTACCTCCATATCATTTAGGTCAACTCCAATTCCAGTAAATGCCCCACATCACATCTCTTCTTCCCCCTCCCTGCCCTCAGCAACTACTGTGAGCACTGTCTCCATGTCAGTGATACAATTTCTACCATTGCTAGAGTCTATAGTTCTATAGTAGAATATCAGTAAGTCCACTCTAATCCATGTTTTATTCCTTTATCCTGTGGACCCTGGGATGGTGGTGTTCACTCCACCTCTAAATCGAGGGTGGGCTTAGATCCCACCTGGCTGAGTTGGAGGCACTCTCGGTTCCCTGGTGTGGTGGTTGACCATCTTCACCTGCATGTTAGCTGATCTGGGTTAAGTCCAATGAAGAGATAATGAATTTAATTGTCATCAGTAGAGTCTGATGTGAACATCCTTTAATCTCAGGAGTTTGTGAAGTATTGGAGTCTAGCCATTGGACTGTCTTTGCCATCTGTGAAATCATTATCTATTTTAAATATGAGGCATGCTAGTACAAGGCGTTCTTGATATTTCAGCAATTAAACTTTTTAGGATGGAGTCCAAGGTGGACTCTTTTATATCTGTCTTTATGAGTTTTTTAGATGTTCAAGAATGGCCCTAGAGGGAAGCGGATTTGGCTTGACGGATAGAGCATCCACCTACCACATGGGAGGTCCAGGGTTCAAACCCAGGGCCTCCTGACCCATGTGGAGCTGGCCCACATGCAGTGCTGATGTGCGCAAGGAATGCTGTGCCACGCAGGGGTGTCCCTGCGTAGGGGAACCCCATGCTCAACGAGTGCGCCCCATAAGGAGAGCCGCCCAGCGCGAAAAAATGCAGCCTGCCCAGGAGTGGCGCTGCACACATGGAGAACTGACACAAGATGACGCAACAAAAAGAAACATAGATTCCGGGTGCAGCTGACAAGAATAAAAGCGGACACAGAAGAACACATATAGCGAATGGACACAGAGAACAGAAAACTGAGGGGGGAAAGGGGGAAGGGAAGGGGAGAGAAATAAAATAAAAATAAATAAATCTTAAAAAAAAAAAAGGCCCTAGAGCACAGAAACAATATATAACTATTTAAATTTGTGGTTATTAAGTTGTCTATTTAAATTTAAAAATTAAAAAACATTTTTCCTTAACCTTTTATATTCAACTTAAACACTAAACTCTCTTAAACAGTCAATTACAGTTTTAAACTAAATCCTGGAAAACAAAAACAAATCCTGGAAACAACTTAAGTAATATTTATAAATGTAATATGTTGATTTTTTTCTTTTTATAAGCACATCAGGTCCCTAGCCAAGCAAAATTACAATTAGAACAAGCAAAACTTTCCCAGATACTTAATCTTGGTAGTACTACAGTACTTTTACTTTCCATTTATAGTTAGCTTCCCTTTCTGTGCTCTCATATTTAGATACGGATTTTCTCTATTCATTTTTGAAAATGGAAAAATTTTTTCCATCCAGGTGTGCTCTTTCTTCCTACAATTACTTTCCCTTTCTCCTCTGTCTCCCTTCCTTTACTCCATCCTTCCTGTCTCTCCATCCTTTTTTCCCTAAATAAGACTTTGGAACTCTTTTATTTATCCTCATTCTACCCCACACCATCCTACATTTTCCTGAGATAGTTTAATATTTTTTTGTCATTCATTTCAGATTTAATTTTCCAGTGATTATTTATTGTTTCCTCTCTTTTTATCATATTCCATTTTAGAGTGTCTGTTCTGGTTCATTTGTTCTTTGGTGGATATTTTCTTGAGTATTTTGCTCAGATAAGTTCCATGGGTGATGTATTATGATTTCTTAAAAATGCTCAAATCTCTGTTTCTTTCTTTTCTTTTATAAGTAACTTGTTTTTCTGGTCTGACTGCTTTTAAGATTTATTTTTATCCTTAGTTATGTGAATTTGCCATCAGTTCTTTATCTTGTTGCTCAACAACTCTTCTTTCTTTAAAAGATTTTTAAAATTTATTTACTGCTCCCTCCCCGTTGTTTTGTACTTGCTGTCTCCTCTCTGTGTCCATCCACTGTGTGTTCTTCTGTGTCTGCTTGTCTTCTCTTTAGGTAACACCAGCAACCAATCCTGGGACCGTCTGGAGTAGGAGAGAGGCACTCAATCTCTTGTGCCACCTCAGCTATCTGGTCTGCTGCTCTCCTATTGTCTCTTTTTGTTGTGTCATCTTGCTGCGTCAGCTGTCCTCATGGGCCAGCACTCCTGCATGGGCCAGCATTCCTACGTGGGCCAGCATGCCTTCACCAGGACGACCTGGGTATCTAACCCTGGACCCCCTATATGATAGATGGGAGCCCAGTCGTTTGAGCTACATTTGCTTCCTGCTCAGTGATTTTCCATCTATAAATTCAAGTCTTTGTATTAGGGAAGAAATTTTGTTGTTTTTTATTTTTTAATTAATTATTACCTCTCTTGTATCTGTAGCAGTTTTCTCATTGTGGAATCCACTAATTGAACATTTAGTCTTCTTAATCTGTCCTTTCATGGTATATTTCTCTTTACATTTTTATTTTGTGAGTTGAGGTTTTTCTGGTGTTTGTTCTTTTTTTCTTCTTCATGTTTTTTATTTTCTTTTAAATGTTACATTAAAAAAATATGAGGTCCCCATATACCCCCCACCCCACCTACACCACCCCTCCCACATCAACAAACTCTTCCATCATTGTGGCACATCCACTGCACCCGGCGAATACATTCTGGAGTGCTGCTGCAGCACATGGACAGTGGTCCACATTGTAGTCCACACTCTCCTCCAGTCCAGCCAGTGGGCCACGACAGGACACCCAGCGTCCAGCGTCTGTCCCTGCAGCACCACCCAGGACAACTCCAAATCCTGAAAATGCCCCCACACCATATCTCTTTTTCCATATCCTGACCATCAGCAGCCACCGTGGCCACCCTCTCCACATCACTACTATAATTTCTTCCCTTACTAATCACAATAGTTCCCCAGCAGAACACCAGTAAGTCCACTCTAATCCATACTCTATTCTGCCATCTTGTGGACCTGGGATGGCTATGTCCAGTCTCCCTCTACATCAAGAGGGGATTTAGATTCCACATGGATGTTGGATGCAGTTCTCCTGCTTGCAGCTGTAGGCACTCTTGGCTCCCTGGTGTGGTGGTTGACTCTCTTCACCTCCCTGTTAGCTGGCCAGGGTAAGTCCAAGAAACCAGAGGGTAGGAGCCGCAAGTCTGCTGAGGCCCAGGGCCTGGCCGTCACATGGACAGTTCAGAGATTCAGGTCTCCTGAGTATACACCAATCCAAACGCCAACCACGGGTCCGGTAAAAGTAACAAAAGAGGCATGTGTAGAAAGGTTATATCTGAGTCCAACTCTATCACACTCAGGAACACAAATTCTAAAGTAGGGCCAACTGACATGGCCCTGAACTCCAGAGCCATCTGCCTTGACCATAGAACCTGTGGGTCGCTGCAGCCCTCAGGAGAACCAGCACCTGGGTTTCCATCTACCTTGACTGTCTCTGGTACCCTGCTGAGGCGTGCATAAGCATCACCCCCTGATGACCTCCTGGCTCTTTTTTGGAGACTCATAGTCATATAAACTCATTGGTCCTTTTCATTTCCCCCTTTTATCGAAGGTCAAAATGTAGTTTTTAACACCTGATATCACATGTAGGCTAAGATATTCTACTGGTCTGAGATGACCTCTTTGTTCATGGTCTTTCTGTAGTTACATCATCAGCTAGTGCTTGGTAGTAATCCCTCCGTGCCAGGGAGGCTCATCCCCGGGAGTCATGTCCCACACTGGGGGGAAGGCAATGCATCTAAGCCACATTTGAGCAACATGGAGGCTCTCAGGAGGTAACTCTTAGGCACCCCACAGCTATAGGCCTTGTTCATATTTCAGGCACACAGGTTCATAATCAGAACCATCAGTACCAAGGGCTCATTGTTGGACCATCAATCTTTATTGGTCTTTGCCATTGCACTTGGGGGATTGTTGTTCCATTGGGGAATGTGATAGAGCTCCCCTGGTCAGGAATTCAGCATTCTCTCATCTGTTGTTTCCAACTGAAACCACTATGAAAATATCCAAACCTTTCTGTGTACCCTGTATACATGCCCTGGAGAATTCCCTCCCAACCGTGTGCCCCCCACTAATGACACCCCACACAAGTGCTCCTCCCCCACCATAGTTGAACCTGTCTGTAGTCCAAAACTTCCATCAAAAAGGAAACCCAGGTTTCCATTGATAGAAGAATGGAATATAGCGATGGGTTTAAAAGTTAGATATAGAATACATAGACATTTAGAAAAATTAAATAAAGAAAAAATAAATTGGGGTATCAAAGAAATGAAAAATTGAAAAAGCTTTGTTTTTGACATTTTGCCTTTCATCACTGCTACAGGTATTGACCTGTATGTACAGTGGCAAGGCAGTTTCTTCCATTTCTTCCTCAGTGTCTACCTCCTCCTTTCTTTCTTTTTTTTTTTTTTCCCCTGATTATTAAGTTTCTCTTGACCTAAGTTTTAGGTCACGGTAATTCACATATACAATATATAGTACTCCCACATATCCAACATCACACCCTTTGTCCCTTCCCCAACAGTGATGTTTTTACATGTTCATATTATATTTGCTGCAGCTAATGTACAAATATTGAAACAATAGCTTTCAAACATGGTTCCATTTGGGTTTACGTCATGGTTTATATTTTAGACTATGAAATTTTCTAAATTTTTTGTTAACTTATGTTTTACATTTGCTTTACATTTTAGCCTACAGACTTTTATACATTTTTGGTGTTATTGAACATGGTCTATATCCATCATGGCATGATCTTGTGGAACACTTCCATTGCCCCACAGTTACCCTGATTCCATGTATTCTACATCTCTTTCCCCCTCCCCTCGGGGCCCACCATGACAATCAATCTTCATTACTTGAGGGACCATATTTCAGAGATACTTGCAAAAATGTTGAGGGCTTGACATACTTGACTGCCCTAACCCATCAGGAGCCACCGATTCTCTCAAGTGATAACAATTGCCTCTGTTTGAGCACATCAGTCCTCCGCAGGATGTGGGTATACCTTCACTCTCATTGAATGGGTCTCCATCCAATGATATAACCCACTATGAGAAAATGAGCACTCACACACTCCCCAGAAGCTTGCCCTGTGTCAGATGCCACCCCCTTAAGCATCCCAAACATGCAAGCTTCCATATTATATTTTCTAAAGAGTTTTCTCTGCACCACAATTTCATCCATATACCTGACAATCTCCCATGATCAAATGTTCCCTTCACTATCTCCCCAGTTTCTTGGGCAATCTGACCCATCCTCCCATTCCTAGCGCCCCTAAAGCCCACATAACCCCACCCAAAGTTAGCCCTATGTCCCCAATTTATCCCTTCCCTGTTCACATACTTACGTCCAGCTTCCCATACATTTCATCCAAGTAGCTGTCAGCTCACAACCTTCCTCTACCCTCCATTACCTTAAAGTTTATCATCCAGTCTCTAGCTCGCTGAGACAGCTTGGTTCACTTATTTCTCAAGATTCATCCATGTTATCACATGTGTTTGTATTGTATTTGTTCTTATAGCTGAGTAGTATTCCATTGTATGTATATACCACATTTTATTTATCCATTCATCTGTTGATGGGCATTTGGGTTGATTCCAACTTTTGGCAATAGTGAATACTGCTACTATGAACATTGGTGTGCATATATCAGTTTGTGTCCTTGTTTTCAGATCTTTTGGGTATATACCCAGCAGTGAAATTGCTGGATCATATGACAAATCTATAGCTAATTTTTTGAGAAACCGCCAAACTGTCCTCCAGAATGGCTGGATCCTTCTGCATTCCCACCAGCAGTGGATGAGTGTTCCCATTCCTTCACATCCTCTCCAACAATTGTAGTCTTCTGATTTTTTGATAGCTGGCAGTCTATGGGAGTAAGATGGTATCTCATTGCTGTTTTGATTCGCATTTCCCTAATAGTTAGGGATTTTGAGCATCTTGTTATGTGTTTTTTACCCATTTGTATATCATCTTTGGAGAAGTGTCTGTTCAAATCTTTTCCCCATTTTTTAAATGGGCTGTTTGCCTTTTTATTTTGAAGATATTGGAGTTCTTTATATATGCAAGATATAAGTCTCCTATCAGATATATGGTTACCAAATATTTTCTCCCATTGTGTAGGCTCTCTTTTCACTTCCTTGACAAACTCCTGTGAGATACAGAAGGCTTTAAGTTTGAGGAATTCCCATTTACCTATTTGTTCTTTTGCTGCTCATGCTTTTGGTGTGAAGTTCATGAAGCTGTTTTCTATTACAAGGTCCTATAGATGCTTTCCTACATTGCTTTCCAAGGTGTTTTCTATTACAAGGTCCTATAGATGCTTTCCTACATTGCTTTCCAAGGTCTTTACAGTCTTGGCTCTTATATTTAGGTCGTTGATCCATCTTGAGTTGATTTTGTGTAAGGTGTGAGTTGGTAATCCTCTTTCATTTTTTTACATATGGATATCCAGTTCTCCAGGCACCATTTGTTGAAGAGGCCATTCTCTCCCAGTAGAGAGGGTTTGGTGGCCTTGTCAAATACCATGTGGCTGTATATATGAGGAGCTATATCAGAACTCTCAGTTCGGTTCCATTAGTTGGTGTGTCTATCCTTGTGCCAATACCATGCTGTTTTCACTACTGTAGCTTTGTAGTATGTTTTGAAGTCAGGTAGTGTGATTCCTCAAATTTCATTTTTCTTTTTCAATAAGTCTTTGGGTATTCGGGGCCTCTTTCCTTTCCAAATAAATTTCATAGTTAGTTTCTATAGTTCATTAAGGAATGCTGTGTTGATTTTTATTGGGATTGCATTGAATGTGTAGATCAGTTTTGGTAGGATAGACATCTTAATAATATTTATTCTTCCTATCGAACGGGGAATATTCTTCCATTTATTTAGATTTTCTTTGATTTCCTTGAACACTGTTGTGTAGTTTTCTGTGTAGAAGTCTTTTACATCTTTAGTTAAATTTATTCCTAGGTATTTGATTTTTTAATTTACTATTGTGAATGGTATTTGGTTCCTGATTTCCTCCTCAGATTGCTCATTATTGGTGTACAGAAATGCTACTGATTTTTGGGCATTTATCTTGTAACCTGCAACTTTACTGAACTCATAAGTTCTAGAAGCTTTGTTGTAGACTTCTCAGGGTTTTCTATGTATAGGATCATATCATCTGCAAATAATGAAATTTTGAGTTCTTTCTTTCCAATTTGTATGTCTTTTATGTCTGGTTCTTGCCTCAGTGCTCAAGCAAGTACTTCTAAGACAGTGTTAAATAGGAGGGGTGATAGTGGGCATCCTTGTCTTGTTCCTGATCTTAGATGGAAAGATTTTAGGATTTCACTATTGTAAATAATGTTAGCTGTGGGTTTTTCATATATACTCTTTATCTTGTTCAGGAAGTTTTCTTCTATTCTGATATTTTGCAGTGTTTTTATCAAGAAAGGGTGACGTATTTTGTCAAATGCTTTTTCTGCATCTATAGATATGATCACATGATTTTTTCCCTTCAATCTGTTTATGTGGTGTATTACATTAATTGATTTTCTTATGTTGAACCATCCTTGCATACCAGGAATGAACCCCTCTTGGTCATGGTGTATAATTTGTTTAATGTGTTGTTGAATATGATTAGCAAGTATTTTGTTGAGGATTTTTGCATCAAAGTTCATTAAAGAGATTGGTCTGTAATGTTTTGTTTGGTCTGTGGTGTTTTGTTTGGCTTTGGTATTAGAGTAATGTTGGCATCATAAAATGAGTTAAGCAATGTTCCTTTTGTTTCAATTTTTTTGGAAGAGTTTAAGCAAGATTAGTATTAGTTCTTTCTAGAATGTTTTGGAGAATTCACCTGTGAAGCCATCTGGCCCAGGGCTCTTTTTGGTTGGGAGGTTTTTAATGACTGATTCTATCTCTTTACTTGTGATTGGTTTGCTGAGATCATCAACTTCTTCTTTTGTCAATGTAGACTGCTTATGTGTTTCTAGGAATTTGTCCATTTCCTCTAAATTGTTTTTTTTTGGTTGTTGTTGGAATATAGTTTTTCAAAGTATCCTCTTATGGTAGTCTTTATTTCTGTCGGAGCAGTGGTGATATCTTCTTTCTCCTTTCTTATTTTGTGTATTTGCATCTTCTCTCTTTTTTTCTTTGTTAGTCCAGCTAAGGGTTTGTCAATTTTATTGATCTTCTCAAAGAATGAGCTCTTGGTTTTGTTTATTTTTTCAAGTGCTTTCTTATTTTCTATTTCATTTAGTTCTGCTCTGATCTTTGTTCTTTCTTTCTTTCTTCTTCCTTTGAGGTTAGTTTGTTAGTTTTTTACTAATTCCTCCAAGTGCGGTGTTAGTTCTTCATTTTAGCTCTTCTTTTTTTGATGTATGAATTTATGGCTATAAATTTCCCTCTCAATACGGGTTTTGGTGCATCCCATAAGTTTGGATATGTTGTGTTATCATTTTCATTAGTTTCAAGGTAGTTATTAATTTCTTTTGAGATTTTCTCCTTGACCCACTGCTTTTTAAGAGTGTGTTGTTTAACTTCCAAATCTTAGTGCCAAATCTGGGTCTCTGGCCCTCTCAGATTTCCAGCTTCATTCCACTGTCTTCAGAGAAATTATTTTTTATGATTTCTGTCTTTCTGAATTCATTAATACTTTTTCTGTGGCCTAGCATGTGGTCCATCTTGGAGAATGATCCTTGTGCACTTGAGAAGAATGTATATCCTGCTGTATGTGGGTGTAATGTTCTGTATATGTCTTTTAGGTCCAGCTCCTCTAATATATTGTTCAAAGTCTTTGTTTCATTAGTGATTCTCTTTTGAGATGTTCTGTCCAAAGTTGATAGTGATGTATTAAAGGCTCCCACTATGATTGTAGAGGCATCTGTTCCTTCACTTAGTTTTTCCAGTGTTTGCCTCATGTATTTGGAGGCACCCTTGTTAGGAGCATAAATGTTTATGATTGTTCTTTCTTCTTGAAAGATTATCCCTTTCACTAATATGTAGTGTCCATCTTTGTCTCTCACAATTGTTTTTCATTTAAAGTCTATTTTGTCTGATATTAATATAGCTGCTCCTGCCCTTTTTTGGTTATTGCTTGCTTGTAAGATTGTTTTCCAGCCATTCACTTTCAACCTCCTTGAGTCCCTGGGTCTAAGATGTGTTTCTTGCAGACAGCATATAGATGGTTCATAATTTCCTTATCCAGTCTTCCAGTGTGAGTCTCTTGACAGGTGAGTTTAATCCATTGACATTCAGTGTTATTACTTTCAATGAATTACTTACATTAGCCATATTTTCTTTGGATTTGTGTTTGTCATATTCTGTTTGATTTTCTTTTCTGTTTTTGTCTTTTTAGTTGCTCTTACACTCTCCTCCCACTCTGTCTCTCTTGTTTTTTTCTCTCTTCCTGCAGAACTCCCTTTAGTATTTCTTGAAGGGCAGGATTTTTGTTGGCATACTCTCTTAGTTTTGTTTATCTGTGAATATTTTGAACTGAGAGAGAGAAAAGGCTTGGGGGGATAAAGAGGAAGGAACGACAAGGAAAAACCAACCAAATACTGGGAAAGTTTCAAGCTAGGAATCCTGTTTGTAGTTAAATAAAACGCTTAGGGATCTGACCTTCCCCCTTTTCTCCCTTCCTCACTTCCCTCTCTCCCAAGCAGCAGGAAAGCTGCCTGAGAGGTCAGGTAGATTCAAGTGGGTCCTTGTTGAATCAGCTCTGCACAGAAAGCAGTGACTCTTAATTTCCAGAGAGAGAGCACCCACACCTCACCAGGAACCCCAAGTATGCTATTGGAGGCTCGGAAAGCAGCTCCAGCTCCTACAGTCCCTCTCCTTTAGGTGTGCTATGAGAAGGCTTGTTGATTTCCTGACTCCACCTTCTCCCAGGCAAAGTTTCCTATCCCAGGGTATTTAGGTGAATTGGGCTTTCTCAGCAGATTTGCCACTCCTCTCTTCTCAGACTCTCCCCAAGCCAGCCCGTATGCTCCTCCAAGCACAGGAAAAGGAAAAAAGGAAAAAAAGTGCGGGAAGAAACACCAGAAAATGCAATCCACACTATCCAGGCCCCCTTACTCCACCCCCCACCAAATCCTTCCCACCCACTGAGTCAGTCCAAAAGCTGAAGGCTAAGGCAATCCCGGACCTCCGGGAGCGCTGGACTCGGGAAAGGGAAGTCTGGGACTCTGCAGACCCAGGGCACATAGGTCCATGGAACACGGGCTATGGGGGGTCAGGGGACATGGATCTGAGGACCATGCATCCGGGGACCACGGGCTCAGGAATGCGACTGCACAACCGACAGTTCTCAGGAAACACCGCAGCCGCCAGCCCCAGGGGGAAGGGTCCCGCCAGCCCACAGCTTCCGACCTCTGTATTTGTAAGCTGTAGTTCTACCTTTAGCAAGCACCACCTCCTCCACTCTCTCTCCAAATCCCTGTCCACACACCCTCTGCCCTGCAAGCCCCCAAGACAGCCCGCTCCGGCAAGAGTCCAAACTCACTGGGCCCCCTCTTCGCAAGAGAGACTGTAAGGTGCGCTCACTCAGACGCCATCCTGCCCCGCCTCCTGGTGTTTGTTCTGTAGGTCACTAATTCAGGAGTTAATGTTCCATCTTTTCCTTTAATCTTCCAAATTTAATTTGAGTAGAGAATTAGTTTTAAGAGTATTTCTTTATATATAGTTATATATATATGTACACACACATCTATAATATCTATTATATATTTATATAATAAGTTCAAGTTGTGTTTCACTTTAGCGTTACAGTTTTACTCATTTGATACATGTATATACTATATGTTTTTCTGCTTTTTCCCTCTCCATGCCTCCCTTCTCCAAGCTCCCGACCCTCCATTACATGTGCTTTTCTTATTTCTTTGTTTTAGGGTTATTGAAGTTCAGGTTCGGTTGTCAGAATACACTAAATGTCAGTAGTCCTGCTGATGATGGAAGGCAAAGTAATTTCTGCCCTCTAGGCTGGTGGTATAGAAAGAAGACTGTAGTTTTCTCGTTTGTAGCTGGAGAAAATTCTCTCTTCCCTGTTCTTCTATTAGCCGAGCCCCGGGGGCAGGGAGGTATCTTGGGAACAGATTTGTGGTTGTTGACTTTGACTTTCAACCCTGATTTACAGGTATTCACCCAACCTGGAGGGTGAACACCTAATTCGTTTCTCCTTCCTAAGAATCCGTGATGTCTTCTTAGAATCCTGGAATCGTAGACCATTTGTTGACTCAGTAGTTTGTCTGAGAAGAGGTGAAGAGTGGAGGGTAGGAATCAAGGTGTTCACATGACGTGTTTCCAGAATCTCCTCCTTCCCCTGCACAGCTGGAGCTTGAATTTGAACTCAGTTTCATTTCAGAGCATTTTCTCTTTAACTGCTAAGCTAAATATCTGCCCTTCTTTGCTGCCCCCCACCCCCGTCCTGAGTTTACTTTAAGTGGTCTTAATGATATATACAGCTTCTGCTTTGCTTCTCTTAGGTGAGCATATCCACATTAGGAGCCCTAGTCTTTCCAGTTGCTTGTTAAATTTCTTTACAGAGTAAAAATTACAGAGTAATTTGTCCCTAGTACCTCAGGGACAAATCTCTCTCGTTGCAGAGAAGGTGGAGGCGTAGCCTGCCTGAACATGCAGTTTTTCTCTCTTGCATTACCAGTCAGTATGACCCCACTTGCCGTTAGTCTTTCAGAATTTCACCACGGTCTCTGGCCTGCTGATCCACCTATACCATTCTGTCGAGGATTTATTTCCTTTTCTTTAGCTTACTGACTTTTCAGACTTGGATAGGGAGAGAGGTCTGTTTCTTCACATGTACTTACTCTTGACTTGGAAGTCCATTGGTGAGGCTTTCCTTTTTTTTTTTCATGACTTATGAGGAAACTTCTCTGTGAAGGGAACATTTAGTTAGCAGAATCTTGAGATTCCTTATGGTTGGTCTTGAGATTTGTGAAGGAACTGCTTCAGTATTGCCTTCTTGCTAAAAGCTGGGGTCTTCTAAGAGGAAGTGGTCTACCGCATCTGGAGTGACTGAGCTGTGTTTGTGCACTTTGATTTTCTTATCTGCAGAACAGGGCTAGTGCTAGTGTATCAAACAGTATCAGTTAGACTATGTAGTGAAAGAAAAAGTTTCATTTTCCAAGACCAACAAAAACGATAAAATATCCAGAAGTAAACTTAGTAGAGTACTGTAACACTATATGAGGAAAGCGGAAAACTTTACTGAAAAAAATTGGAACAAATGTTCATGCTGCGAATATTCAACATTATTAAGATGTTAGTTCACTTTAAATTAATATATAAATGTAATTAAAATACTTTTTAAAAAACTAGATAAGTTGGTCTTGAAGTATATTGTTCATGGTCAAATAAATTAGCTAAGAAAATCTGGGGAGTGGGAAGCGGGCTTGGCCCAGTGGATAGGGTGTCCGGCTACCACATGGGAGGTCCGTGGTTCAAACCCTGGGCCTCCTTGACCCGTGTGGAGCTGGTCCACACGCAGTGCTGATGCGCGCAAGGAGTGCCATGCCACGCAGGGATGTCCCCGTGTAGGGGAGCCCCACATGCAAGGAGTGCACCCCGTAAGGAGAGCTGCCCAGCATGAAAGAAAGTGCAGCCTGCCTGGGAATGGCACCGTACACACAGAGAGCAGACGCAGCAAGATGACGCAACAAAAAGAGACACAGATTCCTGTGCCGCTGACAACAACAGAAGCGGACAAAGAAGAACACGCAGCAAATAGACACAGAGAACAGACAACTGGGGTGGAAGGGGAAGGGGAGAGAAATAAAATAAATAAATCTTTAAAAAAATTTTTTTAAAAATCTGAGGGGAATTAAAAAAAAAAGAGCAAGAATGGTGGATGAAGGATAAGTTCAGCCAGATATTATACTATAAAGCCTTAATAACTGAAACCTTATGTTATTGATACATGAATAGGAGGCATAATGGATAGAATGGAATGTCCAGAAATATACCCAAGTACATATGGGCATTTAGATATGGTAAAAATGACTTCTCAAAACCGAGTGGGGTCACTATTTACTACTCAATAAATAGTTTTTGGGAAGTGAGATAATAGGGAAATCTCTGGAAAAAAAATGGAGACCTATTTCATATCAAGAATATATTTCAAATGATCAAAATTGTATTAATCATTAAATGAAACTATAAAATTTAATAATAAAACATGGAAAAATTAAAAAAAAAATAAATTTGGATCAGGAAAAGCATTTTGATCTATGTCTTAAAATGCAGAAACCATAAAAGAAAGGTTTGGGAAATTCAGTTACATAAAACTTAAAACATCTGCACGACAAAAAATGAAATAAATAGATAAATAAACAACCTGGGAAAAATGCTAGCAACTCATACAACAAATGGGCTCATATCTTTAAAATACAAATAACTAAAATAGGTAAAAGGCCAACACCAAATAGAAAAATGGACAACTATATAAAAAAGAATTATTCACTTTTGAAAGTCAATCTTTCAGATACACTTGTATATATGTGAAGTGACATATTTGCAAAATTGTTTATAATAGCAAAAGATTGGAAGTAATTCAGGTATACATCAGTAGGGTACTGGTAAAGTAAGGGATCTCTGCACAATGGAATACTATGCAGTTATGGAAGCAGAAAAGGAGCTCTTTATGTGCTGATGTAGAAATCTCCCAGGAAATAGTAAGTGAGAAAAGCAAGGTATACAACAAAGTATCAATGTAACTACCTTTTATATAAAACATAGTGATAGTAGTGGAATAAAACAATTCTCCCTTTTTTAAAAAAACAAAATGTAGCATTTCTAAAGTATTTACACAATGATACCTTTCTTTTTATATTATGGATATATTCTTTTATTTGTAGGAATATATTTATGTGAGTGCGTCTATATATAATCATAAACTCTGGAAGAAAATTTAGGAAACTGATTAGCTTAGGAAGTGGGGAATGAAATGGGTGGGAATTGGGTAGATTAGAGGCAGGGTTGGGAGGAAGGCTTTACTATATTCATTTTCATGCTGCTTTTGTTTTCCCTGATAAGATTGCAATACAGTATGCCAGATGCTTTCTGTTGGATGTGATCAAAACCTAATTCCAGCTGACTTTAGCAAAAAGGGGGGAATTTTTCTCTGTCATGTAATTGGAAAATATAGGTGTAGGTCTGTGTCAGGCACATAAAAGTTCAAGAGCTCAAATAATGTCATCACACTGGGGCTTCTCTTTGACCCTTCCCTCAGCTTTGGGGACCCAGAAAGGTCAGGGTGACTGTATCAGTCCCAGCCTCCCATCCTACAGTACGAAGCAGAGTGCGAAAGCCAGTTGCCTTCTCCCATCGCTAAGCCCAGGCCCGGGGGTGAGCTCCACCTGGCCCTGGCAGGGTGGGCTGGAGTCTCAGTGCAACTCTTGGGCCGATCACTGGGAATGTGTTAGTGAATTGCTTTGATTGTCCAGCCACAAAATACCTGTTCTGTGGGCTCATGAGGAGTGGACTTCACACTCCTTGAACCTTGTGGTGAAGAGAAGCTAGAAGAATGGGTAAAGACAGCTGCTGGAGTGGTATCATCCTTGTCTCGGAGTTTTAAATATGTCAGTGAGTTACTGGTATGGCCTAACGACCCTGAACAGATCTGAGTTCTTTATTTACCCTTCCTGCCTGCTTGGAGGAATCGCTGATGTGGTTTCCCATGGCGATTTCATAGTGGCTGGAGATTGCAGGTGGGGCATCCTGTTTCCAGCTTAGCCCTAAAGTCCAAGTTGGCTATTAATGCTGGTAATCTCCGTTTTCACTGCCAATACAGCTGCCCCCCCAAATCAGCCATTTTTCTACCTTACTACTTGAGATTGGGTATGTGCTCCTTGCAATATAGTGTCCTCACACATTCCTTCATAGCTCACTCTCCATGGTGATGTGGTTTGTAGATGGTAAATGAAACTCACAAGGTTTATCCAAATTTTCCCTAAACTTTTATATTATGAATAAGGTAATATTGTTCCAAATAAGAGATTATGCACTTAATTTTTAGTAGTTGAGGATACGATATGACAAAGCATATCCCCCTTACATGTCTTTCTAGTTTTTCTGCCTTATATTTAATTAATTAGTCAACTAGTCTCTATTGAATACCTAAGAGTAACAAATAACATTGCTAATTTAATGCTTATGACCATTTATGGCAATATAACCTGAACTTCCATTTAAAGCTTATTTCATGACTCTTTTATTATACCACATAATTAATATTTGCTATGGCTCACCTCTCAACATTTTGAATATTGGTACAAAACTTCAAAGACGGATCCTTTATAATGATAACCTTTGATAACCTTTTTTCTAAGTGATCATGTGTCAAGGATTTAATCTATTAAAGATGGTACCAGTAAGATAGTATGGCTGGTACAAAAAGAATTGGAGAGTGGGAAATATTTATAGTGCCTGAAAGAAAGAATGCTTGAATAAGATTGTAATTTAGATACAAACTACTCAGCATCCTGTAGGGCAATAAAAATAACCTTTGGGGTTGTGTTTTCTGTTGGACAGAAATAATTTGCAGAAATTATTATCAGTTTTCTAAAATTAATATCTCCTTTTACAGAATTGTAAATTATCCTAATCAATAGTAAATAGCAAGTCAAACAAAGGTACAGACTCCTAAGGAGTCAGATCATCTCTGTGCAGGTTTGCTAAGCAATGCTCAGAGAGATACTAAAAGGACAAGCTGTAATCCTTTGGTCTATTTCCAGGTTTTATATAATATTTCTTGAGGAAATAGCCTCATTTTTTTTTTTTCTTGATCATACACAAGGTATAGTCTCTTTGTATTTTGGCCTGAATCATTAATGTAGGTGGAACAAGAAGTGTTCGTTGTTAAATAGAAGCCTCCTTGTGATATGGTCACTAAGCTAGAGTCATATGGTGGTAAGCAACTACTAAGGCCACAGAATTAACTTCTGTGTGTAGATTTCATATGTGTTTTCAGTATCCTTTATTTTTCCAAGATGGTTTTTATTGCTCTTATTTGCCATTCCATTCTGAGGCTAGGAAATAAAACCCAAGAAATGTATCACCATTGTTTTTTCCTCTAGTAATAATAAATGGGAGCAAATTGCTTTTTTATTGAGGTCCCTCAAACCTCCTAAGGTTCCTGGCCTCTCAGGAAGTGACTTTCCTTTATACCTGAAGTGACCTTCTGTTCTACCTGTAAGGCATGACCATTTTCCTGGGAAGGCTGGGAAGGCCTTGCAGACATTTGTACTACACACAAAATACAACCCTTTTTCTTAACAATGGGCTTGTCATACCCCATGAATGAGATTTTTTTCAAATATGTAACTGTAGGTATTCCCTTGATTGCACAATTGTTTTGCACAGTTATATTCTGGTAAAAAGACAAACCTGTATAAATGTCTGTATTGCCATTAAAAGAGACTTAGTGAAAAATATTTGCTTCTGAATTGTGAGATGTCAGGGAGAAAATAATGCCATTTAAAGAATGTTTCATTTTGGTTTGCAAAGACAGGTCTACTAAAGGTTAGAGAGACATGAAGATAAAAGAGGAGGTAGTCCATCAGAAAATAGGACATTAAATTTTAACACCAAGATGATGCTACTTATCAGTTCATACAGTCCTGTATAATAAATTCTTATTCCATTGATGTTGAGCAGCAGTCTGTTTTCAGGATTTGTGCACATTTTTCCCCTTAACTTTTTATGGTAGTAACAAATATAAAGTCATACACTTTGAACTAAAAAGAGTCCTAGAAGTTCCGCTCCTATGGTTTTAGAGTTATCTAAGGGGTATCACCTGAGAACACATTATTCTGTTATTTGAAGTAATAGTAATAATGAATACTGGTATATCTATACCGCCGGCATTCCGAGATGATCTGTATGGAAGACCCAATTTCTTATTTGCAAATTAAGGCAGAATTTTAGGCAAGCATGGGAGGAAGGTCAAAACTGTCTGTGGATTGTCAGACAAATGGCTGTGGTTAATATAATAATCGACAGTATAGAATGGAGGGGAGTAAATTCCTCTATTAGGATAGAAAACGTAAGTATTGCATGGAGATTTGCTCTGTCTTTCCCTTGAGAGAACACACTACACACGTTGAGGGCATTGCCACATCTCTGGGACCTTCCCTGGAGACTTGTAAAGTATATTATCTTGTACAGTCTCTGAAACATATTTTTTTACCAGAACAAAATTAACTTAAAGCTTCTCTTTTGATTTCACAATTCTCATGTAGCTCTCACAATAGAGATTCTAGACTTAAATTCATATTGTTGAGCTGTTAAGTATGAAGCACAAAAAGACTATTTTTAGTACTTTAGTATTCCTTTTTTAATACATTGAAGGTACAAGTATTTGGGAATTTTAGTGGCCATCTGGGAAATCTCAGGCATAGTTTTAGATATAAAAACCGACCTGAAGCTTCTGTTTCTCTGAGTTTGCTGTGTGTGTAGGTATGTGAGGTCCTTTTTTTTTGTTTTTTGTTTTTTGTTTGTTTGTTTTTTGCTTTTGTTTTTAATAATCAGGGCTGTAATTAAGGCAGCAAAAAGCTCAGAAAGTTAATCTAGTGAGATAGGGAATTTCTGCTCTCAGGGCGGATTACATAGATGATGAAGAATAAGCTTATTAAGAGCAGACTGATTACTCTGCAAATTTGTCATAATTGACAAAGAGAAAACGAAATTCTGGTTTTTGCTGGCCATAATATTTGACCATAAAATCGCCACAAGCTCCTTTACAAATTTTAATCTTTTAAAAAAATCCAACAAATCTGATTTGTCCAGAGATTCACTTTGGCTACATGAGTTTTATATCTTACGGAAAAATTCTTTTTTTTTTTTTTAATTCATTTTAAAAAATTATTACATTAAAAAAATATGAGGTCCCATTCAACCCCACTGCCCCCACCTCCCACTCCCCCCACAGCAACACTCT
The DNA here is from genome assembly GCF_030445035.2 of Dasypus novemcinctus. Lineage (NCBI taxonomy): Eukaryota > Metazoa > Chordata > Mammalia > Cingulata > Dasypodidae > Dasypus > Dasypus novemcinctus. Next base: position 39,047,802 of record NC_080699.1, on the reverse strand, counting down.
CTCCCATCATCATGACACATCTATTGCATTTGGTAAGTACATCTCTGCGTATCGCTGCACCTCATGGTCAATGGTCCACATCATAGCCCATACTCTCCCACCGTTCCATCCAGTGGGCCCTGCGGGGATCTACAATGTCCTGTAATTGTCTGTGAAGCACCACCCAGGACAATTCCAAGTCCCGAAAACGCCTCCACATCTCATCTCTTCCTTCCATTCCCCGCATTATTTTTTCTGCTAGCCAGTCTCCTCCACCTCCCATGCTAAGGCTAGCATGATTTGAAGTTCAATTTCTTTATTCTGGGACTATTGGATTTATATAGGCACTTTTTAGTCCATATAAACTAACACGGACAGAGCTTGTGTATTTTGAGAGGCTTTCTAGTAGAATTTATTAATATCCTCTGGAGGTGGGAAGGTATACTATACCTCTACAGTGACTGGTTACAAGTATGCCGACCCACAGTGAGCTTACTGGCTTAGGTTTTCAAGTTGAGGCATATGTAAATAAACAAAGAATACAAAATTTACCGCTTCAGATTGCTCTCAAATAGCTGTTCTCTTAGTGGAATTGAGACTTATTTTTTGCACAGACAGGCAAACAAACATATAACTGACAGACCAAGTTCTCTGTTTGTCTCTAGTCTGGCAGAATAGATCCCTGTCTGTCTCTATCAGAGATCCCCGTATCGTCAGACCAGAAAGCAAAATTCTCAGTCATCATTGCCACCAATGGGGAATAATGTTGTGGCCCCAAGTGGCACAGAACCTGAACCAAGCTTGGTAAAGTACCAGAAATAAACAGAAAGACAACTGGGGGAATCACGTGAGAAAGTGAGAGCCAGCAAAGGCTGAGTTCTGTTGCTGCGTGGATTTTTCTCCGGGGACCGAGGAAAGATACGCCCGGGACTCAGCAGCCCGTGGTGTGCGCTTCTCGGGCAGTGCAGTTTAACTGTCTGTGAAAGGTGCCTCCACTTGGACATTTCTGTAGAACTCCAACGCTGTAAAAGTGTAATTTTTCATAAGTTATAAACATGAATCTCATATAAATATAAAGTGAGTGTGCATCAAAGATGAAAAAAAGTAGATTGAGAGAAGCAACAAGATGGTAAGGCTGGTTCCCACCACAGACTTTCAATTTGAAGAAAAGTGTTTTTCTCCCTGCTTTTCCTTTTGATGTGAATATATCCAGGTCTAAGAGTTGTTTTGCAGAAAATTCTTGTAAATATAGCGTTAGGCTCTTCAGGTTTTATGGTTGGTAATCCTTAACACTGGGGCTTTTCTTTTTAACTGTGAGAGTACAATGAAGCACTTTAAGGCTGAAATTTATCCATGATTTTAAAAGCATAGAACAAAAGAGTCAGTTAATGAATAGCTGTTAAATTTTTATGGAGTTGACTCAGTTATATATGACACAAAATGTAACTTTATATCTGTTAAACTAATGTGTAACATTTGCCAATCAACTTTACACTTATATTGAGATTTAACTTGCATAAAGTCACAAATCTTAAATATACAGGTCGATAAAGTTATACATATGTATACGCCCATGTCATCACAGCACAATCAAGAAATAAATTATTTCCAGCACCTCATATTCCCACTTGCCTCTCCTTGTCAGTACTTCTCCCCAATGTAAGCATTATTCTAACTACTGACACCATAGATGAATTTGGCCTGTTTTTGAACTTCCTGTAAATAAAATTATTTGGCATGTACTCTATGTCTGGCTTCTTTGACTCAACATTTGTGAGAGTCATTCACTTACAAATGACAGCATTTCTGTTAAGTATTCTATTGTTTAAAAATAATGCAGTTTATTTCTCTATTGGTGGGCATTTTTTTTCTTTAATGAATAATTGTGTGATACTAGTATATAAATAAACTTCGCATATTGACCTTATATTTAGTGACCTTACTAAATTATCTTATTCTTAATTATTTGTAGTCTTTTATATTGTTTTATACATATCATGTCATCTTCACCCAAAAAATGAGAATTTTTTATTTTATTTTTCCAATTATACTTTTTTTATACTTTTCTTTTTCTTGCCCCTGCTCTCTTTTTTTTTTTTTTTCTTTTTAAACTGCTTAGGAGGAAAACGGACTTGGCCCAGTGGTTAGGGCGTCCGTCTACCACATGGGAGGTCCACGGTTCAAACCCTGGGCCTCCTTGACCTGTGGTGAGCTGGCCCATGCGCAGTGCTGATGCATGCAAGGAGTCCCCTGCCACACAGGGGTGTCCCCCGCGTAGGGGAGCCCCACGTGCAAGGAGTGCGCCCCGAGGAGATCCCAGTGCAAAAGAAAGTGCAGCCTGCCCAGGAATGGCACCGCACACATGGAGAGCTGACTCAACAAGATGATGCAACAAAAGGAAACACAGATTCCCGTGCCACTCACAACAGAAGCGGACAAAGATCGCTCAGCAAATGGACACAGAGAGCAGACAACTGGGGTGGGAGAAGGGGAGAGAAATAAATAAATCTTAAAAAAGCAAAACAAAACTGCCTAGGACTTCAAGAACAATGTTGAATAGAATGCATTCTTTTCTTCTTCATGGTCTCGGTGGGAAAAAGATTAATTTTACATTAAGTTGTGTTGTGTGATTGTGTGGGTTATTTTTGTATAACCTTCATCAAAATAACAAAAATCATGAATAAGTATTAAATTTTACCTGTTGGTATGATTTATGTTTTTTCTTTATTTTAATTATATGGTGAATTAGAAGTTTTGATTTTAGAATATTAAATCAATTTTCATTTCTTGTCGAAATCTTAGTCGCTATATATTACCGTTTTTACATACCACTGAATTTTATTTGCTTTATATTTTGTTTAGGAGTTTTGCAACTGTGTTCATGATATTTACCTGTAATTTTGTTTTCTTTGAAGATGTCTTCATCACCTTTTGTTATGAAGGCAGATCTGGCCTCATAGAACAGGTTGGAAAGTGTCCCTCTTATCTTTATTTTCTGAAAAAGTGATTGCAAGGCTTTTGTTACTTGACTGTTTGGTAGAACTCACCAAGATTCCATTTGGACCTGGAGTTTTCTGAGATTGGATTTCTTATTAAAGAAATAATTGTTAGGTTTTTTTTTGTTTCAGTTTTGGCAAGTTGTGTTCGTTAGGGAATTTGTCCACGGTGTAAAAGTGTTGGCAGTATCTTCAGAATCTTTTTATTGTCTACAGGCTCTCTAGTGATATTCCCCTTTACATTCTTTACATTATGTTTTCTGTGCATTTTCTTGCTCATTGTTGCAGTGGGTTGTCTGTTTTATTAATCTTTCAAAGAGTCAATTTTTAGCTTATAGATCTTTGCTAATATATACCTGTTTTCTATTTTGTTGAATTCTTAATTATTTTTTTCTTTTTATTTCCCTAGTTTCTTGTTATGGAAGTTTAGAACACTGATTTTTCAACCTGTCTTCTTTCCAATAATATGTATTTAGAGCTATGAATTTTGCTCTAAATACTGTTTTAGTTATAACTCACACATCTTAGTGTTTGTATTTTATTACATTCAGATAAAAATATTTTCTAATTTCCAGTATGATTTTGTGTCTTTAGGCCAGAATTTTTTCAGAATTGTGTTTCATAATTTTTAAACATTTAGAGGAATTTTTAATTGTCTCAGTAATTGATTTTTAGTGCAATTCTGTGGTGGCCACAAAATATACTGTTCATAATTTGAGTCCTTTAAATTTGTTGAGGCATGTTTTATGGTCTAGCATATGGTATCTTTTTTTTTTTTTAATGTTTTCCTTTATTGTCTTTTTAAAAATTAATTTCTCTCCCCTTCCCCCTCTCTCCCCCAGTTGTCTGCTCTCTGTGTCCATTTGCTGTGTGTTCTTCTGTGTCCGCTTGTATTCTTGTCAGTGGCATGGCGAATCTGTGTCTCTCTTTGTTGCATCATCTTGCTGCGTCAGCTCTCCGTGTGTGTGGAGCGACCCTGGGCGGGCTGCACTTTTTTCACGCTGGGCAACTCTCCTTACGGGGTGCACTCCTTGCGCGTGGGGCTCCCCTACGTGGGGGCCACCCCTGTGTGGCAGAGCACTCCTTGCGCGCATCAGCACTATGCGTGGGCCAGCTCCACACGGGTCAGGAAGCCCTGGGTTGGAACCATGGACCTCCCATGTGGTAGGCGGATGCTCTATCCGTTGAGCCAAATCTGCTTCCCAAGCATATGATACCTTTTGATAAATATTTCATATACCCTTGAAAAGAATATATATTCTGCAGTTGTCAGGTTTAGTGTTCTATATTAGTTCAAGTTGGAAAATTGTATTCTTAAAATCCTCTATGTATTTATTATTTTTTGGGTCTGTTTATTCTATTAGTTACTGAGATATGTTTGTTAAAACCTTCAGCTGTGATTGTGGATTTATTGATTTATTCCTGTTAGTTCTTTAACCTTTTGCTTTATATATTTTGAAGTTGTGTTATTTGTTGCTTATGAATTTTAGATTTATTTAATCAACCTGTTGAATCGACACTTTTGTCAGTATAAAATGTCCCCTTTTATCTCTAGTAATAACTTTTTGCTTGAGGTTTACTTTGACTGATGTTAATATAACTATATTAGCTTTCTTTTGGATAGTGTTTGCATGGTATTACTTTTACCATCCTTTTATTTTCTGCCTTTTTGTTTTCTTATATTTAAAGTATGTCTCTTAGAATATAACTGTTGCTTTTTAAATACAGTCTTTTGGTTTGAATTTTAATTGGAATTTGTAGTCCATTCACATTTTTTATGGAGATATAATTCACATGTAAACACTACCCTTTTAAAGCATATAATTTATTGGTTTTTAGTATATTCACAAAGCTGTGCAACTGTCACCACTATCTAATTCCAGAAACGTTTTGCCTCCCTAGAAAGAAACTCGAACCCCGCAGTAGTAAGTCCCCATGTTCCTTTTTCCCAGCCCCTGAAAACCTCTGATTTAGTTTCCAGGCTGTGGAAACAAGCACCATGCAGTGGGCTCACTTACACCACGGGAACCGACTGGCTTATGGTTTTGAGGCCAGGAGAAGTCCAACATCAAGGTGTCACCAAGGCGATGCTTTCTGCCTGGCTGCCGGCGATCTGTGGTCCTTGGCTTTTCTGTCACACGGCCGTGCACAGGCAGCTTTGCCCTCCTCTTCTGGGTTCTGTTAACGTCCGGTTTCTGGCTGTTGCCATGGCTTTCTCTTTCTCCGGGGCTTTCCCTGTAAGGCTGTAGTAAAGGATTCAGGCCCCTGCTGATTCAGCTGGGCCACAAGGGTCCCCCTGCCGCGGGCCCCTGCCCGCAAGAAGGCTGAGGTTTAAGAACATGCTGCAAGTTACCACAGTCACTAGTACCCGTCTATGGATTTGGTTATTTTGGACACATAAGAATGGGATTATATAGTCTGTGGCCCTTTGTGTTTGGTTTCTTTTACTTAACATAATGTTTTCAAGTTGTACCCATGTGGCAGTAAAAATCAGTACTATATTGTTTTTTTTAAAAAATATTTATTTATTTATTTATTCCCCCCCTCCTTGCCCCAGCTGTCTGTTCTCTGTGTCTGTTTGCTGTGTCGTCTTCTTTGTCCACTTCTGTTGTTGTCAGCGGCATGGGAATCTGTGTTTCTTTTTGTTGCGTCATCTTGTTGTGTCAGCTCTCCGTGTATGCGGCACCATTCCTGGGCAGGCTGCACTTTCTTTCACACTGGGCGGCTCTCCTTACAGAGTGCACTCCTTGCGTGTGGGGCTCCCCTACACGGGGGACACCCCTGTGTGGCAGGGTGCTCCTTGCGCACATCAGCACTGCGCATGGGCCAGCTCCACACGGGTCAAGGAGGCCCGGGGCTTGAACCACGGACCTCCCATGTGGTAGACGGACGCCCTAACCACTGGGCCAAATCCGCTTCCCTATATTCTGTGTTATGAATGAATACTTTATTGTTGGGATTTAGCAAGTTTTGTTTATTCATCAGATAATGGACATTTAGGTTGTTTCTGCTTCTTGGCTAATATGAATAATACTGCTTTGAATATTTGTGTCCACATCTTCTGTAGACATCTGGCTTTTAATTTTCTTGGTTAAATACCTATGAGTGTTAATACTGTGTTTAACATTTTGAGGAAATGCCATACTGTTTTCCTCAGTGACTACACCATTTTACATCCCCACCCACAATGTGTGAGGGTTCCAGTTATACCACGTCTTTGCCAACTAGACCATTTACTTTAAAAATTATTATTAATATACTTGAATTTAAACTTACTTTCTTAGTATTTTTTGTTGTTGTTGTTAATTGTTTTTTTATGTTTTGTTGGACCTATGTTCCTTTAGTCTCCCTTTCCTATCTTTATGTTAATTATGTTCTGTTTTTCAAAAAGATTCTCCTCTGTTAGGTTTTTATGAATATATTTATTCTTTTAGAGGTTACCACAGTGATTGCAATGTATAACTGACTTAATGTAGTCATATTCAAGAAGATTTTTTTTCACTTCTGTTTTGCTGCAGTTGTTTAACTGCAAGTATATCTTCTATCCTTCCTGCCTGCTTCAATATTTTTATATGTTATAAACCCCATAAGACATTTTTTGTTATTTTAAAATTATCAGTATTTACTTACATTTTCCCAGTTTTTGCCCTTTATTGTGCCTTTCATGCACTTCTGTGGTTCTGGGATTAGTTTTCATCATTTTTAAGAACTCTCTTTAATATTTCTTTTATTGCAAGTTTACTGGTGGTAAATTATTTAATATTTGTTTGAAAGCAACTTATTTCACCTGTTTTTTTATGCTAAATTTTATAAGAAAGAGAACTTTAGGTTGGCAAAATTTTTCTTTCTTTTATTATGTTGAAGATTTACTCTATTACCTTCTCATTTCAATTGGGATGTTCTCTCTGTTTCTTATTATTGCTCCTTTTAAAGTCATCCTTTGGCCAGTTTTAAGAATTTCTCTTAGCTTTTTATTAGCAATTTGACTATAATATATTTTTATTATATTCTGTTCCTGCCTATTATTTTTTATTTTTTTAAAGGTTCATTTTATTTATTTCTCTCCCCTTCCCCCCGTTGTCTGCTCTCTATGTCCATTTGCGTGTGTTCTTCTGCCATCCACTTGCATTGTCAGGTGACACGGGGAAGTTGCGTCTCTTTTTGTTGTTGTTGTTGCATCATTTTGCTGCTTCAGCTCTCCATGCATGCGGTGCCACTCCTGGACGGGCTGCACTTTTTTTACGCTGGGCGGCTCTCCTTGAGGGGCGTACTCCTTGCGCGTGGGGCACCCTTTCGCGGGGGCACCCCTGTGTGGCACAGCACTCCTTGTGTGTGGCAGCACTGCGCGTGGGCTAGCTTACCACACGGGTCAGGAGGCCCTGGGGATTGAACCCTCGACCCTCCATATGGTAGATGGATGCTCTATCAGTTGAGCCATGTTCATTTCCTTATTCCTGCCTTTTAAATTCTACTTGAATCTGTAGTTGGATATCTTTCATCCATTTTGAAAACTTTTAGTCATTATTTAAGTGCTTTTCCCCCCATTTTCTCTTCCTTTCTCTTTTATTTCCTTCTGAGTCTCAAATTTATACATATTTTAGTCTTCTTCATTATGTTCCTGTCCTTTATGCATATGTGTTTTCTGTCTCTTTTTTCCTCTATGTAGTTCACCACAGATGTTTTCTACTGGACTATCTTACAGTTTACTAATCCTCTATTTAGTCAAGTCCATTGTTCTTTTAAACCCATCCAGAACATTCTTAATTTCAGATATCCTGTTTTTCTATTTTAGAATGAACATTTGATTCTTTTTCATAGTTTTCAGTTATCTTTTGGGGTTCTTTATTTTTCACCTGTTTTTCTGTCTTTCACTTTATTCAATATATTACTCATAAATATTTTTAGCTCTTTTTGACTGTTTAACTGAATCTATATTACCAGCCATATGTGTGTCTCCTCCTGCACCTTGTCCCAGGAAAGTCACAGCTTGTAATCCTTCCTTGAAGTTGTTGATCTTTCCTCAGAGTTTAGGCTAGGTTGGTTGCTCCGAAACTCCAGTTATCTAATGGAGTCTATGATTTTGTAGATTATTTGGCTTTTTCTTGTTAGGGTGGGAGCAATACTTTTTACAGCTTTCTACTTCATAAACTGAGTTAGAAATACATCACAGGTTTTGGACATACAATGTACAAAGATAAAACTTGTAGCAAGTACAGAAAAGGTGGGGAGATGGAGGGGTATTGGAACAGTGTGTATATATGTATGCTATTGAAGTCAAGTTGCTACCAATTAAATATGATTGACATATATTTAGGATTTTAAAATTTAACCCATGATATCCACAAGGAAAATATATGAAAAATATATCAGAGGGAAATGAGAAAGGACTCAATATGGTACAAAACAGAAAGAAACCTAAATGTATATGAAAGTAGGCATTAACAGAAAAATAAAGGGGTCAAAAAGGTATAAAACTTACAAATAGACCTACTTCAAGTCATATACAACTCAGAATGTGAAATATCAAAGATAGAGAGAAAATTCTGAAAGCAGCAAGAGAGAAGCAAACCATCACATACAAGGAGTGTCCGGTGAGACTTAGTGCAGATGTCTCATCAGAAACCATGGTGGCGAGGACAGTGGTATGATAGAATTAAGATGCTGAAAGAGAATGATTGCCAACTGAGAATTCTTTATCTGGCAGAATTGTCCTTCATATATGAGTTTAAAATATTCACAAATAAACAGAAACCAAGAGAGTTTATAAACAGGATCTGGCTCTGTAGGAAGGACTTCTCTGTAGGAAGAAAGGGAGTTCTGCAGCCCAAAAAGAAAAGACAGGAGAGAGAGAGACTTAGAGGAGTGTATAGAAGTGAAGATTATCACAAAGGGTAATCAAAAGAGTAAAAGGACAGATGAAAATAAGATATGACATATGAAAGCCAAGGAATAAAATGGTGAAAGTAAATAATACATTTACAGTAATAACACTGAGTGTTATGAGGTTGAACTACCCAATGAAAAGATATAAGCTGACAGAATGTATAAGAAAACATGAGCTATCCATAGCTTTCTGCAGGAGATTCACCTAGACCCACAAAAGGCTGAAAGTGAACAGTTGGAAAAAATATATTTTATGAAAACAATAATCAAAAAAGAGAAGGAGTAGCCATACTGATATTGGACAAAACAGACTTCAAATGCAAAAAATTTATAAGAGGTACAGGAGGCCATTATATATTAATAAAAGGGAAAATCTAACCAGGGTGTTGCAAAATACATGAAGCAAACTCTGGCAAAACTGAAAGGAGAAATAGACATCTCTACAGTAATAGCTGGAGACTTCAGCATGCTACTCACATCAATTAGAACAACTAGACAGAAGACCAACAAGGAAAGAGAGAACTTGAACAGTATGATAAATGAGCTAGACCTAACACAGATACAGAACATTGTACTTGAAATCAACAAGTTCATATATAAGAAAGTTTTTCTCTGAAATAGAACAAATGTATGTTAATGTTACAATATGTCAATAGCAGGATGGTATTTGGGTAAAAATATGACCAGAGCAAACTATGGACAGTTGTGTAGAGTAATATATTAATAATATTCCATCAATGGTAAAAAAGGAAATATGCTAAGTGAAAGGAACTAGGCAAAAGGTATACATATTGTTTGACTCCATCTATACAAATTATGAACAAATAAATTAGACTGAAATAGATTAGCAGTTATGTATGCTTGGGGAAGGATAGAGAGATTAAGAGATGACTCCTTAGGGGTAGAGTTTTCTTTTTTATTATTATTATTGGAGTAATGAAAATGCTTTCATTGATTGAAATGATAAAAGCACAACTCTGTGATTATGCCAAATGCCATTGATTTTATACTTTGGATGGATTGTATGGTTTATGAATACATTTCAGTAAAACTGACTTAATAAAGTATGACTTACAAAGACTAAATAGCAAAATTGCAGATGAAAGTTTTGTATTCAGATTTTAAATGTATATGGATTAAACTCTCCAGTCAAAATGCAGAATGGATATAAAAAGCATGACCCAGCTATATACTGTCTACAAAAGACTCAACTTAAATTCAGACATAAGTAGGTCCAAAGTGAAATCGTGGAAAAATATACCATGCAAGCAGTAACCAAAAGAGAGCTGGGGTGGCTATACTAATATCAGCTAAAATAGACTTTAAGAAAACAGTTACAAAGAACAGAAATGGTAATTATATACTGATGAAAGGGTCAGTTCAACAAGGAGATGTAACAATTATAAACACATATGCACCTAACAGTGGAGCCCCAAAATACAGGAAGCAAATGCTGGCATATATGAAGGGAGAACTTGACAGTTCTACAGTAATAATAGGAAATTTTAGTACACCACTTTCAATAATTAGTAGAACATCTACACAGATGATCAGTAAGTAAATACAAGACTTAAATGATATTCTAAACCATCTAGACCTAATAGACAGGCATAGTAAACTTTCACCTAAGAGCAGAAGAGTACACATTCTCAATGCATGTGAATTTTTCTCCAGGATAGACTATATGTTAGGTCACATTTAAAGTCTCAGAAATTAAAAAAATATTGAAATCATACAGTGTTTATTTTTTGACCACAATGGAATGAAACTAAAAATCAATAACAGAAAGGAATGGGAAATTTAGCAATCTACTCTTAAAAACCTATGGGTCAAAGAAGATATCACAAGGGAAATTAGAAAATATCTTGCGGCAAATGAAAATGAAACCACAACATACCAAAGCTTATGGAAGGCAGCAAAGGCAGTGCCAAGAGGGAAATTTATGGCTCTAAATGCTTGCTTATGTTAAAAAGGAAGAAAGATTTCAAATTAGAGACTTAACCTCAGAATTGGAAGAACTAGAAAAAGAAGGGCAAACTAAACCCAAAGAGAGTAGAAGGAAGGAAGTAACAAAGATTAGAGTGGAGATAAATTAAATAGAAAACAGATAAAAAGCAGTAGAATCAACAAAATCAAAAGTCAGTTTTTTGAAAGGGTCAATAATACTTGACAAACTTTTAACTAGACTGCAGAAGAATAAAAGAGAAGATACAAATGATAAAAATCAGAAATGAAAAGAGGAATATTAATATTGTAACCTCTGAAATTAAAAGGATTATAAGGGGATACTGTGAACAACTGTATGCCAACAATTTGGATAACCTAGAGGAAATGGACACGTTCCTAGAAACATACAGACTGCCTACTCAGGAAGAAATAGAAGATCTGAGCAAACTCATAACTGGTGAAGAGATTAACAGATAATCAAAAACTCCCAACAAAGAAAAGACTAGGATCAAACGGCTTCAACAGGGAATTTTACCAAACGTTCTGAGAAGAATTAACACCAGTCTTGCTCAAACTCTTCATCATGAGAGTAAAACGAAAACCTACACAAAGTATTTGGAAATACAAATCCAATAAATGTTTACTATTCAAAATATGTAACAAAATCCTTCAACTCAGTAGCAAAAAGACAAACAGCCCAATTTAAAAATGGGCAAATGATTTGAATAGACATTTCTCCATGGAGTATATACAAATGGCTAAAGAGCACATGAACACATGCTCAGTGTAATTAACCTATAGGGAAATGCAAATCAAAACCATTATGAGGGAGCAAAGTGGCTCAAGCCTTTGGGTTCTCGCCTCCCACGTGGGAGGTCCCGGGTTCAGTATCCTGCACACCCTGAGCTTGATGAGCAGACAGGTGAAGGGGCCTTCTTGGGGTAAGGTGGGGAGGCAGATACATTTTTTAAAAATTCTTTAAGAAAACATAATGAGATACCATTTCACACTCACTAGAGTGGCTGCTGTTGAAAATATGAAAATTACGAGTGTTGGAAAGAAGTGGGAAATAGGAACACTCATTCATTGCTGGTGGGGATGTAAAATGGTGCAGATTCTGTGGAACATAGTTTGGCAGTTAAATGTAAACTTACCATATGACTGGCAATCCCACTTTTAGGGGCATACCCAAAATACTTGAATGCAGGGCCTTTATCACATATTTGTATTCTGATGCCCATAGTGACATTCACAATTGTAAAAAGATCGAAACAACTCTTTAGGGTCCAGCAATTGATGAGTGAATAACAAAATGTGGTATATACGTACAGTGAATATTACTCAGCCTTAAAAAGGAATGAAGTCCTGCTACATGCAACAATATAGATGAACTTGAAGACATCATGTTGAATCAAATAAGCCAGGCACAAAAGGACAAGTATTGTATGATCTCACTGATGTGAAATGATTAGAATAAGCAAACTTTTAGAGTCACTGTCTAGAATATGTTTGTAGGGGATGGGGTGGCAGTAGAGAATAGGGAGTTAAGGCTTAATGTACCGTTTCTATTTGGAATGATGGAAAAGTTTCAGTAATGGAAGGTGGTGAGCATAGCACAACACTGTGAACATAATTGACAGCACTGAATTACTTGTACTTGGATGTGGTAAAACCAGTGCAATTTTAGGTTGTATATATTATATTAGAATAAAAAGCTTTTAAAAATCCACAGAACTGTATGCCACAAACCGTGTATCCTAAGTTAAACCATGTACTATAGTTAATAGTACAATTATAACAATTATAAAAATGTACTTTCAACAATTGTAACAAATGTGCTACACCAATGCAAGGTATTAACAATAGGATGTTATATGGGAATCCTGTAATTTGTGCATGACTGTCCATAAACCTACAATATCTCTAATAAAGAAAAAAACTCATTGTCATTTAAGTCTTTTTTGAATAATTCTCAAATCTGAGTCAAATGTGAGTCTCTTATATTTTGATTATTTTCTTCACCAATTTTTACTTATTTTTTCTTTGCTTAGCATGTTTAATTTTTGTTAGATACCAGATAAGGTGGATTAAAAATTGCAGAAGTTCTGGATAATGTTATTTACCTCTGAAGAAGGTTAATTTTTCTTGTGACAGTTCCGATCCTGTCAAGGTTAGGTTTAGACTTTGTTCAAGCTTATGCACTTCTATTTTGTCCTGACTCTTAAGGCGTAACTTTTCTGGAGTCTCATTTGAAAGCCAGGGTTTCTTTCTAATGCTCTTTCAACTTGGCAGAGCAACCTGTTGTCTCTTTAGTACTGCTGGGCTGTTGAACTGTCTACTCAGCTTTTTAGTTGCCCACCAGCTGTTTTTTGATGGTATTCTTGGCCTTTTGTCTACATATTTGTAGCTTAGCAATAACTTAATTATTTGAGGGGAATTTCTCTGCAGATTCTTTGACTCCTTCTCTATAGTGGTTTTTTTTTTTTTTTTGTGGGGTGGGGTAGATTCCCCCCTCCCCCCGCCCAATGTCCCATCTGCTTTGGTAACTCTGACTTCCAACCTTAACCTCCTCGACCCACTTAGATTAGAGTATTATGATTTGGCTCTACTTCCATCACTGTGATAAAGAAAATCTCTTATACAAAAAGCATGATTAAGTGTGTAATTCGCATTATGTGCTTTCCTTCTCTTAGAGATTGTAGCCCTGGAAGTTATACTTGAATTGGTGATTTTTCTGTGCTTTCAAACAAGCAGTTTTTATATGTTTTGTCCAGCTTTTCTAATTGTTCTTAAGAGGACTGGTTTGATATAGTCAACCCCATATGTTGGAATCAGAAATCCCATCTCTTTCTCGTCCTGGAATTTCACCAGTGCTTAGCAGAGTATTGGTGCAGAGTAAATAATTGCTGCTGCATATTTTTTCAAGGTTAAAATTTTGTTGAACAGATTATATCATTCTTTATATAATTTCCCATGGCCCATAAAGTTTAATTAGTTATAAATCTTGCTTTTATTTTTTGGAATAACAGCAGCTGTTGGGTAAATCATGACAGATCCCTGAAACCCAGAGCAGAAATGGGGATCAGTACTAGCCACTTAGGTTCTTTTGACTGTACCTCAAATTGGACATATTTTTTCTCCTCTATGTATTGTGGTTATTGGAAAGCTTTTGTAGAAATGCAAATTCTTATCATGATCTTTCATATTTTGATCTCTAGGAAGATGAAGTCTTCAGTACATTCTGAAGAGGATGATTTTGTACCAGAACTACATAGAAATGTTCATCCTCGAGAGCGGCCTGACTGGGAAGAAACGCTTAGTGCAATGGTAAATCAATTGTATATACATACACACACTCATACATAGATGTATTTAGAAAAGGAACTGAAGAAGCAGTACTCAGAAGAAAATCTTATTTTTTGTTGTTTTGTGCATTTATTCAGGAAATGTTTATTGAGCAGATACTATATTCCAGGTACTGTTCTAGATTCTGTGGGGAGATCCTTAAAAAAAAGGCACAGTGATTTCCTGCCTTTGTGGAGCTTATCTTTTAATGGGGGGGGGGATAAGTAAATAATTACATATATAATATGTTAAGTGCTAGTAATTCCATGGTAGAAAATTAATGCAGAGTAAGAGTAAGAGGTAGAAGGGTGTGAAAGGTTATTTGCTAGTTATGTAGGTGATCACAGGTGCCTTCTGTGAGAAGGTGACATTTGCACAGAGAGCTGAAGGAGTGAATAGTGTGTTTATCTAGGAACAGAGCATTCTTGTCATTGGAGGAACAAGTTCAAAGGCATGGGATGGAAAGCAAGCTGGAAGAAATACAAGAGGGCACTATGGCAGAATTTTTTTTTTTTTTTTACAACAAATGCCATTATTTATTTTGATATTTCTAAAGATAACAACATTTTCAAGTACAAATAAGATATAAAATTCAGCATAAATTGAGATTTATACCTATTTCCTATGTGAACCAAAACAGATTTCAGAGGACTTCTGGGAAGATGGTAGCCTAGAAAGACACGGGACTCTGTCCTCTCCCAGAAAAATAGCTAGAGAACAGGCAGAAACAGCCTGGAAAAAATTTTTCTAGGGTTTAAGACACCAGGGGAAGGCTGGACGCTGCCTAGGAGAGAGGCAAAGGAGAAGAATCTTGACCACAAAACTGTTGAGTTTCGCGGCAGCAGCAGCTGCAAGCACACTCCCCTACTCTACAGACAGTTGTGAATTCTCTGGCTTTGGGGCCAGAGGTTATAGATAAAGGGGGCTTCCGGGATCCACCTCCCTGGGAAACAGGAGAAAGAGGGGCACAGCCTAAGGCAGACTCAGCTTTTGACCCCAAAATGTGATCCACTGTGTCCCATGAGCCCTCCCAGGCCGGTGGAGCTGCGCCGTCTTTTGCACTGGGAGCCAGCACGGGACTAAAGAGATGGAACCCTCTCAGGCACCCTCCCTGCTGACTGGGACTGGTTGTTGAAGATGCAGAAGGGAGTGGAATTATCTCCTACCCTGGAAAAGAGAAGGGGTTGCCAGCAAAGTTTGGAAAACAGCCTCTGAGAAAGTTTGGGTTGCGAGGCTCTTGGCCTCCATGCAGGATCCTCCATCACACTGATCTGTCCCTGTTGGAGCAACACACTCGGTCCAGCTTAGAACCGAGAGGGGTGCCGAGGACCACCATCTGCTGGCTGACCAAGGAAGTGCACATGAAGAAACTGAAGTACGAAAGAGAAGCTTTGTCTCGCCTTTTCAGCCTCCCACCCCAAGGCCCTTGGAAATGGGTCTGCAACTCTTTTCTGGGTCCAGGGTCCAGATTTGCGTAATTAATAGGAACAATTCTAAAGACTCAGTAATGTTTCTGTATATTGCTGTTGAATAATCTGAGAAGGAAATCAGGGAAAATATTCCATTTACAATAGCAACAAAAAGACTCAAATACCCAGGAAGTAATTTAACCAAAGACATATGGGACCTATATACAGAAAACTACAAAACAATGCTAAAATAAATCAATGAACCTAAATGAATAGAAAGATATTCCATGTTCATGGATTGGAAGACTAAATATCATGAAGATGTCAGTCCTACCCAAACTAATTTATAGATTCAATGCAATACCAATCAGAATTCAACAGCCTACTTTACAGAAACAGAAAAAGCAATTACCAAATTCATTTAGAAGGGATAGTGTACCCGAATAGTCAAAAGCATTCTAAAAAATAAGCATGATGTGGGAGGACTTTCACTGCCTGACTTTGAAATATATTACAAAGCTACAGTGGTCAAAACAGCATAGTATTGGCATAAGGATAGACGCATCCATCAGAGGAATAGAATTGAGAGTCTAGAAATAAATTCTTACCTCTGTGGCCAACTGGTTTTCTACAAATCTACCAAGTCTTTTAAGCAGTAATTGGTGCTGGGAGAACTGGATATCCATAACAAAAAGAATGAAGAGGACCCTTATATTACCCTATATGTAAAATCAACTCAAAATGGATCAAAGACCTAAATATAAAAGCCAGGACCATAAAACCACCAGAAGACAATGTCGGGAAACATCTTAAAGATCTTGTTAGAAGGTAGTAGTTTTTTGGACCTTACACCCAAAGCACAAGCAACAACAACAAAAAATAGATAAACGGGACTACCTCAAAATTAAACACTTTTGCACCTCAAAGGACTTTATCAAAGGGTTAAAAGACAGCTGATTCAATAGAAGAAAATATTTGGATATCATATAGCTGATAAAGGTTTAATATCCTTGATATATAAATAGGTGCTACAACTCAACAATGAAAAGACAAATGACCTGGTTAAAAAATGGGCAAATTACTTGAATAGACATTTTTCTGAAGAAGAAATACGAACGGCAAAAAAAAAAACAACATGAGAAAATGATCAACAACACTAGAGATTAAGGAAATGCAAATCAAAACTACCATGAGATAGCTTTTCACTCTTATTAGAATGGCCACTATCAAAAAGACAGAGAACAACAAGTATTGGAGAGGATGGGGAGAAATAGGGATGCTTATTTCCTGTTGGTGGGAATATAGAACGGTACAGCCACTGTAGAGGGTTGTTAGACAGTTCCTAAGGAAGTTGAATATAGATTTGTCATGTGACCTGGCAGTACCACTGCTAGGCACGTACCCAGGATACCTGGGAACAGTGACACGAACAGACATCTCCGCACACCAGTGTTCATAGTGGCATTATTCACCTTTGCCAAAAGATGGAAATAACCCAGGTGTCCATCAGCCAAACACTGTGGTTTATACATATGATGAAACATTATGCAGCTGTAAGGAGAAATGAGTTTATGAAGCATATGACAACGTGGATGAACCTGGAGAATATTATGTTGAGTGAAGCAAACCAGACACAAAAGGATGAATACTGTGAACATTGTGTGCATTGCACTATTATGAACTAAATATGTTGTGAAATCTCTTGGAGTTAATACCTTGAATATGGGTCGTCAGAGAATAGAATGAGGGTAGAGAATGGAAAACTGAGGGCTAACTTGTGCAGAATTGGTTAATAAGATAAGTGTTAATCTTTGGAAATGGATAGAAAAGGTGAAAGCCCAATATAATGTTTGTAATTAGCAGAGCTATTATGTGGGCATGACAGTGGTTGAAAGGGAAAGTCTAAGGTCATGTATATTACAAAAAGAAATGTTAAAAATGTAACATGGGACTGTATAGCAAAGTGAAACCTTATCTGAAATATGAATATGGCTAATATTGCTTTTAGAAAGCTGTTTTTCTTTGAAACTGAGCAAACGTGTGTTAACGTTCCAAGATGTTACTATCTGACCAAGAAAACATTATGCTAAGTGAAAGAAACCAGATACAAAGTACTACATATTGTATGATCCCATTTATATAAAATGTAAATATAAATCAATTTATAAAGAGGAAATTAGATTAGTGGTTATGTGGGCCTTGGGAAAGGGAGGGATTGAGAGGTGACTGCTAAGAGGTGTGGCGTTTTCTTTTTGGGGTAATGGAGTTCTAAAATTTTTCATGGTGGTAAATGCACAACATTGTGATTATGCTGAAAGCCACTGATGATACACTTTGTGTAGAGTATATAGTATATGAATATATCTGAATAAAACGGATTTTTTAAAAGAATTCAGAAATTGTTTTGCCAGGACCAGTGGGTAGCTCACGTTTTGTTCCTGTTCCCAGCAAGGGCATTCCACCCCTGTCGCAGGCTTCCTCCCCTGCGGGCTGGGAGACGGGAGCAACCAGACTCTGCCTTGGGCCAGTCCCCCTTCCCGCACGGCAGCTTCCAGAAGTCTCCCCGCGCAGGGCCAGGCGGTCCTTTTCCCCTGCCTTGAGTAGCCACAGAGAAACTGATTTAGCCAACAGTGATGGGGAAAGTCAGAGAAAATGTGGCCAGTGAAGCCATTTTAGGTGGTGGGAGACCTGACAGCGTAGTTTCTTGTGGTCCATTGATAAGCACTTTGGTGTCTTATGCTGAATGAGATGGGGAATCATTAGAAGTTTTAGCTGAGAAGTAACATGGTTAAAATTTTAAAATGTGTCTCTTATTGCTGTGACTCGGCTAAAGAAGATGACAAAGGAGGAAGGAGGCGATTTATAGTTGGTAGCAGTGTTGGTCGCAGATACGGTGAGACACAGCTCAGTTCTGCATGTAGTTTTACAGATAGAATCAACTGCTCTTGCTGATGAATGGCATCGAGTGTGGCATAAAGGGACAGAGAAGGACGACTTGAGGTTTTTGGCCTGATCAACAGGTAGATTGGAGTTTACATTTACTGATGCTGAAGAAGCAGTTTTTGTTGGGGGATAGGTAAAAAATCAGCTGTGTAGTTTTTGTAACAAGTTTGAGATACCTATTAAACTTTAAAAAATTTTTTAGAATGCATGTCTACTAATAGAATGACATTTTTTGGAGGGGTTATAACATTTGCTTAGTCGGGGTTCAGAGTTAGTGTTCCCTATTATCAAAGAAGAATGTACCTGTTCATCTGTTTGTGCTGATCTGTAATGAGATTTCACATATTTCATTTTAAAAAATTCCTTTCACTCAGGTAGATACTGGCAGATACTGACATCATTCCATGAGCGTATGATTTTAATTGAACATATTCATTGCTTGGAGGGTGTATTAGTCAGCCAAAGGGGTGCTGATGCAAAATACCAGAAATGGGTTGGTTTTGATAAAGGGTATTTATTTGGGGTAGGAGCTTCCAGATACCAGGCCATAAAGCACAAGTTACTTCCCTCACCAAAGTCTGGAGCAAGATGTGTTGGAGCAAGATGGCTGCCGACAGCTGAGAGGGCTCAGGCTTCCTGGGTTCCTGTGTTTCTGGGGCTTGCTTTTCTCTGAGTTTAAGGTTCTTTCCTTCCTGGGGCTGGCTTCTCTTTCCTACACTGTGAGCTTACTTCCCTGGGCTCCAGCTTAAGGCTTCAGCATCAAACTCCAATATCAAAACTCCAACATCAGAAACCCTCAACTCTGTTCCTTGCCATGCCTTTTATCTAATTGTAACTAATTAGAACTCAATCATGCCCAGGTACAGATCAGATTACAGACATAATCCAGTATCTATTTTTGGAATTCATAACCATATCAAACTGCTACAGAAAGCATTTGTAAAATCCTATAAATTCTTACCTTGATACTTGCCTTTTAATATCACCTGAAAGAGAACTCTGTTTCCATTAAACAATAATTCCCACTTTCTTGTAACCCAGCCCCAGGTAACCTCAAATGTTCTTTCTATCTCTGTGATGATTTTGCTTTTTCTACATATTTTATATAAGTGGAATCATACAATATTCTTTTGCGATTGGCTTATTTCACTTAGCATGTTTTCAAGGTTCTTCCGTGTTGTGGCATATGCCGGAACGTTTTTCCTTTTTGGGGTGAGGTAGTTCAGTTGTGTGTATAGACCACATTCTGTTTATTCGCTCGTCTCTTGGTGGACGCTCGGGTTGCTGCCTCGTGGCTGCTGTGCACAGTGCCCGTGTGAACACTGGTGTTTGTCTGTTTGAATCCCTGCTTTGAGTCCTTTTGGGTATACACCTAGGAGTAGAATTGCTGGGTCCTGGTAATTCTCTGTTTAACTTTCTGAGGAAGTGCAAACTGTTTTCCACAGCGGTTGTACTACGTTATATTCCCATTAACAAAGTAGGAAGATTCCAATTTCTCCACCTACTCACCAACATTTGTTACTTTATTTCTTAAGTAATAGCCATCCTAGTGTTTTTGTTTTTTATTTTTTTCTATTTTTACTAGAGCAGTTGTAGATTTACAGAAAAGTTGAGGAGAAAGTGCAGAGTTCCCGTATACGTCACCACTCACACGCAATTTTTCTTATGATTGACTTTCAACATTAATTTGGTCCTTTCATTACAGTTGATGAAACAATATTATTATAATCCTATTATTAACTATAGTCCGTAGTTTAAATTAGTGTTCACTGTGTTTGTACTGTTCTATGGTGTTTTATTTGGCTTTTTATTCTGGCAGTATAAATAAGACCTAAAATTTCCCATTTATGTTATTTGTCCTTTTGTGTCTGCTTATTTCACTCAACAAGATGTCTTCAGAGTTCATCCATGTCGTCAGATATATCAGAACTTCATTCCTTTTTGTTGCCGATTAATGCTCCATTGTGCGTACATAACAGATTTTGTTTACCCATTCATCTGTTGATGGACACTTGTGTTGTTTCCCTCTTTTGGCAATTGTGAATAATGCCCCTATGAACATTGGTGTGAAAGTTTATGTTCCAGACCCTGCTTTCAGTTCTTTTGGGTATATAACTAGATGTGGTATTGTTGGGTTATATGGTAATTATCTCTCTAACTTTCTGAGATCCTGACAAATTGTTTTCCATAGTCGCTTCACTATTTTTCATTCTCAGCGGCAATGGATGAATGTTATTTCTCCATGTCCTTTCTGACATTTGTAATTTTCTATATTTTTAAAATAGTAACTATTCTAGCGGGTAACTGTAGCTCATTGTGTGTGTTTGTTTTTTAAGATTTATTTAATTTATTTCTCCCCACACACTCCTTGCCCCACTTTGCGTGTGCTTGCTGTCTTTTCTCTGTGTCCACTTTTTGTCATTTTGTTTTTTTTAGGAGGCACCGGGAACTGAATCTGGGACCTCCCTTGTGGGATGGAGGTGCTCAATCACTTCGGCCACCTCCTTTCCCTGCTTGTTGTGTCCCTCGTTGTGTCTCCTTGTTGTGTCATCTTTTTGCATCAGCTTGCTACACCAGCCCTTACTGTCAACTTGCTGTCTTGCTGGTCTTCTTTAGGAGGTACCAGGAACTGAACCTGGGACCTCGCATGTGGTAGGCAGACTTGATCCACATCTGCTTCCCATCATTATGGTTTTGATTTGCGTTTCCCCAATGGCTAATTATGCTGAGCATCTTTTCCTATGCTTAGTGGATATCTTCTTTGGAGAAATGTGTATTCATGGTTTTTTTGCCTGTTTTTAAAATTGGTTTGTTTACCTTTTTGTTGTTAAGTTGTAGGATTTCTTTATATATTGTAGACATTAAACCCTCATTAGATGTGTAATTGCAGCAGTTCTTTCTTGTTCTCCCTTTTCAGTTTTTGATAATGCCCTTTGATGAACAAAGTTTTAAAATTTTGATGAAGTCTAATATTTCTGTTTTTCCTCGTTTTGCTTCTGCTCTTGGTATCATATCTAAGAATCTATTGCCAAATACAAGGTCATGACAATTTTCCTCAATGTAATATTCTAAGAGTTTTATAGATTTAGGTATTACGTTTAGGTCGTTGATTCATTTTTAGTTAGTTTTTGTATATGGTGTTATGTAGGGGTTCACTTTCATTCTTTTGCATGTGAATATCCTATTTTTCCAGTACCAATTGTTTTTTTTTTTTAATTTTTTAAATTTTTAAATGTTTTTTTTTATTTAAAGATTTATTTATTTTTATTTATTTATTTCCTCTTTCCTACCCCCCTCCCCCACGTTGTCTGCTCTCTGTGTCCATTCGCTGTGTGTTCTTCTGTGACCACTTCTATCCTTATCAGCGGCATGGGAATCTGTTTCTTTTTGTTGCGTCATCTTGCTGTGTCAGCTCTCCGTGTGTGCGGTGCCACTCCTGGGCAGGCTGCACTTTCTTTCGCGCTGGGCGGCTCTCTTTACAGGGCGCACTCCTTGTGCGTGGGGCTCCCCTACGCAGGGGACACCCCTGCGTGGCAGGGCACTCCTTGAATGCATCAGCACTGCGCATGGGCCAGCTGCACACGGGTCAAGGAGACCTGGGGTTTGAACCGTGGACCTCCCATGTGGTAGACGGACGCCCTAACCACTGGGCCATGCCTGCTTCCCTCCAGTACCAACTGTTGAATGGACTTTTCTTTCCTCATTGAATGGACTTGCCAACCTGTTGAAAATCAGTTGGCCTTAGATGTGAGGGTTTTTCCATAGACCCTCAAGTCTATTCCATTGTTTGTATATCTATGCTTATATCAATACCACACTGTTTTGACTGCTGTGGCTTTCTATTAATAATAAGCTTTCATATCTATAATATGTGTCTTCCAGCTTTGTTTTTGGCTATTTGGGGCCCTTTTCTCTTCAATATGAATTTGATGATTGACTTTTTCATTACTTCCAGTAAAGCTGCTAGAGTTTTTATTAGGGTGACATTGAATCTATAGATCACTTTGCGTGGTATTTACATCTTAACTATTTTCAATCTTCTAATCCATGAACACTGGATATCTTTCTATTTATTTAGGTCTTCTTTATTTTCTGTCAACAGTTTTCATTGTACAAGGCTTTTCCATACTTGGCTTAATTTATTTGTAGAGATTTTATTCTTTTAGGTGCTTTTTTAAATGAAATTATTTTCTTGTATTCCTTTTGGATTGTTGATTTAGGTGTATAGAAATACAACTTGTTTTTGTATGTTGATCTTGTACCCTACAAGTTTGCTGAATTTGTTTATTACCTCTGTTAGCTTTTTTTTTTTGAGTGGATTATACCATTGAGTTTGATATTATCATTGAGTTTGTCTTATAGGCCTCTTCTCATCTTTAGGAAGTTCCTTTCTAGTTCTAATTTTCTTAAAGTTTTTACCAAAAAAAAGAGTGCTGATTTTTGTCAAATGGTTTTTATGCATGCTTGAGATGATCATGTGTTTATTTCCGCTTCATTTTATTAAAAAGGTATAATATACTGATTTGTAATATGGAATCACCATTGCGTTTCTGGGATAATTCCTACTGGTTGTGCTGTATAATCCTTTAAATGTGCTATTGGATTCTGTTTGCTAGTATTGTGTTGAGGATTTTTGCATCTGGATTCATAAGGAATATTTATTTGTGATTTTCTCTTCTTGTGATGTCTTTATCTGGCTATGGTATTAGAATAATGCTGGTTTCATAGAATAAATAAGGAAATGTTCTCTCCCCTTAAATTTCTGGAAGAGTTAGGAAAGAATTGGAGTTAATTTTTCTTTTAACTTTTGGTAGAATTCTTCAGTGAAGCCATCTGGTTTTGGAGTTTTCTTGGTTGCGAAGGCTAGTGTTTTAATTGACTTGATTTTGCTCTAATGTCCACAACTCTTCATGCTGCTGCACTTAACAGAGGGTTCAGAGACTTAAAGCAGTTCGGTTTCTCAGGACACATGTCTTCCATTGCTGCAATCAAACATGATGTAAGTGACGTACTGGTTTAATTTCCTTGCCTAAGCTAACAAGCCTCTTGGAAATTTACTTTAGCTATGACCTTGTTCTTATTTTTAGTTATGTTGGAAATTTTGCTGTGATTAAATACTGTTTTAGATTTTCTAATTTTTTGGTATTGCTTTCCTGAGCATTGAGAATGTTGCAATAAGTACATAGTCTGGTAATGTTGGCACGTATCCTTTTCTATAGCAGAACTATAGTGTCATTCCATAATAAGCACAATGCTTTGCTATCTAATTTGATACAGAATAATCAATGTTCTGCTGTATTTTAAAAGTGTGACAGTTGAAATCCACTTGTATTTTCTTTTCTTCTTTTTACGTGATGGGCATATGCATTGGTAATAAATAAAAATGTCATGGTACAGAGATATGCATGGCATTTGAAAGGCTGTTGAGTATAACTCGACCCTGTAGTTTACAGTATGTAGAGCCACAAGCATGAATTAATGAGTGTGCCAGATATTGTCTCTTTTGCAACTGCTGTCAGTGTAGTGTGAAAGCATCCACAGACAATTCATAAATGAAGTAACATGGTTGTTTTTCAATAAAACTTTATTTATGGACTCTGATAGTTGAATTTAATGTAATTTCACATGCCATTAAATACCACTCTTTTTATCTTTTCTCCAAGCATTAAAAAAATGCAAAAACTATTTTTAGCTCACATGCTGTACAAAACAGGTGGTGGCCTGGATGAAATCCATTGCTTATAGTTTTCTGAAGCCTGCTGTATAATGTAATTGTAATTTATGATGTAACCTTTGTTCAGAGTGTAAAAGTAGGTCATACATTATTAGACTCCTATTAAAACTTTAAATTTTGGAATAGCATATACTAGATTATATGAAAATGGAATAAGAAACGTGTATATTAATGTGTATATTAATTTTTAATGTATTGTACTCTTGTAATAAATCTGCATGAGAAATCAGTAGTCTTCTTTATATGTATCAGTAACAGAGGGTTAAGTGAAAATCAGGGAGGAACTGAGGAAGTTAAGTGTGGTGTATTAAGGGAGCGTACCTTATGATTGATTTTGTGATCTTAGCTCAGTCACTGAATCTATCTGGACATACTGTTATTTTCATTTTTAAAATTAGGCTGCTGAACTGAATAATTTCCAAGACTCTTTCCAATAGATCACTCAGTCCTAACTCATCTACTTAACATTCATGGCCTATCTTTCAGATGTTAGATCCTCTCTGTAGGTTTTCCTAAACCCTGCATATATCAAATAGTGTTATTTTACTTTTCATAGTGTGTTGTTTATCTCTCTTTTGTAAAACTTATCTCATTGTATTCTAATTGTTTATGAACATAGCTGTCTCCCTTACTAGATGATGAATTCTTTGAGGAATGGCAGAGATCATTGTATATTCATTTTGTTGAAGGATATGTTTAAAAATAGGATATAATCATGACTCATACAAAAAAACACATGCCAGAGATATTGTCTTTATTTTACTCATTAATGTAATAAAATAATCAGTCAGGTGTTAAAACTGATTCAGGGAAGTGGACTTGGCTCAATGGATAGGGCATCCGCCTACCACATGGGAGGTCCACGGTTCAAACCCCGGGCCTCCTTGACCCGTGTGGATCTGGCCCATGCGCAGTGCTCATGCACACAAGGAGTACCCTGCCAGGCAGGGGTGTTCCCTCGTAGGGGAGCCCCTTGCGCAAGGAGTGCATCCCCTAAGGAGAGCCGCCCAGCGCAAAAGAAAGTCCTGCCTGCCCAGGAGTGGTGTCGCACACACGGAGAGCTGATGCAGCAAGATGATGCAACAAAAAGAGACAACAGATTCCTGTGCCACTGACAGGAATAGAAGTGGACACAAAAGAACACACAGCGAATGGACACAGAGAGCAGACAACTGGCGGGGAGAGGAGCAGAAAAAGAAATACAAAATAAATAAATCTTAGAAAGAAAACTGATTCAAAGGAAAATTCAGAGTACTTTACTTTTATATCAATAATGCTAAATGGTATGCAAAGTATATGCAAAACTGGCAGACTATTCAGTTCTACTGGATACAATTTACATGTTTATGGGCATGAATTATTTGTATTAATTATGGTAATACTCTCAGTTTTGCACCCCTTCACTTTTATCTCTACAGAACTAGTAAAAAAGCCTAGTCAAAGACAATATCTCATACCTCTATCAAATGAGATAATCTCTGGAGTCTCTAGCACTCCACTGAAAAAGTGGTCAGTAATCTCTTTTGCCCGTTTTAAAGTCTCCTGCAGTTTTTCCTATACTTGTTATATAGCTTAATAAGTATACATTGAATTTAATGAAAGGGAAGAAAGGTGACATTTGTTCTTCTATGCAGTCTGTTTATTCTCTCTGAAAATGTGATTGTTGCATAGTTATAAAATTCTTGAATTCTCTCTTTTGGAGTCCTGCTTTAGTCCACACTGATTTGTATATGCTCTTACGGAAATTGCCATTTATAGCTCATGTTTTAACACCTCACTATATTCTTACACTGTGCTCTAATTTCTTGGTGTGAAACCTCCTTAAGTGCAGGTGTTATAATTCTTCCATTTTCTTTTTCTTTTTTTTAAAGATTTATTTATTTACCTTATTTTTCTTTATTTATCCACGCCCCTCAGTGGTCCTCTTGTCTGTCTGCTCATTGTTTGCTCACCTTCTCCAGGAGGCACCGGGAACCGAACCCGGGACCTCCCACATGAGAGGCAAGTAGTGCTCCATAGCCTGAGCCACACCTGCTCCCATGGACTGTGGTGTCTGCTGGCTCGTGGCATCAGCTTGTTGGGGCGGGAGGTTTTGTCTAGTCGTTGCGACCAGGTGGCATCCAGCTCGCTGGGGTGGGAGGCGGCATCTGCTCGTCTTCTTTAGGAGGCACCAGGACCCAACCCTGGGACCTCCCATGTGGTAGGCAAGTGCCCAGCTGGTTGAGCCACATCCACTTCTCCTTCCATTTACTTTTTAATTCCTTGAACTCAGTAACTAGTGATTTGCTAGGTTGGAAAAAGTACTCAGTGAATGATGCAAAGAGTATAGATGAGATTAGAGCCACCGTTTTAATACCACTCTTCTAGGAAATCATATTGATTTTAATCAGGAAATATGAATGGAGAAAGCTGTGGATGTTTTTCTCTTTCAATAATAATCTAAGTGAAATAATCACTTTGAGAATGAAGAAAATTAAGAGAAAACTTGATAAAATGTTTCCCCAGAGCAATTTCATCTAAGTATTTTTTGAATTGTTTTAAATATAGAATCCAGTGGTCTTAAATATTGATCTTTTATTGATTTGTATAGTGCAGGCAGCCTGTTTGTTTTTCTTTTAACTATGCAAAAAGAGCCAGAAATTTTTGAAATGTCAAGAATTTAAGGAATTTTATATGTAATAATTTTCCCACTAAAACAATGAGAGAAATAGTAAAAAGGCTCTTTCCTTTCATGACTTAAAATTCATAAATCTATAACTATATAAATATTTTAATTAATAACTGTAGAATTTTTCTGAATTACCAAAAGTCAAATACTTATAAATATTTAACAAAAAAATTCTTTCATAAATAAATAGTAAGATTTCTCAAAATATATAAAAATTCAGAAGTGTGTGTATATGGGAATATATACAAAACATGTATAAATACAAACATCTCTCAGGATCTTTGGCTCTTTCATCAGTTTTGAGTATTTTGACTAAAACCACCTTGATTATTCTTCTTAGTGTTTCTCCCTGCTTTTTATTTTAGTATTGATCTTCTCAGTGTCCTAAAAGTAGATCATATTCACTCTCCGGTTGTTTCTTTGCTTCAGTTTCCTTTTCTGCCATTAGAATTAGTATATGCCCAGGATTTGGGGATAAAATAGGTCATCTTCTAGCCAACAGAGTAATTGATGAAATAAAATAAATCATCCTGGGTGAAAATGCTCTCCTCTGCTTACAACCAGAGTCATGAAAATTAAAACAAGTTATATATTTTCAGCTTCTAAAATATCACAGATGAAACAATGGGATGGTTGCCTCATGTGTCAGCTTGGTCAGGTTGTGGTGTCCAGTTGTCTGGTCAGGCAAGCACTGCCCTGATTCTTACTGAGGGGATAGCTCATGGATTTAAAAGCTCAGTAACTTTGTAACCTCTGTGGCTGATTGCATCTACAATCAACTGAAGAGATTGCTTTCAACAGAGAGAGAAGTCTCGTCCAATCAGTTGAAGGCCTTAAAAGGAGAAGTGATGATTTCAGCAATCCGAAGGGAGAATTGCCATCTCTACTTTAGCACACCTGCTTCTCTCTCGGGGAGTTCATCAGAAACCTTCACTGGAGTCCCAGCTTGCAGCCTGCCTTACGGAATTTGGCCTTGCTCATCCCACAATTGCATGAGACAATTCCTCTAATAAATCTTATAGTGTATCTATTTCTCCAGTCGTGTTTCTCTGGTTGTCTGCCTACTCCATCCTTTGCTTCTAGCCACATTAGACTTCCTGCTATTTCTCAAACATGCCAAGCATTCTCCCACGTTAGGCAGGGCCTTGGGCTGTGGGTTCCCTTTGCCTAGAAAGGACACTCTGCAGGTAACCTGCATGGCTGCGCTCTCACTTCCGGGCCTCTGTGCAAATGTTAACAATTAGGTGCTGCCTGGTGAGATAATAACTCTGCCCTCCTCTCTCTCTCTTTCTTACTCTGCTTTATTTTTTCCATAGTATTTCCAAATACTGAATATTTCTATGATCATTCTTTCTTGTCCATTAGATGGTAACTACATGAGTACTGGGATTTTGTCATATGTGTTAATTAATGCTTTATCCCCTGTGCCTGCAGAGTAAGTGCACGGTAAAAATTTGTTGGGTAAATGAAATTGTCATTCTCTGGACAAACTGAGGCGTTTGAAAATGTGCTGAACTTTCCTCCTCCTTTATCTCATTTGTCTGTTGTTGATAAGGGTCTTCCTTTCCATCTTTTCTCCGTAGTTTTCTTTCTTTTTTTAAAGAAAAATGAGACTGTTGGTACATTTTTCTTAGGGGACTCTTAAATCACAAATGACCCTTTATACTTGGCCTGTTTTCTCCTCTATTGCCTACTTTTTAAATAGGAAAAAAGATTGATAGAACAGCTAGATTATTTCTTTCTAACTAATCTTGAGTAAGATGTAATTTTGGAGGAGTTGTGTATTTTCTTTATTGCACCTTAGATAAATAGGTGCCTACCCAGCAAGTTGTAAAAACATTTGCAGTTTAAACAAAAGAAAAAAAATTCTTTGCAAATATTCTATAAATGACTATCTTTAGCTCTTTTATAACTGTGTGATTTTGCCTATTTTTATTGTTTTAGCTGTTTATTTTGATTGATGGTTGAATTTTCATGATAAAGTAGAAAAAATGATATTTATCATTGCAGTTTTTAAGAGCTGAATGTTTTTAGTGTTTTGTGAACAATGACAAAGTCAACCATTGATTAATATGCAAAGCCCAAGTTTTGAATTACTGCCAGTATATTCAGAGCTCTTTAATAAACAAGCAAAAGTTCCTCTCCTTGGTACATCCTTTTCTGGCTGAAGATTGTGGAATTAATTCTCTGGCATGAGTCAAGTAGTGTTAATTACTGAAGATAATTAATATACTACTGGGAACTCTGTGATATATATTAGGTTGAACTATATGAAATTGCTAATTTTATAGGTCAAAAATGATTTAAAAATTGACAGGTTTATAATGCTAAACCCAAAATCATTTGTACTGTTCAACTGATGCTTAAACTCAGCATTTTATTACCAATCATTAAACTGAAAACTTCATTCCAAATATTGGCCTATTTAAGGCTTTTAGGTGATTTGGATGTTACCTTTCCTGATTGAAGTTCTTATATAGCTTTTAAAAATAGTAAACTTAGGAAATATACAAAGAGAAAAGTACATAAACATGTTTGATTAGAAGAATAATGGTTCTCATTGATCTTAACTGGAGTGTTATGTAGAGTCTAGAATCTTGCTATTCTTTTAATAGAAATTTTGACAGTTAAATGTCTCTCTCATTAGTGGTTCTTTCCTCCTTTTTACCCTTCTTCTATTCATATCTTGCATTATTCCAGAAAGAATTTATATTTTATATTTTTGTCATACATATTTAAATTTTTTTGCATGTGTATGAGTTTTGTTTATTTTTGTATGTTTTTATATTTTTAAAAAAAGATAAATAGATCACACAAAACTTTACATTAAAAAACATAAGAGGTTCCCATATATCCCACTCCCTCGCCTTCTTCCCCCCTCCCCCGCCCCCTCCTCTAATATCAACATCCCCTTTCATTGGTGAGGAACATTCACTGCATTTGGTGAATACACCCTGGAGCACTGCCACACCACATGGACCGTAGTTCACATTGTAGTTCACACTCTCCCCCTGTCCATCCAGTGGGTTATGGCAGGATAAACAGTGTCCCGCATCTGTCCCTGCAATATTGTTCAGGATGATTCCAAGTCCCAAAAATGCCACCATATCACACCTCTTCCTCCCTCTCCCTGCCCTCATTAACTCCCATGGCCATCGTCTCCACATCAATGATACAATTTCTTCCATTGGTAGAGTCACAACAGTTCTATAGTAGAACATCAGCAAGTCCACTCCAATCCATATTTTATTCCTCTATCTTGTGGACCCTGAGATGGCAATGTCCACTCCACCTTTAAACTGAGAGAGGCCTTAGATCCTTCATGGCTGATGGATGTGATTCTCTTGCAGCTTTTAGTTGTAGATACTCTTGGTTCCCTGGTATGGTGATTGACCATTCTCACCTCCTGTCAACTGACCTGGCTATGTCCAAAAACCGGAGAGTAGGTGTTGCAACTCTCCTGAAACTTAGAGCCCAGCTGGTGCATGAACAGTCCAGAGATTCAAGTCTCCTGAACATACACAAGCCCCAGCGCCAATCACACGTTCAGTAAAAGTGACAGGAGGCATGTGTAGAGAGGTCACATCTGAGTCCAACTCCATCATAATCAGGAGCACGAATTCCAAAGTAGGGCCTACTGGCAAGGCACTGAACTCCAGAGCCATCTGTCTTAACCGTAGAACATGTGTGTCTCCATAGCCCTTAGGAGCACCAGTACCTGGGGTTGTATCTACTTTGGCTATCTCTGGGATCCTGCTGAGATGTGCATAAGCGTGACCCCTCTGATGACCTCCCAATTCATTTTGAAGTCTCTTAACCATATAAACTCATTTGTCTTTACCATTTCCCCATTTTATTCAAGGTCTTTTTCTAGTTGCAAGACCAGATGGTGATGGTAGTAATCCCTCAGTGCCAGGAAGGCTCATCCCCGGGAGTCATGTCCCACACTGGGGGGAAGGTAATGCTTTTACATACTGAGTTTGTCTTAGAGAGTGGCCACATTTGAGCAACATGGAGGCTCTCAGGAGGTAACTCTTAGGCACCTTCCAACTCTAGGTCTAGTTGAAATCTCAGGCACACAGGCTCATAAGCATAGTCATCAGTATCAAGGACCCATCACTGGACCATCCTTCTCCACTGATCTTTGTTCTTGTCCTTGTAGGCATATTTAAAATTTACATGCACAAATTTCAAGATTGAAACAGATCATTTTCTAACAGCACTAAAACTGACAATAACTGAAAAATAATTGAAAACAATAATAACTGAAAACAAAGAATAATTTACCTGAATAAATTACATGTAAAAATAATACTATACTGTTTTTAGATTTACTTAGGAACTTTCATATAAAACGTCAACTGAAGTTACATACAACATTGAAAGCCTGTTCTTTCAGAAATTAAATAAGTAGGATTATCTTCAGCGGTTAGGGAAAATGGAAGTGAGATGAAAGAAAGGATGAAATTCAATTATAGAAGAGTTTAAATTTCAGAATATTTAGGCGGCAGACTTGGCCCAGTGGTTAGGGCATCCGTCTACCACATGGGAGGTCCGCGGTTCAAACCCCGGGCCTCCTTGACCTGTGTGGAGCTGGCCCATGTGCAGTGCTGATGCGCACAGGGAGTGCCGGCACCCCATAAGGAATGCTGCCCAGCGCGAAAGAAAGTGCAGCCTGCTCAGGAATGGTGCCGCACACACAGAGAGCTGACATAGCAAGATGATGCAACACAAAGAAACACAGGTACCCGTGCCGCTGACAACAACAGAAGTGAACAAAGATGACACAACAAACAGACACAGAGAATAGACAACCAGGGTGGGGGGGGGGAGGGGAGAAAAATAAATAAATAAATAAATCTTTAAAAAAAAAAGAATATTTAAAAGTTCTGCTAATATGTAAATATATTAATTGTTGACTAACCAGCTTTTGCGTAGTAGAGGCTTTGTGATTATTATACTAGTGGTGTTTACTAGTAATTTTTGCTAATTAACTTTATTTTTTAAAGATTTATTTAATTTATCCTTCCCCCCTTGTTTGCGCTTGTGGTCTGCTCTCTGTGTCTGTTGTGTGCTCTCTGTGTCTGTTTGTCTTTTTTTTTTCAGGCAGTACCAGGAACTGAGCCTGGGACCTCCCATGTGGGAGTGGGGTACCCAGTCATTTGAGCTACCTCCTCTCCCTGCTTATTGTGTCTTTCATTGTGTTTCCTTGTTGCATCATCTCATTGTATCAGCTTGCTGTGCCAACCTGTCACGTCAGCTCACTGTCTTGCTCATCTTCTTTAGGATGTGCTGGAAACTGAATCCTGGACCTCCCATGGGGGTAGGCAGGTGCCCAACTGCTTGCCGCCACATCTGCTTCCTGCTAATTAACTTAAAACATTGCTCATGGGTAATTTTTCCTTGCTGCTAATTTTGTTTTCTCTGCAAGATATATTTTAGTAGAAGTGAACTTGAAGGCACTCCTTTGATGTAAAAGGGCTAGTTTTGTAATCCCTTACACTAATCATGATTTTTGCTTTAGTACTCCCTACCTTTTCTTCTCAAACTACAGAATTAAATAGGACTAACTATATTATTTACACTCAGGGCTTATCTGATGGCTATTTATGTGCTTTGTGAATTATTCAGGTACTTAATTCTAACTGACACTTTTTTTCGATAACATTTTCCAAGTTTTATCATCTCCACATTAGAGGAACTGACATGTTCATGAACCAAGTCTGGTGTCCAGATATTAAAACATTAACAAATATACTCCTTTCTTTTTCCTGTTTTTAGTTAAGAGATAGGGGACTTTTCATTTGCAAAGCACTTTGTAGTGGACTTGCTAACCTTTTCGCCAAGAATATTGCAGGTGTATAATGCTGATGAGAACTTAAGCAGAATACCAGGAAATGTTCAGAGATATGATTTAGAAAGTATGTGTGTGTGAGCATGTGTTTTAAGTGATTGTTCCTTCCTGGAGACTTTTATCTGAACTCACAATACACAAACTTATAAAGGCTTAATTATTTTTTTCCTGAGTATTGCACGGTGATGAACTTTTCTAGGGAACTGTAAGATTTTGAGGTGCCTTTTGAAGAAGTAAAGGAAATTATCTTCCTTTTATGTATAGTGTTAAGGATACTTTATTGTATCAATAATTTTTTGAAAATACATAGATTACTTAATTGAATTTCCTTGTGGCTTATTTATTCTTTAAGAATCATTTTAATGATACTGATGTTCAGCATAATATAATATAGATTTTTAAAATTTACCTTTTTATCATATTGGGATAATTATTATTAGACTCCCCCATTATCTCATGTTCCTTTGTGAAAAAGGGAACAATGCTTAAATGGATTAAAAATCAAAAGCATCTACAAACATACTTTATTTCAAATATTTGTTACATAAGTTTCTTTTGGTTAAACTGTAAAAAAAATTGGCAGTACTCTTTGCCTTTCTTGCTATACAAATTTTATATTAAAATCTCATTTGATTATGTACATGTATGCATATATGTGTAAATATATGTATATACACATACACATGAAATGAACATGCATGTGCAATGCAGGCCTAACAGCATAGAGGAGCTCCTACAATGTTTTTCCTATTTAAGAGGCCAAAGATCTTTGATTCCTTACCACTATAAGTTTTAAGCAGAAATCTTACTTTCTATCATCATCAAGAACAATAACATCAAGAACAGTCTCAAGCTTTTGTGCCCTTCCTTAAATTTTGAGTACAAACAATAAAGATAATTTAATGAAGCCAGTTTGTTAGTTAAAGGAAAAGAAGTACCCAAAAGTCATCATTTTCCCCTCCTGACTTGTTTTTAGATAACTTTTTGCTAGCCTCCTATGGAATGAAGACTGATCTAGATGCCTTTCCCCGTGCGTGTGTCAGCGGGACTTCTTGTTCTTTGAAGAAAACGGCATTCCTGGGCTGCTTTGGTAGTAGTAGATATGCCAGTGACATTTAGGTGTCCTTTGTGAGTGCTCATTAGGTGATGGTATTTATTTTGTTTAGCCATTTCAGATCTACCCTTACTCAGTTGATTATATGTGCATGTGTGTATGTGTGTGTTATTTGGCTACTGTGCTTCATAAAAGTATAAGGGCATTTTATATCAAATAACCTACCTTAAATGACTGATATTTTATTACATTTCCAGTTGTATTGTTATCATTTAGCAATGAATGTCATGGATCCAAGGCTGGGATTTCCTGCCCTTTCACTCTCTTCTGTGTTGCAGGAGGTAGACCCCTGCAAACTAATTTCCCAGGCTCCCTTGCCAGCAGTTTTGGATAGGGTTGGCCAATGGAAGGCACTGGTGAAAGACTGGAAGGTAGGAGAGGGGAGAAGCCAGGGTTTCTCTCTTTCTCTTGTCCTGCATTGAGAAACATCTCCCCTTTGGGTCTGGTTCCCAGCAGATGACTCACAGTTTGGTTTAATGACCCAAAAAACCCCACTCTTTTATTACCTTAAGATGACTACATTCTACCACAGAAGCATTTTTATTCTGGGTCTTTATTAAATTGTCTATAAATCTGAATAGCTAGTTTTCCCCATTGTAGTTATATAGAATATCTAATCTTATTTATTTATGACAGATTGTTATGTATTTGCAAATTTTTGCTGTGAGAAAATGTACAGAGGTGGAAGAGGCGCTCTCCATCTCTTCACGCCCTTCTCTCTCTACCCCACCTCAGTAAAACCTCCTCCTCGTTTAATGAAAATGAAACATGCTTCTATACCCATAAGCCCATTTCCCGTGTGGTGAAATTATTTTGGTGTATTTCTTTCAGGACCTCTTTAGAGAGTTTTTAATTTAACATCCATACAAGCAGATTGTTCTTATGTAAATTTCTCTAAATTATTAGTTTCACGGAATATTGCTTTCTGGATCTATTCCCTTTACCCATCATGCCTGGGAGTATTATTTTATAATTGTAAGCAGTATGCTCTTTTATTTCCTTTTTTACACTTACCATAAGGATTCTACCTTATTAAGGCGCTACAGTGAAGAGAAGACTGAATATTCCCCGTTGTGTATTGTGGGAGGCGAGTTGTCATAGGAAGAGGAGTTGGCTCTTTCACTAGAAGGAAGAGATCGTGGGAGAAGACCGGCTGGTGGACAGAGTGTGGAGACACCTGGGAAGTGGGAGAAAAACCCTGTATTGCCATAGAGGGACAAAAGAATTAAGTGAAGGCTTTGAGAGCTGCAGGATGGGGTGTGGAACAGATTGTGACATGCACACTTGAAACACAGCGTTGCAAGGGAGAGAGGAGAGATGCCCAGTCCATTGAGTCAGATCTATGGCCCCACTACCAGTTACCTACACCACCTGCAGGATTTGTGCTTTCTTTTAGGGTTTGCTTTCAAGTGAGCAGTGCACGTCTGGTGAGAAAGGCTGCAGTGCGTTCTGTGAAGTTCTCGGGAGGCATGAGCTTCCAAGGCTTTGCATTCGAGCCTGGTGAAGAGAAGTTTCTAAAATGCACGAGAGGGAAAGGGGCGGTTAAAGCCTGAGATCGCTCTGGAATCCCTAGAGTCTTCAGTGTCCACATTGTTTGTATTAGTTTTCTCTTAACTGCAACACATTACCAAACATTGGGGAACGTACAGCAACACCCACTTATTATCTCGCAGTTCTCTAGGTCAGAAACCTGGGTGAACTTGACTGAGTCCTGGGCTCAAGGTCGGCTAAGGCAGGAATCAAGGTGTCTGCTGGGCTGGCTGTCATGGCTCTGTGTAAGAATTTGGCTTCAGGTTTATTTAGGTTTTGGCCAGAGTCTAGTTCCTTGTGGTTGTTGATCTGAGGTCCCTGTTTCCTTGCTGACTGTCAGCTGGGGTCCACTCTGCCCCTGGAGGCCACCTGAATTCCACCTAACGTGGCCTTCTCAGTCTCCAAAGCCAGCAGTGGCACATTGAGTCCTTCATGTGCTCCATACCTCTTTGACTTAGCTTTCTGCTACCGGCCGGAGAAAACTCTGCTTTTAAAAGTTCACGTGATTAGATTAGGCCCACCCAGAGAATCTCCATATTTTAGGGTGAATTACATCTGCAAATTTTCTTCATAGCATTGCTCAGATAAGTGTTTGATTGAGTAAGCAGCTGATGGAGGTTGTAGGGCTCTTTAGAATCCTGCCTACCGTGATCCATGGTTTTCCCACATATTTATGCGTAATACGTTTAATGTATGTGCTAACCTTAATTGAAGGGTATTACAGATAACCAGAAATTTTAAACCCACTAATGTTTCATAAAATTGATTTCCTGGGAGAAAATTGTATATACAATGTGTTGTCATTGGTGTTAAACAAAAGCACTTTAATAAAC
This sequence comes from Dasypus novemcinctus, assembly GCF_030445035.2. Classification (NCBI taxonomy): domain Eukaryota; kingdom Metazoa; phylum Chordata; class Mammalia; order Cingulata; family Dasypodidae; genus Dasypus; species Dasypus novemcinctus. The sequence goes on along the minus strand of NC_080699.1, from coordinate 39,011,567 downwards.
TTTTTTTGACTAGACCATACCCTACTATCAATTATATGGACATTTTATTGCTGTTCCATTAATTAGTAGGCTCTTGTGGGTTTTGTTTTGTTTTATTTACTAGAGAAGTTGTGGATGTATAAAACAAATATATAGAAAACACAGAGCTCTCTTATATGCCTCTTCCCCCCAACAGTTTTCTCTGTTATTCACACTTTGTATTAGTATGATAATTTTGTTACAGTTGGTCAAACAATATTATTATAATTGCACTGTTAATGTAGTTTATAATTTACATTAAGGATTCACTGTGTTTTATAGCCATATGTTTTAAAAAAATTTATTCTGGTAGCATATAACGTAAAACCCCCCCTTTAGGCACATTCAGATAGTTTAGTGCTGTTTGTTACATTCACAATTTTGTGTTAACATTATCACCATCCATTACCAAATTGTTTTCATCACCCCAAACAGAAACTCTGTATCAAATAAGCATTAGCTCCCTATTCCTAACCGTCACCTGGGCGCCTGTTAACCTGTGTTCTAGTTTCTGACTCTCTGAATTGGCTTATTCTAATTATTTCCTTTTAGTGAGATTGTACAATATTTGGCCTTTTGTGTCTGGCTTATTTCACTCAACATAATGTCTTCACAGTTCGTCCATGTTGTCTCATGCATCAGAACTTTATTTCTTTTTACAGCTAATATTCCATTGTATGTATATATCACATTTTATTTATCCATTCATCTATTGATGGACACTTGGGTTGCTTCCACCTTTACAATTTGTCTCTGTCAGCATCAATGTGCAGATATCTGTTTGAGTCCCTACTTTCCATTCTTTTGGGTATATGCCTAGTAGTGGGACTGCCGGGCCATACCGTAATTCTATATTTAACTTTCTGAGGAACCACTAAATTGCTTTCCGTAGCATTGTATATACCCACCAATAATGGATAACTATTTCTATTTCTCCATCTACATCCTCTCCAACACTTCTTATTTTCTTTTTTACATAAACACTAGCCATTCTAGTGGGTGTGAAATGGATCTCATTGTGATTTTGATTAGCATTTCCCTGATGACTAATGATTTTGAGTATTTTATCATGTGTTTATTAGCCATTTGTGTATCTTCAGAGAAAAGTCTATTCAAGTATTTTTCCCATTTTTAAAATTGGATTGTTTGTCTTTTTTTGTTGTAAATTGTAGGAGTTCTTTGTATATTCTGAATATTAAAATCCTTATTGGCTATGTGGCTTCCAAATATTATCTCTCATTCTGTATGTTGTCTTTTTAACTTTCACTATGAAGTCCTTTGATGCACAACAGTATAGAAGGCTGTCAAGAGGGAGGTTAGAGTGTTTTGGAGGGCATAGTCATGTCTTATACATAGATAATACAAAGGTGGTGGGAAGTGTGAGGAGGCTGAATGGAGGGGTAGCTGAGCTTTATGAGTCTGTATTAGAGCACAGTATGCTTCACTACTGCTTAATCACTCTACAGTTACCCAGTCAACATTAGAGCTTTACTTGGACTTGGGATCAAATTAATAGATTTTAATTCTTTAAAGATCTGTACTGGTGGCATAAACGATAAAATGCTTTTTCTGAGACGGAGAGAATTGAAGCAGATGGGATAGAACATTTCTAGTTGCTAGTTTTGCTAAATTTCACTATCCCAAATAATGTTTTCCTGAAATGGATGAAATGTTCCCTTTGTGGCTTAACTGGTTCAGGTCTTAGGGAAACGAATATTTATAGTGTTTTCCCACATTTCTGTTGCTGCAAACTCAGGTTGCCTTAGCATTTTTTAGCAGTGAGGATATATTTTGACCTATACTGAGTTTGTGGGAAACTATAGGCCTCAGATCTAATTATGTGAATTGTTGTCCAAGTCTGCCCTGCCGTGTACTCTGTGACTGATGTTTGAATATTCATTCAGAGATTTAGTTTTTATGCTTAATGAACTTCTTATTCATTTTTTATTGTTTTTGCAGCACATTAAATATTAAAATCTCTTTGATTTCCAATTCTGTCATTCAGTAGTTTTTAATATTCCTTTTAGTTTTCTTCTAATTACAAATTTGATGAATGTGTTGCAATGACTTTTCACACTATCTGAATTTAGGCCAAATCAACTGGCTACAAATTTGGGGGGTCTCACTAGCCACTCAGGCTTGGTAATTTTCTAGCTTGACTCTTAGAACTCAGTAAAGGGCTATTTTCAGGATTAGAATTTTATTGTATCAAGAAGGATACATAGGAGAAGTAGCCGAAAGAAGAGACGCACAGGCAAGGCCCAGGAGCATCCGCAAACGCGAAGGCCTTGCTGTCCTGCCCCTGTGGAGTGGAGACGCGCCGCCCTCCGGCACCGGCCTGTGTGACGGTACTCACGGGCGTTACCAAGCGGGAAGCTCACGGAGCTCGGGTGTCTAGAGGTGTTATTGGCATGGTTGGTTGGATCACTGGCCGCGGGACTGAGCTTACTCTCCGGTCTCCTCTCAGTGGCATAAGCTGTCAATTGTGGCTCACTGATTTGCAGCAATCAACACTTATTTGACATTACTCCAACATGCTACATATAGAGTAGTAAGTCCTGGGGGAAATTAATAAAGGAAAATATAAGCATTTGGCTGTTATTGGGATAGTCGGTTAAAATTAAATTGGTTTTTAAAGGTAGGGTTGAACAGATCAGAGAAATGAACATATCAGTTGAATTACATAGTGAAAATCAGAGGTTTAAAACTGAATGTGGGGAGGAATGAGGAGATATAAATAGTAATTTAATCTATTCTCCTGAAATTTTTGGAGCCCTCGTACCTGATATTGGTAATTTAAAGTAATTTAAAGATGACTGAAACAGTGTCTGACCTTCCAGGAAATCAGTCTATTGCTAGAGATAAATACATAGAGAATTTAAATATAAAATGCTGTGTGCTTTTATGTCTCTTATATTGCCTTCTGTTGTCTGTAATTTCCTATTGATGAATGTGCTGTTTCTACATAGTTAACATTATAAATTCCATTTGCAAGTATAACTAAATAATGATTAGAACATGAATAAATTGGGGAAATTGCATGTTTTCTATGAACAAATATCGCTTAATGATATTGACTATCATTTACTTAATGATAATGAATGAATGAGTTCAGCAGTCATCGCCCCAGTAAATCTTTGAACATTTTTCTTAGCCTGAAAGTAAAAAAATCCCATACCCCCTATTACTGACTCTTAATATAGTACCTTCTTTGACATTGATGCAAGAATATTATAATATTGCTGTTAACTAAAGTCCATAAGTTACATTAATTGTATTTTTCCCATGTATCCCTATATTCTTACCACATTGTAATAGTGATGTACATTTGTTGTACTTCATAGAAGAGCATTCTTGTGTTTATATTATTAACATATCCTCATCCACCTCCAGGTTCCCTGTGGTTCTTTGGTCCCTAGATTATTCTCTACCTTTTTTTCAGTTGATATTTACATCAATTTGTAGATATCCCTTTCAGCCACAATCCCATTTATAAACGAACTATGTCAGTTATTACTCACCATAATGTGTCACTGTCAGTCCTATCCATGTCCACACTTTTAGAGTCAAGCTAATTGAAAATTCTCCGTGCATTAGGCATCAGTACCCCTTCTTGGGCCTCATCGTCTCTGCTAGTAACCTATAGTCTAGGCTATAACTCTTTGTGTTTATTCTTTGTATTTAGTTCATATTAGTGAACCATAGATTCATCCATGTTATCTTATGTGCCCCAGTTTCATTTCTTCTTATAGCAGCATTGTATTCCATTCTAGGTGTATGCCACATTTTTTGTTTATTCATTTATCAGTTAATGGGCACTTGGGTTGTTTCCATCTTTTAGCAATTGTGAATAACGCCACTGTGAACATCCGTGTGCAAATATGTGCTTGCGTCCCTGTTTTCAGTTCTTCTGGATATATTTCTAGTAAAGGGATTGTCAGATCATATGGCAGGTCTATATTTAGCTTCCTGAGAAGCACCAAACTGTTTTCCATAGAGGCTGCACCATTTTGCATTCCCACCAACAGTGAAGGAGTGTTCCTATCTCTTTCTTTTTTTTTTTTTAATTTCTCTCCCCTAGTAGTCTGCTCTCTATGTCCATTTGCTGTGTGTTCTTCTGTGACCGCTTCTGTCATTATCAACGGCACTGGGAATCTGTGTTTCTTTTTGTTGTGTCAGCTCTCTGTGTGTGTGGCACCATTCCTGGGCAGGCAGCACTTTCTTTCACGCTGGGTGGCTCTCCTTACGGGGTGCACTCCTTGTATGTGGGGCTCCCCTACGTGGGGGACACCCTGCGTGGCAGGGTACTCCCTGCACACATCAGTGCTGCGCATGGGCCAGCTCCACACGGGTCAAGGAGGCCTGGGGTTTGAACCGCAGACCTCCCATGTGGTAGGCGGATGCCCTATCCATTGGGCCAAGTTCACTTCCTGAGTGTCCTTATTTCTACACATCCTCTCCAGTACTTGTTGTTTTCTTTTTTTTATTTTTTTAAATAATGGCCATTGTATGTGCTGTGAGATGATATCTCATTATTATTTTGAGTTGCACTTCCCTGACGGCTACTGATGCTCACAATTTTTTCGTGTTCTTTTTAGCCATTTATATTTCCTCTTGGGAGAAATTTCTATTTAAGTCTTTTACCCATTTTTTTAACCAATCAATTTTATTGATACATATTAATAAAACATCCAAAGTGTACAATCAAAGGTATTCGATGTAATAACATAGTTGTGCATTTGTCACTCAAATAATTTTTAGAGCATTTTCATTATTCCAGTAATAATAATAATAATAATAAACAAAAACCAAACAACCAAATAAACAAAACTCATCATCTTTCAATCTTTGTATGCTTCCCCTGCCATATATTGCTGCTATTCTGTTTCCTTCCCTCTAGTATATTTGTATTTATATTTTATAAAAAAAGTCTTACATATGCAACATTATCCATATTCATATTTTACATGACGTTTCACTGTGCTTAACAGTACCATGTTACGTTTTTTAGCTTTCAGTTTAGTAATATAAATGTCCTTCGACTTTCCCTTTCAACCACTGCCATACCCATATAATAGCTCTGCAAGTCACAAGCAGCATGATGTGCTCTCACAATTTCCATTCATATTCAAAGATTTAGAAACAACCTTTTAACCAATACTGCACAGATTAACCCTTAGCTTTCCATTTTCTACCCTCTTTCTATTTTCTGGTGACCTATATTCTAATTATTAATTCTGTGAATTAATATATTTATATTTAGTGCATAGTAGTGCAGTCATACAGTATTTGTCCTCTTGTGTCTGGCTTGCTTCACTCAACATAATGACCTAGGTTCATCCATATGGTTATAAGCTTCATGACTTCCTTTCTTCTTACTGCTGCGTAATATTCCATTATGTGTTTACACCTTAATTTGTTTATCCATTCATCAGTTAATGGACACCTGGGCTATTTCCAACTTTCGGCTCTCAGTGAATAACGCTGCTATGAACATTGGTATGCATATGTCTGTTCATGTCGCTGCTCTCAGTTCTTCGGGGTATACACCTAGCAATGGTATTGCTGGGTCCCATGGCAAGTCAGCTTCCTTAGGAACTGCCCAACAGTCCTCCACAGTGGCTGTACCATTCTGTATTCCCACCTACAGTGAATAAGTGTTCCTTTCTCTCCACATTCTCTCCAACATTTACAGTTTTCTGACTTTTTAATAGTGGCCAGTCTAATAGGTATGAAATGATATCTCATTGTAGTTGTGACTTGCGTTTCCCTACTTGCTAGTGATGTTGAACATGTTTTCATGTGTTTCATTGCCATTTATATTTCTTCTTTGGATAATTTTCAAGTCTTTTGCCCATTTTTTAATTGGATAGTTTGTCTTTTTATTGTTGAGTTGTATGATCTCTTTATATATCATGGATATTAAATCCTTATCAGATATATAACTGCCAGATATTTTCTACCATTGAGTTGGCTGCCTTTTCACCCTTTTGACAACGTCCTTTGAGGTGCAAAAGTATTTAATTTTAAGGAGTTCCCATTTATCTTTGTTTTCTTTTGTTGCTTGTGCTTTGTGTATACCGTTTAAGAAACCGCTGTCTACCACAAAATCCTGAAGATATTTTCATACATTTTTTTTCTACGAGTATTATGGTTGTTTTTATATTGGTCCTTAATCCATTTTGAGTTCATTTTTGTTCGTATAAGGTGTGAGATAGGGGTCTTCTTTCTTTTGAATATGTTTTGCCTATTTTTAAGCTGAATTGCTTGCTCTTTTATTGTTGAATTGTACGATCTCTTTATATAGCATGGAAATCAAACCTTCAATCAGATAGTGGTTTCCAAATATTTTTTCCCATTGAGTGGGTTGCCTTTTACCGTCTTGACAAAGTCCTTTGAGGTGCAAAAGTGTTTACATTTGAGGAGGTTGCATTTATCCATTTTTTTCCTTTTATTGCTCGTGCTTTTGGTGTAAAATTTAAGAAACCCCTACCTACCACCAGGTCTTAAAAGATGCTTCCTTACATTTTCTTCTAGGAGTTTTATGATTCTTGCTTTTATATTTAGGTCTTTGATCCATTTTGACTTAATGTGAATTGTATTCATTCATTCACAAAAATATACTGAATGTTCAAAATGCACTGGAACCTCTCTGGGGCAAGGGGAAATTTTGCTGGACAAAAGATAGTTACAGATTAGTTGAATTATGGGTTCAAAAATGTTTTCTTGAATCCTCTAAGGCATCTAGGACCATCCTTTGGTTCATTGGCCTAATTATTACCATTTTCTGTTTCAGCAGAGGTGGTCCTGTCTGGGCCCTTTGGATAGCCTGTGGATTTTCCCTTGGTCAGTTGTAGTTGCAGAGGTTTGTGGGCCCTATTTTGCTTCCCTCATATAGATGATAGAGGAGGCAGCTCTCCACATTTTCTCCTCAGATGTACATTAGGGACAATGATCAATGCAACACAAAGAGCCTGTTTCAAAAAACAAATTAAGATTTTAATTTTCAGTCTATCCAGTAAAGTCATCACCTGGGTTCATTTTTTCTTTTATATTTTATTCTTTTATATTTTAAAAGAATTTACGGTAATTTACAGATGTAAAAATAAAGGGATAGTGAAAAACCACTTTAGAAATTTTAATAAGAATTTAAGCCTGGCACACCTCTTTATATCAAGTAAATTTTGATGCACAAGCATCATACATGATAAAAGAATATTGTTACATATTCTTTTTACAAAATGAGATGATCCAGCTTGTTGCACAGTGTTGTATGATAATGTCCTTATATTTGAATGAAACAGAGGAGAATGCCATATTTTCTTTTGGTCCTTAGAAATGAGTTGTTTATTCATCAGTTAAGTTACGTAATGTTCATCCAAAAACTAACAGTCTGAGGTTTCATATACACGAACAATTTCACTATCATTGTTAAAGAAATCTAGAGTGTTGTAGTCTGTCTCTTTGATGTGGCTAATAATTGTAAAATTACTTTGTCAATTTTCTTTTCTATTGTGGACAGAAAATGAAAACTATTGGAATCCTAAAGTTATGAAATGAATGCTGATAGCAGACTACAAAGATGGTGTCTTCCAGCTTTTTAAAAATACTTTTCTTGGAAGAAGGTGCAACAATTTGGGCAACACAATACAAAAACTGACGATTTATTTCACTATCGCAGCAAACTGTAGCTTGCTGGCTGCCTCTTTTTTCGATAAAGTTTTATTGGAACACAGCCATGCTCATTTGTTATGTACAGCTGCTCTTGTACTACTATAATAGAGGAATAGTGTTGGAGACCGTGTGACCCACAAGGTTAAAATATTTACTGTCTGGCCCTTTTAGAAAACATTGGCTAACTCCTGTTCTAGGTGATTTTCTTTTTATTTTACAAAATGATACTATTATTTTTTGTTTTAGTATTTTTTAATGTGCTTGGGAATAATCGATCAATCAGTGCGTAATGATGAAATAATACCCAGGATTATGAAATAGAAATAATACCTAGGTTTATCGATGTTTCAAGATAGAGGAAAAAAATGAAACTAAGATCCTATCTTAGAGTTAGTAAAAGGTCAAATGAAGCAAATGGTAATTACAAAATTGAATGACTTTTTCCCCATTAATGAGGAAAATAAGTAAATTTTCTTTTTTCCAAGAAGGAATACAAAGATCTCTAAAAAGGATTGATCGTGAAGTATCAGTTTTTGTAAATATACCAAAATTGGATCCAGTAGACTCTGGTGATCTACCTAAGGTTAATTCTTTTTTTTTTTTTTCAATTAAAAAATTTTTTTCCAAACACCTGTATTTTTTTTTCTTAGTTAGAAAAATGATTGAAGTATATCATTCATACTTGAACATACATAAACAAGTGAATAGTAAAAGTTGTGAATTTACAAAACAAACATGCATGACATCATATTGTTACTGGATTTTGTCTAGGTTCTTGACTATGCTGTAGAAATGAATTTCAAGAGCATGTCGGATGAGTTAGGTCAGTTAATTTATTCAGGCAGGGAGAGATGAGAAATGGGAGAAAATAACAGACCATGGGTCCCAGGTGGAGAGGAAGGGGCTGAAAAGTGGTATCAGGCTGATTTACAGACTACAGTTCCCCATTATAGATTATAAGTGCCTAGGTTTTACTTGAGTGGCTACATGGCAGAGGAAAAATGGCAAGAGCCGGGTGCAGAGGTCAGGAACAGGGGTCCAGAAGTGAGAGTGCAAATTCAGGCCACGAGAGAGCAAGGTCAGGCCTCGCGCCTGCTTTTTGAACATTAATTATTCCACCCCTTTGCTAATGGCAGGGGAGGAGTCCCAGCTGCTTGCAGTTTTGATTAATCATCCCCCTACCATCAGTTCCCTGGGAGGGCCCGATGATAAAATCCTTGGTAAATATCTGGGGCTTCTCCTGGCTTCCAGAGAAAATCTTTCGAACGGCAGAATCTTGTGGGCAGGGGTCCTCCAGCAGCCATCTTGGAGGTTGCTGATGTCCACATGGACTCTCTGCCAGGTTCCAGATCCATCTTTTGATTCCCTATCTTACTAGCTGGCTTCAATGTAGTGCTCTGATAAATCACACTACCAACAACACCTTGCATTGTTGTGAACCATTTGTTACTAATTATAACAAATACGTAAATGTAATAAAGGGTATCACTCCTTTATATTTTACCTTTAGTTCAATATTTCTTTATAAGTTAATTTTTAAAATGATATAATTCTTTTTTTTCTAAGATTCTTAATTTTAATTTTTTCAATTTATTTCTCTCCCCTTCCCGCCCCCCCCCCCCCCCACAAGTTGTCTGCTTTCTGTGTCCATCTGCTGTGTTCTCCTCCGTGTCTGTCTGGACCCCTGTCAGTAGCACAGGGAGTCTGTGTCTTGTTCTGTTTTGCATCATCTTGCTGTGTCAGCTCTCTGTGTGTGCGGCACCACTCCTGGGCAGGCTGCACTCTTTTTTCACACGGGGCGTCTCTCCTTGAGGGGCACATTCCTTGCCCGTGGGGCTCCCTTACGCGGGAGACACCCCTACGCGGGGGACACCCCTGTGTGGCAGGGCACTCCCTGCACGCATCACCACTGCGCGTGGGCCAGCTCACCACATGGGTCAGGAGGCCCTGGGTTTGAACCCTGGACCTCCCATGTGGTAGGTGCATGCTCCATCCATTGAGCCAAATCCGCTTCCCTAATTATATGTCTTAAAAGTTCATTCGTTGTTACCTCATTTCTTTGAAGAGTTATGGTTTTTCAACATTTATCCAAACTGTCATCGCTATTATTTTTTTCACAAGGAGACATTAAAAAATAAAATATCTAGTTGAAATTGTGATTCTCCTTTTAACTCACTTTAATGACTCATTCCATATTATTTCCCCCACCCCTCATTGAATCATGTGGCAATGGCTAAAATGATTTTGGTTAAAAATTTCTGTTACGAATAGTTGGTAACGTGGTATACATTTGTTTGTTTGTTTGTTTTTTAAAAGATAGATATTTCGGCTTTTTCTTTTGTCCACAAGTGTGAAGAACCTTTTTTAGCGTGTGAATGTTTGTGTTGTTTTGTTGTTTAATAATGCCACTGAATATGTCACTGAAGTTGAAAATTTACCACTCTATAAAGTTCGGCAATCTAAGGAGTAAGTTGGAAATATTGCATACATGTCATTGCTGTTGTGATCTCCTTAATTATGTTTATTTTACCATTTAACCTTTATTAATCATTATAACCAAGGCTATTTTATTCCAGCAAGTTCCATGGGAGATTTTAGTTTATACTGAGATACATAATAGCTGATTTTGAAATTTGAATAGAAGACAATGAAAATTCTGATTTTTACAGTTAGTTTAAAGCTAAATATTAAATTAGGCGAATTTTTTCTTTAGTCCCAAGAATTAAAACTCAAGTGAATTATAATTTTTTAGAGGAGATTATTAAATTAGTATGTATTATTGTTAGTAGAAAGTCAGTAGAACCATTAAAATTAACTATATTATGCTTTTAAAAAATGTGTTTATATAAAGGAATAGTCATAAATCTTATGTCTTTATTTTTTTTAAGGCAAGAGGAGCAGACGTTCCAGAGATTCCTGGAGACCTTACTCTTAAGTCATGTGGCAGTACAGCCAGTATGAAGGTTAAACATGTTAAAAAGTACGTATTAATTTTGCAGTGGGTTTTAAATAAATTCCTATAAATGAAATTCAGTTAATTATTTCTCTTATAGGTTTTATTTAGATTCCTTCCTGCATAGACTTTTATTCTCCATACATTTAATTAAACTGTTAAGTTTCATGTTGCCTGATTTAGTGGAATAGGTCTGAAGACTGTCTTTTGTCTAAAAATACTCTTGATTTTTATTCTTGAAGCAACTGACTCCTTGTCTATTAGGTTGCCTTTGTTCCACAAACGATCAAGTATGTCCTTCTTGGTTCTTTTATTGCTTGCTCTCATTCACTTAGAAAAATCAATTCTTAATGGTTTGAGTTATGAGATTGCTTTATATAAGTTTTGCCTTTGAGAAGCCTGAAATAAATATCAGCAGTTGACTGCTAAGTGAAATATCAGAAAAGCCTTCTCTTCCCCTGGTAGAGTGTTAGATAGCTTTAATTCACATCTAAGTAGAGAAAAGAAAAGGATAAAAATGTTTATTCTGCACCCAGATCCACTAATCCAGGACTGATGGGCTGTGACAACATTCACAGGTAAAATCTGTTTTTGTATTTTGTAGTGGTAATGCTGCTTCTGATAGAAGCTGGCTGTTCACAGTTAGTTTCTGTAACATTCCCTGAAAGTACAGCTTTTCTATGGACGTTGACTTGGGGCAAGATTAGGAGAATATAGTGATTTTTGTTTGTTTGTTTGTTTTAGCTTTGCCCTGTGCACTACATGTAATTTTCATTTGCTTCAGTGTATCTCTGAAAGGGTTTTCTTGGATTTGTGTGCTCGGGCGCATGCGCTTGTTGAATATTTTTGCTTATGTGCACTCTTGAAATCCACCACGTTGTCCCTTTGGACCTAGTAATTGTGACTTTTCAGTACCTTGTTTCTTACTGATTTATTTTCATGTCTTCAGGTTACCCTTCACCAAGGGCCACTTTCCGAAGATGGCTGAATGTGCACATTTCCATTATGAGAATGTTGAATTTGGCAGCATACAGGTATATTTGATGTACATCCTATATCCAAAATTAAGAAACATCCAGCAGGTGACACTTGGAAGTAGTTTTCCTCTATTGATCTCTTTGGATAACATGAAAACTTTGATTCTCATCTGTTGACTAATACTTGATCTCTGTTTCCATTTCAAGAGGAAATAGTATAATAGAATCAGTACAAATCTCAGAATTTCTGTCATATCCCTAGACAGTGTTTGCCACTGCACAGTTCACTGCATGAACTATTCTAGCTGTTACCTGGCTTTTGTGTTTGGTGCTAGTAGCGAGCTGGGGGTCGGTAGGGGGACAGGGGCTAAAAGAAATTGTTAAAAATTTTTTTTCTTATTTTGAAGTATATCATGTATGTGTGTATACATATATGTATGCATGTGTGTATGTATATTTTAAAGTCCAGATTAAATAAAGGGATTTCCTGTGAGCCTTTCCCCTGTCACATTTGCCTTCCCTTTCCCAGAGGTTGCTCCTATTGTGACTTATGTCATAGTCATTGCCTGGCTTTTCATAATTTTACTGTCTGTATGTACCCCTAATAATACAGTTTTTAACTTTTCCCGTTTTTTAACTTTATATAATTGGAATCATTCTAATTCATTCAGCAAGTATTTACTGAGCACCTACTATGTGTGAAGCAGTGCTTTGGGTGCTTCAGCTATATCTGTGAATAAAGCTACTATGAAAGATCTGCTCATAAAAAGTTCAGAGTAGAATATGGCTGAGAAGACAGACAGTAAACAGCAAGCCTAATAGTTACCAAGTACATAGCATGTTTGAAGGTGTTTAGAGCTATGGAAAAAGTGGAACAGGATTAGGGGTATCAGAGTGATGGGATAGGTTGAAATATCAAACCTGGGTGGGCCTCATTATTGGATGCATTCTTTCATGACTTGCTTCATTCATTTAACAGTGTGAAACTCAGTCCTGTAGATGGATGCTGCTATAGTTTGTGCAGTTTCACAGCAGTGTCACTGATGCATATAGTACATGGCAAGCATATGCCATAGTAATTTATCCATTTTTCTTTTGTTGGAAATTTGGGTTGTTTATAGTATTTGGCTGTTTTAAACATTATGAACATTTTTGTATACAAATCCTGGGACACACATGAAGAATTTCTTTGTGGTGAATACCTGAGAATGGAATCTATGGATTATAGTACACCCATATATTCAACTTTCCTAAGTAAAGCTGAACTATTTTTATTTTAAAGTGGTTTACAAACGTATACTCCCATGAGCAGTAAATTGGCCACATCCTTGCCAATTCTTGGTTTTCTGATACTTTTTAAATTATTAACAGTCTGATGGGCATGTAATTCTCTATCATGTACCTTAATTTGTATTGTCCTTATTTCTAATGCATTTGAGCAACTTTTCAAATGTTTATTGAGCTTCCTATTGTTTTAAACACTCTGGATCAAGTCTTGATTGTTCATTTAGTATCACTAATACACTTGTGTTTTTTCTTATTGATTCATGGGGATTCTTTATATATTCTGGCTGTTAGTACTTTGATGATGCATCTGGCCCTTTATTTTTTGGTAAGAAAGTTGAAAATGCCTTCTCCCACATTGCGGTATATCTATTCAGCCTTTCTTTATGTGGCTTTCAATGTACAGACATTTTATATATGCTTTATGTATTTTATGTTTATTTTATTCTTTATTTGGTGTATTTTGTGTAGCTGTATATGTTTACAGACTTCATGGATTGTAGTTTTTCTGTCATATTTAAGATATTCTTTCCTGTTACGAGGTTATGAAGATACTCTCCTCTATTTTCTTCTAAGAGTGTCATAATATTGCCTTTCCTATTCAGGTCACCTGGAATTGACACTTGTGTACGTGTGAAAAAAAGTGATAGGAACATTTGTAAGCACTGCCGTGTCCTGGCCCTGGCCAGTCAGAACAGATGCCAGCCATCGTGCTGGAGCCAGGCGCAGCTGCCCTACCTGAGGCCTTCCTTCCTGGGTCCCAGCACACCTGGCTGCTAAGATGTTCGTGGAAAATTAACCCTGTATCCCTTACTTAGTTTCAATATACGATTGGAAATATGTTCTGAGGAGAAAACAAACGGGGAACATAGTGATGAAGTATGTCTGAGGTAGGTTGTCAGCCTTATGTTGGGCAGCTCTGCTATGCCCCATCCTTTATTCATACTTGTTGGCTGCCTGAATTGTCCAAATTCTGGGACATGCTGCAGCTACAACATTTTGTTTCTTACTGTAATCTTAGGAATTTCTCATAGTCCTACAAATTCCTTGTCTTTATATTTAGAGCTCTTTCCCCTCCTCCTCATCCTGAAAATCTCTGAATGCAATAGGCCATTGTATCCTGTATTAACCGATGTCACTGTCTGCTGAGTTTTAAAAATCCAGACCAAAAATCTTTAACATTAGGGCTTTCAACTAAAAAATAATTATTTTTAATCCTGTCTGTTAGAAATTCTGATTATCACGTTTATTTAGACTGAAAGACACAGAATTACTTATCAAACAATTCAGATATTAGGAGCTTGGGTCGGTAATGTTACCATCTCTCCTCTGAATTCCAGCCTTGCACCTCCAGCTCACTTCCTGCACCTTCACTGGCATGTCTAAGGCCGTATCAGACTCAACATTCCTAGAACAGTCTTCTCTCAGACCTACTTGTGTCGCCGTCTTCACCATCTTGGTCAACGTCGGTTCCAGCCTTTGAGTTCGTGAGGCCAGCTAGTAATCTTGGAGTCATCTTGGGTTTCTTTCTTCCTGTCATTCCTCCCATCCGGTCCATCAGCATATTTCTTGGCACTACCTTTAAAATAAATGGTTTTCTCTGCTCTCTCCTTCCTCTCAGGCACTGTCACCTTGAGGGGATTACTAAATAGTCGACGCAGCAGCAAGCATCAGTCTTTTCTAATGTAAGTCAGATCATGTCACTCTTTCAGAATCCTCCAAGTACTCACCTTACTCCAGTAAAAGCCAGATTCCTTAAAATATCCGACAAGAATTTGCAGCTTCTATCCTTAACCCCTCTGACCTCATCTCGTTTCTCCTCTCCTAGCTCATAGTGTGCCAGCAGAGTAGCCTCTGCTCTTCCTCCTTTACACAGGCCCTCCTCAGGACCTTTGTTTCCTCTGCTCGGAAACTGTCCCCCCTGCTCTCTCAGGTATCCACATAAATTGCTGCCTCTCCTAAACATTATAGTTTCAACCACATGCTGATATTCTACTACAGAACTATTGTGACTCTGGCAGTGGAAGGACTTGTATCATTGATGTGGAGACAGTGGCCACGGGAGTTGCTGAGGGCAGGGAGGGGGAAGAAGCGATGTGATGTTGGGGCATTTTCGGGACTTGGAGTTGTCCTAATTGATATTGCAGAGACAGATGCTGGACGTTATATATCCTGCCATAACCCACTGAATGGACTGCAGGAGAGTGTAAACTACAATGTAAACTATAATCCATGCTATGCAGCAGTGTTCCAAGGTGTGTTCACCAAATGCAATGAATGTGCCACAATGATGAAAGAGGTTGTTGATGGGGGAGGGGTGCAGTGTGGGGTATATAGGAAACCTCTTATATTTTTTAATGTAACATTTTTTGTGATCTCTGTGTCTTTAAAAAAAAAGACAATTTAAAAATTAAAAAAAAATTACTGCCTCTCCTACTTTCAATACTTGCTCAAATATTAGCCTCTCAGAGAGCACATTTTCCTTACATAAGATTGCAACAACCTGTCTCCAGCATTCCTCATCTCCCTTCCTGCTTTAGTTTTCTACGTAGCATTTACTGCCATCCAACATGCTAAATGTTTTTCCCTCCGCATCTAGTATAGTGCCTGACACATAAAAGTCACTCAGTAAATAAGTTTTGAATGAATAGATAAATGAAAGTTACTGTTTATGTTTGGAGAAGATATAAAATTTGCTTTAAAAACAGTTTACTTATTTTGCTTTTATTCGTCATTTAAACTTTGCTCTTATTGTAATAATATATATTCACTACATGTGTATGTGTGTACCTAAAACAAATGTATAGATACATAAAATCATATGGAATGCATGATGAAAAGTGCTAATGCAAGTTAAAATTTGCTTATGTTCTCTACCTTTTGTTGACTATTATGTATTCATCTAGGACTTTTCTACATATTATAAAATATGTAGTATTATCTATAGATAGAGCTCTAGCGATATCCATATTCTTTTAAAGTATAGATGGAGTTTTACTATCCATATTACCTTGAAACTTGCTTTGGTAACTTGAAAGTATTCTTCGGACATATTTTGTCAGTTCAGTAATTTGAATTTGCCTCATTCTTTTTCATAAATATTAATACATAGTATTTCTGAACCATAATTTATTTAATCATTTCCCTTTTGATGAATATTCCGGGTTTTATTGATGTGAGTATATTTATTGAATAAATATTCATGAAAAAATTCAGTGAATTCAAGAGGATTTGCTGGGACAGAGGATATACGTTTTATTTTATTTTTTTAAAGATTTATTTTATTTTTTCTCCCCCCCCCCATTGTCTGTTCTCTTGTGTCCATTCGCTGTGTGTTCTTCTGTGTCCTCTTGCATTCTTGGTGGCACCAGTTTACTGTCTCTTTTTGTTGTGTCATCTTGCTATGTCAGCTCTCAGTGTGTGGTTCCACTCCTGGGCGGACTGCGCTTTTTTAGCACGTGGCGGCTCCCCTTGCAGGGTGCATTCCTTGTGCATGGGGTGTCCCTATGCGGGAGACACTCCTGTGTGGCACGGCACTCCTTGCACATGGCAGCACTGTGCGTGGACCAGCTCACTACATGGGTCAGGAGGCCCTGGGTTTGAACCCTGGACCTCCCATATGGTAGGCGGATGCTCTATCAGTTGAGCCTCATCCGCTTCCCAGGATATGCATTTTAAAGTGTACAATTCCATGACTTTTAGTACATTCAAAATATTGTACAGTTATCACCACTGTCTAATTCCAGAACATTTTCATTACCCCCAAAGAAACCCCATACACATTACGCAGGCCCTCCCCCACCTACCTGCCTTCGGTCCCTGGCAACCACCAATCTGCTTTCTGTTTCTGTGGATTTGTCTGTTTATTTAAGTGGAATCATACACTATGTAGCCTTTTGTGTCTGGCATCTTTTACTTAGCATGTTTTCAAGGTTCATCCATGTTGTAGCATGTGGCCATACTTCTTTTATGGCTTTATACTCCTTTTATGGCTTTATATCCATTAGTATCCATTCATTGTTTCTTTTTTTTTTTTTAAAGATTTTATTTATTTCTCTCCCCCCCGCCCCAGTTGTTCTCTGTGTCTATTTGCTGCGTCATCTTTTTTGTGCGCTTCTGTTGTTGTCAGCGGCATGGGAATCTGTGTTTCTTTTTCTTGCGTCACCTTGTGTCAGCTCTCGGTGTGAGCGGTGCCATTCCTGGGCAGGCTGCACTTTCTTTCACGCTGGGTGGCTCTCCTTACGGGCGCACTCCTTGCGTGTGGGGCTCCCCTACATGGGGGACACCCCTGCATGGCAGGGCACTCCTTGCGCGCATCAGCACTGTGCATGGGCCAGCTCCACACGGGTCAAGGAGGCCCGGGGTTTGAACCGCGGACCTCCCTTGTGGTAGACGGATGCCCTAACCACGGGGCCAAGTCTGCTTCCCTATTCATTGTTGATAGACTCTTGGATTGCATCTGTTTTTGGCTATCATGAATAAAGCTGTTATGAACATTTGTGTACAAGATTTTGTTTGAATGTATGTTTTCCGTTTCCTTGGGTATATATGTGGGAATGAAATTGCTGGGTCATATAATACCTGTATCGGTTAACTTTTTGAGGAACTGCAAAACTGTTTTCATGAGCATCTTCACCATTTTATGTTCTCACCAGCACAGTGTAAGGGTTCTAATTTCTTCACATTCTTCCCAGCATTTGTTATTGCCTATCTTTGTAAATGTAGCCACCCTATTGGTGTGAATTGCTTTCTCTGTGGTTTTGATTTGCATATCCCTGGAGCCTAAAGGTATTGAGCATCTTTCCTTGTGATCGTTGGCCATTGGTCTGTCTTCTTTGGGGAAATGGTTCAAATCCTTTGTCTTTCCAAAAAAAAGGATTTATTTATTTATTTAACCCCTCCCCCCCTCCCGCCTACAGCCTGTTTTGCTGTCTGCTCCCTGTGTTCCTTTGCTGCATGTTTTTTCCTGGGTCTGCTTGTTTCCCTTTCTTGCATCATCTTGTTGTGTCAGCTCCCTGTGGCACAGGTGCAGGCCCTCAGCTCTCTGCGTTGCGCTGGTCGGCTTGCCTTCACGAGGAGGCCCTGGGACACAAACCCAGGGCTTCCCATATGTAGATGGGAGCCCAACTGATTGAGCCACAGCCGCTTCCCTACTTTATTTTTAAACTGGGTTATTTGCTTTTCTTTTGTTGAGTTGTAAGACTTCTTTATATGTTATGATATATGATTTGCAAATATTTTCTTGCCTTTCTATGGGTTTCCACTCTCCACTTTCTTGATAGTGTTCTTTAATGTAAAACAGTTTTGGAATTTTAAGTCCAGTTTACTTTTTTTTCTTTCGTTGCTTTAGCTTTGGGTGTCATATCTAAGAAGCCGTTGTCTAATCCAGGGTCACAAAGATCTCTACTTGTGTTTCTGTCTAACAGTAGCTTTACTTCTTACATATATGTCCTTAATCTATTTTGAGTTAATTTTTATATATGTTATGAGGTAGGGTTCTAAATTCTTTGTTTTGCATGTAAATATCCAGTTGTCCCAGCACCATTTGTTAAAGAGATGATCTTTGCAACATTGAATACTCTTGGCATCCTTGTTGAAAATTAGTTGACCGTGGACTCTTCAGTTCTATGATATACATATATCTGTCTGTCTTTATGCCACTACCACACTGTCTTAATTACTATTACTTTGTGATGAGCTTTGAATTTGGGAATTGTGAGTCCTCCAACTTTATTATCCTTTTTCAAGGAGAACTCTTCTGGGTTTCTTGTATTTCCATATGAATTTTACGGTCGGTTTATACATTTTAAAAAATGAAGTTGAAATTTTAGTAGGAATTGCATTGAATCTCTAAATCAATTTGAGAAATATTGCCATCTTAACATTAAGTCATTCATTTTTAACTTGCTCTTGAATTTTTTCTTTTCTCTTTTTCAGTTTTCAGTGTACAGTTCTTGTACTTCTTTGATAAAATTTATCCCTGGATATTTCTAAGCAATTATAAACTCCCTGGGGCCATGTCTCGTGTTTTACTTCTCCAGAACTTAGAACAGAGCCTTTTATTAGTAGGTGCTCGATAATATTATCTAATGGAAGTTACGTTATGATGTTTCTAGTTAGATATGTTGGGGAGTCATCCAGTGAATAAACACTTACTGCGTATCTGCTACATTCTGGGCAGCATACTCCATGTTGGAAACAAACAAAAAAATAAGACAACATTTTTTTCTTCCCTTGAGGTGCTCGTACTTACATGGGGGACACTAACCTATGAGAGGATAATTGTAATATAAAATAATGCAAGTTTAAATCAAGATGTATTAGCTTGAATTTAATTTCTTTAATTCATTCATTCATTTGTATATGCATAAATATGTTTGACTAATATGGGGAAATTTAACTTGCTTTTAAGAATCAGGAAGAACTTAATAGAGGAAGCAATTCAATTGACATTTTAAAGGGGAATTGGACCTTCTGAGTGGAGAAGAGGGACATCATGGACAAAGGCCGTCATTATTTATAGTGAAAGGTTAGAAATAATCTGAATGTTCAAAAGTAGGTATGGGTTATATAAATAATTATTTTTAAGGTCCTGGATTAATTTGTGTAAATGGAAAGTACCTGTTCTTTGAAGATTTAGTAGAATTTTCCTCATAAAACTTTTAGGTCTACTTCCTTTTTAGGGGTAATCTTTAATTACCACTTTAACTTATGGTTTGATTATTGGTCTGTTCACATTCTTTTATGTCTGCTTAGGTCATTTTTTATCATTTACATTATCTTAGAAAATTGTCCATCTAATGTAGGTTTTCAAATTTATGAGTGTAAGGTGTACACAAGATATTTTAAAATTTGGTCTTTTCAGGGTACCAGCTTGGGATTTTGTCTATCAACCTAAATTGGGTTTTTTTCCCTTCTTTGTTCTGGTTTTCATACTGTTAATTCCTAAGCATGGATTTATTTTGTTACTGATTTTGTTTCTTGAACTGAAAGTTCTTTTTTCTTTTTTCTTTTCTGTTTTTCTTGAAAAAAAATTGGGGATAGCAAACATGTGTGTACTTACTCGAACTTGCCTGTCAAAAACAGGCAATGTCTTTATTTTATTTATCACCCCCCCCCATTGTCTGCTCTCTTTGTCCATTCGCTGTATGTTCTTCTGTGTCCTCTTGCATTCTCAGCAGCACCGGGAATCTGTGTCTCTTTTTGTTGTGTCATCTTGCTGAGTCAGCTCTCTGTGTGTGCTGCGCCACTCCCAGGAAGGCTGTGCTTTTTTCACGTGGGGAAGCTCAATGTGTGGCACACTCCTTGCACATGGGGCTCCCCTACACGGGGAACACCCCTGCATGGCACGGCTCTCCTTGAGCGCGGCAGCACTGTGCATGGGCCAGCTTACCACATGGGCTAGGAGGCCCTGGGTTTGAACCCTGGACCTCCCATATGGTAGGTGGATGCTCCATCAGTTGAGCCACGTCTGCTTCCCTGTTTATATTTATTTAGAGAAATGAAGTACAGTAGGTATAGTTGATAGTTCAGTCATTTTTCTGTTTTATTTTCTAATAAATGCACTTAAGCCTGAACTTCCCCCCTTGAATAGTATTCTCCCAAATCCTACAGGTTTTGACATTTAAATGTTGTGTTTTTCTTAAAGAGAAGTTAAAAGCTGAGAAAAGAAAGGAAAAGAAGAGAAAACCATTGCTAAAAAGGGCTTCTTTTAAGTATAAAGCTACACAAATTTTTTAAATTCTGTAAACTTAATATCTTTATTGTACTTCTTTTTTCCCTGTTTCACCATATCTTTGCCCCCAAAGATTTATTGACTTCTCACAATATATATTTTTGGTATACAGGAAGACATTCTCTTGTCCCTGCAGAGAAATAACGGGTTATTTCTGTTTTATCACTTTGAGAAAGTAATCGCTTCATGTTCTTATTTATGTTCTACTGCCATCTAGTGTATAGAATAGTAAAATGGATAAGTATGATTTGCATTTTATTTTCTCATCTATCTGAGTTGTCAATTAATGTTTCTTTTTATCTGATTTCAAATAAAGCATTAAGGTAAATTAACCTGAATTCACGAGCTCAGAGATTGATAGAAATAAGTCATAGGAAAAGTATGAAAATAACACCTGCTCCTTGAGTGTTCTCTTTAAAGCTACTGTGCAGGTGGCTAAGAAACGCTACTGTGACTTTTCTATCATCAAATGCATCCTTGCCTTGATACTTTGAAACATTGAAGGAGATAGTGAAGTTTGACCTGAGTGTAAAAATGTTGAGGGTAAATGTTGGTTTAATAAAATAAAATAAAAATCAGCCTGCAATTCTATTTTAAATGAAGCGATCAGCATTATAATTTCAAAAAAAATTCAAGCCAGTATTTATCTTATTTAAATATTTATCAAATTAAATACTGTTTATGTATTGCCTCATTAAATCTTCACAACAGTTTCAGAGGAGGAAACTGAGGTACAAAGAGTTTCAAGTAATTTACTGTGGATCACAACTGGTAAGTGATGGGAGCCTATATTGGAATGCCAGCGGTGACTCTAGAGCCATTCTGCAGGTTCTGTCATAGTGCTGGAGAAAGGTAGCCTGCAGGACCTGTGGAAGGAATGGACCACAGTTCTCTAATATTCAGCATCTTTAATATCGTTGACATTAGGGAAGAATGATGCCTAATAGGGCAGTGTAACCCATGCGATTGTCTTGGGTTGCTAGGGCTGCTGTAACAAAGTGCCACACACTGGGTGGCTTGAAACAACAGAAATTTATTGCCTCACAGTTCTGGAGCCCGAAGTCCAAAATCAGGGTGTTGGCAGGGCCGTATTTCAGTTGAAGCCTGCAGGGAGGGATCTCTTCTGTGCTTCTTCTAGCTTCCAGTGGCCTGCAGGCAGTCCATGGCGTGCTCTGCTGTCGGGATCACATGGCATTCTCGTCTCTGTCTCTCTCGGGGTCTCCGTTTGTGTCTTCTCTTCCTATAAGGACACAAGTCATATTGGATTAAGGGCCCCCCTGCTCCAATGCTGACCTTATTCCACCTGTAACAACCCTGTTTCCAGAGGTGCGTACGAGGGGTTAGGACTTCAGTGGATCTTTTTGGAGGGTCCATACGAGTGATCTTAGATAAACGGCTTAACGTCTCTGCTCCTCAGTTTTCTCATTTGTAAAATAGGAATAAATATATGTATTCCAAACCTATCACAGACCACTTTGAAAATTAAATGAGATGGTAATTTAAAAAACAAACAAGATTGCTCTATAAATTTTAAAGCACTTTTTTTTCCAATGGCTCAGATATTTATTTAATAATTTTTACATTTGTTACAATTAATGAACATATTGAAGCATTGCCACTAACCATGGATTTTAGTTTACATTACAATTTACACTCTGACCCATGCAATTTTTTTTTTTTTTGTAAGATTTATTTCTTTTGTTTTCCCCCTTCCCCTCCTCCCGCTGTGCTGTTTTTGCTGTCTGTGTTGTCTTCTCATCTTTCTCCTCTAGGATTCACCGGGATTTGATCCTGGAGACCTATGATGGGGAGAGAGGGTCCCTGTCAATTGCACCACTTCAGTTTCTGGTCTCTGCTGTGCTTCACCTTGACTCTCCCCTTGTGTCTCTTTTGTTATGTCATCATCTTGCTGCGTGACTCACTTCCATGGGCACTGTCTCACCACGTGGACTCTGGGTCATTGTGCGGGCACTCGTGCTCACCGGCTCGCCACGCGGGCACTCGCGCGGGGCCTGACTCGCCCGCGAGTATGCTTTCTCTTCTTCTTTTTCACCAGGAGGCCCCAGGGATAGAGCCCAGGTCCTCCCTTGTGGTGGGTGGAAGCTCTTTCACTTGAGCCACATCCGCTTCCCTGTCCCATGCAATTTTAAAGCATTTTAGATAAAGGCAAAAGTTTCAGGAAAGCACTTTGGTGAAATCAAATTTGTAAGATAAGGAAAATAATACTTATCTTGGTGACCCTGCAAAGTGTTTTAAGGACTGAGACCGTGGAAAAAAGACATTCTTTGTGAATGTAAAGCTTTATAACTATAAGGAATATTGTGGCAAACTATCCCTCACAAGATTATATTGATATAATTCTTGGGTATCTATGAATCAATTTATTGAGATGTAATATTTCTTTTAACATAAAAATTAGCCTTATTTAAAATTGTGAAATGGAGATAGTAAGTTATAATAACGAATTTCTTTTTAGTAATTGTAATTAATATAAAAAATGTACTCCATTTTCAGATAGGTTTAAGCTGATGACTCAGAATGTTGTATTTAAGGGTTTAAAGTTTAAAAATAAAGATAAAGGAACCAGAGAGAATGGATCATTACATTTTTCCCTTTGATCAGCAACATTGAAAATAATTTTTTAACACTCATTTAAGAAATAACACCTAAGATCGTGCACATGGATTCCATAATTTTAGCTATGGTTTTCCAAACACCTGGTATACTGTTTACCAAATTCAGTTGGTTATTGACTAAGTATGGTTTCCTTTGGAAACAGACTTATTTTCTTCTTGAACAAGAATGCTTATAAATGTAGGCATTACATTTTACAGGACTAAGCATCAGCAACAAGTGAGGCTTTCAGTCGATTTATAGGAAGGAATTAAGTAATTAAAAGGTTATATTCTCCCATCCTGTTGAGTTTACTTTTCCTCCAGCCAAAACAAATAAAAATTCCCGCCCTATTTTTTTGCTTATTTGGCAATAATATCCCCTCTTATACTTGTAAAATTACTGTCGTTTGATGGGAGGTGTTGAAATTAGAAGTTCATACAGTGAATTATCTACTGCCTTTGTAATCCAAAAGACTGGATTTTAACTACCTCATTTAAGATTATCCAATCCAAGAATTAGATGTATGAAAGTGGTTAGACTATGAAAAAAAAATGTAATAGAGTGGAGTCACATTATACATGTAATTAACTTATAGGAATTCAAATGAATATGCTGGGAAAAAATAGTATGGTTGGCTGTGAAACTGAAAACTCTCTATTACCCTACTGGTAAGCTAACAAGTCGGTTTGCCACCATCTCTCTCTATTTTCCCTATAAATTCACATGTAGACACACGCTAAAACTAACAGAAACACGAGGTTTCTGGATCCGAGCTCAGATGTTTTATTTACTCAGAGAGCTTGCGCTCCTCCCAGGTCCCCGTGGGATGATGTGGTGTGAGCTGGATATACCCTGTGAGAACAGTTGGGTTTTGTTAGAACAAGAGAACTCTGAGATCATACAGCTTGCAGCTTCTCTAGGACACCTGGCACGTCTGCCCATCTTCCTTTCCAGAGATTGATGGAGAAACCTTTGCTCTTGAGTATAAACAAATCCTGTCCAGGCAGAGAGAGGCCTGCCTCTGCTCCTTCACCCTGGGTGGGAAACACCTGGCTCTGGGGAGAGAGAAGACTCTTTATCCTTCCCGAGGTCTCTCCCTTTAGAGCTTCTCTGTCATCCCTGAACCAAGAAAAGGATGAGAGCCCTGACGATGGCGAAATGTGAAAATATTCACAGACCATTGTTTCCTCTCAAATGCATGCTCTGGAACAAGCACCAATAAGATGGGAGATGTGACTCTGCTGTTTGTTTTTTAGTCACATTTCCCACATATTCTTGGGGCTGTGGGCATCTTCCTGAGCTGAGGGCTATTCTAGTGTTTTAAGATAAGGAATCCAGTTACTTCATTTTGTGTCCAACTGAGGAAACAGTGCTCTATTACAGTTCTGGAAAGGAAAAAAAAAAACCTAACAGATTTATTAAGATGCATGTGAATCTCTAGCTTTTCCTTAAGAAATTGGAAGGATAATTTGGTCTATTAATTGATTTTAACCCTGTGTGCTGAAATTAGAATTTATTTTGCTTATTTTTCCCGCTAAGGTATGACTCCGCTGTAGAATTCTTCTTCACTGGCATCCTCAGTGTAGTCGTTCTAAGTATTTTTGGCATTGAATGATTTCAGGGTGAAGGTAGGGATGGGCAGACCACATGGTCTTGTGCAAGAACAATTACTTTTCATGTTTCTACATGTACTGCAGGCTACTAAGGTGAAAAACTATTTACAAACACCATGGCTACGACACATTCAAACTACAACCATAATAGAACTAAAGAAGATGAAAAAAACACAACAAGGGAAATATTTCTGGGACCCATTTGCAATCTGTTGGTTAGACTTTGCTGGAAGGTTTTTTTTTATGGGGATGACAATATGTATTTTTACCCTGCTCTATGCCACTGATTTCCATTTTCCATGTAGAGAGGACTTTTCTGAACATTTGAAGGCTTGCAGAATAGAATTATATTTTTAAAGATGCTAACAACACTAATTATAGATTTGTTTCTATGGTGATAGAAAAGTTAATTCAATATGTGAAAAATACCTCCAAAAATAGATTGGGAAGGATCTAGAAATATGGGATATGGAAATTGTTTGCCATGCCTAATAGACCAAGGATTCAGATACTGTTAAGCTGTAGGAAATGAAAACTTAAATCATGAGTTCATGTCATGCATTTCTACAGGTAAATGTAACTCAATCTTCCATGGTGTATACTCTTATATATGTATTTCATGTACTGCACAAAACACATTAATGGTCAGACTTGCATATAGGATGTCTTAAAACCCACAAATAATTCGTTCAGAATGGTTTTATTGAGTACCTTGTTTATGCTCGACACTTACGTCAGCTTCACGGACAGAGCAGATACCGATGCTTTCCTCAGTGGCAACGGGCCATATATCTCAATAAGCATAAGGTACGAAAAACGTGGCATATGTTCTAAGAGTGCTTGTAGGCCTTCAAAGGCAAGGGAGATTATTTCCTGTGGCATTCAGGAAAGGCCTTATTGAAGACTGAGCAGAATTCGGGTATGCAGAGAGAGAGAGGAGGAGTACTTGGCTGGAGGAATATTAACAGCGTAGACACAGGTACCTTGGAGGGAAGGGGGTGATGGGAAGAGTGACTGTGGGAAACAGAGCTTGGAAGTGGTTTGGGAAAATGTCATGGAGGTCTGTGAAGGCTCATCTAAGGTACTTGGACTTTGTTTTTCAATCACTTTCTTGGTAGGAACCAAGTAAGTATGGGTATTTTGGGAAGAAAGTATCAAGAGCAATGTGTGATGGGAACTAGAGAGAGACCAGGTAGAAGCTCTTTTAATCATCTGCTCTGCAGTCATCTGGGCGAGAAGCAGTGAAACGTAGAACCAGGGAAATAATGGGACCGGGAAAGACAGGGCAGTGTGAAGGGAGGTCTGGGGAGATAGGATAGAAAGGAATCAAAGGTTAAGCTTAGATCCTGAGCCAGGTGATATAAAAAGACAGGGTGTGTGGAAGGGATAAGGAGTTGAGTAGTTGGGTTGGCTGGCAAGTGGCCTGTTATGGTGGGATTTGGAGGAAGAAGGTGGCTGTGAGGAAAGATGAGGAATTCAGTGTTGAAACCGATGTGTGCTGTATTCATTAAGACAGTGTCCAGCACCCAGCATGCTGAGCAAAGGTTTATTCAGTCATCTGTGAGGCATTCAGATATTTTTCAAGATGCTGAGGATGGGCTTATGCCTATCTTGTTTCTTTTCCTTTATATATTATGGTTACAGGTCTCTTAAATGTGTATTATAAATATTTTTATCCCAGTTTGTGCCTTTTCACTTCGTTTATAGTGTTCCTCTGTGATAACTTTCAAAGTTTTGATTGACTAGTTGGTTTTATCAATCTTTTCCTTTATGTTTTGCCTTTTTCATGTTTTTAGCTATGAAGTTTCTTTGCCCTGTGGGCATAAAGATATTTTCCTGTATCTCCTATATTATGGTTATTTTCTAAGTCTTAAAGTTTTGATTTTCATACTTCCGTGTTTAATTCACCTGGACTTGTTTTCTCGGTATGGTGTAAAGTAGGGATACCCCCCTCCCCAAGTTATCTTAGACCACTGATTGAATATTTCCTCTTCCCACTGATTTTAAAGACTGGTCAAACATTTATTAATGTCCAAATATGTATGTCAGTTTTTTGCTCTTTTTTCTGATCCATAGGTCTGTTTTCTGTCCCTGAGCCAGTATGATGTTACCCTAATTAACAGGTTCCCGTTATCTCTTAGGACATAACCAACACCTTTTAAAACTTGGTGGCTTAAAACAACAGCCATTTTATTGTATTTCATGATTCTTTGGGTTGCTTCAAGTGGGCAGTTCTCTGTTGGTCTCCCTTGGATTCTTTCCTTTGATTGTGGCCAGATGGTGTTAGTGGCCGAGGCTGGATGTCCTGTGCATCCGTGGTTCTCCACGTGGCCTTTCGTGCCACCTGGTGTCTCATCCTCCAGGGCCTTTCCCTGTGAGCTCCTCTGTCCATGTGGTAGCATGGCGTAGGACTCCAACAGTACTGTGCACAGAAGCTGGTAGACATTTTCATGTCTAGCCTTGGAAGGCCCAGAACGTTGCTTTCTCCACATTCCCAGCCCAGGCTTAAAAGGAGAGGACATAAACTCTCTGTCTCAATTGGGCGTGTGGCAGAGGCACTGAATTTTAGTTTTGTGATAAGTCTTGATAATCTGGTGGGGCAAGTACCCTGACTTTATCAAAATTACCTTGATTATTTTTGGCCAATTGATTTTTTTTTGGTCTTTTATTTTGAAATACTTTCAGACTTACAGGAGAGTTTCAAAAATAATACAAACCCCACACAGAGAACTCAAAATTCCTCTATCCCTCCAGAAACCAGATCTACCAATATTAACAGTTTGCCACATTTGCCATATCATTCACTCTCTATTATTCGATCTGTCAATCAGTTGACCTATCAATTGATTCATTTTCTGAACATCTGAGTGTAGGTTGTATGCATCATGTTCCTTGAACACTAATACTTCCATGTGTATTTCCTGAGAATGAGGATATACATGTATATAACCACCTTAAGGGCAGGTATTAAATTCAAGAACTTTAACATTGATATAAAGCTTACAGTTTATATTCCAATTTTTTCATATATCCCAGTAATGTCCCTTTGAGCCTTTTCTCCTCCTCTGCTAGATCCCATCCTGGATCATATACTGCATTTAATTGTCATCTCTCTAGTTGCTCTCTGATTTTTTAAATTGTGGGAATATCTATATATAATAAACTTCCTCATCTCAACCACATCCAAGCATGTCATTCAGTGAGATTAATCATATTAACAATGTTGCAGTACCATCACCATTACCCATTACTAAAACTTTCCCCTCTCGCCAAGTAGAAACCCTACACCCATTATGCGTTAACTCCCATTCCTCCTGCCCCACCTTTGGCAAAGTGTACTCCAATTTATATCTCTCCGAGATTATATATTCTCCAGTAGTTTCTCTGTGGTTACCATGGTGCTTAAATTTAACATCCTAAGTTTATAACAGTCTCACTTGCTTAGATACCAACTTTAACTTCAATAGTAGACACAAATTATGTTCCTGTATCCCTTTAGTTCATGTCACAAATTGCATATTTATACATTTCGAGTCTAAAAGCATGGATTTATCATTATATTTTATGCATTTGTTTTTTAGATCCTGAAGGAAGTAAAATGTGGACTTACAAACCAAAACTACAATAATCTTGGCTTTTATATTAACCCCTGTCTTTACCCCTTGCTGAAATGCTCATTTTGTCAATCTGTTGTCTAGTGTCCTTTCTTGTCAACCTGCAGACATTTCTTCAGGTTCTCTCTTAGAGCTAATCTAATAGTGACCAACTCTCTCAGCTTTTGTTTATCTGCTTTTGTTTTATATATCCGATAAGGGCTTACTCTCAGGAATATGTAAGTACTACAACTCAACAATAAAAAGACAACTCAGTTAAAAAATGGGCAAAACACTTGAGTAGACATTTCTCCAAGGGGGATTTACAAGTGGCTAGAAATTATAAGAAAAGATGCTCAACATTATTGGCTATTAGGAAAATGTAAAGCAAAACCACAATGAAGTATCTTTTCACACCCATTAAAATGGCTACTATTAAGAAAACAGAAAACTGCAAGTGTCGGAGAGGATGTAGAGGAAAAGGAACACTCATTCATAGCTGCTGGGAATGTAAAATGGTGCCACTGCTTTAGAAGACAGGTTGGCAGTTCCTCAGAAAGCTAAATATAGAATTACCGTATGGCCCAGCAATCCCACTACTAGGTATATATATACCTGGGAGAATTGAAAGCAGGGACTTAAAACAGCTGTTTGCACACCGGTGCTCATAGTGGCATTGTTCACCATTGCCAAAAGATGGAAGCCACCCAAGTGTTCATCAATCAATGAATGGATTAACAAAATGTGGTGTGTGTGTATGAATATAATGGAATATTATTCTGCAGTAAAAAGGAATGAAGTCCTGATGGATGCAACAACATGGATGAACCCTGAGGACATCATGCTGAGTGAAATAAGCCAGACAGAAAAAGACAAGTATTGTATGATTTCATTGATATGAATTAATTTTAATAAGCAAACTCATAGAGTTAGTATCTAGACTAGGTTACCAGGGGTAGGCTGGGGTAGAGAATAGGGAGCTGATGCTTAATTTGTACAGAATTTCTATTTGGGTTGATTGTAAAGGTTTGGAAATGAGTGGTAGTGATAGTAGCACTGAATTATATAGGTAAATGTGGTTAAAAGTGGAAACTTTAAATTGTATATGTTATTAGAATAAAAATTAAAAGATAAAACATAGACCTTTATAACACAGTGAACCCTACTATAGATGATGGACTATTAGGTAAATAGTACAAGAATGTTCTTTGATGAATTATAACAATTATACAACACTAATGCATGGTGTTAATAATAGGGTGGTATGGGAAAATACACAATGGAAAATATGGATGATAGTTAATAGTACTATTTCAATAATCTTTTATCAGTTGTAACAAAGGTAACTACTAGTAAGAAAATACTCCAATTATAAAAAGTGCTTTCATCAGTTGTAACAAATGGTCCTCATCGATTCAAGGTTTTGGTGGCAGGTGGTATATGAGAATCCTATATTTTATGCATGATTAGTCTGTAAACTCACAATTTCTCTAATAATAATAGAATGGTAACTCAAGCTTTTCTAATTTCAAATGTAAATTCTTCACTGCCTCATTTAAACAACTTATAGAATAATAACATTGGACTAGGTAATCTCTAATGCCCTACTAAAGTTTTGTTACCTATATGTTCCATTAACATTGAATCCATGGTCAGCGATGCAAACAATAGTTGTAACACCCTCTTGATTGGCAAAAGACACTTTGCTTTAAGACATACTGTTTTATTATGTGATTTTCATTAACATCTTGAAGATAACTAGGGACTCCATGTACAAAGTTTAGAGTAATTTCAAAGTGTGAGGTAGGGAAAAATCTAGTGATATTGGTCAGAAGGAAGAAGAGAAAGCATTACATTCAGAATTAAAAGAGAAAGATAAAAAAGCATCCAAAATACATGGAAATTTCAAGCATAATTTTAAAAATAAAAGTTTTAATTATTTTAGTGATGATGAAACAATAATATACTATATAGATCAACATTCACACATAAGGGAGAATTTAAATTATGTATTACCTTGGTTTTATAAATATAACTTTTATTGAGTTGACCTGAGATTTGACACATTCATTAGTTCTGTATTCTAAAGGCAAATGTTACTTTAGGCATAATCACTTTTTCTGCAGAAGAGCTTTATGACAGAAAAACAGTACAGTAGAACTAATTACTATTTCTTGAAGTTCATAGTCAAAATTATGTAAGACTTTTCAAATGAAATGCTAATATTATCAGGATTATTCATCAAATTCTGTCCTTACAGTTTGAAAATGTGAATTTATCATTTATTTAATTATAATTTGCTTAAAATAAAATACACAGTTCTTAAGTGTTTAGTTAAGTGAGTTTTGACACTCTTATACATCTGTTTAATCATCACCACAAACAAAAAATATATTTCCTGCACACCAAAATTTCCCTTGTGTCCTTTTTGGGTGAATTCCTTTCCCACACCGCAACTGCTTTCTGACTTTTGTCACCATAGATTAATTTTGCTTGTTTTATTCCAATCCTGATGGATAAATCAGTGTATCAGTCTATCAATCTATTGATCTGTCTATCCAACTAAAGGTCTTTTTTATTTACCTTTCTAGTACTCTTAGTTCCTTCCTTCTGATTTCTCTGGTGCGATTTCCCTTCCATCCAAAGATTTTGGTTTAGTATCTCTTCTAGGGCTGATAGGTTGGGGACAAACAAATTCTCTTAGCTTTTTTCATTTAAAAATGTCTTGATATTGCTTTAATTTCTGAATGGTATTTCCACTGGCTATAGAATTGAAAGTCTTTACTTTCAGTTTTTAAAGATGTTTTCTCATGTCTTCTGTCCATTGTTGTTCCAGTGAGAATTCAGCTATCATTTATATTTTTATGCATATAATGTGTGTTTTTCTCTACCTGATTTTTAATTAATTAATTAATTTTTATAAGAGAATTTGTAGGTTTGCAGACAAATCATGCAGAACATACAGAGTTCCCATATACCTTCCTCACAAAAACAGTTTTCCCTTTTATTAACATTTTTCATTAGTATGGAACCATTGTTAAAATTAATGAGAGTTTTTTGAAAATTATGCTATTAAGTATAGTTTATATATTAGAGCTCACTGTGTTTTACAGCCATATATTTTTTTAAACAAATGTGTATTCTCATAACATTTGTAACCCAAAATATCCCCTTTTTATCACATTCAAATAAATAATTCGGTGGTGTTAATTGTATATTCCACCTTCCATTACCAAAACATTTCCATCACCCAAAACAGAAGCTCTATCAGTTAAACACTAACTCCTCATTCTGTATCCCCACTAACAGCTCCTGGTAACATGTAGTCTAGTTTCTAACGCTATGAATGTGCTTATTCTAATTATTTCATATCAGTTTATCAGTCGGTCATAACAATATTTTATGTCTAACTTATTTTACTCAACATGATGTCTTCAAGGTTCATCCATGTTGCCACATGAGTCAGATCTTCATTCCTTTTGTAGGGCTGAATAATATTCCATTTTATGCATATACCACGTTTTGCTTATCCATTCACCTGCTGATGGACACTTGGGTTGCTTCCATCTTTGGCAATTCTGAATAATGCCACTTTGAATATTGGTGTGCAGATAGTCATTTGAGTTCCTATTTATCTTTTTTGGGGTATATAATCAGAAGTGGAATTGTTGGGTTTTATGTTAATTCTATACTTAACTGAGGAATCACTAAGCTGTTTCTCACAGAGGCTACACCATTTTACATCCCCACTAACAATGAGTGTTCTTGTATCTTTAATACTCTCTGGCACTTTTTTATTTTCCTTATTTTTAAAAAATAGTAGCCTTTCTAGTGGGTTTGAAAAGTTATCTTGTTGTGGTTTCAGTTTGCATTTCCCTAATGCCTAATGCTGTTGAAAATCTTTTCATGTGCTTTTAGGTTGTGCATCTTCTTTGGAGAAATATCTAATCAAGTCTTTTGCCCAATCTTTAATTGGTTTTTTGTCTTTGTGTTGTCGAGTTAAAGAATTTCTTTATAGGTTCAGGGTATTAAACTTTGATAGGATAAGTGGTTTTCCAAATATTTTTTTTTTCCCATGCTGTCTGTAGTTTACTTTCATAATGAAGTCCTTTAATGCACAAAAGTTTTAAGTTATGACCAAGTCCCATCTGTCTATGTTTTCTTCTGTTGCTTGGGGAATAAAAGACTTTGGTAAGTCTAAGAAACCATTGCCTATCAGTTTACCAGTGGTGGTCATGCGGTATTTTGTGTCTGACGTCTTACTCAACATGATGTCTTCGAGGTCCTTCCACGTTGCCACGTGAGTCAGATCTTCATTCCTTTTTTAGGGCTGATCTGTTGGAGACAAATTCTCTCTTCTCAAGGTCCTGAAGATGCTTCCCTAGGTTTTCTTCTATGAGTTTATAATTTTGGTTCTTATATCCATTTTGAGTTAATATTGTTATATGGTATAAGATAGGGGTTCACTTTCATTCTTTTGCATATGACTGTCCAGTTTTCACACTCATTTGTTGAAAAGACTTTTTTGAGTGGAGTTGGCACCCTAATAAAACATCAGTTGGCCATAGATAATGGGAGTTTATTTCTGAACTCTCAAGTTGATTCAATTAGTGAATATGCCTCTCCTTGTGCCAGTTTGATTACAGTAGCTTTGTAATAAATTTAAAATTGTTTAAAATTATGAGTCCTCCAGCTTTGTTCTTATTTTTCAAGATTGCTTTAGTATTAAGGGCCCCTTACCCTTCCAAATAAAGTTGATGATTAGCTTTTCTCTTATACAAAGAATGCTGTGGAAATATTGATTGGGTTTGTGTTTAATCTGTAAATCATTTGGGTAGAATTGACATCTTTTAATTCATAAAAGCAGAATGTCCTCTTCATTTATTCAGTTTTTAATTTCTTTTAGTAGTGTTTTGTGTTTTTTGTGTGTGTGTGTGTAAAAATCCTTTACATTCTTACATTTATTCCTTGGTATTTCACTTTCAGTTGGTACTGTAAATGGAATTGTTTTCTTAGTTTCCTCTTCACATTGTTCATTATTGGTGTATAGAAAGACTACTGATTTTTGCATGTTGGTTTTGAATACTTCTACTTTGCCAAATTATATTATTAGCTCTAGTAGCTTTATTGTGAATTTTTCATGATTTTCTATGTATAGGATCATGTCATCTACAAATAGGAAAGGCTTTACTTCTTCCTTTACAATTTGGATGCCTTTTATTTCTTTTTCACCTAATTCCTTTGGCTAGAACTGCCAGTCCAGTCATGTGGTGTCACTGGGCATGCCTGTTTTGTGCCTAATCTTAGAGGGAATGCGTACAGTGTTTCACTGTTTTGAGTATGATGACGCTGTGTTGGTTTTTCATATATACTCTTTTTCATGTTCAGGTAATTTCCTTCCCTACCTGGTTTTCTGAGTGTTGTTATTAAGAATGGATGCTCGATTTTGTCAGATACCTTTTCTGCATCAATTCAGGTTGTCATTTTTTTCCCCCTTAGTGTTATTAATATGGTATAATTGATTTTATGTTCAATCACCCTGGTATATCTGAGTTCAATCCCACTTGATTATGGTGTAAATTCTTTTAATCTGCTGTTGAATATGAATTGCTAGTATTGTATTAAGGGTTTTGCATCTATATTAAACAGGGGTATTGGTCTGTAAATTTTTTCTTGTGTTATCTTCATCTGACTTTTGCGGCTGGGGCGGCTTGCACCCCGACGCTGACGGGGGGGGTTTGGAGGGGTCAGCTGGCTGCAAAGGCGTCTGAGGCTGCGGCAGACAGCCTCAGAGGGGCTCTCAGGCGTGGAGGACGCGCGGCGAGGGGAGAAAGAATGCCGCGGAGACCAGGTCTGGTACGCAAGTCCGGTTTATTAAGGAAGTGCAGTGGGTTATATAGAGAATGAGGAGGGCGGGGTAGAGCAGGAGGAGTGAGGGCTACGGGGCGGCTGGGGATTGGCAGAAACTTGTGGGCGGACTTGTGGTTTTGTGCTGTTAGCTGTTGCTAGGGAAGTGGGCAGATTTCAGGTTATGATGCAACAGACTTTGGTCTTAGGGTGAATCATAGAATGAGTTAAGAATTGTTACCTCCTCTCTAATTTTTTTTACGTGTTTGAGCAGAATTGCTATTAATTCTTTTTGGAATGTTTGGTAAAATTTACCATTGAAGCTATCTAGTTCAAGGCTTTTCTTTGTTGGGTGTTTTTTTTTTTTTTTTTTTTAAGATTTATTTATTTATTTAATTCCGCCCCCCCCCCCCCCCCTCCCCGGGTTGTCTGTTCTTGGTGTCTATTTGCTGCGTCTTGTTTCTTTGTCTGCTTCTGTTGTCGTCAGCGGCACGGGAAGTGTGGGCGGCGCCATTCCTGGGCAGGCTGCTCTTTCTTTTCACGCTGGGCGGCTTTCCTCACGGGCGCACTCCTTGCGCGTGGGGCTCCCCCACGCGGGGGACACCCTTGCGTGGCACGGCATTCCTTGCGCGCATCAGCACTGCGCATGGCCAGCTCCACACGGGTCAAGGAGGCCCAGGGCTTGAACCGCAGACCTCCCATGTGGTAGATGGACGCCCTAACCACTGGGCCAAAGTCCGTTTCCCTGTTGGGTGGTTTTTGACTACTGATTCAATCTCTGTACTTGTTATTGGTTTGTCGAAATTGTTTCTTCTTTGGTTAAGGTTGGTAGTTTGTGTATTTCTAGAAATTTGTCCATTTTTTCTAAATTCTCTAATTTGTTAGTGTGAAGTTATTTATAGTAAGCTCTTCAAATCCATTTTATTTCTCTGTGGTCGGTAGTAATGCATCCCCCCCCTTTTCTGATTTTAGTTACTAATATTTGTGTTCTCTCTCTTTCATTGTCAGTTTGGCTAAAGGGCAGTCAATTCATTGATTTTTTAAAATCTATTTTTAAAGAGGCTTTAGATTATATAAATGTTACATTGAAAATATAGGGGATTCCCATATCACCCCTCCTTCCCCTCCCACACTTTCCCCCATTAACAACATCTTTCATGAGTGTGGTATATTTGTTGTAATTGATGAACACATATTGAAGCACTGCTACTCTCCATGGTCTGTAGTTTGTATTATGGTTTATATTTTGCACCACACAATTTTGCAGGTTTTGACAAAATGTATAATGGCCTGTATCCGTCATTTCAGTATCATGCAGAACAATTCCGGTGGCCCCAAAATACTCTGTTACACCTCTTCCTCTCTTCAGATAGTCTGGTGACCACTGTTTTTATATCAGTGTTATAAGTTCTTCTATAACTATAATAATAAGTCTACTTTAGTCCATATTTGCATTCTTTTCTTATATTTGTTTATTCCTCAATCTTGAAGATTTTGGAATGGTGATGTCCACCATCAAATTCACAAAAACAAAAGAACAGAAAATGGCAGCTCAACAAGTTATGGGAACATTACTCCTAAAAGTTCAGGCACTTTTATCTCATCCAATTCCAACTCTTTGGTTCCTCTAGTATTCAGAAAGATGCACAGATCAGTTAAATGAAAGTTATACTCTCTTTATTAATAAAAAGATGAAGAATATCTCATAAAACTAAACCCCATATATTTTTTCCTCTCTTTTTTTTAAATGTTACATTAAAAAAATATGAGGTCCCTATATATCCCCCACCCTCCTCATTCCACTCCTTCCACATCAGCAACCTCTTTCATCATCATGGGACATTCATTGCATTTGGTGAATACATTTTGGAGCACTGCTGCACCACATGGATAGTGGTTTACATTGTACTTTACACTCTTCCCCAGTATCAGTGGGCCATGGCAGGACATACATTGTCCAGCATCTGTCCCTGCAGTACCACCCAGTACAACTCCAAATCCTGAAAATGCCCCCACATCATATCTCTTGTTCCCTCTTCCTACCCTCAGCAGCTATTGTGGCCACTCTCTCCACATCAATGCTACAATTTCTTCCATCACTAATCACAATAGTTCCATAGTAGAATATCAGTAAGTCCACTCTAATCCATACTCTATTCCTCCATCCTGTGGACCCTGGGATGGTTATGTCCACCCCACCTCTCTATCAAGAGGGGGCTTAGATTCCACATGGATGATGGAGGCAATTCTTCTGCTGGCAGTTGTAGACACTCTTGGCTACCTGGTGCGGTGGCTGACCTTCTTCACCTCCCTGTTCGCTGGCCAGGTT
Organism: Dasypus novemcinctus; assembly: GCF_030445035.2. NCBI lineage: Eukaryota > Metazoa > Chordata > Mammalia > Cingulata > Dasypodidae > Dasypus > Dasypus novemcinctus. The sequence goes on along the minus strand of NC_080699.1, from coordinate 38,974,928 downwards.
AAGTCCAATAAACCAGAAGGTAGAAGTTCCAAGTCTGCTGAGGCCAGGGCCTGGCTGTCACATGGATAGTCCAGAGATGCAGGTATCCTGAGTATACATGATCCCTAGCACCAACCACAGGTCCAGTAAAAGTGACAGAAGAGGCATGTGTAGAAAGGTTACATCCATGAGTCCAACTCCATCACACTCAGGAATGCAAACACCAAAGAGGGCCAACTGACATGGCACTGAACTACAGAGCCATCTGCCATAACCATAGAACCTGTGGATCTTTGTACCCTCAGGAGAACCAGTACTTGGGGTTGTATCTATTTTGGCTGTTTCTGGGACCCTGCTGAGGTGTGCATAAGTGTGACCCCTCTGATGACCTCCTGACTCTTTTTTGGAAACTCATAGCCATATAAACTTATTTGTCCTTTCCATTTCCCTCTTTTATTCAAAGTCAAAAAGCAGTTTTTAACACCTGATATTACATGTAGGCTGAGATATTCTGCTGGTCTGAGTTGACCCTTTTATTCAAGGTTTTTTTCTAGTTACATTATCAGCTGGTGCTTGGTAGTAATCCCTTGGTGCCAGGGAGGCTCCTCCCCAGGTGTCATATCCCATGCTGGGGGGAATGTAATGCATTTATATGCTGAGTTTGGCTTAGAGAGTAGCCACATTTGAGCAACATGGAGGCTCTCAGGAAATAACTCTTAGGCACTCTGCAGCTCTAGGCCTGATTCATAATTCAGGTGCACAGGCTCATAGAATAGTCATCAGTATCAAGGGCTCATTGTTGGACCATCCTTTTTTATTGGTCTTTGCCACTGCACTTGGGGGATTGTTGCTGTTCCATTGGGGGATGTGATAGAGCGCCCCTGGTTAGGAACTCAGTACTCCCTCAGCTGTCATTTTTAACTGTAACACTATGAAAATATCCAAACATTTTTATGTACCCTTTATACATGCCCTGAAGAACTCCCTCCCAACCATGTGCCCCTCATCAATAACACCCTACACCAGTGTTCCTCCCCTGCCATAGTTGAACCTCTCTTTGGTCTAAAACTTCTTCAAAAATGAAGCCTAATATACTGCCAAGTTCCATTAATAGTAAAATGGAATATAGTGATGGGTTTAAAGGTTAGCTATACAATATGTACTAATTTTAAAAAATTAAAAATAAATTTGGGTATCAAAAAATGAAAAAAGGAAAAAGCTTTGTTTTTGATGATTTTACCTTTTATCACTGCAATAGGTGTTGCCCTGTATATACAGTGGCAAAGCAATTTCTTTCATTTCTTCCTCAGTGTCTACATCCTTTTTTTTTTCCTAATTATTTTTGTCTTCAAAAAAGTTTTATTTATTTATTTATTTTTTATTTTTTTAAAGATTTATTTATTTAATTTTCCCCCCTCCCCTGGTTGTCTGTTCTTGGTGTCTATTTGCTGCATCTTGTTTCTTTGTCCGCTTCTGTTGTCGTCAGCGGCACGGGAAGTGTGGGCGGCACCATTCCTGGGCAGGCTGCTCTTTCTTTTTCACGCTGGGCGGCTTTCCTCACAGGCGCACTCCTTGTGCGTGGGGCTCCCCCACGCAGGGGACACCCTTGCGTGGCACGGCACTCCTTGCGCGCATCAGCGCTGCGCATGGCCAGCTCCACACGGGTCAAGGAGGCCCGGGGTTTGAACCGCGGTCCTCCCATATGGTAGACGGACGCCCTAACCACTGGGCCAAAGTCCGTTTCCCCAAAAAAGTTTTGGATCACAGTCATTCACATATATAATATAGGGTACTCCCACATATCCAAAATCAAACACTTTGTCCCTTCCCCAGCAATGATGTTTTTACATGTTCATATTATATTTGCTGTAGCTGATGTACAGATATTGAAACAATAGCTTCAAGTGTGGTTCCATTTGGGTTTACAGTATGCTTTACATTTTAGACTATACAGTTTTCTAAATTTTTAGTTATCTTATGTTTTACATTATGGTTTACATTTTAGTCTATAAACTTTTATACATTTTTGGTGTAATTTAACATGTCCTGTATCCATGTTTGCATGATCTTGTGGAACACTTCCATTACCCCACAGTTACCCTGATTCCATCTATTCAATACCTCTCTCCCCCTCCCTATAGCGCCCACAGTGAGAATCAATCTTCATTACTTGAAGGACCATATTCACAGATACTTGCAACAATGTTGAGGGCTTGACACACTCAACTGCCCTAATGCGTTAGGAGCCACCTATTCTCTGGAGAAACACAATTCCCTCTGTTTGAGCACATCAGTCCTCCGCAGGATGTGAGTACACCTTCACACTCATTGTTTGGGTCTCCACTCAATGATATAACCCACTATGACAAAATGAACACCCACACATGCCCCAGAAGCCTGCCCTGTGTCAGATGTCCCCTTTAAGCATCTTTTTTTTTTTTTTTTTTAAAGATTTATTTATTTATTTAATTTCCCCCCCTCCCCTGGTTGTCTGTTCTTGGTGTCTATTTGCTGCGTCTTGTTTCTTTGTCGCTTCTGTTGTCATCAGCGGCACGGCAAGTGTGGGCGGCGCCATTCCTGGGCAGGCTGCTATTTCTTTTCACGCTGGGCGGCTTTCCTCACGGGCGCACTCCTTGCGCGTGGGGCTCCCCCACGCGGGGGACACCCTTGCGTGGCACGGCATTCCTTGCGCGCATCAGCACTGCGCATGGCCAGCTCCACACGGCTCAAGGAGGACCGGGGTTTGAACCGCGGACCTCCCATATGGTAGACGGACGCCCTAACCACTGGGCCAAAGTCCGTTTCCCCCCTTTAAGCATCTTGAACAGGTAAACTTCCTTACTATATTTTCTAACGAGTTTTCTAAACATTATAGTTTCAGCCTCATACCTGACAATTTTCTATGTCCAAATGTTCCCCCACCCTCCCCCCAATTTCTTGGGCCATCTGACCCATCCTCCCACCCCTAGCCCCCCTCAAGCCCTCAGAGCACCACCCAAAGGTAGCCCTATGCCCCCATTTTATCCCATCCCTGTACAAATACTTACCTCCAGCTGATCTTAGATTTTACCCATGTAGGTGTCAGCTCACAACCTTCCTCTCCCCACAACTTCCTTTATGCCTATCATCCAGTGTCTATGTCTCTGAGACTGCTTGGTTTACTTATTTCATATCAGAGAGGTCATGTATTATTTGTACTTCAGTGCCCGGCTTGCTTCACTCAACATAAGGTTCTCAAGATTCATCTATGTTATCACATGTGTTTGCAATGTATTCCTGCTTATAGCTCAGTAGTATTCCATTTTATGTACATACCTCATTTTATTTATCCATTCATCTGTTGATGGGCATTTGGGTTGATTCCAACTTTTGGCAATAGTGAATAATGCTGCTGTGAACATTGGTGTGCATATATCAGTTTGTGTCCTTCTTTTCAGTTCTACTGGGTATATGCCCAGAAATGGAATTGCTGGGTCATATGGCAAGTCCATAGCTAGTTTTTTGAGAAACCGCCAAACTGTCCTCCAAAATGGCTGGATCCTTCTGCGTTCTTCCAGCAGTGGATGAGTGTTTCCATTCCTCCACATCCTCGCCAGTACTTGATGATTTCTCATTGTAGTTTTGATTTGCATTTCCCTAACAGCTAGTGATTTGGAGCATTTTTTCATATGCTTTTTAGCCATTTGTTTTTCTTCTTTGGAGAAGTGTCTGTTTAAGTCTCTTGCCCATTTTTTAAATGGGTTGTTTGCCTTTTTATTTTCGAGATATAGGAGTTCTTTATATATGCAGGGTATTAGTCTCCTATCAGATATATGGTTACCAAATATTTTCTTCCATTGGGTAGGCTCTCTTTTCACTCTCTTGACAAACTCCTTTGAGGTACAAAAGGCTTTAATTTTGAAGAAGTCCCATTTCTCTATTTGTTTTTTTGCTGCTTGTTCTTTGGGTGGGAAGTTCATGAAGAAATTTCCCTACATTGCTTTCTAAGGTCTTTATGGTCTTGGCTCTTACTTTTAGGTCTCTTATCCATCTTGAGTTGATTTTTGTATAAGGTGTGAGTTGGTAATCCTCTTTCATTCTTTTACATATGGATATCTAGTTCTCCAGGCACCACTGTTGAAGAGGCCATTCTCTCCCAGTTGAGTGGGTTTGGTGGCCTTGTCGAATATCATATGACTGTGTATATGAGGATCTATATCAGAACTTTCAATTTGGTTCCATTGGTCCCTGTGTCTGTCCTTGTGCCAATAACATGCTGTTTTCACTATAGTCGCTTTGTATTATGTTTTAAAGTCAGGTAGTGTGATCCTCCAATTTCATTTTTCTTTTTCAATATGTCTTTGGCTATTTGGGGCCTCTTTCCTTTCCAAATAAAATTGATAGTTTTTCTAGTTCATTAAAAAATGTTGTGTTCTTTTTTATTGTGATTGCATTGAATTTGTAGATCAGTTTTAGTAGAATAGACATCTTAACAATATTTAGTCTTCCTATCCAGGAACTGTGAATATTCTTCCATTTATTTAGGTCTTCTTTGATTTCCTTGAACAGTGTTGTGTAGTTTTCTGTGTATAAGTTTTTTATATCTTTAGTTAAATTTATTCCTAGGTTTTGATTTTTTGTTGACTGTTGTAAATGGTATTTGTTTCTTGATTTTCTCCTCAGATTGCTCACTATTGGTGTACAGAAATGCTACTGATTTTTGCACATTGATCTTATAACCTACAACTTTACTGAACTCATTTATAAGTTCTAGAAGCTTTGTTGTAGACTTCTCAGGGTTTTCTGTGTATAGGATCATATCATTTGCAAATAGTCAAATTTTGACTTCTTCCTTTCCGGTGTGAATGCCTTTTATGTCTGCCTCAGTGCTTGAGGAAGTACTTCTAACACAATGTTAAAAAGGTGATAGTGAGCATCCTTGTCTTGTTCCTGATCTCAGAGGGAAAGATTTTAGGATTTCACCATTGTATATAATGTTAGCTGTGGGTTTTTCTTACATACCCTTTATCATGTTCAGAAAATTTCTTTCTATTCCAATCTTTTGCATTGTTTTTATTAAGAACTGGGTGTTCTGTTTTGTCAAATGCTTTTTCTGCATCTATCGATATGATCATGTGATTTTTTCCCCTCAGTCTGTTTATGTGATGTATTACATTAATTGATTTTCTTATGTCAAACCATCCTTGCATACCAGGAATGAATCCTACTTGGTTATGGTGTGTAATTTGTTTAATGTGTTATTGAATGTGATTAGCAAGTATTTTGTTGAGGATTTTCGCATCTAGGTTCATTAGAGAGATTGGTTTGTAATTTTTCTTCTTATGGTGTCTTTGTTTGGCTTTGGTATTAGGGTAATGTTGGCATCATAGAATGAGTTTGGCAATGTTTCTTCTGTTTCAGTTTTTTGGAAAAGTTTAAGCAAGATTGGTGTTAGTTCTTTCTGGAAAGTTTGGTAGAATTCACCTGTGAAGCCATCTGGCTCAGGGCTCTTCTTAGTTGGGAGGTTTTTTATGACTGATTCTAGCTCTTTACTTGTGATTGGTTTGTAGAGATTGTCAACTTCTCCTTTCATCAATGTAGGTTGCTTATGTGTTTCTAGGAATTTGTCCATTTCCTCTAAACTGTCCTTCTTGTTGGAATATAGTTTTTTTAAAGTATCCTCTTATGATAGTCTTTATTTCTGTGAGGTCAGTGGTGATATCCCCTTTCTCATTTCTTATTTTGTGTGTTTGCATCTTCTCTCTTTTTTTCCTTGTTAGTCTAGCTAAGGATTTGTTAATTTTATTGATCTTCTCAAAGAATGAGCTCTTGGTTTTGTTTATTTTTTCAGGTGCTTTCTTATTTTCTATTTCATTTAGTTATGCTCTGATCTTTTTTCTTTCTTTCTTTCTTCTTCCTTTAGGTTTAGTTTGTTATTTTTTTACTAATTCCTCCAAGTGTGATGTTAGTTCTTCAATTTTAGCTCTTCTTTTTTGATGTATGAATTTATGGCTATAAATTTCCCTCTCAGTACAGGTTTTGGTGCATCCCATAAGTTTGGATATGTTGTGTTATCATTTTCCTTCATTTCAATTTCAAGGTAGTTACTGATTTCTTTTGAGAGTTCCTACTTGACCCATTGTTTTTCTAAGAGTGTGTTATTTAACTTCCATGTCTTGCTGCCAAATCTGGGTCTCTGGCCCTCGCAGATTTCCAGCTTCACTCCACTGTGGTCTGAGAAATTATTTTATATGATTTCGATCTTTCTGAATTCATTGAGACTTTCTCTGTGTCCTAGCATGTGGTCTATCTTGGAGAATGATCCATGTGCACTTGAGAAGAATGTATATCCTGCTATAGTTGGGTGTAATGTTCTGTGTATGTCTGTTAAGTCCAGTTCCTCTAATATATTGTTCAAGGTCTTTGTTTCTTCATTGATTCTCTTTTGAGATGTTCTGTCCAAAGTTGATAATGGTGTATTAAAGTCCCCCAGTATAGTTGTAGAGGCATCTGTTCCTTCAGTTAGATTTTCCAGTGTTCGCCTCACGTATTTGGAGGTGCCCTTGTTAGGAGCATAAATGTTTATGATTGTTTTTTCTTCTTGAAGGGTAATCCCTTTCACTAATATGTAGTGTCCGTCTTTGTCTCTCACAATTGCTTTGCATTTAAAGCCTATTTTGTTTGATATTAATGTAGCTACTCTTGCCCTTTTTTGGTTATTATTTGCCTGTAAGATTGTTTTCCAACCATTCACTTTCAACCTCCTTGAAGCCCTGGGTCTAAGATGTGTTTCTTGTAGACAGCATATAGATGGTTCATAATTTCCTTATCTAATCTTCCAGTCTGAGTGTCTTGACAGGTAAGTTTAATCCATTGACATTGAGTATTATTACTTTCAAGGAAATTCTTATATTAGCCATATTTTCTTTGGGTTTGTGTTTTTCATCTCGTATTCTTTTTTTAACGTTTAGAATTAATACAGTACCAACTTTGCTTTTGCTATAAAAACATTACAGTGCTCTTTTTAATAGTCCATATTTTACGTTAGTTATATTTTTCCCATGTATCACCACATTCTTAAAACTTTATAGTAGAACATTCCTGTATTTATATTATTAACGATAATCCTTCTACTTCCCAAAATCATTGTCATACCTTCCCAATATTATCCTGAACTGTCCTCCAAATAACATTAATCTTCCTAGAATGCTTTTTTCAGCCACAATCACATCCATAAATCAATGGTGTTTGTTATATTCATTATCATGTGTTACCATCAAGTCCACCATTACCACATATTTACATTGGACCTTGTTAAATAATCTACATACATAAGCATCTTCTCTCACTTCTCATACCACACATCATCTCCCACCAACCTACCCTTCATAGTCCAACTCCATAAGTCTACTCATTGTATTCAGTTCATATCAGTGAGGCCATATAATATTTGTCCCTTGTGTCTGGCTTATTTCACTCAACATATAATATCCTCAAGTTTCCTCCATGTTGTCATATGCTTCCCAAGTCGATTTCTTCTTACAACTGAATAATATTCCATCGTATGAATATGCTACATCTTGTTTATCCATTCATTAATTGACAGACACTTAAGTTGGTTCCATCTATTAGCAATTGTGAATAATGCCACAATGCACATCCGTGTGTAAATATCTGTTCACTTCCTTGCTTTCCCTTCTTCTGAATATATTCTTAGTAGCAGGATTGCTCAACCACATGAAATTGTCTATAATTGCTAGTAGTTTTGCTGAGGATTTTTCAGGACTTTCTAAGTATAGGATCACATCATCAGTGAATAACTAAAGTTTTACTTATTCCTTTCTTATTTGGGTGCCTTTTATTTCTTTTTCTTGCCTAATTGCTCTAGCTAGAACTCCTACTACAATATTGAATAATAGTAGGGAGAGTAGGCAAAGGTTCTTGTTCCTGATATCAGTTGGAAAGCTTTCATTCTTTCACCATTAAATACAATGTTCACTGTAGGTTTTTCATATATGCACTTTATCATATTGAGAAAGTTTCCTTCTATTCCTGTCTTTCAGAGTGTTTTTTTTAATCAAGAAATGATGTTATATTTTGTCAAGTGCCTTTTCTGCATCAGTTAAAATATTATGTGATTTTTCTTTAATTTATTAATGTTGTATATTACACTGATTGATTTTCTTATGTTGAACCACCATTGCATACTTGGCATAAAGCTCACTTGATTGTGATGTATAGTTTTTGGATGTATATGTTTTTGGATCTAGGTAGCAAATATTTTGTTGAGGATTTTTGCATCCATATTCATTAAAGAAATAAGTTTGTACTTTTCTTTATTTGTAATATGTTTATTTGGCTTTGGTATTCAGGTGATGTTAGCTTCATAGAATGAATTTGGTAGCATTACTTCCTGTTCAGTTTTTTGGAAGAATTTGAGCAAGATTGTTATTAGATCTTCAGATGATTGGTAGAATTCACCTGTGGCCTCCATTCCTGAGGAAGGAATGTAAGAGATTGCCTTGCCACTATACACATAGGGCAACACTTATTACAGTGATGAAAGGCAAAATATAAAAAACAAAGTTTTATGATACTTTTCATTTTTTAGTACACCAATTTATTTTTTACTTTTAGTTTTTCTAAGTTATTACATATTCTATATCTAATCTTTAAATCTATCATTACTATTTCATTTTCCTACTAATTGAATTTGATAATATATTGGGCTTTGTTTTTGAAGAAGTTTTGGATCACAGAGGGGTTCAACTATGGCAGGGGAGAAGCACTGGTGTGGGGTGTCATTGATGGGGGATGCATGGGTGGGAGGGAGTTCTCCAGGGCATGTATATAGGGTATACAAATATGTTCAGTTATTTGTTGGGTATTGTCATAGTAGGTAGAGTTACACATGACAGCTGAGGGAGTGCTGAATTCCCGTCCGGGGGAGTTCTGTCACATTCCTCAATGGAACAGCAACAACCCCCCAAGTACAAGGACAAAGACCAATGAAGAAGGATGATCCAATGATGGACCTTTGATACTGATGACTATGCTTATGAGCCTGTGTGCTTGAAATTTCAGCTAGGCCTAGAGCTGCAGGGTGCCTAAGAGTTACCTTCTGGGAGCCTCCATGTTGCTCAAATGTAGCCACTCTCTAAGCCAAACTCAGCATGTAAATGCATTACCTTCCCCCCAGCATGGGACATAACTCCATGGGCATGAGCCTCCCTGGTGCTGAAGGATTACTACCAAGCACCAGCTAGTGACACAACTAGAAAAAGACCTTGAATAAAATGGGCAAATGATAAAAACAAATGAGTTTATATGGCTAAGAGACTTGAAAATGAGTCGGGAGGTCATTAGAGGGGTCGTGCTTATGCACGTCTCAGCAGGATCCCAGAGATAGCCAAAGGAGATACAACCCCAGGTACTGGTGCTCCTGAGGGCTATGGAGACACACAGGTTCTATAGTCATGGCAGATGGCTCTGGTGTTCAGTGCCTTGCCATTGGGCCCTACTTTGGAATTTGTGCTCTGGAGTGTGGTAAAGTTAGACTCAGATGTGATGTCTCTATACATGCCTCTTCTGTCACTTTTACTGAACCTGTGATTGGTGCTGGTGTTGGTGTATGCTCAGGAGACTTGAATCTCTGCACTGTCTATGTGCCAGCTGGGCCCTGACCTGAGCAGAGTTGCACCACCTACTCTCTGGTTTGTTGGACTTACCCAGGACAGCTAACAGGGATGAGGATGGTTAACCACCACACCATGGAACTGTGAGAGTCTACAACTATAATCAGGAGAATCAGATCCACCAGCCATGTGGGACCTATACCCCCTCTCAATTTAGAGGTGGAGTGGACATTGTCATCCCAGGGTCCGCAGGATGAAGGAATAAAATATGGATTAGAGTGGACTTATTGGTATTCTACTATAGAACTACTGTGACTCTAGCAATGGAAGAAATTGTATTATTGATGTGGAGACAGTGGCCACGGGAGTTGCTGACGGCAGGGACAGGAAAGAAGAGGTGTGATATGGGGGCATTTTTGGGACTTGGAGTTGTCCTGAATGATATTGCAGGGACAGATGCAGGACATTATATATCCTACCATATCCCACTGAATGGACTGGGGGAGAGTGTAAACTACAATGTAAACTATAATCCATGCATTGTAGTAGTGCTCCAAAACATATTCATCAAATACAATGAATGTGCCACACCGATGAATGGTTGTTGATGTGGGAGGAGTGGGGGGAGTGGGGAGTGGGGTATTTGAGAACTCTCATATTTTTTAATGTAACATTTTTTGTGATCTATGTATCTTTAAAAAAAAAAAAGACAATAAAATTTTTGATTAAAAAAAACCCTCAAAAACATATGGTCTATCCTGAAGAAAGATCCATGAGCATTTGAGAAGAATGTCTATCCTGTTGTTTTGGTGTGTAATGCTCTATAAATATCTATTATATCTATTTCATTTATCATATTATTCAAACTCTCAGGTTCTATCTAATGATGTTCTATTTATGCTGAGCATGGAGTGTTGAAGTCTCCAGCTGTTATTGTAGACTTTCATATCTCCCTTCAGTTTTCCCAGAATATGTCTTTTGTATTTTTGGGTACCTACATTAGGTGCATAAATATTTATTATTGTTATTTCTTCTCGGTGAATTGTCCCTTTTATTAACATATAGTAACCTACTTCTTTTATATCAGTTTTGCATTTAAAATCTGTTTAATCAGTTATTAATATTTCTATACCCACTCTTTTTAATCAGCCTTTCACTTTCAGCCTGATTGTGTCCTTGCATTTAAGGTGAATCTCTTGTAGATCACTAATAGATGGCTCCTGTTTTTGTTTGTTTTTTAATCCATTCTATCAGTCCATGTCTTTTAATTGAGGAATTCAGTCCATTAACATCCAGTGTTACTATTATAAATGTTTTATTTCATCCATTTTATCTCGGCTTTTTGTTGTCATATCTTACTACTAGTGTCTGTCTTTTAACCCTTTCAATTTCTCTTATGTTTTTTTATTTCTGCACTCTTCTCCAGGCTTCTCACCCTTGTCTTTTCCTATCTGGCTGTAACACATCCTTTAATATCTTTGGCAGATTCAGTCTTTTGGTAACATACTCTCTTTGATTTTGTTATCTGTAAAGAGTAAGTTCACCTTCATTTCTGAAGGATAGTTTCACTTGAAAAATAATTCTTGGCTGGCAGGTTTTATTTTTCAGTACCTTAAATATATATCGTACCACTGCCTTCTCACCTCCATGATTTCTGAAGTGGGATCAGCACTTAGCCTTAAGGTTCCCTTGTAAGTAACACATTGCTTTTCTTTTTTTAAAAAAGATTTATTTGTTTATTTATTTATCCTCCCCCCCCCCCCCCCCCCGTTTGCTCTCTTTGTCCATTCGTTGTGTGTTCTTCTGTGTCTGCTTGTATTCTCATTAGGCAGCTCTGGGAACTGATCCCAGGACCTTCTGGATTGGGGAGAGGCAAACATTCTCTTACACCACTTCAGCTCCCTGATCTGCTGCATCTCTTACTGTATCTTCCTCTATGTCTCTTTTTGTTGCGTCATCTTGCTGTGCCACATCTCCTCATGGGTCAGCACTCCTGCGCAGGGCAGTACGCTGTGCAGGCCAGCACTCTGCATAGGCCAGCTTGCCTTCATCAGGAGGCTCTGGACATCAAACCCTGGACCTCCTCTAGGGTAGATGGGAGCCCAATTGCTTGAACCACATCAGCTTCCCTGCTTTTCTCTTGCTGCTCTCAAAATCCTCTTTTTATCTTTGGCCACTGGCAATCTGAATAGTAGGTGTCTTGAGTAGTTCTTTTAGGATTTATTTTGTTTGGAGTCTGTTGTCCTTTTTGAATATTGATATTCATGTTTTCATAAGAGTTGGAAAATTTTCAGTCAGTATTTCCTCAAATATTCTTTCTACCCCTTTTCTGTTGCTTCTCCTTCTGGGATACCTGTAACAGATATGTTTGTGCATTTCATGTTGTCATTCAATTCCCTGAGACCCTGCTTAATTTTTTGCATTCTTTTTTCTTTCTCGTCTGTCATTTCTATTTCATATGTCCTGTCTTTGAATTTACTTATTTGTTCTTCTAACGTTTCAAATCTATTTTTATCTGTTTTATGCCTCATGTATTTTTAATCTCATCCATTGTGTCTTTCATTCTTACAAGCTCTGTTACTTTTTTTTGCAGGCTTTGAAATTGTTCTTAATGCTCACAGTGTCACCCTAATATCCTTTACCTCTTTAGTCATATTTTCCTTCATCTCATTTAATTGATTAAGGAGGTTTTTTTTTAACATCATTTATTAGTTGTCCTAAATCCTGAGTCTCTTTGCTTGTTCCCTTTGAGTGAGCCATATCTTCCTATTTCTAAGTGTGGATTATTTTTTGTTGATAACTAGGCATCTGCTTATGTTGATGATTTTGTTCTGTTAATCAGTGTCTTTCTCTTGCCTAGTGGTTTCTTTTCTCGATTTGTCTTTGATTTTTATGATCCAAGAGTAGCCTAGGCAGGGTGCACTTCTCTTGCAAAATAGAGGAGAAGGTGTAGACATCGTCTGAGAGAGCTGCTTTGGGGACCCCTGGAGGGAAAGTGCTGCATGCATCATCCAGGAAGGGCTGGGGATGCAGAGATGGAGAGACCAAAGGGAAAACCCTGAGTTGGTGCCCCTCAGGTGACTGGGAACACCACCCATCTGCCACTCTGAAGCAAACAGCCTTGGCAGATCCTGTGGTTGAGTGGCCAGTGGAGAGGGGAAAGGACAGATTCCTTCCTGGGAAGAGTAGGGTGCAGCAGAGGGCTGCCTGTGGTTTCTCTTTGGTGAATGTAACAACTATACCTCGCTAGCTCAGAAGAGGTAGTAGAAATTGAAGGATTCATCTCCATGGAAGAATTTGCTGAGGAATGCCATTTGCTGGCCAGCAGGGAAAGTGAAGGAAGACAGACTGGTGCCTCCCTATTCTTTCCCAAGCACACTAGACCTGGTTGTGCCCCTTTTTCAGCTCCCTGCCACAGTTTTGACTAAACACAACAATGCTAAAGTTTTAGAAAAAAAGTATAAACTAAGAATCTTATGTCTATATTGTTTCAGATTTTCTTTGTGGTTATCGTGGGGCTTAAATTTAACATGTTAAAAATCGTTATCAAATTAGTCATGTTTGATTTGATACCAACTTAACTTTGATAGCATACACAAATGCTGTTCCTACACCCCTTCATGGCTCCAAAGTTGTTTGATTCCTTTAAATTTTTTGTCTCTTTTTAGTGAGATTCCGATATTGTTCTTTCATCATTCCTGAAGTTCTTTCTCTGTTTTCTTTATCTCCTTGTGGTTGTTTTTTTTTTAAGTTGTGTCTGAGATGTCCAACATCTGTTCTTCCTTGTTGATAGTTTCTGAATTTTATTTTGTTCTTGTGGATAGGCCATCATTCCCTGTTTCTTTATCTTGTACTCTTTTGTTGTACCATGTACATTTTAATATTTTAAATTATTAACTCTGAGACAGTCCTTGATCTGTCTATTCCTTATGTTTTTCTCCATCTAGTGATGGAGACCAACATATCATTGTGTGCCAGGAAGTAAGAATACAGAAAAACTGCAAAGAATACCTTTTTCAGTTTTTGCAAATTGGCTCTGCTTTTTGCTGGTGCTCGCTTTCAGAATTTAGCCTTCCTGTAGTTGAAGATCAGCCCAAGGCAAAAGTTAAGTTTAGTGTCCTCTCCGTCTTTTCTGAGCCTGAGTCTTGTCCTGTGCTTTTGCTTATTTGTGGCTTTAGGAATTTCCCCATTTACAGGTGTCCCAATGTCCCTTCTACTCCTTATGAAAAATAGACTTTATGTCCCTCCTAGGTGATCTGTTTTATGTCTCAAAGCTTTTTATAATACAGAGCCCCAGGCTAGTTTGACTTAATTGTTTCTTATACTGCTGTCCCTGTTTACAAGTGCTTCTGCCTGTGGGGCAAGCTCCCAGAGTTGCCAGAAAGGAGTTTATTGGTTCATCTTTTAGGCTGCTATGTGTTAGATTGGCTCCAATGTACCATCACCCCAGATTGTTCCTGTGGGTGACTGTACTCCTTCCAGAATAGTTCCGGGGACCCATAGTGGGAGTGCAGGCTGGCTCTACTCTGCACAGGGTGGGGGTCGGGGAGGTGCCAGCAAGGACACCAGGGACCTCTCATACCATGTTTAAAGCTGTGTTTTCTTGATTTGGTACTTTCAAAGGTATCCCTTTAAATGTATTCTAGAGTTTTGAGGAAGATAGGTCTGCCAGTTTTGCTAGTTTTTCAATACTCTGGGGGGAGGGATATGGCACTCTGTATTATCTTATGCTATCATCTTGGTTGACCAGAAGTCTTTTCTGCCTGCTTTAAATTTTCCCTTTTGTTGGTGTTCTACAGTTGGATTTTCTTATGCCTAGTATTTATTTCCTTTGTTATCTTTCCTTTTCTGAGTTTATCTGAATTTCTTGAATCTGTTGATTAAGGTCTTTTACCAATTTTAGAAAGTTATCTAATATTTCATCAAATATTCTTCTGCCCCAATCTCTCTGTCATTTATTTTTAGAGCACCAGTTGTGCGCTTGATTGTCTGTCCTTTTCCCGGAGACCAGAGATCGCCAATGTACTGTTCTTTTTTTCTCTTTGTGTTTGTTTAGTTTCTGTTGGCCTGTTTTAAAGTTCAGTGATCCTTTCATCTATGTTTCAATTTGCTTTTACTATCTGTTATAATTTTCATTTCTATCCTCCCTTTTGATTTTTTTTTGCAGTTTCAACCTGTCTTGGAATTCTCCATTTCTCATGTATATTGTGTACGTACTTTGGCTTACAATTTCTGTCATAATTATTTTATATAATTTTTCATATAATTTCAACACATGAGAATTTCTGTGTTGTTTTATTTAATTACTCTTTACTATTTCTATTCATGGATCATGATTTCTTGGTTCTATATCTATATGTGCCACATGTTATATAAAAGACAGTAGAGACTGAGTTCAATTCCTTATCCCTTCTTTCAATCTGCTGGATTGAGGGCCAAACCAAGCTGATTTGTGAAGGATGTAGGTCTGAGTTTTCCTAACAGCTTTAGTTTGTATCAATTTATCACTACCTTTAAATATTTTGGGAGTAAGGTCAGAACTTTTCTCCCAGCAGAAGTACCTGAGAACTGGTGGGGTTGTTAAGATCTTTTATTGCAGAGTCAGGTGCTTTCTGAATTGAGGAAGGACTTGCTCTCTGTCTCTCTGTTTTACAGCCTGTTTGCTGGTTCTCTTTGTTCTCCATTTCTTTCCCTAGCTTTCTGTGCCCTGAGGGGGCTCTCCTGCCTTCTGCCCTGCGTCATCCTTGGAGGAAGCTTCCTCATGCTCTGTGAAGGCCTTGGAATAGCTCAGACACATTTCCGTCTGCTCTTTTGCTCCATCTCCAGCCCTTACTTATTAAATATCCTGGGTGACTCAGGGAGCTTTCTCCCAATTCTGCTCTCGCTCAGCTTCCTGCCTGTTCCCCATCTACAGGCACTTGATGGGGGGCTCCATGCAGCTGGGTGGTCACCTTTCTCAGCCTCTGGTGTACTACCCTATACACCTGGTGAATACTCCTGGGAACCAAACAGTTGGTGAGTGGGTTTAGATTCTCTCTTTGACATATGCTCCTTGGAGTTTCAGTTTGTCACAACTGTTCTTACGTAGTCATTTGAGGCTTAACTGATATCTCTTTACCCTGTCCAAGACTCATTCTTCATCTTCCTGAATCTGTCAGATACCTGAACACATCCGTAAGTCTCTTTTGTTGAAAGTCTTGCCTCTTTCTGCCACTTAGTTCATTTAGGTTCTTTGCTTTCTTAACTCTTTGTTTTTGCTTTTTTTTTTTCCCTAACTATGATTTTGTAGTTATGGTGACTCATTTTGATTGTTAATGTGACAATGATCATTATCTTATGAAGTAGTCTGCTCATGATCAGAAATTTTAAAAAAGCAATAACCTCCAGTAACACTGCTTTCATAAAAAGAAAATATATGTTCATCAACCTTGTATTTCTTACATTATTAACGGTAATGTAGATAACATTTATTAAGTACTTACTGAGTGCCGTATAACTTGGTGGACACTTACATGCACTATCTTATTTAATACTCATAAGCCTGAGAATAGGTTTTATTATCATCATCCCCACTTTCCAGATGAGAGATTAAGTAGGTAGTTCGGTATTACACAGCCTGTTAGCAGCACATTTGTATTCAATGTTTTCTGTCTCTGGAGCAAAATTTGCAACTTGATATCCCTAGATATGGTAGGTGTGTAACATAAGTGAAACGATTGGGATATAAGAAAAATTACAAATTGAGTAGCACAGCGAATTGCAGTTAATATTCATCCTTGATGCTGGTGAAAAAGTAAAAGGTAACCATGAATGTGGAATAGATTCTTGGCGAGTGCCTCCCTCATTTAAAGAGGCAGGCACTTATGGGACAGTTTTACTCCTGTGAGAGTGGGCCCAGTATTCTAGGTTTTCTGATTTCTTCAGTAGATGTCAGAAATCTGTTTTGTTTGTTTGTTTGTTTGTTTTTACATCTCAAATTGTAAATGTCATAAATGTTGGCTACTGGTTCAAATAAATTATAGATACCTATATTGCGAGTCTGAAATAAAACATGTCTGCAGGGCAAACCTGGCCTCTGGACAAATTGTTTGCCCTCTCTGTAATAGGGTATCAGTTGTTCTGAATCGCTGTTTTGCTGTCTCTCAGTGCCCAATTATTACCAGCCTTTCACATATATACTAAATAAATTAAGGAGGTAAATATATGCCCTTGAATGAATGTGTATTACTGTAACTTTGTGGTTGTGCCAGTTTTAAAAATAAACTACAAAGACAATATAAAGACAAAACTTGAACCTTTTTCATTTACCATGACTTTCTCTCTCTTCTGCTCTTTCTTTGTGATGTAGCTTTCACTTTCAGAAGAACAGAATGAAGTAATGAAAAATGGTTGTGAATCTAAAGAGCTGGTCTACCTCGTACAGATTGCTTGTCAGGTAATTTTCTGCATGTGTTCTCCATTTAAAATTTAAAAATAATTATTTTGAGTTATTAAATTCCTTTTTATAATATAGTTCTCACAATGATAATGGTTATAATCAATAGAAAGATACTTGTACACTGTTGAAATGTAATTGGTTTATTAATAGCTATTGTAAGAAAATAAATGGTATTCTTTTAAAAAGAGAAATGTGTGTGCTGATATTAATATATGGAATGCACAGTTAGCACTGTAACTTGCATATCTGCTCTATGCCTTTTCAAGAAAATTCCTAAGGCTCTGGCCGCTTGTGATTGAATAATAGTGAGTACAGTAACGCAAGTGTTTCGCTTATATTCTTTTCTCATATATATTGACATTTCTGTATATACTTAGTTGAGGCAATCAATTTAGTAGAGTCACTTTGATAGGCAGTTAATTTACCAAAATAATGGAAAATATTTCTTGTAAGAGTGAAAAAAAAAGATGTGATTTATTGGCCGTAGGACTTACCAGCTGTTGGCCACATATTAAAAAAAACAGCAGATTAGGTTGTCTCTCTCCCTTAAGATGTTCACTTTTTAGCCAAGACACTAAGTTCCTCTATGGTGTGACAGCAGAATATGTGTATGTTTTTGAACGTTGTCTCTTAATTCTTAGTATTAGAACTTTTTTTTTAGGATAATTACCATGATTTGCCCTTAATCATATTTAAAGTATGTTATTTGTAGAATTATTTCTTTCATCACGTAAGCACTTAGTATCGTTCTTTCATTGTTTATTCAGCATTTATTGCACTTCTACCTATTATTGAATTAGTGGTTGTTAAGCAAGTGTTTTGATGGAAAGCATTCTTCTGTAAAAAGTATTCATTTTTCTTTTGTTTGGGGAGAGTGTATGATAGGAGGATTTACATTTTTTCTCGAAAGGTGGTATTCCTATACCTAAAGTCAAAAAATAATCTGGAAAAATCTAAGACTTATGTCATGTGGTCAATACTTAAATTCTTAATCCAGGTGACTTTAAGGAAAACACTTCAGAATTAAATGCTTTTATTTTTAGGTTTCAGAATATGGGATAGGAAATTGACTGTAGCATGCACATAAATAGCATTAACTTTACTCACTTTATAAGATTGCCAAAACCACATATTGTTTATGCATGTTTATTGTAAATAGGCAGTTCTGTTTCACTAAGTTTCAGGTATATTTCTTAAAATATTTCTATTTGGAGAGTTAATTTTTAAGTGAAAATACCAAGTGATTTTATGATAACTTATTACTAATAGATGAATATAAATCATATCTTCTTTATAGAACATGGTTACTATATCAGGGATAGATTTTAATTAATCTTTCTATAACCAGCAAATTTTAGCATCTTCTTACCATTAATTTCCATATATTCTAGAATGCAATATTTTATTCTCATAAGCAAAACATAATGTCAGAAATATCTGTACTGTGTTTTGTTTATTTTTTATTTTATTATTTCTCTCCCCTTCCCCCCTTCCCCCATTGTCTGCTCTCTGTGTCCATTCGCTGTGTATTTTTCTGTGACTGCTTGCATTCTTGTTAGCGGCACCAGGAATCTGTGTCTCTTTTTGTGGCGTCATCTTGCTGCATCAGCTCTCCGTGTGTGCAGCTACGCTCCTGGGCAGGCTGCACTCCTTTCGAGTGGGACTTCCCTACGTGGGGGACACCCCTGCGTGGCAGGGTATTACTTACACGCATCAGCACTGTGCATGGGCCAGCTCACCACATGGGTCAGGAGGCCCCGGGTTTGAACCCTGGGCCTCCCATATGGTAGGCGGGCTCTCTATCAGTTGAGCCAAATCCACTTCCCTGTACTGTGTGTTTTTTTTTTTTTAATTAATTATTTATTTATTTTAATTACATTATGAAAAATATGAGGTCCCATTCAACCCCACCGCCCCCGCCCCCCACTCCCCCCACAGCAACACTCTCTCCCATCATCATGACACATCCATTGCACCTGGTAAGTTCATCTCTGATCATCACTGCACCCCATAGTCAATGGTCCACATCATAGCCCAGACTCTCTCACATTCCATCCGGTGGGCCCTGGGGGGATCTATAATGTCCCGTAATTGTCCGTGAAGCACTATAAGTGACCTTCAGAAGGCAAGCATGAGTAATATGGTGTCATGATACTATACATTAGAATGTATAATTGTTACTTGATTGTACTTCCATGTACTAGTGACCTACATATTTAGGTTATTCCCTAGTTGTAAACATCTTGTCAAGCTGCTTTAAAAAAAGAATCAGACTATGTGGTATACTATTTATTTTATCAAAGTAGTAATTTACTGTATTATAATGTCATGGCCCCTCTTCTCCGCTTCACCATAAGTAAAGTGATCATTTATATAATCACATGGCTTACTCATCTTCTTGGTATATATGTCACCAATAAAACATATTCAGCCAAAATCATAATTTTTTTATAACTCATACACTCACAATCAAACCACTTAATTTTACGAACGAGGAAACTGAGGCCCTGATTTATCTTACGACTTCAGTTTCCTGACAGCTTTTCCTGCATTTCTGTGGAATTCTTAATCTAGAACAGATTGGGAGATTGCTTAGTCTTAAAATAAGATCACCATTACACACTGATATAATCTATCTATTCAGGAGCTATTTATTCACATATTTTATATATTTACTAATTTTTAATAATTAACATTCAAATTCTTATTATACACAAATTCTTGGCCCTTCATCTTATCATTATTTTTCCTTGTTCTATAGTCTTGGATGATGATAAACAACTAGGATCATTTTCTTTTCTCTAGGTTAACATGAAGGGGTGTTGGGTTTTGCCAAATACTTTTTTCCACATCTATTGATATGATTATATGATTCTTCTTTAGCCTATTCATGTGATCAAATATACTAATGGATTTAAAAAAATATATTTTTATTTGAAAAATTGTAGGTTTAAAAAAACCATCATGCATAAAATGCAGTTTCCTTATACCTCCTCCCCTCCCACATATACGGTTTTCCCTATTAACCCTTTGCCTTAGTGTGATACCTTTGTTAAAGTTGATGAAACAGTATCATTATATATACCTAATAGGCCATAGTTTACATTAGGGTTCACTGTGTTATACATTCCTATGGTTTAAAAAAATTTATTCTGGTAACATATATACAGCCTATAAATTTCCCTTTTAACCAAATTCAAATATGTAATTCATTGGTAGTAATTAGATTCACAACATTGTGTTACCATCTCCACCATCAATTACCAAAACATTTTCATCACCTCAAACAGAAACTCTGTACCAATTAAGTATTAACTCCCCATTCCCTACCCCTCGGCTTTCGCATATCTGGAAGTATCATAATCTCACCCTCATTTTTGAAAGATGATCTTGCTAGATATAAAACCCTTTGTATGCAGTTGTTTTCTTTCAGCACTTTAAATATTTTGACCCACTGCATTCTTCCATCCATGATTTCCGATGGGAGATTGACATTTAATCTTTTTGGTGCATTTTTGTATGTAATATTGTTCTTCTCTTTAAGCTTTCAGAACCCTCTCTTGGTCCTTGGTTTGACTATTATATATCTAGGTATGGTTCTCTTTGAGTCCATCCTTTATGGGGTTTGTGGGGCTTTATGAATGTGCATATTCATATCTTATATTAAAATATAAACTCTCAGCACACTAGGAATATATGTAAACTTCCTCAACTTGTAAAAAGACATCTACAAAACACCTACAGTTGATATCATGTTTACTCTAGGATTTAGTTCCTGAGTTGTCTCTTCTGTTAGTTTGTATCCAGCTGCCGACATGATAGAGATTCCCTTGAGTGCCAAGAACAAACAAATCAAACAAACCAATGCAGAAGATAGCTTTCATAGTCATTACCAGTTGTCTCTTTTGGGCTGGTGCTCTTCTTCAGAGTTTAGCCCTTATGTCAAGACAGTCAGCCCAAGGCAAGAATAAAGTATAGGTCCTCTCCATCTTTTCTAGCCTACATCTTTTCTGGGCTTGTGTTTGGCCGTGCCCTTAAAAATTCTCCCATTTATGGGAATTGGACTATCCCCTCTGTTCCCTATGAAATAGACTTTCCTCCCTTCCCAGTGATCTATTTTATGTCTTAAAGTTGGTCATCTTTGCCTCCAGACTATACCCTCCACTCCTCCTTGACCTCCCATTCAGACTTGGAATACAGACTTCAACATCATTCCTTCCAGAATTTCCAGACTCTGTCCTGCCATGTGGAATTAGGACTTGCCAGCCCCCACAATTGTAAGCCAATTCCTTATCATAAATCTCCTAAAATATATATATGTGTGTATATACACAAACATGTACATACATATGTCCTGTTCATTATGTTTCTTGGCAAACCCTAACTAATACAGCATGGTATATCTTTCCTCATCCCTTTCATTTTAATCTGTTTGTGTCTTTATATTTAAAATGGGTTCCTTGTGGATAACATAATTGGTCTTTGTTTTTTAACCACCCTGAAAGTTTCCGTCTTTTCATTGCTGTATTTAGAATCCTCATATCTAAAGTAATTATTGATTTTTTATGTAGTTGAAATAATATTTACTGTATTTGTAACTATTTTCTATTTGTTACCTTTGTTCTTTGTTTATTTTTTGCCTTCTCTGGTTTTAATTCAGCATATTATATGATTCCATTTTCTCCCCTCTCTCTTTAATATTTCCCCTCTCTTTAATATTTTTAAAAAATATTTTTGTGGTTTCCCTAGAGTTTGTAGTGTATCTTTACAACTAATCTAAGCCCACTTTCAAAGAACACTTTACTGTTTTTGATAGCACAGTTACCTTTATAACAGAGTATTCCCAATTCTTCCTTCCTATCCTTTATACCATTGCTGTAATACATTTCACTTAAGCATAAACTGTAATCATCTAATATATTGTTATTTTGAACAGAATATTAACTGTTAGATCAGTTAAGAAAAAGAACAAAATATTTTCTTTTACCTTCCTTTATACCCTCCCAAATGCTCTTCTTTAGATAGGTCTGAGTTTCTGACCTATATCATTTCCCTTCTCTCTGAAGAACCTCTTAACATTTCTTGCAAAGGAAATTTGGTGACAAATTCCCTCTTTTTTGTTTGTTGGAGAAAGTCTATTTTTGCTTCACTTTTGAAGAATAATTTTGCTGGATACAGAATTCTAAGTTATTGGATTTTTTCTTTCAACACTTTAAATAGTTCACTCCATTCTTTTCTTGCTTTCATAGTTTCTGAAGAAAACTCCGATGTAATTCTTATCCTTGTTCATCTATAGGTAAGGTGTTGTTTTCCTCTGGCTTCTTTTAAGACTTTCTCTTTGTCTTTGTTTTTCTTCAGTTGAATATGATATATCTAGGTAGAGATATTTGGGTATTTTTTCTGCTAGGTAATTTCTAAGCTTCCTAGATCTGTGGTTTGGTGTCTCAATAATTTTGGGAAATTTTAAACCATTAATTCTTCAAATATTTCTTCTGTTCCTTTTCTCTTCTCCTTCTGTTTTCCCCATTATGCATATGTTATGCCTTTTATAATTGTCCCATATGTCCTTGATATTCTGTTTTGTTGTTTTCAATCTTTTCTCTTTGCGTCTTAGTTTGGGAAGTTTTTAGTGACATAGCTTTAAGCACACTGATTCTTTCCTTGGCTGTGTCTAGTCAACTGATGAGCCTATCAAAGACATTCTTCATTTCCCTTAGTGTTTTTATGTCTAGCATTTGCTTTTGATTCTTAGAGTTTCTGTCTTTCCACATACATTACCCATCTCTTGTATATTGTCCACTTTTTTTTAAAGAGCCCTTAACATATTGATCATAGTTATTTTAAATTTTCAGGCTTATATTTCCAAAGTCCCTGCAATATCTAAGTTTGGTTCAGATGCTTCCCTTGTCTCTTCAGATTGTTTTATTTTATTTTTTTGCCTTTTAGTATGCCTTGTAACTTATGTGGAAAGCCATACATTATGTATTGGGTAAAAGGAACTGAGTCAAGGAGGTCTTTAGTGGGAAGTTTTATGCTTACTTGTCTGTGAGTTAAGCTCCTCTTACTGTTTGGTGTAGCTGTGAATGTCAGAGGCTAAAATGTCCTCTGGCATCATTGTTTTTGTCCTTTGCCTTATCTTTGAGTTTCCTAAGAAGACTCTTTTTAAGCAGGGTCTGAGCTTTGTAGTTCTTTCTAGGTATATTCCTCTTATTGATAAGGTGTGGGGTCTCAGTTTTTTTGTGAGTGTGGGCCCCTGAGCTTTGACCTTCACAAATACTTCTCAGCTTTTGCTTTTTCATTCTTTAAATGAGAGAGGAAATTTAGAGGGGGCTGGAGTTGTGTATTTCCTTCCCTGAACATAAAAAGCTACCAGGGCCTAAATTGGGGTATTTTCTGTCCCCCATACTGGTTGGGCTATGATAAAATAATTTCCTTTGAGGGCAGGCTGTTGTTAAGGAGAATAAAGTGCTCTAGACACATTTCAAAATGGTTTCTTTTCTCCTTCCTCTACTAGGAGCAAAAGGGGATTTTTTCCTAAGTTTCATAGTGGTAAATTGGGGTGGGATTTCTGGAGGCAAAACTCACTAAAGTGTGGGCCCCTTCCACCAACACCAGGCCTCTGGGAGTTTTTATCTCTGAAGCTAGTACAGGCTTACTCTCTAGCTATTAGTCAGTTATCCTTTAAATACCCCTACCAGATGCTAGATCCGCTGGCAGTTTCTGCTTCTGGGAAGCTGTGAGTCTCTATATCTTCCTATCTGTTTTGTTTTGGGGGTAGAGGTTTGCCCTATGATCTCAGTTCTCTTATGGATCTAAGAAGATTTGCTGATTTTCAGGTGTTTTTTTTTTTTAGCCTTTTTTCTTATTGTCAGGCCAGGAGTGATGACTTTCAACCTCTTTATATGTTGAACTGGAAACTAGAAGTTTTAGACACTTGTTTTCTTTTCTGTTCTTTCACATACCTAAGTGAAATTTGAGCAAATTACTGAATCTGTGATTAGATCCCTTGAGAATGAAATGTCAGATTACTAACTGATACAAGAAGTTTCAAATGAATTGCCTGAATTCATCTTTTCACTTCTTCTGTGTATATGTATTCTACTCAGTGGCTACAGGTTTTGGGAACCCCATTGACCTCTCTTCGTTTTATTAGAATAAATATTTCCCATTTACATTTACTGTGGTCGATTGAATCATGTCCCCACAAAGATGTGTCCTAACCCCTGGTCCTATGGGGCGAAATCACTCGTAAATAGGATATCTGATGATGTCAAGGCCCAAGTGAATCAGGGCAGGCCTTAATCCAATGTGACTAGAGACCATGTAAGCAGAGGAAAGTGGGCACAATAGTCACAGAAACCACAGGAGGAGGCAGAAAGCTGGGTCGTCCCAACAAGCCAGCACCAGAATGCTGCGGGCTTCAGAGAAAGCCGGCCCTGCTCATGACTTGATGTTAGACCTCCGGCCTCCAAAACTGTGAGCAAATGGATTTCTGTTGTTTTAAACATCCCATCTGTGTCATTTCATTATAGAAGCCCTGGGAAACTAATATAGTTACCATAATAATATAAACTAGAAAAAAAAACCTGAGGCATTGTATGTATAAAAATATATTACCAGTACTTAATTAGTACTTTGGCTGGATGCTGAATTCTGGTTTTAATAAAAATTGTTCTTCAGAACTCTGAAGTGATCTGTCTGTAACAGAATATCCAGTGTTTCTGTAGTATTCTCTTATGGTTTTGTTTTTGTTCTTAATGAGTTTTCTACTCTCTGGTACCTTTTTTTTTTTTTTTTTTTTTTTTTTCAAGATCCCATACTCTTTTTATTTATTTTATTTATTTTATTTTTTATTTTTTTAATTTTTTTATTTTTTATTGACTTTGTAATAATATTACATTAAAAATATATATGTGAGGTCCCATTCAACCCCACCCCCCCTCTCCCCCCCCCCCAACAACACTCGTTCCCATCATCATGACACATCCATTGGATTTGGTAAGTACATCTTTGGGCACCTCTGCACCTCATATACATTGGTTCACATCATGGCCCATACTCTCCTCTATTCCATCAAGTGGGCCCTGTGAGGATTTACAATGTCCGGTGATTACCTCTGAAGCACCATCCAGGGCAGCTCCATGTCCCGAAGACGCCTCCACCTCTCATCTCTTCCTGCCTTTCCCCATACCCTTTGTCCATTATGTCCACTTTTCCCAATCCAATGCCACCTCTTCTATGTGGACATTGGATTGGTTGTGTCCATTGCACCTCTATGTCAAGAGGAGGGTCAGATTCCACCTGGATGCTGGATGCAATCCTCCCATTTTCAGTTGTAATCACTCTAGGCTCCATGGTGTGGTGGTTGTCCTTCTTCAACTCCATCTTAGCTGAGTGTGGTAAGTCCAATAAATCAGATTGTAGGTGCTGGAGTCTGTTGAGGCTCAGGATCTGGCTATCACATTGTCAGTCCAGAGATTCAAATCCCCTAAATATATCTTAAACCCCAACATTAACTGCACCTCCAGCACATTAGCATGAAAGTCTTATGAAGGGAGATCCCATCTGAGTCCAGATTCATCACACATAAACACCATTTCCAAAGAGGGGCCATCTGCCCTGGTAGTTAACCCCATCGGCCATGACCATAACTCCCATGGGTCTCTTTAGCCCTCAAAGGAACCAATATCTGGGGGTTGTATCTGCTTTATCTGTCTCTCTGACTCTGCTCAGTTGTGCATGAGGGCAAACCTTCTGCCAGCCTCCAGACTCTTTTTTAGAAACTCGTAGCCATATAAACTCATTTCTCCTTTCCATTTCCCCCTTACTTTAGGTCAAACAGCATTTTAAAGTCATGGTATTTTATGTAGACATGGATATTCTGCTGATCCGCATTGAACCTTCCGTATAAGGTCATTTTCCAGTTGCATCATCAGTTGGTAGTTGATAGTGGTCCCTCGTTGCCAGGGAGGCTCATCCCCGGGTGTCATGTCCCGCGCTGGGGGGAAGGCATTGCATTTACATGCTGAGTTTGGCTTCGAGACTGGCCACATTTGAGTAACATGAAGGCTGACAGAAGGAAATTCCCAGGCACAAAGTTGCTCTAGGCCTTGTTCTTATTTTGGGTTTATCAGCTCACAAGCATAGTCATTAGCATCTGGGGCTCACTGTTGAACCCTCACTCCCTCCCGGTCCCCACCACTGTACCTGGGAGACTGTTGCTGCTCCCCTAGGGACCACGACAGAGCACCACTGGCCAGGAACCCAGTACCCCCCCTACTGTGGTTTTTAATTGTTGCCACTATGAGTATATCCAAACATTACCATGCACCCTGGACATATGTTCTGTACAGCTCCCTGTCTACTCTCTGGTACCTTTGAAGGGCTTTGCTCTCCAGGTGATCCTCAATTTTTGTAGTTGTAGGAAACCCTACAGATGACTGTGTAACAGGACGGGGGTCAAAGGTCTAGTAGGAGCATAGAAGAAGTGTAGCAGAGTTTTCTTTAACTTGATGGCCCCTAACCTCTTGGCTTCAGGTTCTGTTGATGGCTCAGTGCTTGCCACCAATTTGTCCAGGCCCTGAGGCCAAGTCTACCATAGTTGAGTTCAGCCCCTCTTCTAGATACTGTTTAGCCACACAGAGGACTTTGACTATATCTAGTACTCTGATATTTGTAATACTTACCAGCCACTCATGGTCATCAAAGATGACAGAAAAGCAGTCTGTTATGCAAAGTTTGTAAGTCAGGAGGAGATTGACCGTATCAACAGCCAGCCAGCTAAAGCTGTGGAATACAGAGAAACTACTGTTTTCCTTCCTTCCAGGATCTTACCAGTGAAAAAGCTTTGTAGGCCTGGCTTCCATTGGAAATCGTGGAAGTCACAACAACTCCTTGCACCTGTGCATATAAGGGACTTTCTAAAACATTGCTGACTTTTAAGTTTGATACAGTCAGAAGTGTTCCGGAAAAAGACCAGAAAAGTGATGGTAGAAACGGACCTGTCCACGCTGTGTGCTGGAGGGCACTGGTGGGTGCTGACTGCTCCTGCCAGCTAGGTGTACCGAGGTCCTGGAGCTGGCGTGAAGAGCTGGGTGTTCCCCAGTCACATTGTGGTTGGTCCTGCTGAAAGACACCTGCAGCCAACAGCGAGAGAAGGAGCAGCAACTGTCGTGTGATGTCTCTCCCCAAAGTCTCATGGGTTTTGGTTTTCCTTGGAGTATTTATTTCCTATTTTTCTTCCTTTTTGAAACCTTTGGGAAACTGGAAATATCCAGAACTCTCCACCATCAATGTCACCTCACGGATGTAGCTGCTGTTGACCCGCGGATGTAGCTGCATTGATAGTGTGGTTATCTGATATTTGTGGTAGGGAAACAAATTCTTTAAAGACAAAAATAATAACAGTTTATCAAGCCACAAAAACTGACCAAAAAATGTTTGCCAATCATTAAAACCAGTCTCCCTGTTGGTTAAATGTATAGGGAATGGAAAAAAGAACAGCAAAACCAATATTTAGTTTAGCTGTAATTGGAAATATTAGAAACCTTGAAAATGAAAGTGTTGCATTTCATTGTAAAAATAACATCATGAGTAGTTTGAACAGTGCCTACCTTCTTCTCATTTTATAGGTTATGACATGGAGCAAGCTTCTTTGCTCTGTCTTGGCTAATTGTCAGACTCCTTTCCAAAGTTGGATCATCTTCCATCATTTTATCCTTTGTGCTTTTAAGTTGTGAAATATCTCTGTGAGTTATTTTAATGTAAATTTTTTTGTTGGCATCACTTCCTTTGGGATATTTTCATCCTTTTGGCATCTCTCATTTCCCCTTTTATTCTGAGAAGTTTTCCTTCACCGAGTTCCCATAGTCATCAGTCTGGAGTCTCTTGAAAGGTGGCAGTGTCAACATTTCCAGAATCAGCTGTTTCTTCTATTACTTCATTTGGCTCACAGTTCACTTCCAGTTTTATTACTTTTTATTTCTTTCCTGCATTTTCATCTGCTTTGGCCATTTTTTCATCTTTTAGTTACCCATTATTTGTAAACTGTCAATGTGGCTTTATCACTAAGAAGTACAACTCCATACTTTGCTGTGTATATAACATACAGTATACATATCAAGGTAACTAAAATGTGTACTGTGTTGTCAAGTATATTAATGTTATTCAACTGAAATTCATGTATATTGGAACTGTACAAAGCAAGGACTGCTTGTATATAATCAATGATTATTATTGAACATACGTATTTTATAGAAACTACTAAAAATAAACATGAAATGAACAAGGCAAAAGAAAAACACAAATGGTAAGACAGACTTCACAAAAGAAGCCACTAAATTTATGAAACTATTAATGTAATGATTATTAGTAATCATTAATAACTAATGATCAATAGTAACTTAACGATTACTAATAAATCTGTTACTTCATAAATTTCAAATTTAATTTTATTGTCAGATTAAGATCACTCTGAGACACCATTTTACACCTTCTTAATCGTCAGAAATTAGCAAGTCTCAGCATTGCAAGAATTTATAAATATGTAAAGCAAGGGGAACTCTCATTTACTTTGGAAACAATTTGGCGTATTCTCTTTGGAAGGTGAAAAGGTATATACCCACCAGTCAAAAATTCTGTCCTTAAATATATACCTTAGAGTAGCAGTTCTCACACATTTTGATCTTAGAATCCTTTTTTAAACTTAAAAATTATTTAGGAGATTTGTTTTTGAGGGTTCCTCTATCTATTGACATTTATCATATTCAAAATTAAACCAGAGAAAGATTAAAAAATATTTGATAATATATTTAAAGATAATCCATTACTTATTAAAATAACCCACACTTTATGAGAAATTACTGTATTTTCTCATGCAAAACATTCAGTGATACATGTGGCATTGTCTTATGTTTTTGCAAATCTCTTTAATGTCTGGCTTCAAAGAAGATGATTGGTTTGTCATATCTGCTTTTGCATTCAGCCTGTTGCGAGATGCTGTTTTCGTTAAAATGCATGCAGAAATCTGGTCTCACAAAGATACGTAGCTTGAAAGAGCAGGAGTATTTATTAGCCTTTCAGATAGCCATTGACATTATTCTTTGGGCACTGAAACTCAGCAACAGGTAGATTCATAAAGGCTATTTATAAGATCAAATCTGAAACCTTTAACATTGAGCTTTTTGTCCTGTTACATTGAAATTCATGGACTCCTAGTTGTGTACTTTGAATATATCTTTTCCCATATAAGCATTTGTAACGTCACACATTGGTCATTTGAAAATTTTGGGTTCACCAAGTGCAGATTTCCAAATGTTGGCACATGGTATTTTGTAATATCAGAAAATCACTGTCATTATATCAATGCCAGTCTCATCAGACAGGTCTTCAAGTATTGGGAAGCTGTCAGTCTCCCAGTGGTGGATACAAGTATTCCAAAATTCTGGTATTTGCTCAAAGCTCAAATTTTGTCATCAACCACAAATACTCTGTTTTCCTTGAAGTGACAGGTTCATTTTAATGAGTTTTGAGAAATATCTGCCAAATGTTCAAGTCTGAATCACCATAATTTATCTTTGAAATAAAGCTGCTGTTCCATAAAAAAACAGAACAACGAGCTAGGATGGTTAATCTGTGCCAAACTGGTTAAAAGATTGTTTGTAAATCTTTGGAAATAAATGAAAATGGCGAGAGCACATACTGCTCTTTGTGACTAGCAGAGCTATTATATGGGTAAGACAGTGGTTGAAAGGGAGAGTCTAAGGACATTTATATTACTGGAATGAAAGCTAAAAAAATGTAATATGGAACTGTATAACTTAGTGAAACCTCATGTGAAATACAAACATAAATATACTAGAAAGAAGTAAACAGAATAGCATCTATGTATGGCAAGGGAAGCATACAGAGATTGAGAGATGAGGAATTTTTAATTGTTTGGTTTTTGTTTTTTAGCATTATTATTACTATTACTGGAATAATGAAAATGCTCTAAAAATGATTGAAGTGATGAATGCACAACTATGTGATTATACTGAACACCACTGATTGTATACTTTGGATGGATTTATGTTTTATTAATATGTATCAGTAAAGTTGATTTATTAAAAAACCCAGCTAGTTCAGCTGCCAGGTAGAGCACAACTGCATCAGTATTTTTTTCTTGAGACAAATGTCTTTCTTCAATAAGCAACATAGGTGTTTTATGTGTATTTCCTATTTTGTCACACATGCTGTCAAAAATAAAAATCTTCAAGGTGGTAATTTTAAAAAATGAATAATTTTTATTCCTTTATCAGGGCATTCTTAGTGATACTGACTTTTTTTTTTTTCATTTCCCTGATGACCAGTGATGCTGTTCATCATTTTTTTGTGCTTATTGGCCATTTGTATATCTTCTTTGGATGAATGGATTTGGCATTGATTTCTTAGAAATGATGAAAGGATGGGTGATAAAAGAAAAAAAATAGATAAAATGGACTTCATTAAGATTATTAACTTTAGCATGTCAAAGACAATATCAAGAATGTGAAAAGCCTTGATATTTATTTCTAGCTTCCGGAGCTGTGAGATAATACATACCTATTTTAAGCAAAAAAAAAAAAAAAAAAAAGAAAAGATACCTGAAAGAATGGGAGAAAATACTTGCTAACTGTCTGTTTGGTAAGGGTTTAATATCCAGAACATATAAAGAACTGCTGCAATTCAGCAAAAAGACAAATAACCTAATTAAAAATGGGCCAAGGACTTGAGTAGACATTATTGACCTTTCAGTGCAGTGTAACTCACTGCTTTGTTTTGGAGCGTAACTATTTATTATTAAGTTAGTAGAAGCTTCTCGTTAGAAAATATGAACTCTCACGAATAAAATACCATTATAGAATAAAGCCTGATTCATAAGCATTTTCCAGTAGAGATTAATTACAGGAGTTTCTTCCCTGTCCATAGGGCAAAAGTTGGATTGTTAAAAGAAGTTATGAAGATTTTCGGGTACTTGATAAGCATCTTCATCTATGTATCTATGACCGACGATTTTCCCAACTCGCAGAGCTCCCCCGGGCCGATGCCCTAAAGGAGAGTCCAGAGGTAAGTGCTGAGGACTTGGCAGAAGTAAGCCTGTATATGAATTGGTAGAAATTTTTGTCTATATACTAAATAAAAGCTTAGAGTATGCACTCAGGATGATACCTGGGATTACTTAACTAGTTTGTAATGGAAAATTAGTAATTCTGTGTAGGGTGTTTAGAGTTAGAGCAGGTTAAAATGTCTAGTTTTATAAGGAGAAACAAGTTGTACCATGGTATATAAATGGGCAGTATAGAGGAGCAGAGTGCTCTCCAAAGAGGATGTAAAATATGGAAACAAAATATGGGAAAAGTTTTACCTCACTAAGAATCAGAGAAATCCATATCAAAACAGCTGTGCTATTTGATTAATTTATGATGGCAGACAGTATCTATACACCTATCTCCACTCCTGCCAGAAATCTCTAGTGAGTACATAAAATGCTTTTTAAAATGTGAAAAGGGAAGAGATTCTTTGTAATACCAGAAAACAAAAGATACTATGAGAGAATCAAAAATTGTAAGGAATCTTTGAAAGTAGATGGGATAAGATACATAGGGAAGAGAAAATACAGCATAGAAATAAGTATAAGAGGATTACAGAAGTGTAACCGTTATTTTACAGTTATTTTAGTGTAACTGTAGAAGACAATTACACTAAAAATCTTAAACACAAAAATGAATACACAACCACATATCACTAAATACATAAAGAAAAGAATAATGAGAGTGAGAAGCACCAAATTGAAAAGCAAAATAACTGAGAAAATAGCACAAATGGAAGAAGGCCTTCAGAAGTATAATTACTGTTCCCAGAGGGAAAGTTGAAGCTCTCACATCCAGTAAATAAGAACAGTTTTTGTATAAATGAAACAATCAGAGATCTTAGAAATGAAAATATTTAAATTAAGGTAATTTTAATAACAAATAGCTGGACTGCATGCAAAACAAACACTACTAAAGAGAAAATTAGAGAGCAGGAAAATCAAACCAAGTTATTTATAAGAATATAGTCCCCCGAAAAGGACAAGAATGAGTGAAAAGACTTAAATACCTAGAAACGTGGTGAGATTTCAGAATCCCAAATCATAGAGAGCAAAATCCTAAAAGCTTCCAGAGAGAGAAAGAAAAATAGATTTTTTTCAAAGAAGCAAGAATTGTGGTGGTATTGCATTCGTTATCAGCTACAGTGGATCCTTGAAAACAGTCCAGGTATATCTTCCAAGATCTGAGGGGAAGTCCTTTCCGGTCTCTATTTTACTCCAAGGCAGTTAAGTGAGTCAGGCAAAGTAGAAGTTTTTGTCTGTGTAATCTATTATCAGTCATGCAAGAATTGCAGCACCATCTCAAGGATGTCTTACAACACAGATTCTTCCGTACCATGAGCTCTCGATTGGCCCAGCTATGCAGGTCACATCAGTCCACTAGCCACGGTGCAAGGGCACGTGTGCCCGTGAGTTAGGGCAGTCTTCAGGGCACCAGGGCGATGCTGGGCAGAAGACTCAAATACGTACCTGCTATAATTAGCTTTTTTCATTTTTAATAGAAAAATAGAGAAAGCAAAGAAATTAGCAGTCACAGAATATTATAATCCCTGGTGATTAAAGTGAAGTTCCTGTGGGCAGGGACTGAACTACTGTGACAGCGCCCACAGCGTCAGTTCTGTGAGCCTCTGTGAAGAACCCTCTGTAGCTACTAAAGTGCCTGAAAATCCACACACTTTTCTCCCCAGATACAGTCCATTTACACCAATACCTAATCCAGGCAATATGCCATGCTTACTCTTGAGTTACCATGGATTCTTTCTCTGTCCTTTCAGTCGGTCACGCAGATGCTCATGGCTTACTTATCACGCCTTTCAGCTATTGCCGGCAACAAGATCAACTGTGGACCTGCCCTGACCTGGATGGAGGTACTAATTCACTTTTTATTACGTTTTTTTTTTTTTTAACCACCTACTTAAGGAACCCAATTTTTAATTAGTATAAGGGGAATTTTGATAGCTATTGATTTTCAGGAATCAGAGAAATGGAGTTTATTCTCATCTTCAGGGAGGATAGACACATGACACGTGAACTATTTTGAAATATTTTTCATCTCAGGTCTGTCTTTCTTTGGTAACCAGAAAGTTAATTTGAATATATTTTATGAATTTAAATTGATACCTGTTATTTTGGGGTTTATTGTATTAATGTATACTGTATTTTCAGTTGACTTAATAAGTGAAAATATTTTTCAGTTATTTATGGACAAGAAACACTTAACCCTTTAAAAGGTCCAGTTTAGGGATAAGTCTTGAGTAGAGCATCTTTATCCAGAAAATAGATTAGATATTTGTTCTTATTTTGCATATGTGAATTATATTAATTATTTACTTCTCTCGTCTCCCTAGCAGAAATTAGGAAGGCAGGATGGACAGTAGAAAGAACATAGAACTTGTCGACAGACTTGCATTGAGACTTTGACTCTTTCATTATTGGCACTGTGATCTTGGACAAATTATTTAATCTCAAAAATTACATAACCGCTTTTAGCCTAGCATGTTCACCTTTGAGCGATGATAATGATGATTATATTTACCTTTTAGAGTACACAGCACGAATGACTGGCATACATTAAGTGCTCGATAAGTGGTGGTGGTTTTTCTTTTACCAACTCTTTGGGTCAGTGTCTCCATAAATCAAATTGAATTGTCTCTTAGGCACAGTCAAAGAAACCTTTCCAAGTCCCCTCTCCTTAATCATCTCATGGTATATTTTCTTTGTTACAGATTGACAACAAGGGAAATCACCTTCTAGTCCATGAGGAGTCCTCTATCAATACTCCTGCGGTTGGGGCTGCCCATGTTGTCAAGAGGTACACTGCTCGAGCCCCTGATGAGCTGACCCTAGAGGTAAATGAAGAGGGCTCCTTGCTGCCCTTGCAGCCTCATCAGTAATTGTTTTAACCGTTTCCGTAATTAAAAGTACCAGGCTTTTCCATACTTGCGTTATCTTTCAGGGTGGCACACCCTCCGTTGTGAAATGGCCACACCAGCCTCAACACTCACCTTACACACCTTCCAGTGCTTCTGGGGAGTAAGCCTTGATCTCCCCCCCTCCCCCCCAACTTCATGAAATTACGTACAAAACAGCCCGGACTGAGTGTCTTTCTGAAATGTTCTCATGACTTATCTCTGGCTTATCACTTACTACATTTAGTCGTAGTTGTTAACCTGTGTGTCTCCCAGTAGGCAGTAGCTTCTGGAGAGCAAGGTCTGGCTCTTTTGTCTTTGTGTTTTTAGGACATAAAAAGGTGATACCCAGTGATAGCTTCTTCTCCATGCTTGTTGAAAGATGGAGTGAAAGAACAGATGACAGGTGAAACGAGCATTCTTGTTATCTGATGCCAAAGAAGAGGAAGTACGTTTTTCCCTCTAAAAATAAATATTGGTTGAAGAGAGACAAAAATGCTGGTATTGTTCAATTTAAGGAGAAATAGTCTAAAATGTTTACTGTGTAGATTCTGAACTATTCTCAAGCTAAACTATTCTGTTCTGATGACAAGGAGGAATGTAGGTCTTGAAAGATGCCATGGCTGTCCCCTAGAGCTTTGGGAAGATGGTCTGGTCGTGACTTAAATAACTGGTCGTGAATAAAAGAATAATTCTTAAAGCAATGCAGTGTACATCAGAAACACAGCTTGGATTTTACCAGCATGCGTATGAGTATTTTAACAGCAGTGCTGATGTTGTGCTCCCTAACAGCAGAAGTCTTACATCTGTAAGGCCGGCTTTCTGAGGTCTGCATGTGTGCTCACTGGGTCATGGTCTTTGTGCTTTAGCTCTTTGTAGGCTTCTCTGCAAGCCACTGGCTAAATTATAAAATAATTTCTAGAAATTATTATTCAAATATACAATAGCACTTTACTCTTTTGTATAGATCAGATTTAAATTTTAAACATAAGAATTGGTTTAAAATTTGACAAAAAAAAAAAACCTTTTACTTAAAATTTTATTTTTTTAGGTGGGAGACATTGTTTCTGTTATTGACATGCCCCCGAAAGTTTTAAGCACCTGGTGGAGAGGCAAGCATGGATTTCAGGTAGGCAACAAAGAATTATGTTATGGACAAGTTCAAAGAACAACTTTTCTTTATATTTCAGGAATACTTCTCTTTACAAGATGTGCTGGTAAAAGGCCATATCATCAGAAATGTTGTCTACAATGATAGAAAAATATAGATGGTAATGATTCTAGACTTGGATTCTCTTTTCTTGTTACTCTGGTGAATGTTTTCCTCGCCTCCTTTGTCTCTGAACAGTGATTTAGCTGAAGTGTGTGGAGACTCAGGCACCTGACTTGTAGACGGTCAGGCTGTGAGCCCATCTCACGTCTGGGTAGTGGTGCTAAACCACGATTCACCTGTACATTTTCTGTCTAGAATTAAATGAGTTTGATCAGTACTTTCTGTAATAATGCCTTGTAATTGTTCATGTACACTTGGCATATTAATCGTAGAACAGCAGCAGAATCTAAAGAAGTTTGGTTTGAGACCTGATAGTATTGACTTAGCACTAACTTCCATAGGATAGATGGGTTTTCATTTATCTTTTAAAACAATAGAGGATCTTCCAAAAATGCCTTAAGAATGTTTCCTTAAAATAGATTGTGCTTTTTTTGTTGTTTGTTTGTAAAAGTGTTTCTAAAATTCTACATAAATAAAATGCTATATCAGAAATTTTAAGAACTGTTACATAAATATCATGAGCTTTAACTACATCCTAAATGAAAATGTTAGGTTTCTATAAAATGTATTTGTTGCAAATAATAAAATTTAAAGTAGTATCTACCATGGTGATTAAAAATATGAGATGAGCTTAATTTTTAGGGTCTCAAAGAGGATAGAAAATAAATTAGGCTTTCAAGTGAAGTTACGGTTTGGTCTGGTGTTGCTACCAGCTTTTCTATGACCTTAGATCATTTTCTTTCTTTCAGCTTTAGTTTGTTTGTTTTTTGGTTTTGTAATTACAAACATTTTACATTAGCCAAACAGACTTCAGTTTTTTTCTGTATTTTATTTAGATACATAAGATTAGTTTATTGCCTAAACATACTAATGCTTTGAAAGTTATTCTAAATTAATGAGTCTGAAGCAAGTTAAAAATTAGTTTATTGACTAAAACAAATTACTTAAAATAAATGTAACTTTTTAAAAGAAATCCAAGGATTGATTTGTAATTGATAACAAAAAGTAGTTCCTATGGGAGTGCTGCGTTTCGCCCTGAGTGGTCTCAGAAGGCGAGTGGTGTCTGTTTAGATCCTGCTGGGCTGTGCCTTTGAGAAGAGGAGGTGGTGGCCGGGGACACTACTAAAACCAAAAGCAAGTCTTTCGAATGTGTCGAAACTTTGTTTACAAGAATAATCCAGTCCTTTCTAAAGAAAAAAATCCAGCCAATTCCCTGTTCCTCCTGCTGCCCGATGGGAGCCCTTTGTAGGTTTGTGGGTTCCTAGGCTCAAGCCAACACCCAGCAGCGGTCCAAGTCCACCGTCGCGCTGCCTGATGAGCGCAAAGTACGGACTCCTGTCTCCTCTCCAATGATTAACTTGCACCACCTCAGGTCTGTACCCTGTGGAAAGGAATGTCTTTCCTTCCCAACGAAAGGAGTGTTGTAACGATTAACCGAGTGTGGCCCTGAAGCAGACGCGTCTACTGTTGGAAACGTCGCTCCCAGCACGGTGTGTGCTTTTATTATGGTGATTAATGTGGCGTCCACTGGAAACAGCTCGTCTTCAGGCCGTTCTCGGTGATCCCCGTCCTCATTGGCTGTTCTTAAATTGTAAGCGTGTGCCTCCTCCTCACATAGTCTGTTGAGAGGGGAAGATAATCATAATTTATTCCATGAGCATAATTGTAAATAAGAACCCCTTTTATATCTTTATTTTTAAGTTTGAGATAACTGGACTAATAACTTACTTCAGAATTTTCATACTTTCAAGCTTTTTTAACCCAGTGAAACTGTAAGTCAAACAGAATCTCACACAGAAGCTCAATGTGAAGAAAAGGTAGAAGCAGGTTGCTGTGGTCAACTTGGAGGCCAGGGGCCCTGCTCCATCAGCCCCCCGGGGCTGCCTGGTGCTTCTCTTCAGCCTTTCGCAGCAGCCCCCGAGCCTTCTCAGTAGAACCGTGTGTGAGTAACATCTTTGGAAAACCACTGGGTTAGGTTACTCTGTAGCTCATTTTAGGTAGTGGATATATTACATCAAAAGTTATTTTACAACTTTTTAATTCTCAAAAAGCCATTATAATGTTAACATTATACAACTAGTAATTAGAGAAACTTTCTCTTACTTGGACATTTTTTATGTGATTCATTTTAGAAGGCTAATAATCAGATTTCTTATTTCGCTAAAGTAAATTATACTTAAATTTGTGGTACTTCACATATTCTGATGTAGATGGATGATACAAATTCAGAATGCAAATAATCTATTTTTTTGCAGTTTTTTTTCCTATTACCAGGACTTGCTTCTCCAAGGTTCCTGCATTCTTTGATTTGTCTGCTAGGTGCCAGCCGGTCTTGAGCAGGTGGTGGACGTGCCCACCTCCAGGGCTGTCCCCAGGGCCCCTTGGGGACTGTCTCGCAGAGATTGATCACAAGTAGGGCCCTCCCTGAGTCAGCTTGTTAAAAACACGGAACCCCAGGCCCTAAGCCCCAGATTCACTTGTCAGTTGTCTTGGGATAGAGATGTGGGCTCTGAGTTTTCATCCGTTTAATCCCGCCCAGCTGGCTCTTAGACCTCCTGCTCTGGCTGCAGTTCAGGCTCTGCTCATCAGCTGCTGGTTGACCCAAGACCATCATTTTTCCAAGCTCTGTTCAGTGTACCAGAGTATAATTGAGGTGTAGGAACAGCAAGATTAGTTCATCCATGTGTTTAAATTATACTCTGACTCTGTTTCTTTTCTTAAGCTTCTGGGAGTAGGAAGTGTGAAATTATATTAGCTACACTAATTTGAAATTCTGAAATCTGTGTTTTCTGTTTGTCTCCTAAAGCGTATATTGAATCTTTTACATTTGTTTTCTGAACTGTTTCATCACATAATGTACTTCAGAATGAAAACGCTTAGCTGCTGCTTTATAGACTGAATAGCAGAACTACCAGATTTGTGTTCCTATTTGTAGTCTATTGTTGGAAAGGTGGGCTCAGGTCTCTGAGAGCCTTTTTTCTTAGGTAAAAGGTATTAACCAAAGATAAAATGCTAATATCTCTCAGAATTTAATTTTTTTATTTAGAGCAGTGTTTCTCAGAATTTTCTCGAGGAACCAGTAACGTCAGAATGACCTGAGAAACGTTTTAAAACTAGATAAGTGCAAACCTGAATCTTGGGGGATGTGAACCAGAATCTGAGTTCCTGACAAGTTCTTTAGATGATGAGATGCACAAAATATGAGAACTGCTGATTTAGCCTCCTCTCATTCATCCTGTACACAGATAAGGAAGAAATTAAACAACTGAGAAAGTGTTCTGTCTCCCCTTCTCACCCCACCCTAGAAAATCTGCCTTGAAACACATTTGGGGAAACAGTTAATCTAATGGAGAAAACTGCGTTGAGATATTGATGCAGTTTTACACTGTTCATGTTCTCTTGGTTCTCCACAAGATAATCAAGGATCAGCTACTTTATTTTTCACAGTTACCCCATATTGTTATGTGAATGTTTTGAGGCACAGGTATCAGCTCCTTGGACATTAAAAATGTATTGCCTCAAACCTTAATGTGGTTCCAAATAAGTTATTTTCAGAAAAAATATTCGTTATCCAAAAGGGAAGATATTCAGAAACCCTGTGCCTTCTAAGTAGTTTAATGATAATTTACTTGTTTCTTTTTATAAACCATTATATTCATGGATGTGTTGGAATCTAAAACTACATGTTTACATTAGTACAAATCAAATAGAGCAAAATATTTCCTCTCTTTTCAAGTAATAGGAAATCATTGTAAACTTGCATCTGTACTATCACATAATTTCAAGGGAGGAAAGACTGTGGCACTACAAATGAAGGCACTTGCTAGCACTTCTTAGTGCTTCTTACACGTGCTGCTCTAAGTGCTTTCCATTAACTTTCAGCTCTTCCACATCTATGCGGAAGGTACTGTAATCATCTCTTTTATTTTACAGAGGAGGAAACTAAAGTATGGAGGGGTTAAACCAGGGGCCATTGTTATTCAGCTATTTGTAGGCAGCTTTGTATAGAAATGGGGGCCTACCGGGCAAAGGATAGTTCTTAGGAATTAGGTAGTAACTTAATTCTTCTACTTGTGTACTTATTGAATCATAGAATTCTCTACTAGAAAAGATGATAATGGGTGAACTGGTCCTAAACTATCATTTTAAAATTATAGAAACATAGAGACAAAGGAATTTAGATACTTACTATATTGCTCTGGTTCATAAAGGCAGTAAGTACAGGGCATAGCCAGGACTAGAACCCAAGCATAGTGATTCAATTTTGTGTTTTTTTCTCTTTAAATCACAGAAGTTGCATAAATTTTCTTAAATTGCGATCTTTATTTGTTGTTACCAATTTTGGTTCTGTAGTGCCTTTCGTAACTGCCATTGATGTTGGGGGAGAAATCAGATTTGCTACTTGATAGCCTCTTGTTAGTTTGCAGCATCAGAATACATCCCACCTAGTGATGGTTAAACACTCATTTTCATTGACATTATTGGCAATTTAACTTCTTCAGAATCTAAACCCTCGCTTTTATAACAAATATTTTATTTTTTATTTATTTATTTATTTATTTATTTATTTTTAAAGATTTATTTATCCATTTATTTCTCTCCCCCCTTCCCCCCCCAACCTGGTTGTCTGTTCTCTGTGTCTACCTGCCGCGTCTTCTTGGTCCACTTCTGTTGTCACCAGCGGCACAGGAATCTGTGTTTCTCCTTGTTGCATCATCTTGCGTCAGCTCTCCGTGTGTGCGGCGCCGTCCCCGGACAGGCTGCACTCCCTTTCGTGCTGGGCAGCTCTCCCTACGGGGCGCACTCCTTGTGTGTGGGGCTCCCCTGTGCGGGGGACACCCCTGCGTGGCAGGACACTCCTTGTGCGTGCACTGTGCATGGGCCAGCTCCACACAGGTCAAGGAGGCCCGGGATTTGAACCGCGGACCTCCCATGTGGTAGACGGACGCCCCAACCACTGGGCCAAGTCCGCCGCCCAAATATTTTCTAATACCATTTAATTCTGAAATGAAATTTACAAATAATATATCTACGTACATATACACACCATTTCAAAGAATTTTCCACATATAATATGAAGGAGAAATAGAAAGTAATTTATGTATTTAAAATACATAATTTGTATTTTTAAAAGTTTTACAGTAAGAAATATATATATATAAAATAACAGCCAAATAGAATTACGTGGCATATATTACATTTACAATGTTGTGAAGCTATTGTGGGTGCAACCATCCATTATTAAACCTTTTTATTACCCCAAAAAGAAACTCTGTAACCATTAAGCAGTAACTTATTTCCCACTCTTCCTAGCCCCTGATAATCTCTAATCTGCTGTGTGTCTGTATTTATTTGACTCTTTTAGATATTTCATTTAAGTGGAATCATATAATAAATGTCCTTTTGTGTCTGACTTAACATACTGTTTTCAAGGTTCTTCCATATTATGTGTCGGAACTTCATTCCTTTTCATGGCTGAATAGTATTCTGGTGTACATCTATGCACGTTTTGTTTATCCATTCATCTATTGATGGATATTTGGGTTGTTCTACCTTTTGGCTGTTGTACTTAATATGTATTTAATATATAAATATTCAAAACAGGAGCATTAGAAACTTGTTACTTAAGACTAGCAATATTAACATCGGTAATGAAATAAAATGAAATAAAATTATATTAGCATCAAAAATATGAAATTCTTAGGGCTATATCTGTCAAAAGATGTGAAAGACTTGTGCACTGAAAAGTATAAAACTGCTAACAGAAATTAGAGAAAACCTAAATAAATGGAGAGAGATACTGTGCTTATGGGGTTGAGGACTCTGAATTGTTAAGATATCAGTTCACTGTGAATTGATCTTATAGAATTGTAGAATCTCAATCAAAATCCCAGCAGTCTTTTTTTCTGGACATTTACAAGCAGATTAAAAAAATTCATATGGGATTGCAAAGGACCTAGAATAGCAAAACAAATTTGAAAAGGAATAATAAAGTTGGAGAACTAACACTAATTGATTTGAAAATTTTTTATAAAGGTACAGTACCAAAAGAGTGTGGTATTGGCACAAAGATAGGCAAGTAGATCCAGTGGAATAGAATAGAGAGTCCAGAAAAAACCCACATGTACATGGAAAACTGATTTTCAACAAAGATGCAGTCATTTCAGTGAAGAAAGTGTGGTCTGTTTTGTAAATGGTGCTGGCACAATTGAATATCTATATGCCTCCAAAATGAACTTCTCTTTATTTATTGCACCATACAAAAAAATCAACTCAAAATGAATCACAGACTTAAATGTAAAGTAAAACAAACTAAAAAAAAAGTATAAATGTAAATCTAGGAAAATCTTCGTGACTTTAGTGATGCAAAGATTTCTTAGGGCATCAAGAGAACAATTCATAAAATAACAAATTGATAGACTGGGTTTCATCAAAATTTGAAAGATACTATTAAAATAGTGAGCAGACAAGCCAGAGTAGAATAAGGTGTTTACAACATGGAGACACTCGACGTAGTCATTTGAGTAATGCAAATTAAAGCCATAATGAGGTGTCCCTTCACACCCATTAGAAGGACAAGGAAGTGGAGAACTTGGAACTCTCATTTATACTGGTGGGAATGTAAGATAGTATAACACTTTTGAAAACAGTCTGGCAGTTTCTTAAGTTAAAATATGTATTTATTATGCAATCTAGCCATTCTATTCATAGAAGCTTTACATATAATAGCCACAAGCTAGAAAGAAAACCAGTATCTTTCAACAGCAGATTAATGATGTAAACAAATGGTGATTCCTGCACGATGGATCACTCTTCATGACTAAAAGGGAATGGACTCCTGATCATGCAGCAGCATGGACGTCCCCATATATTTATGATAATTGAAAGAAGCTAGACAGCAAAAAAGTACATTCATTATGACTCTACTCACCTAACATTGTAGAAAATGCAAACTGCTATATGGTGGCAGGAAGTAAATCAGTGGTTGCCTGAGAAGCAGGGGTGGGGGTGGGGGCCAGAGCAGGGAGAGGGGAGGGAGGGATTACAGAGAAGACAAGTAAATGTTGGAGGTTAAAGGAATATGTTCATAAACTTGATTGTGGTGGCTGCTTCACAGGTGTCAGAACTCATCAAAATGTACCTTTTAAATATGTGCAGTGTATCATTTGTCAATTATACCCCAATAAAACGGGGGGAAAACCTGCAAAGTCATCCTTGACTTAACTTTCTTCATCCATCCAATCCAGTTGTCAGTTTCTGTTTCTGCTACTTCCCTGTTTCTTACGTTTATATACTCTTCTTCATTCTTCATGCCATTTTCACAGTATAGGATTTTATTCTTTCCTAGTCTATTTTGTAAATTCCCAGTAGTCTTCTGTTTCCTGTCTTTCTCCCTTCCTTCTACCCTGAAAAGTATACACTGCTTCTAGAATTTTCTTCCTGAAGCACACCTGCTGTTGTTCCTCTTCTCGGTTTTGTTGCTTTCATTTCCTACTGCGGAAATTAAAAACTCCTTGTCCTGATATTCATGAGCATCTATGACCTCGACCTCTTCCTTCCATGATTCAATTCATAAACTCCATGCTCCAGCCAGATTTAGCTATTTGTATCTGCCTCATTTTACAAATCTATCCTTCAACTTAGAATGCTTTCTCCATCTTCTTATTCTTTCCAGGGAAGGAAATTCTGGCAGATTAATTGAAAATGATGTATTTTGTCTCACTGACATTCTGCTGAGGTATCTGGGAAAAGATGTTCAGTCTCTTCTGTTAGTTGTCTGCTCTGCAGTAAATAACTACGCGCAACACCCCCTCTGTGAAGGCCCTCGATACGTCACTCAGTTGTTGCCTCCAGTTTCTGTCCATCATCAGCTTCCTGCTTCACTTCTTGTCCAGCCTAGATTCGATGGTAACCATTGCATTCACCTCTCACAGATATGTGCTTAAATCCTTTGCCCTGTTTGCTTCTCTTGAATCACTAGTGGCCTCTATTTGACTGAATGCAAAAGTGGATACTTCTCTTACTTGAACACTCACCAGTGTTTGATTTCCCTTTTCTTCTCTTGACTTACTTGACACTACACCTTTGAGTTCCTCTTACCTCTCAGTCTCCTGTGCCATCTCATCCTCCTCTGCTACCTCATCCTCTTTCCTAGACCCCTGAAGTTTGGAGTTTGACTGACCTTCTCATTCTGCACTCGTTGTCTTAGGCTATCTTATTCATCCCCTCAAGTTTAAATAGCACATACAACCCAACTCCCAAATTTAGACCCTGATTCCTCACCTTTTCTGAGTCTCAAACCTTTATTTTATTCCACTGCTTTCTTGGATATTTTCCAAGCATCTCAAACTTAGCACATCCCAAACTAAACTTCCCCTCTTTCCCTTTTCCAAATCTGTTCCTCCTCCAGGCTCTTCCATCTCTGAAACCCCCCTCTGCAGTACCTGTCATCAGTCCATCATCTGGAAGTCCTCCTCAGTACTCACCTCTTTCTCTCTCTCTCTCTTTTTTTTAATTTGTTTCTCTCCCCCCACCCAGTTGTCCGCTCTGTGTCCATTCGCTGTGTGTTCTTCTGTGACCATTTCTATCCTCATCAGCGGCACTGGGAATCTGTGTTTCTTTTTGTTGCATCATCTTGTTGTGTCAGCTCTCCTTGTGTGCGGCACCATTCCTGGGCAGGCTGTACTTTCTTTCGCACTGGGTGGCTCTCCTTAGAGGGAGCACTCCTTGCGCATGGGGCTCCCCTACGCGGGGGACACCCCTGCATGGCAGGGCACTCCTTGCGCACATCAGCACTGCACGTGGGCTAGCTCCACACGGGTCAAGGAGACCCAGGGTTTGAACTGCGGACCTCCCATGTAGTAGGCGGACGCCCTATCCATTGGGCCAAGTCCTCTTCCCTCTTTCTCTCTATACAATCGTATTAATAGAGCCCCTTGTTTTATCTCCCCAGTATATCTGAAACAGCCCAGCTGCTCTTGCCCTTTATTCTGCCACCATTATAGTCAAGTCATCACCTCTTGCCTGACATCTGTATTTCTTGCTGCTCTACTATCCAAAGTCCAGCCAACTGCAAGAGTATATGTTTTTTCAAATGGAAATTAGGGGGTTGGCTTTTAAGGTCTAGGTGACCACGCCAATAAGGCAAAGAAACCAGAATCAATTTGGTGTTTTGTCGGGAGGTTGAGGGGTGGGGCCCGAAGCAAGAATATCTCGAAGAACCCAAGGCAGGAACTTTAGTAGGGTACAAGCAAATGGGCCAGGATCTGGAAAAGAAGGGATTGAGGGAACTCACTTCCAGGTTTTGCTTCTTTTCAGTGCAGTGCCTGCTGCACTCTCTTTGCCTCCTCCTCTTCTTCTTCTTTTTTTTTTTAAAGGAAAACATTATTTTCTAGTTCTAA
Organism: Dasypus novemcinctus; assembly: GCF_030445035.2. Classification (NCBI taxonomy): domain Eukaryota; kingdom Metazoa; phylum Chordata; class Mammalia; order Cingulata; family Dasypodidae; genus Dasypus; species Dasypus novemcinctus. The sequence goes on along the minus strand of NC_080699.1, from coordinate 38,930,207 downwards.
CACCTCAGTGCACAGTGAACATTCAAGCTTGCTTCCAGAATCTTAGGAGGTGGCTGATTGACTTGTGGAGGTCTGAGTGCCTGTGCCTGATGACATTGGCAGGGGTGGGGACTGGGCAGGTAGAGACCTAGAAGAAGAAGTGAGGGAATGGGTGGAAAATAATTTCTACAAGAGAGATTAACGGTTTGAATCTCCACAGTGATACGATTTTTCTCTCCAGCAACATCCAGGCAAGCGAGTTTGGAAGCAGAAGTATATTGATTGAGTTTTAGGGTCTTACTGAGTCGGTTTGGCAGAAGGTTAATATTGCAAGGAAATTAGGGTACTGGTAAAAACATTTCAAATGCTCAGCCACAGATCCTTGCAGAAGAAGAGATTGGAAGGGAAAAAGTGTCTTGGGGAGGGGATGGAATATATTAAGGGGATGGGGAGCCTCTGGGTTTGGACTTCATTTCTTGTGAACATGAACATGGGAGAGGAGGAAGTTGTCAAGTCAAAAAATGGAAAATTGGAGTTGAAAATTTCCAAGGCCACATAGTTCCAATTGATGACAAAATCTGTGGTATACCTCTGGGATTAGGAGCAGTACTTTACAAAGCTTTAATAAAAAAATGTTTTGTCAACCAGACAGCCTTAAAGTTACACTAGCCGTAAGGAAAATAAATCATCAGAGAAGAATTTTTTTTTTAAGTCAATGATAAGTACACTGTAGCATTGGAATTCCATTTCAGGCTTTGTCTGATTCAGGGTTGAATCTCGTTTTGGTCCCTGCTAGGATTCCCAGTTCCCCTCACCCTTCCCAGCTATGGGAAGGAAGGAAGAAAGGAAGGGAGGGAGGGAGGGGAGGGGAGGGGAGGGGAGGGAGAGAGAAAGGTTGGTTTGGAAATTACCACTGCTGTAGAGATAATGTATGAAGCAGGATGACATATTGGTGGTTCCTAGATCGTATTATCCTAGTTTAGTCACTTTTACTTTTGATATTTTGAGTTTTCCATAATTATTTGTGATAGGTAAAATACTACTTTAAGTGTTATTATTTCAAGTGTTAGGGTTTCATTGGAAAAGTATAAACTTTGATTTACTTTATTTGTAGTTTTAGCTATATTCTTCCATATAATCTTGACAAACGAACATAGTTTCATTTTTATGAAGGGAATTTTATAATAAGAAAATAGTCTGTTTGCTTTTTACAAACCTATGGAAATCATTCTTTAAAATAAAAAGCCCCTTAACAGAAGGTGAAGAAACAGGAAAGTGAACAGAAAGGCTACTGTCGAGCCAGCAGCTTAAGGATGTCCTGTCAGACTAAAGCCTCTGAGAGTCTCTTGGCCTTCCTCCTGTGGTCACAGGATGGCTTCTAATGATCCAGCCTTGACACCTGCATTCACAGCCAAAAGAAGGAGAACAGAAAGTAGAAGCAGGGTTGTGTCTACATGTGCCTTGGCTACACCTGCTGTAGTTAATGGAGTGTAGACCAGCTCTCAGTCGTCTAGTTCCCAACAGGCTGGGATAAAAAGAGTCTTCTAACAAATGCTCACTCTGTGCAGTGTACTCACACTAATCCATTTAATTCTCACTAGACCCTTATGAGGTAGGTACTCTTACTATGTTTAGATGAAACGGAAACTCAGAAAGATTGTTACAAATGGGACCTTGTAAACGATCAACCTGAGGTGAGCCCAGGTGCTCTCACTCTTGAGGGCGCACTGTTAATCATTACGCTCGCTCTTTACGCTCACTCTCAGGATAGCTGACAGTGCTAGAGGGAATGAAAGGGATTTTTCAGGTTGATCCTTAGAGGGTTCTAACCACTCTTCGAAGAATTGATACTTGTTTAGCTCAATAGGAGAGTGATTAGAATATGCTAGGGTATTTGACCAATAAAACAGATCCCCAAAGCATCTTTGGAAGGCAATGCCTAGGGGCTTTAACAATCCTAAATTTAAATCTTTCAGACAAAATTGATAATTTGTTAATAATCCCTTTTCAGTTCATGATAACTGGCTACATCATCATCATTTAAGAGCCATCATAGAATTCTGATCCAGAAATTGAAATAAGAATGCCAGCAAATGAGTCTTGAAAATAATCTCACGCAGATGGAGATTACGCCGCTCAGAGTTTGGGGATGAGCCCCTCCTGGACGGCCCTCCATTCTCCCCAGTCTGTCAGCAGAGGGATGAACAAAGCCCCGTGGTTTTCGTGTTTCAGCTTTAACATCCACTGCAGAGCGGCCCAATTACGTTCCTATCTAAGGAAACAGCTATAAATATTGGTAAAGATTTCCCTCTTACTTTTTTCCAGACCTTTTATCTTTGTATTCTGTTGGCCAAGGCCTCTGACCATAGAGCCTCTCTGGGAGATCTGGAGCTTTGTGTTTTTCTAATACAACGTAGGATTCTACCCAAACCCGTGCGAGCAGTTCTGCGGCAAGACTGCCGTGTGCTCCTCCAGGGCCAGAGAGCGTTGCTCCTGCAGAGAGGGGCTGCGTCTCTGCTCTTGCTTTCCTGCTTACCCTCACTATTATCTCTTTAACAACCGTGACGACCTAGGCTTTTAAAGACTGATTATTTCTTTTAATCTTGTCATTTGTTTTGGAAACCTATGGGAGACTAAAGAAAAAATTCATCAAAACAATTGAATTGTGGTTTAATGTTGATTTTTAAAAAGCCACATAGAAGATGGTAAACATCATAAGTTGACAACCAAAGTGTCAACACTACCAGATGGAGATTTCAGCAAAGTAAATTATTGATATAAATTTATACTTATTGCATGCATAGCTTGTTATCAGACTAAATATTTTAATTGGTGTGGGACTGGTTAGGGACATTAAAACTTTTTTAAAAAGCAGTTTAGATATTTGGGCAAATGAAATATAACTCTGTATACCCATAGCAACAGCTTGCTTTATTATTTGTTTGTGTCGTTGGCATCAACTGTTATTTAGAGTCTTGGAATGATAGACTCTCTGGGAGGCACTGTGGAGGACATTCCTGGAATCCAGCCGGCAGTGTTCACGTATCGGTCTGTTCTCTGGATTAGAATCCTCTTTGCTTCTTTTCTTTCACAGGTGGGGCTCTTTCCTGGACACTGTGTTGAGTTAATTAACCAGAAAGTTCCCCAGTCAGTGACCAACTCTGTGCCAAAACCAGGTGAGTCTTCTTTTTCCTCAGTGTGGTTATTTTATCAACTAATTGAAGATAACAGTTTGTCTTCCAGTCAAGTACATAGCTTGTTTTGCTACTCTTTTCATTTGTTGACATGATATACATTTTTAATTTTATGTGGTTTGAATTTTTTACTATAGTCTTATTTCTCTATTGATCATTTCACATAGGATTACATGTATTCAAAATTTTAGAGGATTTTAATAAACTGTTTACTCCATTAAGCTTTGTTGTTATTTGCTTTTTCAGTTATATAGTAAAGTATAGCTTATTAATGAATAAAAGGATAAAAAATACAGGTCTAAAGAACTGACATGGAGATGATATGATTAAAAATTAAATAGATGAAGGGAATATATGTGTTGTTGTTTTTTTAAGATTTTATTTATTTCCCCTTCGCTCCCCCCGCCCAATTATCTGTTCTCTGTGTCTATTTGCTGCGCCTTCTTTGTCCGCGTCTGTTGTTGTCAGCGGCACGGGAATGTCATCAGCGGCACGGGAATCTGTGTTTCTTTTTGTTGTGTCATCTTGTTGTGTCAGCTCTCCGTGTGTGTGGCGCCATTCCTGGGCAGCCGCACTTTCTTTCACGCTGGGCAGCTCTCCTTACGGGTGCACTCCTTGCGCGTGGGGCTCCCCTACGCGGGGGACACCCCTGCGTGGCACGGCACTCCTTGCGCGCATCAGCACTGCGCATGGGCCAGCTCCACACGGGTCAGGAGGCCCGGAGTTTGAACTGCCAACCTCGTCCATGTGGTAGATGGACGCCCTAACCACTGGGCCAAGTCCACCGCCCCAATCACTCTTTTTAAAACTTACTTCTTCACAGAAGGTTAGGGAGCCATTGTTCAGTTTTTCATAGCATTTTGTTTGTTTTAGAAGGAGTAACTTTGTTGCTTAGTAGAGAAAATACTTTAGCACAGTGCTTACCTATTACTACTCTTAGTCTCTTTTCAGAGCATTTTATCCTCTGTTAAATCCTCCTTTTGGTAAACCTCATAAGAAAGCCTCTCTCAATGGGTACCTGTTCTGTAAATGTGCATTATTTATTCTGCCAACTGTACATTTCTTTTTTTTTTTAAGAGAAGTTGCAAGATTAAAAAACAATCATGCATAATGTGCAGAATTCCCATACACTACCCCTCCACCAACACCTTACATTGTTGCAGAACATTTGTTAGAGATTATGAAAGGACATGACCAGACTATTACTACTAATCATGGTCCATAGTATACACTTGGTATGTTTTTTCCATACACCTTCTATTATTAACACTATGTATTGACATTATACATTTGTTATAGGTCATGAGAGAACACTCTCATGTTTGTTCTGTTAACCACAGTCCATCTTCTACCACATGGTTCACTGTGCTGTACAGTCCCATGCCTTATACTTTCTGTCCAAAGTGTACACTCAGTGGCTCTCACTTTCATCACAGAGTTGTGCAGTCATTGCCATAATAAATCTTTGAACGTTTTCCTTAATTCAAAAGAAAAAAATCCCATATCCCCTTTATTGACCCTTAGTGTTGATATAGTGACTTCTTTGACATTGATGCATAAATATTACAATATTGCTCTTAACTATGGTCCATCAGTTACATTTATTGTATTTTTCCCATCCGTCAGTATATTCTTACCACCTTGCAATAGCGATGTACATTTGTTCTAGTTCATAGAAGAACATTCTTGTATTTGTATTATTAACCACAATCCTTATACCCCTCTGGGTTCACTATTCAATCCCGCGATTATTCTCTAGCTTTCTTTCAGTTGACGTTTACATCCCTCAAATAATTTAGTAGCTTTTGGTATAGTCACAGAGTTGTGTAGCTATGACCATAATCAGTTTTAGATTTTCATCACCCTAAAAAGAAATCCCATACCCACTAGCAGTCCCTTCTCATTTCCCCTCAATCCCCTTCGGCCTACCAACTGTTAATCTACTTTCTGTATCTGGGTTTGCCTGTGCTGGATGTTTCATATAAATGGATTTATACAATATGTGATCTTTTATAAATGGCTTCTTTCACTTAGCATAATGCCTTCAAGGTTCATCCAAGCTGTAGCAGGTATCATTATTTAATTAATTTTTCATGACTAAATAATATTCCAGTGTATAGACATATCACATTTTATTCATTCATCAGTTGAATGAATTCAAGTTGTTTCTACTTTTGGCTATTATAAATAATGTCAGGTACAAATTTTTGTGTGGACATAGGTTTTCAGTTCTCTTGAGTATATGTTTTTTGAGGAACTCCCAGACTGTTTTCCAAAGCAGCTGCATCATTTAACAATCCTACAAGCAGTATACGAGGGTTCAGTTTTCTCCATATCCTCACAACACTTGTTATTATTTTTTAAAATAATTTAAAATTTTTATTACAGCCATCTTGGTGGGTATGAAGCAGTATCTCAGTGTAGTTCTGATTTGCTTTGATTATTGAATTGTAAGGGTTCTTTATATATTCTAGATACAAGTGCATTATCAAAGAATTGATTTGCAAAATTTTTCCCTTTCTGTGGATTGTCTTTCATGTTCTTGCTGATATCCATTTGAAGCATAGAAGTTTTTTATTTTTATGAAGTCCAATTTATTTTTTATTTTGTTGCTTTTGCTTTGGTGTCATATCTAAGGAGGCTTTGCCTAACCCAAGGTAATGAAGATTTACTCCTGTATCTGCTTCTAGAGGTTTATAGTTTAAGCTCTTATATTTAAGTCTGTGCTCCATTTTAAATTAATTTTAGTGTATTGTGTGAGTTAGGGGTTCAACTTCATTTTTTGGGTGTTGAAAGCATTTACATTTACTGTAGTTTATGATATTGTCAGGTTTCTTTTTAATTTCTTAAATTAATTTTATTTATACACACTCCATGTCCACCAAACATCAACTTCCTTCCTTTACATGTAGATTTCCAGTTGTCCCAGCACCATTTGTTGAAAAGACTACTCTTTTCTCAATGAATTATTTCAAATCCTTGTGGAAAACTAATTGATCATAGGCACAAGGGTTTATTTCTGAACTCTCAATATTATTCCACGGATCAATGAATCTTGTCTTTATGCCAGAATGTCTTTTATTTCCATTGCTTTGTGGCTAAGTTTTTAAATCAGGAAGTTTGATTCTCTCCTACTTGTTCTTCTTTTTCAAGATTGTTGTTGTTATTCTGAGTCCCTTGCAATTTCACATAAATTTAAGAATCAATTTGTTAATTCTTCAAAGAAGGCAGCTGGGATTCTTGTAGGGATTACATTGAATCTATAGAGCACTGGTAGTATTTCCATCTTAACAATATTAAGTGTTCCAGTCCATACAAACAGGATGTTTTTCCACTTATTTAGACTTTCTTTACATTCTTTCAACAAAGTTTTGTGTAATAGTTTTCAGAATATACGTCTTGTATTTTTCGTAAATTATTGTCCTTAGTATTTAATTTTTTGGATGCTCTCTTTATTTTTCATGTTGTTGGTTGTAAGTATATAGAAATGCAATTGCTTTTTGTGTATCTTGCAACCTTGCTGAACTTCTTTATTGGCTCTAGTCATTTTAGTGGATTCCTTTATACACAAGATCGTGTCATCTGTGATGAGAGATTTCCTTTTTCCTTTCCAATTTGGATGTTCTTTATTTCTTTTTCTGCCTAGTTGCCTTGGCTAGAACCTCTCATAAAGTGTTTTATAGAAATGTTGAGTGCAGATGTCCTTATCTTGCTCCTGATCTTAGGGGAAAAGCATCCAGTGTTTCATCATTAAGTGTGATGTGAGTTGTTGGGTTTTGTTAGGCTTTTTTTTTTTTTTTTTAGTTTGAAGCATTTCTCTTTAATTCTTAGTGTTTTGAATGTTTTTATCATGAGAAAGCGTTGGATTTTTGTCAGATGCTTTTTCTACAGCTACTGAGATGATTATGTGTTTTTTGGTCATTATTTTGATATTATTAAAATTCAACATAAGTTATCATTCATTGTATATTTTTATACATCTTTCTGTGGTGCAAGCTATTAGTTACAACGTTATTAACATTTTAATCTATTAGTTGTCTAGTTTTTATAATCTTGATTCAGATGTACTGTGAAGGGAGTTTTAAAAATTAGTTTAATATTGGTATTAAATTATTGGAATAGTTTTTGTAAGATTTGAATGGGAAAATGACACTTCATATAGAGATAACCTCTGGAAGATTTTACTACTTAGGAAACTTGATCAGTTATTGATAGTTCTTGAAAATAAATTTCTGTTCATAGACTTGTGTTACATTATTAATTCTAAATTAGTAATGACATTTAAAAAGCAACCCACCTTGAAAAGCTTGTATTTGATCTTGTGATTATTCTGAGCAGCATTGCGGAGTTGACATAGGGAAATGTGCATTCTTAATAGATTTTGGAAAGGATGATGTGAATTCTATCTGCCTCAGGCCTGTTTCACACTTTAAAACTGTCCTTGTCTACAGTATAAACAACTTAAATGTTCTATTTATTTTTAACATTGCCATCTGTCACTGTTATATGCCAAATCTGAAAGAAGCAGCTATAGTTTGAGACTGAAAATTTAAAGCTTGCTATACTATTATACAACAAGTTTAATAGGAAAAATTTTCCTCTTGAAGCTGTTCCTATAATCTTCAGTACGTTTAATTGCTTATGTGTCCAGAAATAGAATTAATGATTCACAATGTCCTAATCCAGTTAACAAGTATCCATGGTGCCTGAAGAAAAAGGTGAGAGAGCGATTGAGAGAAGAGGAAGAGTGGAAGAAAGAAGAAAGGTGGAAGCTTTTTCGTAGGAAATTGGCATTTAGTTTGTTCACCATAGGGTGTGGTTTGGTGCAAAAAGATGGAGTGGAGGGGGTGGATGAGGAAGGGATATAGCACATGTGATTTTCTTTGTGTTTGCCTGCTTGGGATTTACTAATTTGGATCTATTTATTGATACCTTTCTTAAATTTTTTAACATTCTCAGCTCTTACCTCTTCAGATATTTCTTTTGTCTGGTTCGCTCTCTCTCCTTTCCTTTATACATCCTTTATGCTCTTCAATATTGTTCCACAGTTCTCAGACTCGCTGTTGTTTTTTCCACTCTGCTTTCTCTTTTCATTTCAGCTTGAATATTCTCTCTTGATCTGACTTCAACTTCACTGATTCTTCCTTTTGTTATGTGCGATCTTAAGTCTATCCAATAAGTCATTCTATTCTCATGTCATATTTTTTATTTCTAGGAACAACATCGATTTCACATTGGAATTCCCCATTTTTTCACATTATTTCCCATTTTCACTAGAGAGAGGAAGGGTGGCGACAAAGCTAAGTTTCCACCTGAACTTCTAGGACTAGAGTATTGAGGCAGATCTTATCTCTGGGAAGAGTTAGAAAAGTTGAACAGAAATATAAAAACATCACTTTGAAGCACTGGAGAGTTAAAAAGGCAGTAGGCAGAAGAAGGAAACTGAGAGGGGTGACCCTAGCACATGGGGACACTTTCCCCGTGAAATATCTGCTGTGGAGTAGAGAAGCCATAGGACTAGGGAGCAGAAGTAAGAGTTCAGAACCTAACACGTAGAGGTGCTGATAAATGCCCCAAATTTTGAGTTGGGAGTTTGGTGGAAACTGACAAACTGATTTCAAAATGTGTATGGAAATGCAGAGAGCCAAGGATACCCTAGGCAGATTTGAAAAAGAACAAAAAAATAGACTTACTATAATAAATATCAAGACTTACTATCATATAAAGCTGTACTAATTAAGATATTGCTATTGATGCAAGGATAGACAAATAGATCAACGGAACAGAATAAAGAATCCAGAAGCAAACCTATGTGTATATAGATACCTGCTCTGTGGCAAAAGTGGCCCTGCAGAGGCATCTGAAAAGGACGGTCTCTAATCAAGGGGTGCAGGGTCACCTGAATATCTGTGCAAGAAAAAGAGGGAGAGAGAGAATTCTTACCCCTGTTTAACCCCATACCAAAAAAAGAACATCAGTTCCAGGGGAATTATATGTCTGTATGCAAAAGGTAAAGCAGTAGAACTGTTAGCAGTTATCACAGTAACTGTATCGTCCTTACGTCTAAGCCAGGGGTGGTGATCTATGTGCACGACCTTGGTCTAGACATGAAGACCCTTGAGACGCTGAGGAGCTGTGGTGACTTGGAATTTGTGAATGAACAAAACTAAACAGATAACCAGCTTCTTACGGTTGTTAGATCTAAAACTGAAAATCACAAAGAAGCTGGGCCTCTACACAAAAGTGAATTTTGCTCATTCAGAGATTTAAACTTTTTTTTTTTTTTAATGAAATGTGTAGTAGATACCTTACTTTCCATTCCTGATAGAGCTTTTAAAAATGGTTTCATTGGATATAGGGCTTAAGAAGTCATTATAAAATGCAAATAAAGTTTATATGTTGCAAATCTGTGAAGACTATATTTGCTGTAACTTTACTGTGTTTTTTTCCTAGTAACTTAAGGGATGGATATTTGGGGTTGTAGTTTTATTTTACTAATATATGTAGCTTCTTTCATTTTCATTGGCATTGCTTTTGCAAATTTTTGCTTTTCTTAACCACATTCTATGAGCTGGTCATTCTTCTCCCCCATACCTCCTACCATGGTACTGCCATTCACTTTGATTAATAAATTGAGTGCTTGATAGGAGATGCTGCTTCTGCTCAGAGATGGCCCATAAACCTATAATGTGAAATTTAGCAGGAGATGCTCTTTAATGACATTACATTTACAGTTGTTTTGAACTGAAATGATTAAAATTTTATTGGGATAACTATATATATAATTCCAGATATACATAAAAAAATATCTAAAATATAGAGTTCAGAACTATTCTGTGGTGTTAGATGTTAGGACTTTGGGGAGGAGAGAGGTTGCAAATGAGTGTAATGGGAAAGAGAGATCCTGGACTTTCTTTAATGTTATTTTGATCCAGATGGTGATTATACAGAATTGCTTACTTTCTGAAAATTCATTGTGTTGTACTTAGGAGCTCTGCAGTTTTCTAAATGTGTCATATTTCAATGCAATTTTATTTAAAATAAAAAGCCCTATGATACTTGAAGTTTCCTTTCATGTAAAGCAATAGAAACTCCCTGTTGGAAGGGGATAGAGAAACTAAAGGAAAATATTTCTTAGTGCTCACCATAGACAGAATTATTTTGAGCCATTGAGATTACTGAAGAGGGGTTAGATTTCACTTTACATTTTTAAGTATACCTTCCATCCACATGAATATTCTTTGCAGCATTGCTTTAATACAGAATGGTGCAAATAATGTGAATGTCCATCAGTGGATGAATGACTTAATATTGATACATTCATTCTGTGAAATACTACATGACCATCAAAAAGAATGAGGTAGAGGCCATATATATGAACCCAGAAATTTTTTTCTATGTTCTATTGTTAAATATAAAAGCAAATTACAGGAGAATATATGCATTAAGATCCCACTGTCAGTACACAGGAGAGAATCTGGGAGAATACATACCTAAGTAGAAAGGAAATGGAATTGTAAAGATAGTGAGAAATCTTTTATTTTTATTCTGTTTGCTCCTGTACTATTTAGATCCTCAACAAAGGACATGTATTACTTAATAAAATATGAAAGAAAAAAAAGATTGTAATCTCCCCTGCCCAAATATGTAGTTTCCAGTGATCCTTCTTAGAGCAGCCACTCTCTTCTTAGAGCAGCCACTCCATAAAGTAGATACTTTTTGTGGCAATAGATCAATGCAAATATTTTATTTCATTTATATATCTTTGTGAAAAGCAGCACAGCTGAGGGGATGGGAGCACAAGCTCCATGTTTGGGTTTTAGCCACTTGTTCCTATCTGTGTGCATGTCACTCAAGAAATATTTCCTATTTCCTTATCTAAAAATTGAGGCAAGATTCTAGTGAGGTTTAGGGATAAAGCATTTAAAGCCCCTGCAGAGTTAATAAATGGCAGCTGGTATTATATAACATTCAATGTTTTTGTTTTTCTACTGTTACTTGTTTAAATACAAGAGTGCCAAAAACTAGACCTGTTGAGTTTATATACCTGCTTATTTGATCGGTTATTTCCTGGGTGTAGCCCTGAAACAAATCAATGACAGTAGTTCCAGGGGGCCATGTGGGAGAGGCAGCCTCTTTGAATGGGTACTTGAACCAAGTTTGCATCATGAAGTTTTGTCTTTTTAAGTGTTGTTGTTAGCAGACAAAGAAGTAGCAGAGGCTTTCAATTAGGGAGAGGTCGTAGTAATTAGATGTAACTGTGGTGAAATCTTTACGTTTATTTAAGAAGTAATCTGTCAGGTAGCCCTGTTTTTTTTTCTTTTTTTCTTTACCTGTCATTTTATGTGAAGTGAGCACCAGACATTCTATTTCAAGTAAAATAGGTCCAGGTTCTTACTTACCCTAGTTGGGTAAGTATTGCGCATTCGCCACATTAAACATACATTTACTGGCCTTCTGGAGGCTAATTCTTTAAGACTCAGACATTAAAATCAGTACCCTGGAGGCACTGATGTCAGATTCCAAGTACCAAAACGCTGGAATGCCTGCAGAAGGCTTCTCCCTGAAGACATTGTAAGGATAGCTCAGAATACTTTTTTCTAACTCTGAATCAGAGAAAAACCAAAAAATTCATAAATCCTTATGTTTGTAAACTGCTTTTGAATGTTAAAATACTTGTATTCCATTATTTAAATCAAAACTTGAACCTCAGTAGAGCACTGTGTGGTAGGTGTTTCTACCCCTCACTCGTTTTTTTAAACAAATGAAGCAGAATTGGTAAAGGGACTTACCTAAGGCTTTACAGCTAGGGCCTGCTGGCATCTCCTGACACCGGCTCCCGACGCCTCCTGACAGCAACAGCCGCAGCTGACATTTCCTTCACATTTAGTACACGCCAGGCTCTGTGCCAGACACTTGACACAGACGGACTCATTTGGGATTATTAATTAAAACCCAGGTTTTTTCCCATCACAGAACATTGAATAGAGTTCAAGTTTGTTGTTCTTTCCAAAACAAATGTGTATTAATATCTTTTGCTTTTATTACCAATAGGAGTAAATAAAAATATATTTGAATTTCCACAAGGCCTAAATGGACAAAACAGAAATTAGGGCAAAAGTTAGCATAATTTGAGGATAAGAATTGCCTATAGGAACCTACTTAATTTGCTAATTTTGTTTTCAGCCACTTTCATTATAATAATTGCATAGGTTCTAATATGGTTCTAATTAACTAAAAAGACCTTTCAGTCTTTTTTCATTATGTATGAAGCTTAACTTCACACTCTATTTTATATGGCATTTTCAGCCATCCTTCCTTTCCATTCTCCAGGTATAGTGATGAGTTATCTCATTTTAAATTTGATACCGCACTTTTTATGCCTTTTTGCCCCTACCTAGATTATTTTGCTTGAGGGAAGATATTCTGATTTATATTAATTTGCATTCTTTACTCATAATGGATGCTCCAAAACAGTTCTAGATTGATTATTATAATCATGGACAATTTAAATGGTAGTTATTAAAAATACTTTCTGAATCTCTATATTCCCTTTAGCTAGTGCTAGGAAATACTGTTTGCTCTGAGTAAAGCTACCTTTACCTTGAGGTCATCTCCAGTATTCAGTCACTCATCTAATATTTATTGAATACATCTTAAGTGCTAGGGTTAAAAGAGTGAACACAACAGACAGAAATTCTGCTATTTTGGACATGAAGCTGACAGAATTGCAGACACGTGCGAATCATTCAGGTGATTTTTATGACAGAATGTTGGAACGCAGCCTTTGCCTTTCCAGTGAATTCTCTCCTGGCCTCACTCACCCACACAAAGTACATCTTTGGTCCTTCAGAGGTGGGTGGCTTCCAAACTTTTTGTTGAATATGAGAGAAAAATGATGTGACTTTGCCTATGCTATAAGAAGTAACTAGAAAAAAAAAAGTAACTAGAAGAAACAGGATATACTTTGCACTCAACCATATTTTTAAAACTTTTCATCTTGAAATAATTATAGACTCAGAGTAGTTGAAAAAATAGCACAGAGAGGTCCCATTGTACCCATCATCCAGTCTCTCCCAGTGGTAACGTCTTATGTAACTATCGTACATTATCATAACCAAGGAATTGACATTGTCACAATACAGTTAATTAGGACCCAGGCGTTTCTCCAAATTCACCATGTTTTACATGCACTCCCTTTTCTTCCTTATGTTTTTGTATGGTATAGATCTCAGACTTCTGGGTTTTTGGTGAGAGTTATTGTCATTAACTGTGGAATTCTCCCATAGATAGGAAAATTCCTGGGGGATTTATCTGTGCTTACAGGTTAGGGGATATAAAGGGCTTATAGCAAGTTGAGTTAAACATCCCAAAATGGCTTTTCTATAGTATGTAGTTTTTCTTTCTCACCCTCCCTCACTCCCTCCTCCTTGCCTCTTCTCTCTCTTTCCTTCTTCTCTTTCCTTTTTCTTTCCCTTGCCCTTTTTTGCCATCCTTAGTACTGACCAAGGAAAGTTAGTTCAAAAGTAAAAAAGAAGAGTGGATTTCCCTTCTCCATTCTGAATAAACATTGAGGGTCTTTTTTCCTAATTAACAAAGTCCATAAATCCACACCTGTACCACTGGCAACAATTAACATATTTTATTCCTGTTACATACCAGAATTCTCTAGAGTTTTTCATTTTAAAATTACATCAATTTTTTTTCTTTTTGTGGCCTACCATTTACCTACAAGTTTATATTCAGAGCTATGTTCTGAGAGGAAGGAAAGAATGAATTTGATCAATAGCAGAAGATTTTGGCACAGTTGCACAGTTAATACTCCCTTGCATATATAAGATCTGCCAATTACTAACTGTGTGACCTTGGCAAATTCCTTAACCTTTCTGTCTTGGTTTCCTCATCTATAAGACAGGGGCAATAATAGTGTCAACTTCATAGGGGATACTGAGGAGTATTTTTAAAGTGCTTAGAATAGTGCCTGGCACATAGTAAGCGCTATAAAGCTATTTTGTGCATTAAACAGAAACAAATAATATGTGCGTAGGGCATGTATATTGTTAGTAAAAAGTCCTTTGGGACAGAAGGTAGGCCATTCTTTTCCAATTCATCCCCTTCTTCAAATCTGAGAATAACAGTAATGTTCTTTAGTATAAATATTGAATCTTTCAGTACTTACACTGTATTTATGCATGTAATCCTAATAAGAATATTTTAAAAAGTTCCAAATTGCGATTGGTTGAGTGCCATTTTGCTAATAGTTGTGAGGTATTGTTCACTTCTGCTGACTAATAGTTAAGGTAGAGGAGGAAAGAAATATCTTTGGGCCCATGGGTGAAATACTTATATATTTAACTACTGGGCAGCATATGAGGGAGGAATTAATACTTGAAAATCTATTTAATACTGGATTTTTAAATTCTGAAAATCCGTCTTCTTTTTCCCAAAAGATGCGAAATAGATGGTTGTCCTGAGAACTGTTCACACAGGGGCAGTGCCAGTTTATACTCTTTAAAAAAGTGTGAGTGGATTGACAACCACAGCTCAATATCAGCAAGGATGTAAAAACAGTCCGGCATGTCGCCTTAGCGTGTGGCTCCTGGCCTAATGATTCAGCCTTTTGCTGGCTGTACTTCCTCGATGATCAATTACCTGTCCTGTTTTATGTGGACCTCAAGTGTGTCAGCATTTCTGTTAGAAACTGTCTCCGACCTAGATCTGAGATAGCAAATCTAAACAGTTGATGAGTCAGTGATTTCTTATAAAAGCTTAAAGACTGAGGAAAGGACGGTTTTTTGGCTGGTGTTTTCTGATGAGGAAATGCTCACGGGGAGAAGCCGGTGGGTGGAGCCGCACTGGCCCAGCCTGTTCTGCCAGTGGGAGGTCAGGCCGGGGCGGAGCGGAGCTCGCTGAGGGAGAGGGAGTTAGCTCCCCAGCGCCCCGGGCTCTCACAGGCAAGGCACTCAGCCCGTGAAGCACCCAGAGCAGGGCCAAGAAGCCAGCTCCCGGGGGACCCGGCCGCAGCCCCGCAGCGCCCTGAAGATTTCACCCCGAGCGTCCTGGGGTGCAGGGTCTGAGCCGGCGCGCGGTAGGTCCTCCTGCCAGCTGGTGCACAGCAAGCAGAGCTGCTGCAGCCTGGCAGTGCTGCTGCTCAGCCGCCCTTAGGAGTAACCTGAAGACCTGAGCCCGAGACCCGAGTCACAGCAAGAGGTAAGGAGATGGCAGTCAGTTACCCAAAGGCTGGATTCAAACAGCATTCAGCCTACTTCACCGAGACTGTTTTTAGGTTATATTTGGATACTTATTACCTTGGTTGCTTTTGGGTGACTGGTTAATTATTTAATCATCTAGAAATTGAATGAGTGAACAGTAATATTTGACATGTTTAGAGAGCAATGGTCATTTTTAATGTAGGGATTTGTTGTTTGTACCTCATAGGTATTAGGCAGCATGTTTCTTACTTTCCTAGTCAGGTGAAGGAAATGTCTATTTTCCTGCTATCCCCAGTCAGCTTGTTTCTTGATGTTTTCTAGATCTGAGGTGAATAAAACAAAGTTTTCATGCAGTGAAAGAGTATACCTTTATTTCTTATGCCTCCTGTATATGGCATATATATTTTTTCTGGTGGAATTAATAATGTTTCTATTATTGATTAGTGGAAAATAGGCAGCTTGGTTTATTTAAAAGAACTCGATATACTGTATAAAGAGGCTGTTTGAGTCAGCACAAGGAAGTAGTCCCTCTACCATTTTCCTTTCAAATATTGTGTCCCTCCCCCCACCCTGTTGGCATTAGCAAGGATAACCGTCTCAAGCATACAATATTTGCTCTATTTTCTTTTCCTCTAGCAGATTTTACCACTTGGTTCATATTCCATATTTATACAGTGCTTCTTTAGACCTTGGTAATAAAGGCTTTTCATTAAATATCACGAAGACCATAATTTTCTTTGTGTCACAAAGTCAGCCATTAAGAAGTTGAACATAATTCTTTTCTGGATTGTCGCACTCTTTCTTAAATGATATCAGTATTTTAATTTTCAAAACCAAAACTACAGGAATTTCAGAATTCAGAGCTCTTTTTCAAAGCCAGCTTTTTAAAAAGTGCCTGTTGCTCATATGCTAATGTTTTCACACCATAACTTCTATTTTGAAGTAGCTATATAGTACTGTATAGTATTCAGAAGTCTACAATACCTTAGGTTAAGTTTACATTAAATAAACTCATAGGAGAGAAAAGTGGAAAGCGATACCGTGTTCGCATGTTTGTGCACACCCTTCCTGAGGGATCTCAGTCCTGAATTCAGGATGGTCCTCCAGATTAGGCTGAACTTGTTCTGGAAAGCTGAGTAAGGTGTTGGTCGTCCTGTTCCCAGAGGGATTCTCAATGTTTTTGGACCAACAAGGAGAAAGTATAGTAGTAAAAATAGCTCTTACTTATTGACACTTGCTGAGTTAAATGGCATACATGATTTCATTTAAAAGCACAGTGACCCTGAGTGATAGATTACTATTCCCACTGCGGCACTGAGGAATGGAGATTGCACAGGTAATTGGCTCAACTTGCACTTGGGGAAAGTGATTGGATTGATACCTGCAGGTCGGACTCCAAAACCAGGGCCTTGTGCACAAAAATATGCACTTGTTCTATTTTAATTTTTATAAAAGAGAGTGTACAAACAAATGCCCTTTTGAAATACTATTAGCTTTTAAACTTCATATCAAATAATACTCATTCATTCTGGAAAAGTAAGAGCCCAGGCGATTTAAAACTCCTTAGCAGAGACCCTCCTCAGCCCCTCCATTCTAGTGTCAGCATACCTCCAGCTCCAGGAATGCAGAGCCACCCTGCGTTCCTCCTCCTCGCTTCTGCTAAAATGCAAATCTTCCATTTGTTCTGTATTTGGAAATGAAATTAGTCATAATCTTTATATAATAACTGAGGTGGTAAAATCACCAAGTTAAAACAAAATAAACTTTACTTTGTCTTTGTACAGAGTTGAGGAATAGAACAAACCATATTTATTGTTTTAATTTGTAAATAAAATTTTTAAACAAAAATCAATGGGGTGTCAGTTTTAGCAAGAGAATTGTGTAGCATTTTATTTTAATCTAAAATCACATAAACTAAATTCGAACTGCCTTTAATATTTGTAACAGAACTTTGTAGCTCCTGGAAAAGTAAATGTACATTGCAGATAATGAGAGAGGCATATCTGTAACCTTATGATCATTTTCCCAAGGGAACCATGATTTTTAAAGTTGTAACATACCAAGCCCTTTCTGTATTATAACTGTGTCTGTCCTCCGCAAGAAGGATATCCAAGTATTTTAGTTAACCATTGGTATCCATTCAAGATAAGAGCTGCGCTGGATATCTGGAGGAAGCAATTTAATAGCCTCTTTTCTGCTTCTTTTACTCTAGATTCATATTCTAGATCCTTTAAAGTCATCCCTCACATTCCAGGCAGTCATGCCTTTCGAAATATCTCTTCTTCTCAATCATAAATAAAGGGAAGCCTGTTTGACTTTTGTAACATTTTTCAATCAAGAGCCGTTACTGTCATTGCTATTTTTAATTTACCCCCAGGAGTGTACAGGGCATTTCTCGGATACCTGGTTTCCTCCCTTGGAGGCTGGAATGTGCAGATGCCAAGCCGCGACGGTCCTGCACATTCCAGAACCTCGTCCGGGGACTGGCCCCAGGTCCTTCTCTGTGGCAGCCCCTTGCAGCTGTTATACTCATCAGTTAATTAGAGAACTGTTACTTTCAAGCTCTTACTTCCCAAATTCTTCATGATGTATAGATTAAAAAAGAACTCCATACTCTGGTTCCACTATAACTTGAACAATATATTAAAATTTAAGACTCAGTTTAGCTAAGGATCACTTTTTATATACTTGGGGAGAAAATGGAATCTGAGGCTGAATAACTACTGTATTCTCTATTTGGAAATTAGTAGCTATCGTTCAGTGGTTCCTAGAGAGACGGTGAAAATTTTGCATTTTGAGCCTCAACTTGATAAAATATCAGTTTTCAGAAGTAATATTTACCCCTTTTATTTTTAACTGCATAGAATTCCTAGAATCCATGTCAAAAATTAATCTTTATAAAGTATATAGCATTTTATAAATGGTGATTATACTATTCAGACTAGCAAATAAAGCAATAAATAAATCAACAATGCTGAATGTCTGTAACAATTCAAGATCATGCAGTTATGCATCAAGTCCAGGAAATAGTAAAAGCATGTTGTATAAGTTAGTTTTGCAAGGACTCCTTGCTACTACTCTTAAGTATTCCTGAAACTAACTAACTAACTAAATAAATAAATAAATAAGCAAGCAGGCAAATTAAAATAAAATTAATTGAATTGAAAAAGTACTAAATTTTATACACTAGACATAATACCATTTTAATAATGATCTTTTTTGTTACATTAAGTTTTTATAGCAGGCCATTTCCAAGATGACAATTTAGAAGACCTAATTTATTTATTTATTTTTTTGGCAAAGCTTTCCAGTGAAGTTTTAAATGATATCTCTTTGTTTCCTCTTTCTCTAAACCGAAGACATTTTCCATAGGCCCTAGAGCTTTCTATGCTGTTGTACTTTAATACTTTGTTAGATTACTACATACTTTCTAGGTATTTTCATTGAAATCTAGAGCTCATAAATTGCTTGACAGACTTCTCTTTTTTTTATATTATTAAACTGAAGTCTTACAATAAGTTAATTGAGAGAATCAGAACTAAAACCTTCTCTCTGTGTTCTTGGTCCAATACTTTTTTACTTGCACCTTGCCTGGCCAATAACAGACATAATTGAATGAGTGATCTTCATTGTACGTACTATTGTATCATTGGGAAGCCATAGAGGCTTTCTTTTATTAGGTCATTGGCTCAGGTATATATTTTTAAATCTTCAAATAGAATTGATAGGATTTTATGCTTACAGCATATTTTTACTACATAGCAAACAATATGTTTAGACACTATGGGACAGCACCAAATGAAAGGAACTGAAATAGGAATGTAAGCTCATCTTGATATTTAGATCAGGATGCAAGAAGTGTCATTATTCTGGGAAGTGGACTTGGCCCAATGGATAGGGCGTCTGCCTACCACACGGGAGGTCTGCGGTTCAAACCTCATGTGGAGCTGGCCCATGCGCAGTGCTGATGTGCACAAGGAGGGCTGTGCCACGCAGGGGTGTCCCCCGTGTAGGGGAGCCCCATGCACAAGGAGTGCGCCCCATAAGGAGAGCCGCCCAGCATGAAAGAAAGTGCAGCCTGCCCAAGAATGGCGCGGCACACACGGAGAGCTGACGCAACAAAATGAAATACAGATTCCTGGTGCCGCTGATAAGGATAGAAGTGGTCACAGAGGAACACACAGTGAATGGACACAGAGAGCAGACAACTGAGGGGGAGGGGGGGGGAGGGGAGGGGACGGGAGAGCGAGAGAAATAAATAAAAAATAAATCTTAAAAAAAAGTCATTTTTCTGATGACCCTTACATTTAAAAGTCTTATATAGAATGTAGTAGGACATTAATGAGGTTTTATTTAATATGTCTGTATCTCAGTTACTATAAAAAGTAGTTCAGTTTAGTTCTTTTGAGTCATAATTGGAATCTTGCTCAACTACCTAGAAATATTTCTTTAAAAGGTTTGTAAATTTACTTTTCTAGAGAATCACAGCTTAATTCATGAGTCATTTTATTTGCAAGTAAGAACTTTGTTGGTTTAAACAAATTTATTGATATGCTCAAGACTAAATAGGAATTAGATCACATTTTTCCCAGCATGAGTGATGACTGAACTTATTCAAAAGCTGTGTGTCTCAGGTACCCAAAGATCATTAAAGGTCTTATGACAATGCATGCTAAAAGTAAATTAAGTTTTGCATCTCTTGCTGATATCCCATAAAATACTTTTAAAAATACTAAGTAACACAAATTCAGTTCAGCTACTCACCAATAACTGTAGATATGAGGCATATTATGTTTCTTTGCTGCTATTTAAGACATCAGTAGCCTATTACAATTATTAGTTTTTAGAATTCCTCTTCTACTTTCACCCTATGGAGTGCTTTCATGTTTGTCTTCGTTTACTAAAGCTTACTTCTAACATGTGCACACTATTCTTAAGTTTATTACAGTGTCTAAGAGAGAAACATGCCACCGCTAACGGCTTTTTGTTGTTTAAGTTGCCACTTGCCTTCTCAAGTCTCTTGCAATCATTAACATCCCTGCCAAAGATACAGGGAAGGAAGGGTAATGGGACTCATCAAAAAACTATAAAAGCAAATCTTTTAAAAGTAAATATAAATTTTGTTTGCCACATTAAAATATTAAAGTTAAAAAAGACAAACTAAGCAACCATCTTAATAGATGCAGGGAAGTCATTTGCTTAAGGCCAATACTTGTTCATTTTATATATTTTAACAGTTAATAATAGGGAATATCTTTAATCTATTTAAGGTTTCTACAAAAACCTCCGAGCTAGTTTTATTCTTAATGGTGAGATGTAAGAGATGATCAGGAACAAGATAAGCATTTATCGGGGGTCCAGAGAAGTTAGACAAAAAGAAACAAAAGGATTGTAAAAGACAAAGCAAATCTGCATTCTTTGCAGCTGATATGATTGTCTGGAAACCCAGAAGAATCTACAAATTATATTCCTAGAAGTAATAACACAGTTCAACATTGCTCAATAAAAGATAAATAACAACAACAACAACAATAGCAACTAACATTTATTAAGTTCTTTCTGTCAAGCACTAAGTGCTTTATATCCCTTAACTCACTTAAACCTCACAACAATCCTGTTAGGTAGTTAACCATTTTTAACTTTTTCATAGACAAAGATAATGAAATATCGAGAAGTTAGGTACTTTGCTCACCATCACACAGCCTATAAAATGCGGAGGCAATGCTAAAACCTAGTCATCCTGACTCCTGAACCTGTACTCTTCACCACCATGCTAAGTGCTTTCCTGTGTACCAGTAATAAATGATTAGAAAAATGTAATTTAGAAATTAGATACCATTTGCAATAGCAACAAGATCCATAAAGTTCCCAAGAATAGCTATAACAAAAATGTGTAAGACCTTTGTGGAAAAAATTAGCAAAATTTGTTGATGGACATAAAAGAATCGTAAATAGAGAGAGGTACTATGTTCATCGATAAGAAAGCTCAGTAACAAAAAGAAGTCAGTTCTCTTCCAAAATAATCTGTAATTCAATGCAGCTTCAATCAGATTCCCAGAAGTGTTATTTCCTCCCTATAATTTGGAAAGATGATTATAAAATTTATATAAAAAGGAGTAAAGGGCTAAAAATATAAAGGCAATTTTGAAGAAAAGGAGTAAGTGGAGTGACTCATCTTTCCTGATAGTAAGACCTTAATATTAAAGTGCTAGAAATTATAAAAGTGGAGTATTGCTAGACAAATAGAATGACAGAACTGATAGAATTTGAGAGCCCAGAAACAGACACTCCCCCACATACATGTTACATGCCTTATTCATATAAGAAGGAATCAATCTTAAAAATCAGTGGAGAAGGGATTATTCAATAAAAGGTGATGGGAGGACAACCAGCCAGATGGCAGCAGAGTAAGGAGCACCTAGATTCAGCTCCTGCTACAGAGCAGTTAGTAGCTGAGCTCCAGAGCTCTCTGGAGCTAGCTGAGGCACCTGTTTGGGGGCTCCAGGAAACCAGAAGAGCATCCTGCCACATCCTTGAAGGCATGGAAGGAGGAGACTGCTCATCTGCAGAAAAGACTCATAAGTAGAGCACTCTACACCCTGGAGGCCGGTGCCCATCCTTCACTGGAGGCACAAGCCGCCTTGGGAGCTGTTCTGCAGCCGGAATTGAAAGCTCCACTTCCCCAAAACGGGGGAGGAAGAGACAGTTGGGCACCAACCTCAGCTACTAATGAGTAAATTCAGCGGGCTACGATACAATCCTGAGAACAGCTGAAGGTTGAGCCTCTCAAAGTCAGAAAGAGGCCGGAAGCCACCATCTTAACTCTGCACCTGGCATGAGGGGAAGCGGGGCGGACTGAGGATCCCAGTGCTGGTGGGGAGTGGCTTCTTTCCATCCAGGTCAGATGGCAGCTCTAGCCTAGGCCCCAGTGCCACCTCCAGCAGGGAGGAGGCTGCGGGGACCTGCGCCAGCCTCTCTGGGAAATTGCCAGCCAAGCTGCGGAGGCCAGTGATTGTCCTATTCTGGCAGTACAAGCTGCCCCAGGAGCTGTTCTGTGGATGGAATTAGAAGCTACATTTCCCAAAAACGGGAGGAGGAGACAGTTGGCTGCTGAGTTAAGCTACTGATTGGTAGGTTCAGCTGGCTAAGGAATCACCCTAGGAACAGCTGGGGTGTGAATCTGTCCAAGTCAGAGGGGAGGCTGGTGGCCCCCATTTTGACTCCACCCCCAGCCTGAGGGGAAGCAGGGCTGACAGTTTCTTTCACCTAGATTGGCCTGCAGCCTAGCCTAAGCTTCAACCCCACCTCTGACAGGGAGGAGGCTGGCGAGCCCTGCATCAGCCTATCCAGGTAACTGAGTATACCTTTGGCTGGCACAAACTGAATAATCAGAAGTCTACCAGGGCAACTGTGGTCATCTTGGACCCACACTGCATAGACTGCTGCCCACGCCTGCAGCTCCATCCCCACCCCAGGCAGGGGATAAAAGGATGTGAAGCTTCATCATTCTCTCTGGGCAACTACAGTCTAGGCCTGCACGATTTGGATTATTCCACACAGTTGTGACTCTGTCTCAACCTCTGACAAAGGAGAAAATTGGAAGAAGCTTCATTGGTCCCTGGGGCAATGAGGGCAGCTTGAGCATCCACAGTTTATAGCACCAATTATATCCTTGGCTCCTGCTGCGCAACCAGCAAGGGAGAAAGGGCAGGAAGCCCTAAACTAAAGAGAAAAACTGCACCCAGAATAAATACTCTAGTAGGCCATATGCCAAGACACCAACAAAAAATTACAATCCATACCAAGAAACAAGAAGATGTGGCCCAGTTAAAGGAACAAGATAAGCCTCCAGATGACATAAAGGAGTTGAGACAACTAATCATAGATGTTCAAACAAACCTCCTTAATAAACTCAATGAGATGGCTAAGGAGATTAAGGATATTAAGAAGACACTGGATGAGCACAAAGACAAATTTGAAAGCATACGTGGAAAAATAGTGTATCTTATGAGAATGAAAGGTGCAATAAATGAAATTAAAAAAACATTGGAATCCAAGTAGCAGATTCAAGGAGGCAGAAGAAAGGATTGGAGATGTTGAAGAAATGGCCTCTGAAAATGAACATACCGAAGAACAGGTGAAGAAAAGAATGGAAAAAATTGAACAAGGTCTCAGGGAATTCATCGAAGCAAGAGATGTGCAAACATACATGTCTTGGGTGTCCCAGAAGGAGAAGAGAAGGGAAAAGGGGCAGAAGGAATATTTGAAGAAATAATGGTAGAAAATGTCCCAACCCTACTGAAGGACATAGAGATCCATGTCCAAGAAGCACAACATACTCCCATCCAAAAAAATCCAAATAGACCAACTCCGAGACACACAGTCATCAGAATGTCAAATGCCAAAAGCAGAGAGAATTCTGAAAATAGTAAGAGAAAAGCAATGCATAACATACAAGGGATGCCCAATAAGATTAAATGCTGATTTCTCACCAGAAACCATGGAGGCAAGAAGACAGTGGTCTGATATATTTAAGATACTACAAGAGAAAAACTTCTAGCCAAGAATTTTATATCCAGCAAGACTGTCTTCAAAAATGAGAGCAAGATTAGAATATTTATAAATAAACAGAAACTGAGAATTTCTAAGCATGAGACCAGATTTACAGGAAATACTAAAGGGTGTGCTAGAGCCTGAAAAGAAAAGACAGGAGAGAGAGGTCTAGAAGAGAGTCTAGAAATGAAGATTATATCAAAGTAACAAAGTGTCAAAAGAGTGGTAAAAATAAAATATGGCAGATAAAACTCAAATAGGAATAAGCTCAACCAATGATGTAAAGCACTTGTATACAGAAAACTGCAACCTAATGTTAAAAGAAATTTAAAAAGTCCTAAATAACTGGAAGAATAACTAATTATTAAGATATCAGTTCTACTCAAACTGATATACAGATTCAATGCAACCCTGCTAAAAATTCCCCCAGCATTTTTTTAAAAACTTGAAAACACAATTATCAAATTTATTTGGAAGGGTAAGGGGTCCTGAATAACCATAAACATCATGAAAAGGAAATGCAAACCCTCATCTCTGGACTTTAAATCATACCAAGCTATAGTGGTAAAAGCAGCATGGTACTGGCATAAAGACAGACACATAGACCAAAGGAACCAAATTGATGGTTCAGAAACAGACCCTCACATGTATGGTCAAGTGATTTTTGATTAGCCTGTCAAACCTACACAGCTCAGGCAAAACAGTCCATTCAGCAAAATGGTGCTGAAAGAACTGGATCTCCATAGCCGAAAGAATGAAAGAGGACCCGTCTCACACCTTATCAAAAAATTAAGTCAAAATGGATCAAAAACCTAAAAATGAAAGCAAGAACCATATAGCTTCTAGAAGAAATTGTAGGAAAATATCTTCCAAACCTGATGGTAGGTGGTAGATTCTTAAAGGAGATAAGAGAAGGACTGAGATGGACTACTGATGTTTAATGTATGTAGACGTTTTAATTAGCTTTACTGTAGAAGTGTGGAAATGTATAGAATAGATGGTAGCAAATAGTAACAGCTAGTTTATACATGGGGATGTGGCTAAAAATGGTACTCTAGGTATGTAAATGCCAATTGACAGAATGCTAGAGAATAAGAACTGAATAGCATAGTAAATCAGGAGGTGGATGAGAATTGTAATTGATGGTACAGATGCAAGAGTGTCCTTTGTGAGCTAGAGCAAATGTGCATTACTACTGCAGGGTGTTGGGAATGTGAAGAAGCATGGAAAAATATAGCTGGAGTGACCTATGGACCGTGGTTAGCAGTAATAATAATATATTGTATCTATGCGAAAGATGTACTGTGTTGATACTGAGGCAGTATGGAAAATGTGGGCCAAATGTACACTATGGACATGGTAACAATTAATAATTATCTTATCTGTAGCAAATGTTCCACCACAGTGTGGTATGTTGATGAAGGGGTGTTGTTTGGGAATTCTGCACATGTACATGATTGTTTTATAAGTTTACAACTTCTGTCATAAAAAATATATTTAAAAAATAATAATAGGGTGGACTGGGGGGAAAACACACCAAAGGTAAGATAAGGACTATAATTAGTAGTAAGATTTGACAATATTCTTTCATAATTTGTAGCAAACGTCTCATGGCAATGCAAGGTGTTGGTGGAGGGTTGATGTATGGGATCCCTCTATGGTGTTATGTGTGTTTGCTTTATAAGTTCACAACTTTTACTATACACTTAATTATTTTTATATGTTCATATATAAATGATATAAAGATAATAATAGGGAGGGTTGGGGGAAAATACTTTGGTTATAGTAATATTTTGACAATGCTCTTTAATCATTAGTTAAAAAGGCTTAACAACAATGTAAGGTGTTGGTGGTCGGGTGAGTTATGAGAGTCCTGTATGATTTTATATATGTTTGTTTTGTAAGTTCACAACTATTATTATACACTTATTGTTTATGTATGTTTGTGTGTGGGTGATATATTTCAATAAATTAATTTTTTTAAAAGTGATGGGATAGGAGAATTGATTGTATTGGAGAAAAAGGAATAAAAATTTTAAAAAGTATCTTACCCTAAACATACAAAAATGTTCAAAGTCAACTAAAAACCTAAGAAAAGTGAAAAAGCAAAAATTTTAGAATAGGACAATATTTATATGGCCTTGGTATAAGGAAAGATATCTTAAAGGACAGAAATCAACATAAAGGCATTTTAGAACTTTTCAACAAAAAACAAGACTGGGGGATGTTTCCAATGTATATAACTTAAAAAGAATTCATTTCCAAGTTACATAAAGAATTTTTGCCAATCAGTAAGAAAAAGACAGCAAACTAGAAAAATGGATGAAGGATATGAACAGCTATTTCACCAAAGAGGAAAATTGTATGGATAATAAACATGCGAAGCAATGCCTAACTTGATTAACAATTCAGTACTCATCACATTAGCAAAACTGAAGATGTCAACTAGGGCAAAGTTGTGGAGAATCAAAACCCCAAAGTACTTCCTATGGAAATGTGTGTCGGTAACTTACTTTAGAGAATATTTTAGCAACGTTAAATGGTTGAAAAATAGTATTTCTGCAATGCAACAATTATACTCCTAAGTCTGCTTGCCTGGGAAGTTCTCTCATTTGTCCTAGGGAGATGCTTCTGCGATTACTTAATGCAATATTAATTACAATACAAAAACTTGGAAAATCTAAATGACAGTCAACATGCGACTGGAAATATAAGTGGTGGTATATAGTTCTAAGGGAATACTAGTTAAAATGAATATGCTATGCCACAAGTTAAATGGATAAATCTCAAAATATGTAATTTTGCAGAAGTGTTAATATAGTAGGATTCCATTTCTTCAAATTAGACAAACATACTAAATGATAAGATATAGTTTATGGTTACTCACATGTGTAGTAAAATATAAAACCATGCATGGGAATGATAATAAATTCATAGTATGATTCTGTAGTAGAATAGGATTAATGGAGACATGCACAGGAGTTTCAAGTATTATCTGTAGTGCTTTAGGTCTTTAATTTTTTTCTCTTTTTAAAATAAAATTTCATTAAAATATATCATTCATACATGCACATACATAAGCAATAAGTATATAGTAAAAGTTGTGAACTTATAAAACAAACCTGCACACCATCATACAGGGCTCCCATTCATCTCCCCACCACCAGCACCTTGCATTGTCGTGAAACATTTGTTACAAACTATGAAAGAGCATCATCAAAATATTACTACTAACTTTAGCCCCTATCTTACATGTGGTGTATTTTTCCCCAACCCACCCGGCTATTAATACACTGCATTAATATTATACATTTGTTATAGTTCACGAGAGAACATTCTCATATTTGTTCTGTTACCCGCAGTCCTCCTTCTCCCACAGGATTCACCGTGTCTGAAGTCCCATGCTTTGTACCTTGCATTCAAAGTGTACACTCAGTGGCTCTCATTTTCATCACATAGTTGTGCTGTCATCACCTCAGTCAATTTTAGAACGTTTTCATTACTCCAAAAAGAAAAATCCCCTACCCCTTTAGACCCCCCATTGCTGTGTCTTAGAATTGATATAACTTCTTAGCCATTGTTGCAAAATATTACAGTATTACTGTTAACTATTGTCTATAAGTTATATTAGCTATAATTTTCCCGTTTGCAGATCAAACTACAATACGACCATTTCACACCATACAGAATGGCCATTATTAAAAAAACAGAAAACTAAAGTGCTGGTGAGGATATGGAGAAATACATGGAGGATAGGAACACTTACTCACTGTCGGTGGGGTGTAAAGTGGTGCAGCCTCTGTGGAGGACAGTTTGGTGGTACCTCAAGAAGCTGAATATAGAGCTGCTGGATGATTCAGCAATCCATTACTAGGAATATATTCAGAAGAACTGAAAGCAAGGATGTAAGCTGACATTTGCACACTGATGTTTATGGCTTTAATTTTAAAAAGGAAAGTAAATCTGAGAACATAATATGGTAAAATGTTAAGATTTTAAGAAAGCTAGATGGCAGGTGTACTGATATTCAGCATATTATTCCCTTAAATTTTTCTATAATTCAAAGTATTGAGCAAATTTTTAAATGTAAATATACCTACAAAGGACTCAAGACTTTCCTCTCAGTTCCTTTGCTACTGATTAGCCAAGGCACTCGTGTCCCCAGGTCTATTTCTTCCGGTCACATTTTCCAGTTAGTTTTTTCTAAAAACTGTCTCTAATCTCTTACATTACAAAGCTAAGCAATCTGTAGGTCAGCAGCCTTTTAAGTAGTAATCAGTCAAAACTAAGTGCAATGCAGTAGGCCTTTTGTCTCAGCAGTTTTCCTCTTTTCTTAAATTTCACCTTTAAAGTTTTCTTTTCAAGAGCAGAATTTTTAGAACATTAGTCTACATATATAAAATAATAAAGTGAGAAAAAATGGATTTGACAGTTGTTAAGAGAAAAATTCTTTCTATATTGGTGTGAACAGATATATTTAAATCAAAGCTATGGAATTTCAAGTTAAAATTCAAACCTGTTCATATTTGTTTAACATATAGTATTTCAGTATATATAACAGAAACTCACAGTAATAGAATTTGGAAAGTTATAAAAGAGCTGTAAATATGTAGTCCAGTTGCTGAGATCTGTATTCCTCTCTGTTAAACTTCTACCAGGTGGTCATCTAATCGGTGTTTAAGAACTTTGAGTGAAGGATAGGCTGTTGTATCCAGTGTGTGAAAATCCACTGGGCATGTTAAAATTACATTCACTCTATTACACCTGAGGTTTAATCAAGATAATCTCCACAGATTATATCTCCCCATCCCTACCCTCTAATTTTGAACGCTTGGCTTTATTTATTTTATTACAGATCTCAGCTTATTTTACATATTACAGATCTGAGAACTTGACACATATAGTCAAATAAAACCTAATGGTAAGTCATTACCTAGCCACAGACCATCTTTCTTTCCACCCTGAGAAATTAATCCAAGTCCAAAATTGTCTCAGGTCAATCAAAAAAAAGATTTCTGAGAACAATTTAGAGGCATGTCGTCTAGGTGAGGTATTGTGAGACTGCAAGAGCTCTGTGGTTTTGCTGGAGAAACACATGTAGTTATGGACACCCTGTGTCCCCATCTCCATGTCAGGGTTCACTGTGGTTATTCACCTGTTTTTATTACATCCCTTTGAACTGGTTTATCGGTATCATAAAGATTTACCAGGCCGATAGTGAAGTTATGTGCCATACGGCTGAAGCTTTTAACTACTGGAAAGACTGGCCTGTTAGGGTCTGTCTCAGGTTTGAAAAAAAAAGCATTTTCTTATAAAAATCTATCTGGGAAGCAGACTTGGCCCAGTGGTTAGGGCGTCTGTCTACTACATGGGAGGTCTGCGGTTCAGACCCGGGGCCTCCTTGACCCGTGTGGAGCTGGCCCATGCGCAGTGCTGATGCGCACAGGGAGTGCCCTGCCACGCTGGGGTGTCCCCCGCGTAGGAGAGCCCCATGCGCAAGGAGTGCGCCCCGTAAGGAGAGCCGCCCAGCGGGAAAGAAAGTGCAGCCTGCCCAGGAAAGGCGACACACAGACGGAGAGCTGACTCAGCAAGATGACGCAGCAAAAAAAGAAACACAGATTCCAGTGCTACTGACAACAGAAGCGGACAAAGAAAAAACGCAGCAAATAGACACAGAGAACAGACAACTGGGGTGGGGGGGGAAGGGGAGAGAAATAAAAAAATAAAATAATTTTTTTAAAAATCTATCATGTCAAAATAAGATGAAAGAATTCAGTGTTGTGGTTATATTGCATCTTGACTCTCGAATAGGAAATTTGAATGTAAATGGTAGGATTTACTTTTATGGAAGTACTGTTTTGCGCTTTACTCTCGGTCTGTGTTACCTGTCCAGATAACATTATTATCGTTTTTCTGTCTCGAATCCAGCCTGTTTGATGGACCTTATCCCAGTTTTCCTCCATGGAAATAGTTTTGTAAGCGCTTATAGTAACTGTCTAAACACCCACCCCCCCATCCCACTCACCTTCCTCAGTAGAAGTCTTCTAATGTAATTGACAGTATTTTATCTTTCCACTCCTCAAAATATTGGTAGTTACTATTTAATATGAATGGGAAGGCAATGACTGTATCTCGGGACAGAGTGAGTTAAAATGTAAGCTCCTTTTGACCATCGTATTATCTAAGCAGGGGGGAAAAATTTCAGTACCTGCCTGTATAAATTAAAAGATAATTCTATTTGGAAGTGTTATTTGATCTTCAAATCTGAGTGTAGTTAAACCGGATATTTTTATTGTTTAGAATTTCTACAGCACTGAAATTTATCAGTCTTGATAGGCAGTGGATACCAAGTTTCTCACCACAGCCATCTCTCCCACAATGACCTAGAATGCCTGTGACAACAAAAACAACACCAAAAGTATGTATTCTAACTTTGATGAGTGAGAAACCACTTAGGACTTTAAGTCTAGTCACCACTGTGAATGTCAGTGATGGCAGGTCTCAGGTCAAGCCACAGCTTAGCAGGAAGAGACCACACCCACCCGCTCCTCTCCAAGTTTACATTCAAAGGTCCTGACGCTTTTAGGAGTGGCTTTTAGAAACGCAATGGAAGCGAGGTCGCCCACGCAGAGTAGAAGCCAGAATTGCGCACGCATGGGCACACTTTCCCAGAAGCCTTGAGTGCAGACGGGGGCACATAGCCGCTAGTGGCGCTCCCCAGGTGCCTTCACCTGTGCTGTTCTGCTGCCCGTAGTTAATTGGGCCGTGTGTCACTATTGAGGAGCACTAAACCCTAACAGCGAAAGGTAGCCAAGTTTCCTTGTTCTTGAGCCAAACTTAACATCAGAACAAAAAAGCAGAGCCAGCACCAGCGCTACCTTAGGTCTACTGGAAAGTCCAGTTTTACGCAGGCTGTCCTCTGGCTAATGTCATGTTAATTGTATATGTGTCTTTGGTTAGAGTATCTTGATTGTAAATCTTTTTCCATATAGCTGTCTTTTAACTATGAAGGTGCATGTTTACTGGTTAATAGATAATTAATATCACTAATTCCAGATGTGATATTGCTAATTGATGTGAAAACAAAATCCATATTCCTTTCTGTATTATTGAGGGACCCAGATCAATACGGCACTCTCCTGCCTCAGTTTTTTAAACATTTCAGCTCCACTTATGCTGAAAATTGTCACTCCTGTCCTTCCTTCCTTGTTCACGTTTTTGAAGTGTTACTGTGGGCTCATGGATGTTTATTTTCTTGATGTTGTAGATAGTTGATTATTGTGTTCTTAACGATGTTCACATTATCCTCAGTCTTGGCCAGTGGGAGTCCTTTCAAGCTGGATCCTTTGGCATCCATCTCTGGGTATTTTCTTGCTTTCTGTTACAAGATTTCCCATTTTCACCTTGTGCTTTGCATTCTGTTGTTAACTTGCAATCAGGCATTTCTTTAAGGAGTCATGGTTTATTTTAGTGGAGAATGGTAGTTAACAATATAGACCCAAGGTCAAGAGTGGTCATTGCCAATGGTTTGTTGTTGCTAAGCCTTTCAGTGGATAGCACTTAGCTGTGTGTGTGTGCGCATGTGCGCATTAATCAGTTCATCTCAATGCTTTCAATTCAAAGTTAGCATTACAAGGTATTTTAACTTCTTTGATTTTATAATTGTGTCTCTTTCCTCTCACACTGAAAATCTTCATTCCTGATTGCATTAATATATTTATCTATTTGTTTTTTCCCACTAGTATAAAATTCTTCTGAATTTTGCTACCAATATTATTCCCAATAATAAGATAGCTGAATGAAGGTAAAGATATCTCTGCCATTTTTTTGTCCTTAGGATATATCCCACTAAGCATGTGCAATCATTTACAAGTCATTTAAATAATTACTTTTCTCTCTGCTGAATATCCTACTGATTTGATATACTATTACATATTTTTAAATTATTTTTAATATTAGGATTTGATTTGTTAATCTTTTAAATTGATATTTGAACTTGTAGAAAGAACATTAACATAATGCAGTCATAGCTATATAAAGAGATATACTGAGAGAAGTCTCACATCCTGTACCTTCGCCCTCACTTTCCCCACCTCTCGTTCCTGTATTTGTTTTTGTAAAAATAAACACATATGCACATATGAACAAGTATTTATATGGCCTCATGAATTTGTGTGTGTGTGTTCTCTGTCTTTACTTGCACTAAATATATTGTTTTCTACCTTGCTTTCTCAAACACTTAACAGTGTATCCTGGAGATTACTCATAGCAGTGAGTAGAGACCATCCTTACAACACACTCACAGAGAAGACGACTTAGCAGGCTTGGTTATTTTTTAAATAACCTTTTGAAAATATTAAAACTGTTCAGTGAGTTCTCACTGTATCACATCCACCTTCCTTTTTTTTTTTTTTAAGATTTATTTTATTTATTTATCTTTCCCCACACCCTCGTTGTTTACTCTTGCAGTGTCTGTTCATCTTCTTTGTTTCTTTAAGTGGTACTGGGGGAACTGAACCCAGGAACTCTGATATGGGAGGGAGGTGCCTAATTGCTCAAGCCACCTCCATTCCCTGCTTTGTTGTCTCTCATTATGTTTTTCCACTTACTTCTTTTGTTGTCATCTTGTTGTATCACCTCGCCATGTCTGTCTGTGGCGCCAGTTCACCGTTTTGCTTGTCCTCTTTTAGGACGCACCGGGAACCTCAGCTCCCTGCTTTGTTGTGTTTCTCATTATGTTTTTCTTTTTGTGTCTCTTGTTGTGTCAGCTTGCTGTGCCTGCCTGTCATTCCAGTTCACTGTCGTCTTTAGGAGGCACTGGGAGCCGAACCACAGACCTCCCGTGTGGTAGGCGGGAGCCCAGCCACAGAGCCACATCCACTGCCCCACAGTCCGTATTATGGCGACACTGCCTGGCCTTTGCTTACCTCTTCAACCCTCCTTTGCGCCACTGTCTTCCTGACTCACTGCATTCTGTTTCCAGCTCAGTTATCACTTCCTCAGAGATGCCTTCCCTGATTGCTCTATCCAAGATAGTCCTTTCCTACCACATCATTCCCCGTTCACCCTGTTTATTTCCTCACTGGCATTTAAAAACACCCTAAAGTTACCTTAGTGTCCTCATCCGGTCACCCCAGTGCAGTCACTTACTCGTTATAGTAAAAGTGCTTATGGCTGCCAGGAGAGTTTCCCAGAAAATGAAAAGGAATCGATCTGCTCTGCCTGTCTGTGCTACCACCTACCTCCGATGGGCAGGTTCCCTCGGGAGGCTTCTTCATTTAGGGGGTGCTGTAAGGCTTGGCCTCACTTAGGAAGCTAGAGCAGGATTCAGTAGGCGCCCGGGGATCTTACCTGGCGCCATGTGACTTGGTCTTCTATCCTGCAACTAACTACTGAGCTCATATTTGTTGTAAATTGACTTTTAGAGTAATTTTCCCTATCGGCTGCACTTGTCAGCAAAAGACATCTTTCTTAGGGATATGCAAGCTTTACATTTTTTCACTATTTTCTCTCTAATATTTTGATCAGTGGAAATACATTACTGTATATTTACTTTTACCTCACCTTGTTCTGAAAAAAAGGATTTAAGACGATGTGTTTAAGTATACAGTAGGTGACTATTAATAGGAGATTTTTAAAATGTTTATATTTAGATACCCATTAGGTTAAATGTGTTCTGTTTCATCATGGCATTGCCCCCTTTGTAAAAACAGAAAGAAGGAGTTACTTTTTTTTTTTTTAACAGTTTTGCTTACTAAATTATAGCTTGCAATGAAAATTTCTAACCACCAAGTAAAATATTTTAGAAATGCAAACCACATTTATTTATATCATTTTAAGTCTTCCTTTTTCTGATGATCGCAACAGCAATATTTTAGAGTAAAACCCAGGTACTGATATTAATATCACATCTTCAGATATACATTTATAGCAAATTTTATTTAAAGTAACGGATTACAATACTTCACTTTGCTACAGTCCTATCAAGTAAAATCGCTGGCTGGTGAGAAAAAAGCATGAGATTATGATGTTACTTATGAAGGAATTGTTTCCTAAATTTCTGCTATAACTTTCCTATAGAATACTAAGTGTATTTGTGACGGATTATTTTGCAGTCAGCCTGCTATATATGTTTATTTTTACTCTAAGTGAAATGTGACTTCTTGACACAACTAAGGTATTTTTCCTCTCTTTTTAGTGTCTAAAAAGCACGGCAAGCTCATTACTTTCTTACGCACATTCATGAAGTCTCGACCGTCAAAACAGAAACTGAAGCAGCGAGGCATTTTGAAAGAGAGGGTGTTTGGCTGTGACCTGGGGGAACACCTTCTGAATTCTGGTTTTGAAGGTAAAAGAAAAAAAGTTACACACTCATAATCTAAGTTGTTGACCTCTCCATATTGGTTTTCTATAAGCAATTACAAAGTAGATTAGGCAGCTGGTATTTGTTTCATTTCAGTCCAGCAGTATTTATTGAACTTTCTCAGGTACTCATTGCCATGCTGAGTACAGCTAAATATAAAGAGAAGTCTAAAACACGCAGTTTGGCATCAGAGAAACTTATGAGATGTTTAGAAAAAAATAAGGCATTCATGCAAAAGGTATAATGACCCTCTTATATTGTATTTATTTTAATATTTGCCAGCTTCTTTACTAGTTCTTCCCTTTCACTTTTTATCCTAGAATGTTTATTTAATTTCTTTTTTTGGGAAAAAAAAAAGTCATGGTTTTGATATGTTAAAAAACCAAAACCCATCCTCCAGGTTTTATAGAAAAAATTTTTTAATTAAATCTATTTCTCTGGAAATTAAATTCTGAATCAAGAATTCAGTAGTTAGACGAATGGATGGGAAAGTGGATGGTTTAGAGGGAAGGAAAAAGTTTCCTTTTTTTTTTTTTTTTTAGATAGCACTTTCCTCTACCTTTTCCTTCAGAGGTATTCAAATTTTAAGGAGGTGTATATACCTAGAATGTTGACAAGTGTCTGAAAAAGATGGTTTATTAAAATCTGAACCTCGATGAGAAATATCCTTTGTGACTTTTGAGAAGACCTCTAATAAAACCATGGTAAATACCATTAACACTAACAAGTCCAAATAAAAGGCCCTTCTTAGTAAAAGAATGCCAGTGGAATTATGAGTTTAATGCAAACTATACAATGCTTCTTGAAAGAGAAGACAAAATATTATTTTCAACAGATGTTATTCTGAAAATAATATTAACAATGTTCCTATAAAAACATTAAATGGGCAAATAAAAACCCTGAAGATTACTTATGCAGCTGGTCAAAATGCAAATGAGAAAATAGACTAGCTAGAATACCATAGAGCATTGTGAAAAATAGAGCATTGTGGAAAAAAAGCAATGAGAGTTAGAATAGGAGAGCTCTAACTTTACCAGATATTAGAACAATAGTCAAAAACAGAAAGTATTAGTGCAGACAGTGAGATGTGAATGAAACACATCTTAGAATAGTAAGTGAGAAATAGTTCTTACTACAGATAGTAATCCTTGGGAAGTGGACTTGGCCCAATGGATAGGGTGTCCATCTACCATATGGGAGGTCCACGATTCAGACCCTGGGCCTCCTTGACCCATGTGGAGCTGGCCCATGTGCAGTGCTGATGTGCGCAAGGAGTGCCCTGCCATGCAGGGGTGTCCCCTGCATAGGGGAGCCCCATGCGCAGGAGGTGCGCACTGTAAAGAGAGCTGCCCAGCAGGCAACAAAGTGCAGCGTGCCCAAGAATGGTGCCGCACACATAGAGAGCTGACACAAGAAGATGCCGCAACGAAAAGAAACACAGATTCCTGGTGCTGCTGATAAGGATAGAAGCAGTCACAGCGAATGGACACAGAGATCAGACAACTGGGGGGGAAGGGGAGAGAAATCAAAAAAAAAAAAAAGAATCCTTATGAAAAAGTCTGGATTTAAAACTAGGCTGTTAGGAAGGGTTACTTTTATAAATATACAGCATTTAGAAAACAAACAAATTTCCACTTTAGGCCACACTGAAATGCCAAATGCATTAAAGAGGTATTTTTTAAAACTTATATAGGAATACCAGCAAGAAATGATTTTGTCATCAAGGAGATGGAGAATAATAGTTTCCGTACCCTGAAGCAAAAACATTTTACAGAGGAAGAGATGTCTTCAAATGTGTAACTTCCACATAATGAAAAATAACACATGTAAGGTGCCATAGAGTGGGGGAAAAGATTCACTTTGGATATGATGAAATGTTGCTTTCATAGATTTATGAGAAGAATAATGGAGAAAAGGTATAAATAAATATATAATTTTTACAAAGAGAGGTACAGATAGCAAAACTCAATCACTGAGTCACATCTGCTCCCCAGAAGCATCTTTTTAGAAAAAAAAAAGCACCTGGTTTTCCTGTCTTTAAGAAATTGTTAATTTCCCCAATAAATACATTTCCTTCAAAGTGGGCAAAAGAAATTTTCCTGGTATCAGTGATGAAACAATTAGAAGTAGAGCTCAAGCTCTTGCACAGATACTTTATATATTGCATATCATTTTGAAGCAGACATTGCTTATATATTAGACTCAATCCACAGAAAGTCTCCCCCACCTCTGCCTTCCCTGCATCTCCACTGCATACACATATTCCCTCTCTTGTTACTAAATATGTCTTGAGCATTTTTAGAGGCAGAATGCATACAGGTGAAAATGAGTACAGTTCCAAACAAAAGCTAAGATCCCTGCTCTGCTGGACATGATCAGATAACCTTTTCAGGCTCTCAGGGTACCTGTAAATCCATTCATTTGCTAATAATGTACTTTTTGTTGAGACAGTGCGCCTGGGTTTTGGGTGTACAAGATGAAAGAAGTGTGGTTCGTGCCCTTTTAAGAACTCACAGTCTGTCGATTAGAGTGGACTTACTGGTGTTCTGCTGGGGAACTACTGTTGATTAGTAAGGGAAGAAATTGGAATACTGATGTGGAGAAAGTGGCCATGGTAGCTGCTGAGGGTAGGGAGAGGGAAGAAGAGATACGATGTGGGGGCATTTTCGGGATTTGGAGTTGTCCTGGGTGATGCTGCAGGGACAGATGCTGGACATTGTGTGTCCTGCCATGGCCCACTGGGTAGAGTGGGGGAGAGTGTAGAGTACAATGTAGACCACTGTCCATGTGGTGCAGCAGTGCTCCAGAATGTATTCACCAGGTGCAGTGAATGTGCCACGATGATGGAAGAGGTGGTTGACGTGGGAGGAGTGGGGTAGGAGGTGTACGGGGTTTATGTGGACCTCGTATTTTTTTATTGTAACATTTAAAAGAAAATAAAGAAGAAAAATAAAATAAAATGAGGGTTTTGGTCTCAAAAAAAAAAAAAAAAACCCACAGTCTGAAGAAGTGGTAGTAGTGGTCTGAACTAAGTGGTAATTCAGATGGCATGGCTCTGTGAGCTCATACCACATAGCACTGCAGCTGCCTCTGCTGCGGGGATTCAGAGAAGGCTTGCCTAGGATGATAGTTGAGCTGGGTTGCGAAAACAGTCACGAGTTTTCTTTATGAAGACAGTGGTAGAGGGAGAGTTCAGGTAGAGAAAATTGTTTTGCAGATGAGTTAGAGAATGACTGGTTCGCATGGCCCAAGGCGAGACTTACTATGGCCTAGAGTTGTGAGACCGAGAACTCTGGTAATAGTAAATTGAGTGTGAATGACCTTACATACTAAGCAGAATTTTGCAGAAGTCTAAAGTATTGGCTCAATAGTTGAACTTCTGGAGTTAGAATCTCACTTCTGCTATTGGTTTCCTACTCACCATTGGGTAAAATTTTAACTCTAAGCTTCAGTTTCCTTTCCATAAAATGGGAATAATGGTAGTATAGTACCTTCCCCATAGTATGTATGTAAAGATTAAATGAGTATCCATTGTAAATTATTTAGCTGGCACATAATAAGTGCTCAATAATATTATCTGCTTTTAAATATCTATATATATTCAAAGCCAAGGAGTTTTAAGTAAATAATAGGATCTAACAGAATTTAAGGGATGGACTTCAGAAAGGACAACAGAAGGCCAGAAAACCAGGGAGGAGTCCGTTGTGACAGTAAAGGAACAATATAATAATACCTATGTATCTGAACTATATTAGCTAAAATATTAACTTATTAAAAGGTCTTACTTGGTTCATTTGCCACTCTGAATGTTTTATCACTACTTTAGTAGTTCTTTGCAAACCAAATAATTTGTTCTTTTAAAACACGCATTTCTTTTAAGGGGTCTTTAAAGAAACTTTTTAATTGTAATAACATATATGCAACTCAATTTCCTGTTTTAACCACTGTCAAGTAATTGTTTCAGGAATTTAACCCTGTCAGTTGAACACAGTTACTTAAAGTCTAAGGTTTACTAATCTGCATTGCAGATGACTCTGAATTTTCAGTTATTGGATATCTTTGAGTGGTTATATATTTTTTATCAAATACTTTGAAAGTTTTGTTCTGGACCATAGATCCCAGACTGGCCATTCTTTTATGTCAGATATTCACTGAAGTAATCAAAGAGAGTACCCTTCTTTCCTTCCTACATACTCTTAGAGCGCCCTCTGCGAAGAGCTGGTAAGATGAAGTCAAAGCAGCAGTAATTTAATGTAAAGAGGGAAGGAAATGAAAAGATATCATCTATTTGAAATTGCTTTGCCTTTTGCATTATGTTGTTGTTTTGTTTATTGACTACAGTTTGAATTAGCATTAGCTATGAAAGACTAAAATAAACTTTGTTAGAAGTAAAAAATTGAAGCACTTATAGGCAATTATGGTATTTGGGGTATGCGTTTAACTTTATATATCCATCTGCTATGTGTGGAATCCATCTGGACAGCTCTATTTTTAATCTAGCATATTCACCTTACTGTTTTAACTTGAGTAAACAAGTATAATACAAGAGATCTTAGAGAATTATCCTAATAATATATGAACTCTTTCAGTTACCTAAATGTTGTCAGATAAAGCCAGTGCTGATTATTCAGAAACTAATTATCTAGTTTAGATGTGAAATTAAATAATACACCTTCTTCATTTTATGTAGTAGATTACCTCTTTTAACTTTGACAAATTTTATTTCACTTATGAAAACTAAGAAGTTCTCAGTGAATACCATATCTATGCCTTTAAATTTCTCTGTAGTACCCCAGGTTCTTCAAAGCTGTACAGCATTCATTGAGAGGTATGGCATTGTCGATGGAATATATCGTCTTTCTGGCGTGGCCTCCAATATCCAGAGACTTCGGTAAAACTTTATATGGCCTTTCTCTTTTTCATTCATGTAACTCATCAAATTTGAGTCACTTCAATAACCCTAATTTTCAGTAAGATAGTTTAGATAAGATAGGAAATAATATCCATATTGTTCGCGTGTATTTTTCCCTAAATGGCATGTCTCCCTCTGTAATACCAGAAAAACATTCCTCCTTAACTTTATCAATACTTCTATTTTGTCTCTTTGCACTGTTGCTGTTTGAAGGTTTTAGCAAATTGAGACACTTCTGAACCCATGAAAGATGCAATGTACATTATGATAGAATTATTCTTTAGTTCTTAATTAGAATTGATAGGATTGAAACAGTTTCTAATCTCCTTTGCTCCTAATTCTGTGCTCTGCTCTCAAATGTGCATGTTACGTATTCCACATCATCCCCCAATATCTTCCTAGGAACTAAAGTAGTAGTTTCTATACACCAGCAATAGACATTTTATGTTCACTTGATCTTTTGAAAACTGGTCTGTTCCTTATCTGTCATTATCCTTTCTTTTTCACTGTGATGGCACAGTAATTGCTGTTTACCCTAAGAGTTTTAATTGACTATAGACTATAGATTATGCGCTTCGGAGCTCATCTCTGAAGACTGCCTGTTTTCAGGAATACATGTTTAGAAAGTACTAATTTGGTTGCTGCAGGAGAGACAGTTTCATTTTTTAGTTTCAGACACAGTACATCTCATATGTAGATTGTCCTTTAGGTGAATTAATGTTAAACTCCTGAAGCTACTCTACTCTTTAATTAATGTTAAACTCCTGAAGCTTAAGCTACTCTAGTATTCTAAGCACAACTTTTACTTCTGTAACTTTAATGGTACAGGTTTTACTGTCTATGAAAACAGGGCCATTGCTGGGAATTGCTTCATATCGTTTCTGGCTTCCTTTTCTCTCTTCAGTAAAGGGTTCCTAAACTATACAGCTGAATATGAAGATTTTCTGTGCAGAGTTGTTCATAGGTCAGCTGCCAATCAAACATAATTTCCAAGAATTGCCAAAATACTAGATATTCAGACCATCTCATTTTTAGATTGATGTGCTAAGAAGCTGCTCATTTGTTAAGCATTTGAGCTTCAGAGACTGTTGCCAATTTTAATGGTAAAGCTACAACCTTAATTTCCACATAGAAAGTTTCCTGTCTTATGACCAGACATCCAATTACAGCTGAATTACAAATATAACTTAAATAATCTCATTTGAAGAAAATGTTAACTCATTTAGTTAGAGGCTAGCACTTTTGGCCTTTTCTCTGTTTTTTAAGTCATGTATTTGCTTTCCTTCAAAAAAATAATGTGGTTTGTTTTTCTTACTACTGTTTTTCTTAGCCATGAATTTGACTCTGAACATGTTCCCGACCTGACAAAAGAACCTTACGTTCAAGATATCCATTCTGTTGGCTCCCTGTGTAAGCTGTATTTCCGAGAACTCCCAAACCCTTTGCTTACTTACCAACTATATGAGAAATTTTCTGTAAGTACAACCTCAGTTTTGAATCAAGTTCATTTTGGAGCTTTGTTTTTCATGTCTGTTTTTGTTTTTGTTTTTTAATTTCAGTATAAAGTATAACATGCATTTCGAAAAGTACACAAATATATATTTTTTATTGTGGTAACATATGTAACAAAATATTTCCCATTTTTACTGTTTTCAAGTGTACACTTCAGTGGTAATAATTACATTCTTAAAGTTGTGTTACTATCACAGTCTTCCATTACCAAGATTATGTCATGGGCTGAAACAACAACTCTGTACCTATTAAGTATTAATTTCCCATTTTGTTGTAATTTTTGTACAGAACATGTAAAGATTGGTTTGGTCACATATAAGAAATAGTTCTAGAGCTAAACTGACTCTTTAAAAAAAAAATCATTGCTAACTGGTCTATGGTCTTTGCTATTTTCACATTGTCATTCCTTTAGTTTCTAACTTTGAGCCACTAATCTTATTTTCCATAATATTGTTTACCATCAAGCTTTTAAAAAATTATATTTTTATAGATTTCTCTGTCTACATAAATTTAAGTTTTTTGATACTATGTCGTGTTTCTTAGTTTAGCATCAAAGAGTAAAGTCAACTAATCTCAGAATGAAAAGAGAATTTTAAGTGAAGGACGTTCAGTTTTGCCAGGATTACTGGTTTATTTTCCATTATGACTGTTACAGGATGCTGTTTCAGCAGCAACAGATGAAGAAAGGCTGATAAAAATCCACGACGTCATCCAGCAGCTCCCCCCGCCACACTACAGGTAAACCGCCTGACGCAAAATACCAGCCAAAGGTGTAAGTTGGTTAATGCAAAAGAAAACTGGTTTTTCTTTTTGTGTTTCTTTTTAAACTTCTTGGAGTTCAATTATTTTAGAATAAATTTTATTCATTATATACATTTTTCTTTGTATTTATTTATATGTCTTTGTATCCCTGCTGCCCAGCTCAGTGCTTGAAATCTAATCGATACTTAAATGTTCAATGAAGAAATGAATGAATGAACAAATGAATGGCTGACTAAGCCTGTTTTTGTGGGGTTTTTTTTCATGTAGTTGCTGCTATTTATTGATTTTGTTATTTTGTGGGGTTTTTTTCCATGTTGCTGCTGTTTATTGGCTTTGTTATTGTTTTTAAAAGTAATTTTATATTAGTTTGGACTCTCAGAAATATTGTTATGTCTCAGAAGATGAGAATAAAATAGAAAATGACCTTACCATTTAATGAGAGTAAGAAAAACATGAACTGTGGATAATTATATGAAAAAAAAAACAAAAGATAAATTTTTAAAGTTCAATTATTGACAAAGAAATTAAATTTAGCAGCTGTTCTAGTAATTCACAAATTAAGCATTTTTGTGCTGAATTTTAAAAAATGACATTGCTCTTATATACTTTGAAAATAGCATTAAATGCAGCACTAAATCAGCGCTAAAAGTTTTAATCAACATTAAAAGTCATCATACACTTTTAAAAACCAGCACTATAGATACAAATGCTTGATAATCAATAGCCAGATGATAACTTATCGTTGATTCATTGTCTTGTTAACATAGCTTGTTTTAAGAAAAATGTGAGGAACTCTAAGAGGTCTATAGACCCATTGGGGAAAAAAGAAAGAAAATTAAAGAGCTTTTCTGAGGCAAGCCCAAAGAAATTAAGGTATTTAACTGTGAAAGAGAAGGTTGAAGAGAAAAAAAATCAATACACAATTATTTGAAGAATATTTTTAAGGGGGACAAGAACTTTTTTTAACTCTTTAACCTCCTGTGATATCAAGAATATTATCGTTTGGAGTCCAATAGACCTGTGTCTAAATTCCCACATCCTTGTCTTATTAGCTATGTGATCTCCTCTCTGAGTATCCGTTTCCCTCTCTATAAAATGAATACTAAAAATACTTTCTTAAGAGCATTTTGTTTTAATGATAAAATGAGAGAAAATGTGTAAATAAACCAGACCTTTACTATTTTATTTTATTTTATTTTATTTTTTAAATAAAAGCGTAGCAAGATGAATGACTAAGTTTAATCCTAGGCTTCTTGATTTAGTAATTTTGCGGTACCATGTAAAAATACCGTTTTTCTTAAACTGAAAAAAAAAATCCATATATCATATACATGATTGTAAAAAGACAAATGGCATGCAAAGCTGACAATGAAAAACAGCACTTGCCTGCTTCATACCTCCTCATTTCCAATTTCTCTTTCATAGAAATCATGACTCTCAATCCTTGGTTCCTAAGTAGCATGCTTATATTACTGTTCCCTAATTTTTTGTTTTTAGGTATTATTAGCTGTTACTGAGGATTTCGCTCTCTTATAGCCACCTCCCCTCAGTACCACACAACCACACACATCCTCTTCCTTCATCTTC
This sequence comes from Dasypus novemcinctus, assembly GCF_030445035.2. Lineage (NCBI taxonomy): Eukaryota > Metazoa > Chordata > Mammalia > Cingulata > Dasypodidae > Dasypus > Dasypus novemcinctus. The sequence goes on along the minus strand of NC_080699.1, from coordinate 38,887,133 downwards.
AGTCTAGTTATAGCAGCATTTGAGTTCAGGGGATGTGCAGTGTTTGCATTCTAATGGCTTTGTAACTATTATTCACAACTATACCTGGTAGTATACTGGAATAAATTTCCTCTCTGATACAGTTTTTTTATGTTTTCCATGGAGGATCCATTTTGACTTGCTAAGTTTCTCTGTATTTATCACTAGTTTATTTTCCACATTCTCTAATGGAATTATACATCTTCTCTCCGTAGGTTCTAGCATACTAAGCAGGCTTTCTTCTTTTTTTTCCTCATGAAAACATCTCTCCTAGGGCCTTCTGTTCCCCTGCTTCAATCCAGACTACTAATTGTTCTCTGAACCTACAATGTAGCTGTCAATCCTTTACCCTCATCCTGGAAATTCCCTTCGCCTCTTTCATAAATTAGCTTGTTTTCTGAATATTGTGTCTTTCTTGATTTTACTCCCTGCTTCTGTAGTGTACATCTTCAGTAGCTTGCTGAAAAAAAGGGATGTGAAAGGTAAATTTCTTGAGACCTCGATATATGAAAATGCTCCTACTCTTTTCTTGCACTTGATTGTTAATTGGCTATAAAATTTTAGTCTTTAAATATCTTTTTTTCTCTTAATTTTGATGGTATTGCTCCATTGTCTACTAAAATAAAATTTTTAAAAAGCTGCTGCAGAGGTAGTCTGATTATATTTTTATATGACCTGCTTTGGTTTGTTTTTATCCTTTCTGTATGCTTTAAAACTTAGAACATATCTTGCTGTGTGTGCTTTTTTGTTTTTCATTCTTTGCCTGGGCACTCTATTGGAAATTTTCTTGTATTACTTATTTACTTGCAACTTAAACTCCATTCCTTTTCTCTATTCATTCTCCAAGTAATCTTTTAATTTTCTTGCCTTCTCTTTCCTAATTTCCACATACGGATTTCCTCCAGTCTATCTATTGATTTTTTTTTTAACTTTTTCTTGCCAAGAACTTTTTTCTTTCTTTCATCATCACCACCCTACCCCCATTTTGTTTATTTTTCTGAATGTTCTTACCTTACAGCATACTGTACTTGTTTCATGGTTACATTCTCTTCTCTCTACAAGGATATTACTGGCAACTGTAGATTTTGTTTTGTTTTAAATTGTTCTCACAGTGTTTCTTCCTCATTCTTTTCTGGACAATTCATCCTTATCAAGACTTTGCATTCAGCTGAAGTTTCATGGAAATAAGTAAACAAATAAGAAAAATTCTTTTTTAAAAATCGTGTTTTATAACTACTCATGGTATTTAATTAAACTATGTAATTAATAAAATAACATTGTACAAACAGTTATGGAAATATTTAGACTTGATTCTAAGTAAATCTACAAGTCAAATGATGCTAGCCAAAGGTTCAGGGATACCACAGAGAAATCTGGTAGGAGAAAAAGTCACTGTGTTCTGGGCATCAATCAGTACGTTCTACAGAGAATTCAGAGTACCGGCTAGCCTTGAGAGAACCTTAGGAACAAAGGACTGTGTCAGCATATAGATATATATGTACTATGTGAAGATGCTCTTATGTATGTCATAGAAATTCCATATATTCCTCATGTGGTGAAGTATTACCGACAGCTGTATAACTCATGCCTGGACAGAGCTTATCTAGTACAAGTGTTTTGGCACATCAGAGTGTTCTTGCACACAGGAGCACCAGACGGCGCTTCAGCACTACACTTGGAGGCCAAGCAAAAACAGGGAAATCAAGCAAAAAGCATAAAACTACCAGAAATTACACTAAATATACCGTCTCTTTTTTTAAGATTTATTTTTTAAATTTATTTCCCGCCCTTCTCTCCCCTCCCCCCCTGCATTGTCTGTTCTCTGTGTCCATTCACTGTGTGTTCTTCTGTGACTGCTTCTATCCTTATCAGTGGCACCGGGAATCTGTGTTTCTTTTTCACTGCATCACCTCTCTTTTTGTGTGGCGCCATTCCTGGACAGGCTGCACTTTTCTTTCACGCTGAGCGGCTCTCCTTATGGAGCGCACTCCTTGCGCGTGGGGCTCCCCTATGCAGGGGACACCCCTGCGTGGCACGGCACTCCTTGCGCGCATCAGCACTGTGCGTGGGCCAGCTCCACACGGGTCAAGGAGGCCCGGGGTTTGAACTGAGGACCTCCCATGTGGCAGGCGGACTCCCTAACCACTGGGCCAAGTCCGCTTCCCAATATACCATCTCTTAATACATATTTTATCTCTATCTCCTGCTCTATTTTATCTATATTTCTCCCTTACTATGTAGGGTATTCATATTTCCTACTATATATAGTAGCTGTCTATATGCTGTAGCCAGTATAATGCAGCCAGACTCTCCACCAAACTGCCTGCATTACCTGTGTGACCTTGGGCAAGTTCCTTTTATTTCTCTGGGCTCAGTTTCATCATCTATAAAATAGACAGAATAATAGTACCTTTCTCATAGTGTTGTTGTGAAAATTAAAGAACAAGTAGAATAATGCATGTTAAATTGTGCTATTTATGTGTTAACTTTCATCATCATCATCGCCTACTTTGTATATCCACCTATTTACTGTGCTATATTATTATAGCTATATATGAATATACACATTTATGCATATTTATATTTATATATTCCCTGCTATATTGATATGCATAGCTTTTCTACCATCTTATTATCTATTATATTTCCTCCCCCATAGTATATATTTTCCTATAATATATATGCATTTAGTATTTCTTCTACAGTAATATTTCTCCTACTGATATATATATAGCTCTCTTGCCATCTAAATTTCCCTAATGAACATTACATATCTTTCCTTCTATATATTGTAAATCGCATACATAGCCTACAATATGTTTTTCATATATACTGTATTGACTAGTGTAGCAGTTTGATGTAGTTATGAATTCCAAAAATAGATATTGGGTTGTGTTTGTAAACTGGTCTGTACCTGGGTGTGATTAAATTATGATTAGGGCTTTGATTGGGCCACATCGGTAGGGCATTGAGTCCTTGCCCCTTGATGGGTGGGGACTCACAGGTAAAAGACATGGCAAAGGACAGAGTTGGAGGCTTTTCGATGCTGGAGTTTTGATGTTAGAGTTTGATGCTGAAGTCTTTAGCCGAAGCCCCAGGAAATAAGCACAGAGAGGAAAGAGAAGCAAGCCCTGGGAAGAGAGGAACCCAGGAAGCCTGAACTCTGGCAGACGTCGGCAGCCATCTTGCTCCAACATGTGGAAACAGACTTTGGTGAGGGAAGTAGCCTATGCTTTATGGCCTGGTATCTGAAAGCTCCTTCCCCAAATAAATACCCTTTATAAAAACCAACTGATTTCTGGTATTTTGAATCAGCACCGTTTTGGCTGACTAATACAGAAAAAAAGAATTGTTTTAAGTAGACTAGGTGTATTAGTCAGCCAAAGGAGTGCTGATGTAAAATACCTGAAATCGGTTTTTATAAAGGGTATTTATTTGGGGTAGGAGCCAATACAGAATTGTTTTAAGTAGACTCGGTATATTAGTCAGACAAAGGGGTGCTGATGCAAAATACCAGAAATCGGTTGGTTTTTATAAAGGGTATTTGTTTGGGGTAGGAACTAATACAGAATTGTTTTGCATATTTAAACTACTTACATGTTGTATTGTGTTTTGCTTTCAGTTTTGAACATTACTTTGAAATTCATCCTTTTACATGATTTTTTGGGGGAAATTTAGATTATTTTTTAGAATAAAAGTCTGACAGAAGAATTCTTGGAAATCAAAAGATCTTAACATTTTACTCCCAACCTATAGCGTTATCCAAATTGCTATCCACAAAGGTTTATACACTTGCACTCCCATCTGCCAGATATGAAAGTTCTCACCCTCATGGCTCCCTGATAAAAATTCTACATTAACATTAAATTTTTTTTTCTGTGTATTAGAATTTTTGTAGGTTTACAGGAAAATCATGCAAAGTACAGAGCTCTCATATGCCCCCCAGTGCAGTTTTCCCTATTATTAAAGTTTTGCATCAGTGTAGTACCTTTATTATAATTGATGAAACAATATTATTATAATGAAAATATTAATTGTAGTACATAGTTAAAACTATGGGATTGTACTTAACTTTCTGAGGAACCAGCAATGGATGAGGGTTCCTACTTCTTTACATCCTTTCCAACCTTTACTTTTCTTCTTTTTAAATAGTAGCCATTCTGCTGAGTATGAAATGTCATCTCATTGTGGGTTTGATTTGCTTTTCTCTAGTGGCTGATGATGTTGAGCATCATTCCATGTGCTTTTTGGCCATTTATATACTTCTTCGGAGAAATGTCTGTTCAAGTCTTTGGCCCATTTTTTAATTTTGTTGTTGAGTTGTAACAGTTCTTTATATATTTTCACTATTAGAATAAATTTACAGTATCACCTGGTCCCTAAATTAGCTTTTGCTGAGAGTTCATTTCACTGGTATCCCTGAAACTAGAGACCTAACAACCAAGAGTAAATAATCCTAAAGGCCTTTTAAAAACTAAGGCTAGTTTTCTTAGAGTCTGTTGTCAGTGTTTTGTTTCTTACTGTATTTAACTGAGGCCTTTTTCCCTATTTTCCGATGAAATTATCATATTCTGTATTAAGGGTTCTTAACCAAAGGTCCAGAGACCCCCAAAGGGGTCCATGGAAAGATTTCAGGGGGTCCATGAGCTTGAATTGAAAATTCATGAAAACATTTTTCTTGTGGGTACAGGTGTGATATATTTATTAAATATTATAACACACAGTATAGCATGGACTTTGTAAGGGGTCCATGGTTTTCACCTGAATGGCAAAGGGGCCTATGGAACAAAAAAGATTTAAGAACCCCTGCTCTCTATCTGTAATATTCTCTTTACAGTTCTGTAGTAATAATAATACTCAAACCTTAATAGGTAGCAAAAATATTTCTTGGGATTTGTATGGTCTCTTTTTCCATTTTGCTTTCTTTTGAAAACTTACAAATTGATTAGTGGGGCTTTTCTGGTCTAAACTGGTATGTAATATTTCTTTCTCTTGATATGTTGTATTCATTTTTCAGAACCCTGGAATTCCTGATGAGACACTTGTCTCTTCTAGCTGACTATTGTTCCATCACAAATATGCATGCAAAAAACTTAGCTATTGTTTGGGCTCCAAACCTGCTAAGGTAATTTACATTTAACTTATGACCTTAAGTAGAAGCAGTACAGTGTCATTTATATTTTAAAATATTCCTGTTGAGTGACTGCTGTCCTGGTGACACTGACGAGAATGTTGTTTACCTCACAGGTCAAAACAGATAGAATCTGCCTGCTTCAGTGGAACAGCCGCTTTCATGGAAGTGAGAATTCAGTCTGTGGTGGTTGAATTTATCCTCAATCATGTGGATGTTCTCTTTAGTTGCAAAATCAGTGCAGTCATTCAGGAAGGGGCAGGTAAGGGCAAAACTGAGTCTGCCTATTCCAGGAACATGTATCTAAACTTACTTTAAAAATGGAGGCTGTGGATTTTCTATGTAACTTCAAAAAAAATAAGTCATTGGGAGAATGCAGCTAGCATCTGGCTGTTTTCTAAAATGTACAATTTAACAGTCTATGTATACTTAGTGAATGCTACATATTAGAACACTATATATCATCTAAATTCATGACACATTTAAAAAAATAATACATCACCTGTTATCTGATGTATATAAAGATTGTTATATGGAGCAGAAGAGAAATTCTTCTCAAAACTAAAGATAGCTGAGTGATGGCCTTTCCTGGTATCCTTTAAGGAAGGAGAACAGTTTAACTCCTTAAAGAATTTTAAAATATTCAGTGTTAACAACTTGGTATGTCACTTTCTATTCCTCAATATAAAACCCTATTATTTTTGCCATTTAAAACTGTTAATGAAAAAAATTTAAAACAACACAGATAAGTACATAGATATACAGACTCACACACACACACACATTTTCCCTGTGCTTGAACGCTTGACTTTTTTCCTTGCTTCCCTTTTCTACCCAAAGCTTCCCTAGCAAGGCCCAAGTCCCTGCTGGTTTCCTCTCCATCCACCAAGCTCCTAACGTTGGAGGAAGCCCAGGCACGAACACAAGCCCAGGTCACTTCTCCAATTGTGACTGAAAACAAGTATATCGAAGTAGGAGAAGGACCTGCTGCACTTCAGGGAAAATTTCATACCATAATTGAGTTCCCTCTTGAAAGGTAACGCTCTTCATATTCTCTTAAGAAATATGACTTTCATTGCTATGTCTTCTTCTTTTCTCTTACTTTTACTTTTGTAATTTAGTATTACCATATTAACTCTTGACCAGTCCCAGTAAAACCTGTTCATTTGAATATAGATACAACAGTATTCCTAGAGAATGATAAAAATGATTCTCAGAAAGCATTACATCACCAAGTAATTGTTAAAAAGAATTATACAGGGAAACAGACTTGGCCCAGTGGTTAGAGCGTCCGTCTACCACATGGGAGGTCCGCGGTTCAAACCCCTGGCCTCCTTGACCCGTGTGGAACTGGCCCATGCGCAGTGCTGATGCGCGCAAGGAGTGCCGTGCCACGCAGGGGTGTCCCCCGCGTAGGGGAGCCCCACGCGCAAGGAGTGCACCCGTAAGGAGAGCTGCCCAGCGCGAAAGAAAGTGCAGCCTGCCCAGGAATGGCGCCGCCCACACTTCCCGTGCCGCTGACGACAACAGAAGTGGACAAAGAAACAAGACGCAACAAATAGACACAGAGAACAGACAACTGGGGGAGGGGGGCAATTAAATAAATAAATAAAATCTTTAAAAAAAAAAAGAATTATACAAGGAAAATTGATATGAAAAGGATACATTTCTATTATTTAGGGTGTGATTTTCTATCTGAGATACATTCTTTACAAATTTGTTTAGGCCTGTGCTGTTTTGGAACTTATTCAGATGGTAGTGAGTAGATAGTGAGTTGCTTGCCTTTGGTTCCAAATTAAGGTGAGAACAGATCGGTGGTCCTCAAAGGTTGGACTCCTAACCAGTAGCATCACTATCACTTGAAAATTGCTGGAAAAATGCAAATTCTTGGGCCCTGCCCTGCCCCACTGAACCAGAAACTCTGAGGGTGGAGCCCAGCAATCAGTCTGTTAACAAGCCTGATGTGTGCTAACTTCAGAACCACTGCACTGCTCTGTGCCCCTTTCAGCTCTGCCGTTCTCTATTTTCCTTAAGAAATGATAATAGTCACATGGTTCCTGTGTCTTCTTTACTAAGTTACAGTCTGATGACTAACATATCTGAAAGTTCTTTTTGATGCCTTTTACTCTTTTGGCTATAACATACAATTGTAAGGATTTCAATTCCCTGAATTGGGTGCTACTAATAAAAATTTAGGTTTTGTTCTTTCCGTATTTTAGTATACCTCTCTCACTTCTTTGTACTCCACATGACTAAAAAGGTCCTGACAAAAAAAAACACTTAGAATATGTTTTTTTACTGTGTCATTCTGAGGTTGTCTTCTTGATTTTATAATTTAGCTCCATAATTTTCTTAAAATCTCTTTATAGGGATTAAGAGAGTACATTCTGGGATGCAGATAGATCTCAGATTCAATCTTAAATCCATCATATATGAATTTTCTAACATTATGAAAGTAGCATAAACTTAGTATCTTGATTTCTTATCATCTGCAAAATAGGAAAATAGTATCTAACTCATATGGTTAGTAGATGAGTAAAATGAAAGAATATGTATAAAGCCCTAAGCACTGGCCTGACATTCCACGTATGGTAGTCATTCTTCTCTATACTTCTTTTGGCTTAATTCTCTCTGCTCATACCTAAATTCATTTTTTTAAAGATTTCATTTGTTTATTTCTACCCATCCCCACGTAGTTTGCACTTGCTGTGTACTTTCTTTAGCAGGCACCGGGGGAACTGATCCCAGGACCTCCGATGTGGGAGGGAGGCACCCAACCTTGAGCCACCTCTGCTCCCTGTTTTTGTAGTGTCTCTCATTATGTTTTTTCTTCTTGTGTCTCTTGTAGCATCATCTTGTTGCTACAAGATGCTACCAGGAACCTTTGCTCCCTGCTTTGTCTTTCATTTTGTCCTTGTGTCTCTTGTTGCATCATCTAGTGTCAGCTTGCTGCACCTGCTGGTCACTCTAGTTCTCTGTCTTCTTTCGGAGGCACTGGGAACTGAAACATGGACCTCCATACGGCAGGCAGGAGCTCAGTCGCCTGAGCCACATCTGCTTCCCCTGAATTCATTTTAACTGTTTTGAAATCTTAATACTTCTTATTGTCAGGCATTTCTTATTCCCACTTATTTCCCCGATTATGAGGCTGGATCTAAATATGAAGGTCTGTATAAAAATTTTCTTTGTGAAGCTAGTTGCTAATATTAAAATCCACACATTTAATTTCCATTTTATGCTTTAGTTGTGCAGTTTAGTGCAGTTGCACAGTGTAAAGTGTCCTATTCAAAGGCAAATGGGTGTTTACGATTTCAGCGGGGCCTCTCCAAGCTGTCTGGTTCTTTCCATCATTCACCCGCTTCTTTTATATAAGTAAAGATACTCTCTTAGATTTCTTACTGCAGATTCATAATTTTCTCTCTTATAGGAAGAGGCCTCAAAATAAAATGAAAAAGTCCCCTGTGGGCAGCTGGCGCTCCTTTTTCAATTTGGGGAAATCCTCATCTGTCTCCAAACGGAAGCTGCAGCGTAACGAGAGTGAACCTTCTGAGATGAAAGCCTTGGCTCTGAATGGTGAGTGCCCCTTGCCTTGCCATGTCCTGCTACTGCCCAGCAGTTTGCAAGGCTGGCCATGCCACCTGCTGCCTGCCGCAAAGGTGGCTCTTTCCTGCTTGGGGTACACATGCACTATACCATGATAATATGCTTCTGTTATGTTAGGATGTATGAGTTGTCTTTTTTTATCCGTTCTTTACCGTGAAACCAAGGTAACATACATTATATATGAATATGCTGAAGTGCCCAATGGTATAACAAAATGATAGGGATTATATAATATGAATGTGATTAAAAACTCACAACATATATTTAACATAACTTGTATATTGTTGGTAATAAAAATACTGTTACAGTGTTTATAAATTGTATTGATCTGTATTTTTACAGATTTTGTTTCAACACGCTTTTTAAGTTTCTAGCTCTTACCTACCAAAAAAGTTATCTTTTTTACTAGGTGACTCATCGAGGAGAGTATCAAATTGGAACAAAGAAATCTCGTACTTTTGAAAAAGCTGCTTCTTAAAAAATAGTTTAAAACCCATGTTCTGAGTTTAGGAAAGGCAGCAGTACTGTCTTTTTGGGAATGTTAAAAGTATAACATTCATTTCATTTAATTATCATCCATTCAGTTTATAAACATGTACTAAGTACATGCTAGATATTTTGATAGCAGACTGTGTAGTTAAAAAGAAAATTAAGACACTGCTTCTGCCTTCACAGTCTACCTGGGAAGTCATATGTATAAGAAAATAAATTTCAGTGCAGAATCATAGCTATTCTATACATAGCTATTGTGGTAGCAGTTGTCAGTTCTTGTGGCCCAAGGGCCTAGTGGTCAGAAAACATAACCTCTGGCTTGGGTTTTTTAAGGATAAGTCAGGATGCACATTATAGGCAAGGGACCAAGAATGATATTTCAAGATACAGGAGCAAAGTGTAGATTCATGTATGAAACAAAGACCTCTAAAGAACTTGACTCGGCGGCTGGGTGCAAGGAGAGGTTCCACTCATGGGGGCCTCATCTGCCTTGCCGAGGAGAGTTTTGCCTCTGCCCTCCATTCCACGGGACTTACTGAGTGGTTTCAATATGGAAGCCAGTCGGGTTTGTGTTTAAGCAGAGGGAAGGTATGGGGAGGGAGAAGACTGAAGACTGGGCAGCGAATTAGGAGACAGAGTTGTACAGGCAAGAAATGATGAGTGCCTGCACTAAGCAGCGGCCGTGGGCATGGTGGATGGGATTTGAGAGATAGGTAAGACATAGAATCTACACATGTGGGTGACTAAATGATTGTGGGGGATGAGAGAAACAGGTGCAGAGATAATTCCTGATTTCTGATTAAATGACAAGGTAGGTGTGGTGCCATTACCATGGTGTAGGAAGTAGCAGTTTAGGGAAGAAAAATGTGTTATGTTGGGCGTGCCCAAGATTTAATTAGTAGTATGGGTCTGGAATTTGATAATGGGGTTTAATATAGAAATACAAGTTTGAAAGTAATCAGCAAACACTGAGGGGCGAAAACCCTCGAGATAGATTTGATCGCCCAGGGAGAGCCTGTTGAGTGGGAAGAGAAGAAGTGTGGGGACTGGAAGAAGAGAGTCATAAGAAATGGTTATGAGATTTGAGGCATGCTGTCACCAGAAATGGTGGAGAGGGCATTTTAAAAGGGCCAGCAGCTGAGTCAAACAAGAGGTGAACTGTATGAGGGTACTTAACAATTTTTATTCAAGTACTCTTGTATGGTCTTTAGGAAATATAAAACAAGTTTTAAATTTCATCTCTTGTTCTCAAGCACCTAATTCTTCAGGAAAAATATTTTTCTCATAGGAAACAATTTGTCAGGATAACACATTGTATAATAGGTTGCTAAAATTGAATAAGATTGTCAAAATGCATAGCTAAGTGAGCCGATGTGGCTCAAGCAGTTGAGTGCCTGCTTCCCACATGAGAGGTCCTGGGTTCGGTTCCCAGTGCCTCCTAAAAGCAAGCAAACATGAAAAAACCAGCTGATGTGGCTCAGTGGTTGGGTGCCAGCTTCCCATATATGAAGTCCCAGGTTCAATCCCTGCCCCAGTATCTAAAAAAAAAGAAAAGAAAAACATAGGTAATTGCTCTTGGAAGCTTAAACACCACATGTGGAATGGAATGAAAGAAAGATTCCCTTTTACTACATTTTACTACCTATGTAACAAACAATAAAACCTCCTCCTCTGGTTTTGATCATTAGGTGGCAGGGCAGAAGGGACCCTCCGCTCAGCTAAAAGCGAGGAATCTCTTACTTCTCTCCATGCAGTTGATGGTAAGACGAAAAGCGTCCATAGTTTTATTCTGAAATATTTCATAGAACAGCTCAGAACTTGATTTAAGTTTATAAATGTATGTATAAAAGTAGGCTACATGTTACCATTTCCTAAGAGTACCAGTTAATCTAGTTAGTATTGTTCAGATTAAAATTCACTGATGCATTAATATGGTGCCAATCTTTAATCTTTTCTTTCTTGACATGACTGCTATTCTGTTTACATAAAAATTGCTGAAATGTTTTAAGTAAACCATTTAAATTTATGTAATGCCTAGTAAAAACCAGTGTTACTTGTTTTTCCTTCTTTTAGATTGGAGCACTATGCTACAAAGTATAAAAGTAAAGTTTTGATATTTAGACCAGTAGTTTTTTTCACTTGGAAATGGCTTAACATGATGTTAAGTTTTGAAGATCAGATTTATTTCAGGAGGCTTCACTTTCTGAGGAGAATTAGGGCTGGGAGAAAACAACTTAAAATGAATCCACTGAGAATGGAGACCAACATTTCATAGCAAATAGTGAAGACAGGTTTGATTGCAGCTCACTCGAAAATCAGAACTAAAAAAAAAAAAAAAAATCACCAACTTCTGTTTACCCTGTCTTTAATTTAGCAAAAGGTGGGCGATAGGTGCGCCTATATACTGACTTTTAGAATGACCAGAGGATTGCTCCAGCACTGACTTAGAAGGGGGCATGAGTTCACGGAGCAGCACGATAGGCCGTCCTTCTCTTGCTTTTGGCTTATGGTGCAGAACGCCCGCTCTGCAGGCACAGTCTCAGCCGTTGGTTTCTTAGCGCTTTCCTCGGCCCTTTCAGGTTCATGCTCTTCTGAAGTACCCCAGGCCGTCTTCATCTTGGGCAGCTTTCTCATCATTTTGAACTCTTGGACTGCCAGGCCCCAGTGGTCAGTAGCTTTGCTTGGGTGTCGTGCAGGGCTGCAGAGCTTGTATGGGGAAGGGCTTCCGCGTCTTCTCGTTGCATAGAGGGGATGGCCCAGGCAGACAGATGGCAGGTGGGGGCGAAGCTAGTGTTTAGCAGAGGAGAGTATTCCACAGGGATTCATTGTATCAGTGGTCAGCACGTGAGTGGGTGTAGTTGATATGACAGCTTTTGCCCCTTCATATTACATTTTCATATGGCGATTTGTAATACTTCAATAGATTACTCAGCTCGAAGACTTTACTAGTTGGCTGTTTAGCTACATCATAAAATTGTCTCTACCACTCTTGATGACTCTGCCTGAGAAACCTAAGGCCTGTTCTTATTAAAGCCTATCCACAAATTTCTTATGGAATTATCCTTAAGTATGTGAAAGCAGTCCTTTACCAAATATATATAAATAATATATGGGATTGTGGAGATTTCTTAATTGAGAAAAATTTCAGTATTTTGGAAATTTGGGTGTTATGAGGATATCCCCTTCCCCTAAAATAAATAAAAAGCCTTTTTTTGTTTATATATCTGAAGTATTGTTTAAAGTGATTCTACCCCACAAGTCCCTTGTGAGGCCAGTATGAAATGACACACAAAAGAAATGAAAACTTGCCCCAAGTCACAAAAGGGGTCAGTGTTGGACTAGTAGAACCCATGAGTTCTGATTCTTTCTCTTTTCCAAGCCATCAAAAATGCACACTCTCCCTCTGATTATGTCAAAGGTGCTTGTTAATTAGCGTTTGCCTTGGGAGTGCTGTTATTTCAAAGTTTAAGTGAGGCGTGTTTGCACCAAGAGTCAGCCTCGAGAAAGGAAATGAGGAGTGGCATTTTCTTCTTTCGTGTAATAAGCTGCCCCTGCACTAAGCAGGTGGCTTGTCCTGCTCTGGTGTCACCGCTGGCACTCATACTGTGGCATCGTTATCCATTTTGCCAGGTGATTCCAAGCTGTTCCGACCCAGAAGACCCCGATCTAGCAGCGATGCGCTGTCTGCCTCTTTCAATGGCGAAATGCTGGGCAACCGGTGCAATTCCTATGATAATCTGCCCCATGACCATGAAAGTGAGGAGGAAGCAGGGCTGCTCCACATTCCAGCTCTCGTGTCCCCCCATTCCGCTGAGGACGTTGACTTGAGTCCACCAGACATTGGCGTAGCCAGCCTGGACTTTGATCCCATGTCATTCCAATGTAGTCCTCCAAAAGTTGAATCAGAATGCCTGGAGAGCGGTGCTTCCTTTTTGGATTCATTGGGATATTCCAAGGATAAACCAAGTACCGCCAAGAAGGATGCCGAAGCAGGTGGCAGCCAGTCGCAGACTCCCGGAAGCACGGCAAGCTCCGAGCCAGTCTCGCCGCTCCACGAGAAGCTGAGTCCCTTCTTCACCCTGGACCTGAGCCCCACTGAGGATAAGTCGTCTAAGCCATCCTCATTCACCGAAAAGGTCGTCTACGCCTTCTCTCCCAAGTTAGGACGGAAATTAAGCAAATCACCTTCCATGAACATATCTGAGCCAATCTCAGTGACCCTCCCCGCTCGGGTGGCGGAAGCCATCGTTTCAGCCTCGAGTGCAGCCGCTCAGAACGCGTCTTCTCCAACCCGGAGCACAAGCGCCGAAGAAAGTGAGGTGACCCATAGCTCCCCCACCCAGGTAGTAAAGATGCAGACTAATGAGAGGGAGGCCCAGGAAGGACGGGACTGCGGAGCCCAGCCCCTGGGCCAGGCGGCTGCGGGGGACGTAGCCCCGCCAGGGACAGAGGAGCAGCCCGCCACAAGCAGTCAGAGTAAGGCCGTACCTGCGGGACAGACTCAGACAGGTACCGTTTGCTTTCCTCCATTCTTTCTTTAAGTTGAGAGGGATCTTCAATCCCATGTGCCACCTGTGCCTTTGTAAAGAGAAGTGTGCTCCACATCTAGCCTTTAATGAAAGAGTGCTTTTCTGGGTGGTGCTGATAGCTCCAAGTCCCAACTTTAAATCAGTCACACGAAAACCCCCCAAAGAGCCCGTGGCCCACTGCAGAACTTCATAAAGCCCTGTCTCTCTTTGGACAGTCAGAATTCGTGGATAATTTTTCCACAACTTCGTAGCTCTTGATTCTGTTTTCTCTTCTGATAAAATACCTATATTTTAGCCTTACAAGTTAACAAGCCAGCCTACAGCATCAAATGTAAGCCACTGCTCTTGATAACAATCTGCAAGCGCTTGAAGCTTGTTTTCTAAGCAGTCTTTTCTGAGCCAGGTGAGGGACCTGCTGCTTTTTTGTTTTGTTTTTCCATCCGTATGGCAATTCAAGAGGAAATTGAAACCTTTAAACACTATTTGTGCTAGTTTTCCTTCTGAACCAGATGTGTTTTCTCCAGCATTTGCATGTGGGATGGAAGATCATGGATTGCCATTTTCAAATATGGAAAGCACCTATTTTTTTCTTTTTAAGTTCAAATGGGGAATTTGTTTGGCTTTCCTTTTAGGATAACATAAGATACCGACCTTTTCACTCTCATTTTTTTCCCCCATTTCCCACTAGGAGCAGTTACCTATGACCCCCCTCAGGATTCCGTTCCTGTCAGTTCAGTCTCTCTTATCCCACCACCACCGCCTCCGAAAAGCGTTGCCCGCATGTTGGCGCTAGCATTAGCTGAGTCTGCACAGCAAGCTTCAACCCAGTCCCTGAAGAGGCCAGGGACTCCTCAGGCTGGTTGTGTAACTTACGGAGACCTAGCAGGGGCCTCGCCGGAAGACAAGCGGCCCAGCCCCTATGCTGGCTGCCCTCTAGCTGCGGCCTCTCTGCACACCGAGGTGCACACCGAGGTGCACACCGAGGTGCCCCCCGAGCAGCCCCACGTCCTCAGCCGCGGCCCACCCATGCCAGACGCGGCGGCTGCAGGGGGCTCTCCCCATCCCAGAGCCACCGGCCCTGGGGCGCAGCCCCTCCCAGCGGACCTCCCCGGGCCTCAGCCGCACCGAGCCCTTCCCCCCGGGGACCCAGACGCGGTCACAGCCCCTGCAGCTCCTGTCCCGGACTCAGAGAAGCCTGGCGGCCACGTGGGCTTCCCCGAAGAGCACTGTGGGAAGCGCAGGACGCTGACCGTCTCCTTCGAGGACCCGGTCCCGGCCCGCCCCTGCGGCGGAGAGCAGCCCCCTCCTCAGCCCGGCGCCAGCACGGAGAAGCCCCCCCGCCCTGCCGGGCTGGCAGACAGGCCCCCCGGTCCTTGCAATCTGCCCAGGGACAAGACCTATCCTCCCTTGGGGTCCCCTGAAGAAAGCACCAGCACAGCCGCCACGGCCTGCCTGTCCACCCTCCCCGCAGCAGCCGAAGGAGGCACCCAGGAGGCCGCCTGGGACGCGGCCGCCCCGCCCTCCGCCGCCGCCTTCGCCATCGCCACCCTGCAGCGCCCTCCGAGAGCGAGCCGCCCCCTCCCGCCGCCCCCCGCCCCGAGACCCGCCGAGCCGCCGCCCAGCGCGCAGGCCCAGGCCGCGGCCGGCAGAGGACCCGCTAACGCCCACCAGGTAAGGGGGTGTCAGGCGAGGAAGCACACCCTTTCCCAAGGAACGTCGCTTTTCCAAAGGGGGGTGTTCTGCTTGGGTGACGGAAGGCCTTGACTTTTAAACCCTGTGGCAGGTCTCCACAAGCCATTTCCCATTTGAGGTTGAAATCCGCCTGTCCCTTAAGGCTGGTTTTTCTTTGAGAAAGGAGCAGTTACTTAATGACTGCATTTTAGTCAAACCTGCCACCTCTTCTTCCTAAAGCTTCTAGGTTGTTTCTTCATAGTAGTACAAAGAGATCATGATCAAGTTATTTGGATCAGGTGTTAGGTGTCAGGGTTGCAGGGCTTCTTTTTTTTTTAACTCCATCACTGACTTGTGACTTTGGGCAAGTCCTTTAGCCACCTTCTGCAGCTGCATAATGAGAATACTTCCTTCCTCAGACACATGCAGACCCTTTAGAGGCAGGAGAATGTCCAGTGTATTTTCTCTACATTAACCAGCAGATTGTTCCGCAGTCAAGCACCTGTTTTGTTGTGAGAATAGATATTGTATATAGAATGCTAAGCTTGCTTTATTTTTCTCACTTAAAGTGCTGTCACAGGTCTCTTGAAGTCCCCTTGAATTTGGACTTGTAGTCCTTGGGGGAGGATGTTACCGCTAGCCCTTCCTCTCTGGGCTCGCACCTGTGCAGCGTCCCTGTGAGGTTTCCTGGCTGGCGTGGGGCCGACTGGGACCTCAGGCGTGAATCTCACACATGTGCCTTCGTAGCCCTGGCCTGTGGCCCACACATGGTCCCACGGGACACCTAATAAGTTTGCAAAACTGCCTGCCTCTGAGGGCAGGGCGCTTTGCCCTCTGCTGGAGCGGCAGGGACCAGAGGGCACCGCACCTCTCACCGGCAGGCTCTCCTTCTCTGCTGGGGAGAGCACCCCCCCCATCTTCCCCCACTAACTGCCGCCGTCACACGGACTCCTGTCCTCGGAGGATGGGGTCCCTGTGGCCAGTGCACAGGAGTGCCCAGACGAAAGCTGCCACACCCACTGCCTCGGATTAGCTCGAGCCAGGACAACCAGTAGAAGCTTCCGAAGTAAGCACGGTGCTTGACAGTGAAACCTCTTTGGCTGCTTCTGGCTGTTTCTTAATCACTTTGACATCACGATTGTTCCTGAACTCTGCCTGGCATTGCGAGGCCCTCTCGTGCCTCGGGGCCTGGCAGCCTCCCCCCCCCCCCCCCCACCCGCCTGTGCCCTTGGCTCCAGCCCATCTGGTTCCGTGCCCTCTCCATCCAGCCCCTCCCTCCCAGACACTATGCTCTCCTCCTCCTCTTTTCTGCTGTGGCTCAAGCTCCTCCTTGTCTCTAGCAACCTCTCTCTTCCCTTCCCTTCTCTCCCCTCCCCACAGGCCAGGAAGAGGAGGAGTTTGGGGCTCACTGAGTGTAACTGTGCATCACCCCAGAGAGCTCTCCAGAGAGAGTCAGTGCCTTTTTATTCAACAGAACGATGATGGTGTTGACACTGAATTAGACGGGCAGACTGGGCACATTTATTTATTTATTTTAAGATTTTATTTATTTATTTAATCCCCCCCCCCCACCCCCGGTTGTCTGTTCTCTGTGTCTATTTGCTGCATCTTGTTTCTTTGTCCACTTCTGTTGTCCTCAGCAGCACGGGAAGTGTGGGCGGCGCCATTCCTGGGCAGGCTGCACCCTCTTTCGTGCTGGGCAGCTCTCCTTACGCAGCGCACTCCTTGCACGTGGGGCTCCCCTACTTGGGGACACCCCTGCGTGGCAGGGCACTCCTTGCGGGCATCAGCACTGCGCATGGGCCAGCTCCACACGGGTCAAGGAGGCCCGGGGTTTGAACCCAGGACCTCCCATGTGGTAGACGGATGCCCCAACCACTGGGCCAAGTCCGTTTTCCCATATTTTAAGCTTGGTAGTGTAGGTTGCCAAACCTTTTTTTCGGCCCCTGCACTAAGACAGGGTCATTTGGTAACCTCATCTCACTCTGAAAGCCTTTCATCGTTTAGAAAACCTCCAACAGTCCTTCAGAGATGAGGCTGCTCCCCCGGCTGGTAACTCAGCCCTTTTCCTGGCAGTGGGGGTGGTAGACTTCCGCCTATCTGGTATGACACTTGGCTTTGGAACTTTCCAGGTAGTCTCAGCCGGTGCAGAACTCTAGTCGGGTTTGATTCCACAGAGGGGAGGCATAAAAACAAATAGTTCCGTAACGTTCCTGTCTCCCACTAGGTTCACGGAGCAGCCCCAGCTCCAGAGGTGCCCCCTGGACCTAGAGCTGTCGACGAGCCCGCGGCCGTCTTCGTCAGGGATGACACTGCAGCTCCTCAGTGCTCCTTCTCCACCACTGCTCTCCACCCAGGCCTTCTGGAAAAGACCCACGAGGGCGCCCGGGCCGCCCTGCTCCACCTGCGCGCTGAGCCCGTGCCCATGCATGCCTCCTGCGGCTTCAGCGCCCCAGTGCCCCCTGCCAGGTCGCTGGAGAGCAGGGTGGCTGCCGCCATGCACGCCAGCATCACAGATGCCCCCGGTACCTCCCATTACCCTTCCTTTGTCCCTGCCTCGTCAGCCTCTGTGGATGGTGTGTTCCCTCTACCACAGCCGAAGCACGCTTCTCAGAAGACAGCTTACCCCGCCTTTGCTCGGCCTGATGTCCTCGCCGAGCCCTTTGGTCCAGAAACCTGTTTGCATTTCAGCATGGCCCCGAACTGCCAGTACCGCCCGCAGAGCGTGCCGCCGCACCACGGCAAGCTGGACCAGCCTCCGGCCTGCGGCCCCAGGCCCGAGCCCGCGGCACCCCCGGGCCCTCGCTACAACACGTACGTGGCCCCGGGCCGCAGTGCGTCGGGGCCGCACGCCAGGGCGTGCAGCCGGGGGGAGTACGGCGCCTCGCTGAGCTCGGCCTCCCTGAGGAACGCTTGCTACGCCGACGACGTGCCCCCGTACCCCACCATCCGCAGGGTGCAGTCTCTGCACGTGCCCCCGGCGTCCATGATCCGCTCGGTGCCCATCTCACGGACAGAGGTCCCCCCCGACGACGAGCCGGCCTACTGCCCCCGGCCCCTGTACCAGTATAAGCCATACCAGTCCCCCCAGGCCCGCTCGGACTACCACGTGACGCAGCTGCAGCCCTACTTCGAGAACGGCCGGGTCCACTACCGCTACAGCCCCTACTCGGGCGCCGCGGGGCCCTGCTACGCGCCCGACGCCGCCCTGTGCGACGTGGACGCCTACGGCACGGTCCAGCTGAGGCCGCTGCACCGCCTGCCCGCCCGCGACCTGCCCTTCTACACCCCCCGGCTGCAGGGCAAGGGCCTGTACGCCTACCCGGGCCTCCCGCCGCGGCCCCGGCCCGGCTGCTTCGCGGGGAGCGACCACCACGGGGTCGGCGGGCCCGCGGCCGCCGACGGGGCGCACACGTACGCCTCGTGGGACCTGGAGGACCTGGAGCGGTACCGCCTGCAGTCTCTGCGCCGGGAGGGCCGCGCGCGGCACAAGGCCAAGGGCGCGCCCGCCTCCCAGTACGACAACCTGGCGGCGGCCGGGCCCGACGAGCTGGCCGGGCTCTACGTCGTCCACCTGCGCAGTAAGTCGGATCCTGGGAAAACTGGACTCCTCTCCGTGGCCGAGGGCAAGGACGCGCGGCCCCTGGCCGCCAGCGCGGAGGGCGACGAGCGCGGCTACGAGCGGGCGCCGCAGAAGCAGAGCAGCCTGCGGGCCAGGCGGCGGCCCGACGCGGGCGGGGGCGAGCCCAGGGCGGCGCAGGAGGCCGGCCTCCGGCAGGCCGAGGCCCGCAACGGGCCGCCCGAGCCCGGCGGCTTCGCCATCCCCGGGGCCAAGTACCTGGCGGCGGCGCCCGAGCCGCCGAGGCCCGGCCCCCGCGAGGCGCGCCCGGCGCCCGAGAAGCACGCCCGGCACTGCCCCCGGGACGACGAGCCGCTGGCGCCCGCGCCCGGGCCCGGGCCCCCGCCCAAGCCCGAGCGCAGCCACAGCCTGAAGCTGCACGCCCCGCACGGCGCCGAGAGGGACGCGGGCGCGCCGGCGCACTACCACACGCACGGCCGGCGCCACGCCGCGCTGTCCCAGTACGACAACCTGCAGGAGTACCACCCCCTGGCGCCGCACCCGCGCTTCGCGGGCCTCGGCGGCGGCGCGGCGGGGACCTACGCGCCCGCCGGCTTCCCCCACCCGCAGAGCAGGACCTACGCCACAGCGCTGGGCCAGGGGGCCTTCCTTCCCGCAGAGCTGGCCTTGCAGCACCCCGAGACGCAGATCCACGCGGAGTGAGCCCCGGAGCAATAGAGTTGAACGAAGCAGCCTCTGCTGGACAGTGGACTGTTCTATTTTTTTCAATTACCAAAAAAAAATTACAAACAAAAGACTACAGAAGCCCCAGTCACATTCAAAAAGGAAAACAAACCACCGTCGTTCCCCCGTCCTCGCTTCCCTACCACCTCTTCCATTTACAGGCGGTTTCATTTTTGTCATTAAGGGAGATCTGAATGATTGTAAAGCACTGTGTCGAAAACCTAGTACAGGAGTTTGTAACAGACCACGCTTGCCATGTAGGGCTAGTCTGCAGGAGCCTGAGGACTGACTGCCTTTAACTGAATGCGAGTTTACCTCTGCCCTTTCTTCCTAGTATTCGCTCCCCGGACCAGAGCAGTGCACATCTCTCTCCTGGTAGGCTCTTGCCTTCACTGCATTTCTTCGTGCGTGTCTCCCTCCATAGCCAGATTGACACTCAGTTTTTCTCACTTCATTATCCCTTGTCCTTAAAAGTTAAGAGTGGACAAAGACTTCTCCCTGATCCTTCAGATTCATCAGTCAGTCAGATAGCAATATTGTAATTAAAAAACAAAGTAGTTAAGCCTTGAAGCATTAAGCATAAAGTGGTTTTCAGTATCCCATAAAATGTCAGACCATTCAGACCCAGGCTGAACTATGCTCTTTACATTCTTAGTTTCCGTATTTGTTCCTCATAGTTCAATGAACAGGCTCCTATCACTGCAGAAGGGATTTTTTTTTTTCTGTTATTTAAGCTAGAATTTAAGGAAACTCCTTAGGTGGAGGGAAGTAAAGTTCTTTTTGTCAGTGAATTTGATTAGCACCAGGAAACTATATCAATACGTTTAATGTGTTTCCTGTTTCAGGTTTTTTTTTTCCTGTAATATTTGGTAAATTGTAATCCCAGTAAAACATTTCATACCGTCTGTTTTTCTAAAGCAACTTTTTTTTTCATGAGGAAAAGAAACAGTGGCATGGTTTGCCTGGATAAATGCACATACTCTAGCATGATTACAAATTTACATGTAATTTCTGTTTCTTAACCAGAATACGAGTTCCCTGGACATTCTTAAAGCAGCTACTAATTACCTGTTAGTAATCTGTTAAGTTACCAAAATAGTCCCTTGGTCCACAGCACTATCTGGCCAGTCAGAATTCTAGGCAGTCAGCATTTAAGTTCCAAGGAAATTATGTATTGTTTGTTCACTCTGTATTTGTGTGATCACCGTTCACTGTAATTGCCATTTACACCAGCATTTCCGGTATAGCCCATTGTAACCTTGTAGACGTGGGAAATATGTCTAAATCCTGGGACCTTCATTTAAAGTTGCATTCCGTATTACACTAGGAACAGGACACTTTTTGAGTCCAACTCCATTCTGTTTTCTCAAGCCCCCCCATCACAGCTATGCCACTTTAGCCATGCAGTCCTCTAATTACAAAATGAGTTTAGATTGTCATTTCATTTCTACAAGTCTTAATAACATTTGAGTGTTATACATTGACATATTCTAAGTGTTCAGTTTGTAGAAGACACTAGGAGAATTTAATTCCATTTACTGGATGATTGCTGCTCTGGCTTTTTAAAACTTGGAATTAACTTTGATTTAGAGCAAAGGAGGAAATCTTTTAAGAGGCTAAAATCATGCTGCTATTGTTGCTGTGAAATTGTATAAAGATTAAGATTCATGCCAGTTCCTTTTTTTATTTAAAAAAAAAATCATGTGATTGCATTTTAAGGGTTTATATTTAGGAAAAGAAATAAAGTTTTAAGAGCCACACATTTATATGTGGAAATACTACTCTGTAAGATTTTCTTTTGTTCTCCCAGAATTGGACAGAGGGAGTCAATAAAGATTATTGTAGAAATCTTGAAACACTAATATGTGAAAAAACATCTGTGGAACTTCAGGCCTCTGCCTTGAAAGTGCAGCCCCAACTGATACGTAATCAAAATGTTAAGGAAGCCTGATGGATACTTCCGTTTGGTATGCAAACACACCGGGTGCTGTGCGCAGGAGCCTGATTTTTGGTGAACAGGCAGCACTCCTTTTTTTTTTTTTAATTTTAACCACCTCTTTGTGAAGTAGGTAACCATTTACCTTTGATAGCACACCAGCCCTGTAGGTTCTCACCAGCAGCTGGAGCGTAGGAAGAGAGGCTGGCACGGCACGGAGAGCCAAACGCCCCTTCGCCCCTAGAGCCCAGAAGGAGGTGGCCGGAGGACGCCTGACCAGTTTGAGTATTCGTGGATTTGTTGTCACACACATTGTTTACTCCTGAAATTAAAGTCTGCATTTATGAAGACTAAGATGAATTCCTCCAAGCATTTTCTTTCTTCTTAATAATAATCTATGGATTTAGAGATAACAAGTAAATACTTAGAGTGCAGAATGGCGACTGAAATTTCTGGTATAATGTGAAACACAAACTTTAGGTGAAATCAAGGGTTGTTTAATTTAATGTCTATGGATACAGCCTTAACTTTAGATTCAGTTATTCGCAAGACTTCGTATCTTCCCTTCCTGATGTTGTGGGGTGGAAATTGGACAATGAGTCACATGAGCCAGGGCACGGCGGCATAGCCCGCTGGTGTGTGACTTTGCAGATACAGAGCTAGAATGTTACTACTTCCAAATTTCCACTGGGAGTATTGTGATCCAGCAAATGCAGCTGCCTTAAGCATTAGACCCATAATTTAATTCTAGGGATAGTTTCATAGCCATGTCTCCAGATTTTATCCTTTTGGCAAAGTTCTGATCTCACAGCTTAGTTTGACTGAAATAACTATTCCTTGGATGTCTGGCCAGAGACTTTGCTAAACTCCAGAGGTGCCATTTTCTTACTGTTAGCATCCGTTTCCTCTGAGCCTTACTGCTGTCTGGATGTAGTTTCCTTTTAGACCTACAAGTCCCTGGGGTGATTCCCAAGGAGAGGGCCTGCACATTTCTTAGGAAGGCAAAGCATTTTTTTAAATTTAGGGTCAGGTTGAAAATTTCTAGACTGATCCTTCCAAGGAAGAGGGACTGTCAACGTGGGTGGGGATGGAGGAGTGGAATGTCACATCGGAAGCAACAATTTGGAATTTGCCCCTCTAGTTATGGAGCTTGCAAAGGCCATTTCTCTCTGTTCCCACTCAGTATGTTGGCCAAGAATTGCCTGAGTAGAGTGTGTGAGGAGGAAATAATAATGAAAGCAAAAGTATGTCCGCAAGTTACTTTCGAATGGTTAGAGGCATGTGATTTTCAGTACTGTGTTACAGAAGTGTTGGGAATGGTATATTTTAACTGTGCAAGGTAATGTTAGTGTGCTCTGAGGGCCTTTTCCCCCCTTACCTGATTAGTACTGTTAATGTTCAAAGAATTAAAATGGTTGTTTTACAGTTTAGATTCTGAGATGGCAAAACCTGATTTTCAGCCATGACCTGCATGAGAGAACCATCCTAGAAAGTCTTAAGATCATACGTTTGAGTTCTTAAACTTTAATTTATATAGTGCTTTTTTATGTTTTGATATTTTTTTCGTGAACTGGTGTAAATTGTTAATGCATATAAGCTTGTGTATTTTTGTAAATAATTTTGTGATTTATTTCTTGCCCCATGTGTAAATATTTAGAGCCTCATCTCTTCCAGCCTCATTTGACGCTGACTTGTGGGTTTGGGGATTTGTTTCTTTGTTTCAGTTGGGGAGGGAGGGAGAGGGGTTTTGTACTCTGATAATCCAGCTGGAGATCTCTTGTGGTTCAAAGCAAATGTCCCACTGAAAGCAATTCAAATATCAACAGAATTATTTCAGGTTAAAACAGACTTCTTTGTGTATGTGTCTCCTTTTTGACCTCATACGAACTTTTAATGAAATAGGTGGGGGTAAGTGACTTGGGATATTCACACCCAAAGGGCTTGCCATTGTATGGCACGGATTATCGTGCCAAATGGTAGTGGAGGGAAGGGGTCAAAGGCCTCCTTTTGTATCTGTTTGCCATGCATGGTATGCGGCCTGGCCAGATTTCCCCCAGGGCACACTATCATCTCTGGAAGTGCAGCTCCTGAGAGCTGGGCTGAAAACCCAGGCAGACCTGCCGTACCAGGGGCTGTCCTCTGTGCTCTGCTGGTACCACCCCCCTCCATGCTTGGAGGTGCCCAGAAGTGGAGGTGGCTTCTTATCTCAGGATTCTCCAGAAGGGGATTCAGAATCAAAACCACATTTCTCAAGATTCCCACAAAGCGTCTTGGGCATCCTGCTTACTCTTCAGGGTGAAATAACCAGCAGAATCACCCCCCTAGAAGCAGTCACCTGTGGCAAGCTGGCTTTTGGTAAACCCAGATAAAGGTGGGATTTCGATGAGAGCAAAGAACCCAGCTGCCCCACAGTGGACCAGGGCTACGATTCCTGTGCCAAAGTTCTTCTCAAAAGCATTTCAGTACCAGCTGGGAGGGGAGGGGGCAGGTCCTCAGTAATCAGCTATTGATATATTGGTTTTCCTACTAGGAATCATAAATTACAAATGATTCCTCATCCTTTTAAAGTATTAGGGGCCAATCCCTTTTTCCCAGCAAAAGGGAAAATATCTCTTTAGTCACGATGACCGTGGAGAGCCAGCCAGCTTTGATATACCAGCGTATAAACAGTTACAAAGTCCGCTTTCAGTAAACACTTCCAGACCTGAATAGGGGTTCACATAGAAGCTCAGTTTAAGAGGGATTAACGAAAAGATATGTCTGATATGGTCTTCTACTTAATTTCTGGGACTCTTGTTTCCATGCCAGTGATTTCATCTCAAACTTGTTTCAGACTGATGAAGGATAGAACCTACCTCTCAAAACATGTATTTGTCACTGAGAAGTTGGTGGCCAGTACCTGGGTAGCATTTTCAGTTTTAGTCATATTGTTCTATAGGAAAAGGCACTTCATAAGGTAATAGCGACATTCCCCACTGCAGTAAGGCCTTGGGCACCTGCACCCCACCAAAAGTGTTGTCAGTTTTTTTGGCCATGTTTTTGAGATGGTACCTCTTCAAAACCAAAATTTTGAGATTGGCAGTATTTTGATTACAGTATTTCCAGAATATATTTAAACCATAAACTTTGCTGCCAGTATACTTCAAGATCCATCCTATCTGTCTATGAATGACTGTGCTGTAATAGAGTGATGCCCTCTGGAGCAGTGATACAGAAGGAGGGTTTTCTATAGTGAACAGTTTAACCCCACTGTCTTTATGTTCTTGTGTCTACTGTTTTAAAAGTTTTCCTATATTCCGTTGTTTTCTGCTTATTGTTTTCCATGAACTACCTATAAACATTCCATTCTTCTTTCTATTTATAATTCTAATCTGTCCTGGAAATGACAAATTAAGCTTGTCATTATGGTCAGTAAAAGAAGTTCTTAACTGGGACCTGAAAAGTTCTCTTGAATCATATGGACTTGTGTCCTCAATCTCTCTGCTACTCAGAGACCTTTTGTTCTTTTCTCCGATCAAATTGCTTGTATAATTGAGTTTCAGAAGATTAGATAATTGTATAAGATGTTCAGAAGGGAGAATGAAAGAGACTATAGAATTTCCCTGCATTTGACTTTATGAGAAAGCTATCTGATTAGACACGATGGCATTTTACCTGTTAATAATTTCAAGGTATTTCTCCCCATAGAAGAATGCTAGTCCATAAAAGACATTTAGCATCCACAAGTAACTCTAGTGAGAAGAAACAAAAAGGGGTTAAGTAGACATAGCCTCAGTTATCAACTAGTGTTTTTTTTTAATTCCCTAAATACATTTTGAAAATGAGGTCTCTCAGCTACTGGTTCATGCCTTAGATGGGACATGTAGTTCTCAAACTTTAGACTCCATGTAATACACCTGAGGAGCTAGTTAAACATAAGGTACATCGAGCAACCACTGGAATCTGATTCAGTATCCAGGATCCGAGCCAGGTATCTGCATTCTAACCCTCACCCCCAATATAATTCTGATACAGATGACGGAAATACTGAGCTCACAGCATGTTTAATAGACTTCTCTGAAAAGGAAAGCATCTCTAGTTCGTTTAACTCGACCACATTTTCCCATTGGCACCTTGGTTCCCCATCACTGCAGGAATACAGAAATTAATCGTTAATTTCTCTGTCCCCCATGTTTAAATGTTAAGCCCAGATTCAATTATTTATAACAGCGACGGGTAAAAATAGGACTAATTGAGGTGAACAAACAATACAGAAAACATTTTGATCAACATTCTCTAAAAAGGTGGCAGACAAATATCAACTTTACGCAACTGCTTCCTATTCTATGCTTAGTTGTGTCTTTTGGGGATGAGAATTCAGTGGTTAGGAAGTTCAGCTAACATATTTACTATTCAGGCCATCAACTGTTTCAAATACTGGATATTGGAAAACAGAACTAACTTCTAGAACCAAGTGGGTGTGATCTCCTTCCTCACCGAAATCTTTGCAAAAGCCACCAGCACATACTCAATGAGCTTATTTGACTTTTTAGTTTTATGTATTTTATCAGTTGTGGACAACAATATAGCAATGTTTTTAGCAGCTAGTATTAGTTAACCCTGTGTTCAGTGGGCTGTGGTGCCAGCCACTGTTGTATTTTATATCCATTAGCTCGTTCATGCCTCAGAGTCGATTGCTCTGTAGATGACACCAAGCACACAGGTTAAACATTCCACCCGCTGCCATAGGGCTAGGAATGAATGGTGGAGCTGAAATCAAGACTCGACGTGTTCTGAAACCGAAGACTTTTAGAGCTGGATAGTCTTGAGATTGGCTCCTGCCTCTGCTACTTACTAATTCCGAAGCCTCTAACTACTAAACTCTTCTAAAACTACTTCCAAAACTTAGTAAGCCATGGCTTTCTCATCTCTAAAATGGGAAAAATTGTAGTATCTACTTCTTAGAGCTGCTCGAGGACTAACTTAGATGATAGATGGTTCTAAAGGGGTTAGCATGGGAGCAAGAACCCAATCAATGTCATCCAGGACCGTTACGGAGAAATCGTGCAACACCACAGAACAGTTCAGGGAAGAGGGTTCTTTTTGGTTTCTATAAACGTGTCTTTAGGAATTTCATCAGTTGCATCAACCTTTCTGAAAAAAGCGAAGAGTTCATATGGTTTACATACACCTTGCAGAGAGTCTCAGTTGGAGATGACAGATTAAGAGGAAAACTCACGGTAAAACTTGGAGCATGACATGGTAGCGGAGAAACCCCTCACAGCGTGAGGGCTGAGAAAAGACCTCACATTCCCTTGTGAGTCTTCAGTGGAAGCCTTTACGGAGGTAGCACCGGCTCGATCTACTGAATGATGTTTATAACATCTTATTAGAGCTATGTTATCTCCACCTCGTTGGACTGCACCAGACAACTTTGCGTTTCAGGGCAATGGGCCTTGTGCCTCTCTGAGCTGTGCCTTTTCTGCTAATGGGACTTGGTTTCTGCAGGCAAAGCTTTACTGTGTTGCTCGAAATCGCTCCAATCGTAGGCTCACGCAACACAGGACAGAAGGAACAGAAGACACCTTGTGTGTTGCTGCAGAAAGAAAAGTCAAGGGAAGAAAACAGGTGTGGGTGTTTTACAAAACAACTGCTAATGATACATTTGACTGGCTCTCAGTCTTTGGATGGTTACACTTGGCAAATAAACACACATTTTCTTTTCCTGATTCAAGGTCTGTCAAAATGCTCATCCAGAGAAGAAAGTACAGGCATTGTACTAATGGGAGCTAATTGTACTAATAATTTATTGATGGCGCACCATTCACCCGGGCATTCTAAGTACCTTACATATATTAATATTAACTCATTAGTCTCCAACAATACGTGGGGATACGTAACCACCTTTATCCGCATTTTAGAGGTAAACTGAGGCCCAGGAAGCACCTGAGTTCTGACCAGAGGGTAAACAGGATTCAAGCCCAAGCTCTGACACCACAGGCCACAATCTGCAGCTCTCAGTCTGCTGCCTCTCCAGGGCAATCTTCACAGCTGGCAGCACCCTGGGCACAGGGCTACCCAAGCATCTAAGACCCTTTGCTGTTAGGTGGCAGGGAAAGCAGCTGCTTCCTACCGCGGCGGGCAAGGTTTCTGCTCTAGTAACTCCACCAAGACCTCGGTGTCTTCACACGGGAAAGGCTTAGCTCTTGCTCAAGCAAAGTCTGCCACAGGCCCAGGGGACTCCTGGGCAACCATCTGCATGGCAGCCACTCGGCCGTCCAGGCTGCGGAAGGTGCCACCGTCCTGCCGCTCCATCATCTGAAACACGCAGCTCCTGGGACGGCGGAGCGAGGAGAGCAGAAGGCCATGGCCCGGCAGTTAAAACGCAGCCCTGAAGTCGTCCACTCCTCCCTGCTCACGACCATCAGCCAGAACTAGTTCCAAGGCCCTGTCCGACCTCGGGTGGCAGCAAGAGCTTGGCGGAATCCATGGCCTGGAAGCAGAGCAGGGCTGGTTTGCAGTGAGCAGCACCCTGTCTAACACGGCAGTTTGCTCTCTCCTCGCATTCTTCCCCTTACAGAAATTACTGACTGTTAAGAGGTTTGCAATAACTAACAAGCTGTAGCTCTGTTTCCCCTGATGTGCACTGGGGAAAGGCTACCCCCATCCCCCATAAGTCTACATGTCCAAGGGCACGGCACTTCCCCACAGGTTAAACAAAGAAACCACATAGAGACAGGAGTACAGGGAAATGGAAACTTACATATCAGAGGGAGATAAACTTCCTACAGAACAAAGAAGCATCTGCTCCCCCAGCATTCCAAGAAACCATAACTCCCTGACCCACTATCTTCTAGTCACTGTCAGGGAAAGTTTTCACCTCTAGGGCTTCCTGTTGGCCCCTGCACTTCCCTCGGACCCTCAACCCCCTCCCACCAACTATCATTCCCCCACCTAGGAAAGTTCTGTATAAATCCAAATCCCCACTTCCAGGGGCGGGCTGAAGTCTGTTCTTCAGACCCCCTCCATTGGGAGAGTTTCTCAATAAATCTTTCTTTGTCTGTAGTCAATCAGTCTCCGTGTCCCAGTAAGCGCCGTGTTTTCTCCAACATATGGTGCTGAAACCTGGGACTGGGGTCAGGTTGAGACTGATTGACTAGAGAGGCATCTCCTGTCTGCCACGGCCGAACACCCATCCAACACCGGACATCGAATCTCGTCTGGGTAAGCTAAGGATTTCTCCACCGGAGGATCCTGCTATCTCTTCTCCATTTCTGTTGTCCAGGACAACCCAGTGGAAAAACCTAGCGCTAGGTCAGGATCCTCACTGTTCCCCCGAGAGCCATGGCGGGAGGTATGCCTGTGTCCTCGTGGGAAGAAACCCCTTGGCTCCAGAGATGTCTGGCTCCAAGAGCGGTTTCCCATTTCCTTGGAGATATCTGACTGATTCTGGGACGCCTGTCTCACTCAAAATCTCCCCCATTCCAGAGGTCCTTAGTCTCACCTTGGCTACCTAAAATGGGGAATTCAATTTCGGCCCCCCCAAAATCCACACCTCTTGGCTGTCTCCTTCATAACCTTAAAACTCTGTACCCAGAAAGAGACATCAGACCTAAAAAACTCATTTTCTATTCAACCTCTGTGTGGCCACAATACAAATTGGACAATGAAAATCAATGGCTGGAAAATGGCACTTTTGATTTCCAAGTTCTCCAAGACTTAGAGAACTTTACCCAGCGCCATGGCAGATGGCCAGAGAGCCCTTACATCCAGGCATTTTTCTATCTTCGAAATCGCCCCTCCCTCTGCCAATCCTGTTCTTCCTACCAAATTCTTCTTTCACGCCAGAAACCTCCTCAGAAATCTCCCTCCTCATCAACTCCACCCCCTAAAACTTCTGAAAACTCTGCCTTTGAGACCTCAGATCCCGCTCCTCCTGTGCCTCCTCCCTGTAATTCTCCGGTGTTATCCCCGCACCCACCCTCATCCCTCCCTCCTCCCCCTTCATCACCGCTGCCCTCTAACCCTCCTTCCTCTCCTCCTCACACTCGCTCTCGAGGACCACCCCCCTCCTTCTGCACCGCGCCCCCCACCTCTGCCAGCACCAGGCTCCTAACTCCACACACGCACCAGCTCCTCTCTGGCCCCTCCGGGAGGCAGCAGGAGCTGAAGGGATAGTCAGAGCACACGTTCCTTTCTCACGCTCAGATTCAAGCCAAATAGAGGACCGGTTAGGATCTTCCTCTGAAAACCCCGCTACATGCATCAAAGAATTTCAGCACCTCACGCGCTCATATGACCTCACATACCAGGACACATACGTTATCCTTACCTCCTCCACAACTCCAGAGGAAAAAACCGCATTTGGGCTGCAGCTGCTGCTTTCGCAGACTCCATGCACATCAGGATCCCAATAGGCATCCGGCCGGTCCCACCGCAGTTCCCAGCACTAACCCCTCCTGGGATTACCAACCGGGCTCCACTGGCCTTGCTCGTATGGCCCGTTTCTTAACCTGCATAATAGAAGGCATGAAAAAGGCTGCTCTTAAGGCAGTTAATTATGATAAACTTTTAAAAATCTCACAGAAACCTGATGAAAATCCAGCTACCTTCATAAACAGATTAACTGAATCTCTCCTTAAATATACTAAATTAAATCCAAACTTGAACTCTAGTCTACATATTTACACACCCACTTCATTATCCAATCTTATCCTAATATTAAAAAAAAAATCTACAAAACTTAGAAGATGGCCCTCAAACCCCTCAGAAAGACCTGATTAAAGCCGCCTTCACGGTCTTTAACAATAGAGAGGAGGAATCCGAATTGGAAAAGCATAAGTGAGATCAGGGTAAAGCCTCCCTCCTTGCTGCTGCCCCAGGATCAGTTCTCAATGCCCTCCCTCTTCCGCCCCCCGGCCACCACCCGGACCCTGTGACAAATGTGGAAGGAAGGGCACCCGGCACGTCCCTGCCCTACTCCAAGGTCCCCATCTAGGCCTTGCCTGGTGTGTCAAGGGTCATTGGAAGTCGGACTGTCCTGAAAACCCTGTTGCCAGGAAAGGTCCTCCAGCGCACCCCACAGATCCAGAGCTGAGATCTTCCTTTCCAGACCTTCTCGGATTGACAAAAGACGAGTGACAGGTCCCGGGTTCAGAACGGCCCCACATCTCCATCAGTAAGTCGGCACCGAGGGTTACCATCAAGGTTGGAGGTAAGCCGACCTCCTTTTTAATTAACACGGGGCCACATGTTCAGTCCTCCTAGAACATTCAGGACCTTCATCTACTTCCTCTGTCTCTATTGTGGGAGTTGACGGCATCCTTTCTTCTCCTTTAATTACCAAACCGCTCATCTGCTCAATAGAAAATCATACATTTTCCCACCAATTCCTCATAATCCATCCCTGCCCACCCCACTTCTAGGTCGCGATATACTGTCTAAACTCCACTCCTCCATTTCCTTTATGCTCCCATCCTCCCAAACCACCTTCCTTCTCCTCCTGTCTACCACGCCCTCCCCTCCCAGGTCCCTGCTGACATTCACCCTGTACTGCAAACGCAAGTTCCTCCCCAGGTCTGCAATACCAGCTCCCCTTCTGTCAATTCACACCATCCCCCTGTCAAATAGTCTTTAAAAACCCCTCATCTTTCACAAATATTCCTCAGTATCCCCTATCCATCACTGCCCGACAAAGCTTGAAACCTACCATTGACAACTCTGTAATGCTGGCCTTCCATGTCCAACTAACTCACCCTTCAATACTCCAACTCTAGCAGTTAAAAACCCCAGTGGAAGCTGTCATCTTGTGCAAGACCCTAAGACTGTTAATGAAGCCACACAGCCTAGTGTTCCCCTGGTTCATAACCCGTGCAGTCTTCTGTCCCACACGCCCCCTCAAACCACACACTACACTGTAAGTGACCTCAGAGATGCCTTTTCCAGTATTCCCCCAGACAAAACTTCCCAAGACATTTTTGCCTTTCCATGGACAGATCCTGAAACCCTCTAAATCCCCAACAATTAACATGGACAGTTCTTCCCCAGGGCTTTAGAGACAGTCCCCACATCTTTGGCCAGGCCCTACACTGAGATTCTCTGATCTTCAGCTTCCCTCCAGCACCCTTCTCCAATATGTCGATGACCTCCTCCTTCGTAGCCCGTCCTTACAAACCTCTATAACCCACACTCTCATCCTGCGTAGCTTTCTCGGTTATAAGGGATATCAGGTTTCCCCAAGAAAAGGACAATTTAAAAAATCTGAAGTAACTTCCCTAGGGCTCCACCTTTCCCCCTCACATAAATGCCGAATCCAGGTCATCAGAAGCTGTCCTCTTCTACAGACTAAAGCAGACCTCCTTTCTTTCCTAGGGCTTGTCAACTTTTTCTGTCTCTGGAGTCCAAACTTTGGACCTATGTCTAAACCCCTTTACCAAGCTGCTTCTGGCAACTTCCACTAGCCACTGGATCGCCCCCTTTAATCAGCTTAAAAAAGCCCTATTAATTGCACCTGCTCTAGCTCTTCCCAATCCCTCCAAACCTTTCTCTCTCTATGTAGATGCCAGACAAGGATATGCCCTAGGAATCTTAACGCAGCCATACAGCCCTGATAACGAATCATTGCCTACTTCTCCAAACAGCTAGATCCCGTAGCTCTGCGCTAGCCCACCTGCCCCAAAGTCCTCGCTGCGGCTTCTCTCCTAGTTCAAGAAAGTTTTAAACTATCCCCAATAAATCATCTTGATGTTTTTTACTCGCATTCCCTATCTCCTCTTTTAACTCACAAAGCTGCTGCATCTATTTCCTCTACCTGTCTTTAAACACTTCATGCAACTCTTCTACAAAATCCTGGCATTTTCTTACACCATTATCCTCCTCTCCATCCTGCCACCCTCCTCCCCACTGATCCCAACCCATCCCCAAAGACACTGGACACAGATTACACTCATGACTGTGCTGATGTGCTTGATCTCCTCGCTAAACCTCTTCCCAATATTTCAGATACTCCTCTTCCTAATCCTACTCACACATGGTTTATTGATGGCAGCTCCATTAAACTTACAAATTCCACCCAGGCCAGATACGCTATTGTTACCTTGACTGACACCATTGAATCGGGTCCCCTCCCACCCGGCACAACCTCACAACAAGCTGAGCTTGTAGCCCTCACCAGAGCACTAATCAGAGGCAAAGGGCAAACCCTAAACCTCTACACTGACTCCAAATATTCATACCACATCCTACACTCACACGCCCCCATCTGGCGGGAGAGAGGGTTCCTAACTTCTCACGGAGCCTCCATTGTAAATAAAGACCTCATCCTACAATTACTCAACACGACATCACTTCCAACCCAAGCTGCTATAATTCACTGCAAAGGGCACCAAAAAATCATTCAGAATACCCGAAATAATAACTATGGAAGTCAGTCATGGCTACCCTCATTCCTTTCTTATTTTTCTTCACCCTTAAAATCCATCCTTTTACCCATTATAACACCCTTATTAATAGTATTGCTGCTGCTTCTTTTTGGTCCTTGTCTCTTACAGCTTCTTGTCTGATTCATACACTGAATTGTGCAGTCAACAACCCAGGAAGATGTAGACAACGTCTTTCTGCTGCACGAACAACAATATCAGCCCCTGCGGGACCTGAAACCACAGCCCACTGCACAGGATGAAAGAAACATCTTTTCTCCGCCCCTTGACAGCAGGAAGTAGCCAGATCAAACCAACGCCCCAAATCTCCTGCCCAGTACCTTATACCCCAATATCCAGGTCCCCCTATATATTTATATATAAACAAAAAGTTAGGAATGTTAGCGGTTTGCAATAATTAAGCTGTAGCTCAGTTTCCCTGATGTGCACTGGGGAAAGGCTAACCCCATCCTCCATAAGCCTACATGTCCAAGAGCACGGCACTTCCCCACAGGGTAAATAAAGAAACCACATAGAGACGGGAGGAAAAGGGAATGGAAACCTTCCCGACCTGCATATCAGAGGGAGATAAACTTCCTACAGAACAAAGAAGCATCTGCTCCTGCAGCATTCCAAGAAACCATAACTCCCTGACCCTCTATCTTCTAGTCACTGTCAGGGAAAGTTTTCACCTCTAGGGCTTCCTATTGGCCCCTGCACATCACTTGGACCCTCGACCCCCTCCCACCAACTATCATTCCCCCCGCCTAGGAAAGTTCTGTATAAACCCAAATCCCCCCTTCCAGGGGTGGGCTGACGTCTCTCTTCAGACCCGCACCATGCTGGTATGTTCTTCAGACCCCCTCCGTTGGGAGAGCCTCTCAATAAATCTTTCTCTGTCTGTAGTCAATCAGTCTCCATGTCGCAGTAAGCGCCGTGTTTTCTCCAACACTGACTGACCACTTTGTAGTAGGGAAGAACAGTGCTGTGGCTTCCTATCAGCAGAGAGCTACAGATAAACGCCCCAAGACAAGCTCAAGGAGTGACAGTTTCTTGGACAAAAGAAGCCGAGGGGCAGCTTGGGGTCTGGCAGGCTGCCTGGTGTGGTGTCACTCCCGGGGCCCCCACAATTGTGGCAGGAGGTTGGGCCTGCACCCACAGGTTTCTGACCATAGACTGGAGAAAGTGAAGCCTCTAGGAAGCAAAGAGTGTGTTGTGTTTTTCTCCAGTACAAGAGAAGTGGAGGAAGGCTTGCAAGGGCGGGGTGATGGGTGAGTGCTGTTTTAGGCTCAGGTTCAGTGAGCTTCCACCGCCCTGCCAGCCTTGGTGCTCTCCGTGTTCCTCGGTAAACATGCCCAGTCCACTTACACCTCATGCCTTCGACTGACCCACCTTCCTCTTTCCTGGAATGCTGGGGCCTGGATATTTACTTGGCCTGCTCCTCAATTCAAGTCTTTGCTCACATGTCGTCTTGATCTAAAAGATCAGCTGTTATGACTCAATCCCTTTTCTCTGCTTTGTTTCCTTATTATCTGTACCTTCTCTGGAATGAACTCCAAGAGGACACAGCTTTGCCTTGCTCACTTTCATACCCAACGCCTCGCACAGTGCTTAAAGCATATAGGTGTGTTGATACTGGTTGAGTGAAGAGCTGTCACTGTTATCCATGGAAATGCGGAGGAAGGCATGTGTTCAGAATCAAACAGTGAGCAGTTTAGAGGCCTTTGTATAGTTATCTTCCTTCAGGAGCAGGAATGAATCAAGACCACTGGCTGGTTTACTTTCAGGTAGGAAGCACGTTTGGACTACTAGTGTTGGCTGGTGCCCCCAGGGGCGAAAAAAACCAGTAGGCTTTGATAATCTCGAATCCAACTGCCAGAGTACCTAGACACTACTAGAATTAGTCAGAAAATCCTTCTAAGGGATGTCAGTTTTGAGAAGTGTTTGGAAAGCAGGAAAGGGGAGATACTTGGAGGAGAAGGGAGATTTTCTCACATCCACCCTACAAAGCCTCTTAGGCTGTGGGCCTGTGAAGGGGTAATGAGCCTTTTCCTTCTTGGCCACAGGAACTTTGGTTGTCAGGAGGCACATGGAGAACTCGTGTGCCCAGGGTCGCTTTGGCACAGCGTGGGGACACCCGAATAAGCTGGTCCCTGAATCCTTATTTCAGCCATGTGAGTTTCAAAGGGTTAGCCCAAAGTCTACGTAGGAGATGACCACAGTGATGTCACTGCAGCCTTCCCAGAGAAAGTGACGGGGACTCCAAGTCCCCAGAATGCCCTTGGAGCTCAGAAGCCTCCTGAGCATGAGAGCAGCGGCCAACGCCCGGGATTTCACAGTTGCCTGGCCCTTCTCTTTCCCTCAGTGGTCTTCTCGATGTCATTAGCGAGTATTTTACTTTGATTTTGTGGGAGATGGTTCTCTTCCTACCAGAGTTTGTAATTCTAGGGTGCCAATGGCTCTCTTGGCTTTTTTTGACTTTTATGACTCTCCTCTTTAAAAAAAAAATAAGCAAACTAACTAGTGACATATATAGGAATAGCTTCCTTGGGGTTAGACAAAAGCATCTGAAGTTGAACTAAAAAAAGTGTTTTGCTAGTGTAATCACAAATAAGTACTAATACCATCACCCTCCTACCTTCGGGCAATTTCCTTGACCTTGACTATTTCCCTCTTTCAAAGGCGGGCACCTTCTGTCCCCTACCTTACAGCGGGTGACTCTTAGTCCAAAGCACTTCTCATGGTCCACGGAAGTGCTGGATCTCCCTCCCACTCGGGCCCTCCAGATTTCCCAGCAGGGTAGTCAGTGAACAGATCACCCATGTTACGGGGCAAGAGAGGAGGCTTGGGAGAGAGGAGGCAAGCACGAGAGCCAGCCCAAACACACGCAGGACAGAGGAAAAGGGCCTGGCTTGTTCTGATTGAACTTAAATGGCTGAAGCACTCAAATAGGGTGGCCCCTGAGCAAGGGTGTTGGACAAGGGATCAAAGCTTTGGGTGACGCCTGAGGCTGGGTGAGCCAACCCTGAGGCTGGGTGATTTTTATGAAATCCTAAGGATTGACCGTCTGTGCCACGTGGAGGTCAGGTGGCAGCTGCCTGCTCTGCTGCCCCATATGTGCACAATCCTCTCTACCTGGAGGACACCTTTTCACCTGGAGGACACATCTTCCCGCCCCCTCCACTGGCACCTGCCCCCTCCAAAAGTTTCCCACAGCCCAACGATTCAGGGTGGCTATGAGATCTGGCCTTGCCTGCCTAGTCCTTGGGCCTTACCTCCCTCTCCCTCTCTCCCCACCCCATCTTTTTCATTATAATTCAGATGCTGGCCTGTTTCCATTTTGAATTCCCATACCCACCCTGGTCCCTCCCGAGCTGGTCCCTCTGCCCGAACGGTCTTCCAGGGAGGCTGCGTCTCCCCGAGCCGCCGTGGTGACCCCTTTTGAAGTAGCCCCGTTCACGTCACCCACTTCTCTAAATAGCTCTTTCCACTCAGTAGTCTGTTTTTATTTATTGGTTTATCTGTTACGCAGCTCTATCTCGAAGAGGTTTGTTGAATAAATGAAAAGAATATGGCTAAGAAAGGGGTCACTGGAAACAATAACTTTAACACACGTTTTCCTTTGCCTAAGCTCAGGCAAACAGGAAAGGAATGTCCTTTGTGAGGGCAAGAGGTCTCTTCAGGTGCGAGAGGCTTGACGTGCCAGACCGCGTAGAAATTGCTGTTTTAAGGCAACCACCAGATGGTGCCATCGACACGCGTTTTATTCACAGGCCTGTTTCCGTTTGTTGAACTAATTCACTTGGGCTTCCCAGGGTTTTCCTTCCTCATTTCTTCTCAACTCACTTTTAAAAGAGTCATGAAAGGGCAATAAACGACAGCAAATACCAGAGTTGATAAATGAGGAGGGACTTTTTGGGAGCCTAAAAATAGAAGGGTGACATTTGAACTGCGACCCAAAGCCTTAGGTGAAAACGCCATCTGAAGAACTGAAGTCAGGGTTTGATTTCCACAATTTGTGAGGATGATTTTACAGTTTTTAATTCTCAAAGAGTTTATTGATGGTTTTAGTAAGTGGCCTAAAATATGTCGAATCTGGCTTCTCTCATTTCATATACGAAGCGCAGCACTCGACTTTTGAACCCCATCTCTTTCCAAATCTACATGTCCATCAAAGTCACCTGCAGAGCTTCTTAAAAATACAGATTTCAGGAAGTGGATGTGACTCAAGCGATTGGGTTCCTGCCCACCACACGGGAGGTCCCTGGTTCTGTTCCTGGTGCCTCCTGAAGAAGACAGTGAGCTGGCACAATGAGCTGGCGTGGCAAGCTGCTGCAACGACATGATGCAACAAGAGACAGAGGAAGAAAAACATGAGTGACACAGCAAAGAAGGGAGCAGAGGTGGTTCAAACAATTAGGCGCCTCCCTCCTACATTGGAGATCTTGGGTTTGGTTCCTGGTGCCTCCTAAAGAAACCAAGAAGACAAACAGACACACAAGTGCAAACAACAAGGGGGTAGGGAGAAATAAATAAAATAAATCTTGAAAAAAAAAAATACAGATTTCTGTGCTTCACTAAGTGGCAGATTGTGGGCCAGAGAACTCTCCAGTTGATTCTGTTTCACCCCTGACTTAGGAGCCCCTTGTTCCTGGGGAGGGTCTTGCCCTCAGTTTCCTCCCAGTACCTGCCACTCCTCCCCTTCCCTTTGGCTTAAATTGGGTCCCCATGTAGCACCACCCAAGTGCTCCAAGTTTCCTGGAACTGCATTGTGATGGTGTCTCTCCAGTCCCCATCCCCAAAGGTGTCTGGTCCCCAAAGTTTGGAAAATAATGGATGAAACCATTTTGGTTTTTTTGAAACACAGAATTTTAGAGAGCCATGCTATACCCTAGTCCCTTGAAGTCCCTGAGAAGCAGGGCAGTGTTGAACCACAGAACACTTTATTCACAAAGCCTTCATCAGAACACACTTCAGGAAACTTTGTCCCATTGAGAATGGCCGGAACTAGGTGTCAGAGGCAAGCGCCTTGGCCCCAGCATCTTCCTTAATGACTAATTTCCTGTTTTAGTTGGCTAAAGCCTGCCAAGGCAATATACCAGAAATGGGTTGACTTTACCACGGGGATTTATTAACTGATTAGGTTACAGTGCCAAGACTGAGAAAATGGCCCAAATCGAGGCTTCGTCAGGCGCTGCTTTTCTCCCAAAGCCCGCAGGGGCGATCCTGGACAACCGCGCCATGGAAGGGCATCCTGCAGCGCCTTGTCGCTGCTCCGCCTCTGATTCTCGTCGCTTTCAGCTCCTGGCTCCCCGTGACTTGCTACCTGCCCCGTGCCCTTCGCTCCCTGGGTTTCCGTTGACTTCAGCTTCTGGCTTCCCGGGCTTCCTCTCTCCGCTTCCGGGGTTTCTCTCTGTGTGTCTCTCCACATTCACCTGGTTTATAAAGGACTCCAGTAAGAGGTTACAGACCCACCGTAGGTCATGCCTTACCGCAGTCTAATCGGAGGCCCTTCACTGAAGTATTTTAATCCAAAGTTCCCACTTGCAATAGGTTCCCACTCACAGGGACAAGCTCACTTAACAACATAATTTTCAAAGGTCCACAAAAGCTTCAAACTCCCACAGCTACCTGCCTGTTTCAACCCGGAATTTGAGCCCACCGACCAGGAGATGTCGACATGCTACTCCATCTCTCCGAGCCTCTGTTGCCTTCTTATAAAATGTAGCCTGGATCCCAAAACTTGCCTAGGATATTACCAAAATGGAAAATTGAAGATAAATTTCATTCATGAACTTAAATCCAAACATTCTAAACAAGATATTTGCAAACTGACTCCAGCAGTACAGTAAAAGGATGATACATAAAACCAATTGGGTTTATTCCAGGAAAGCAAGGTTGGTTTAACATTTAAAAATCCATGACTGTAATTCACCACATAAACAGTCTGAAAAGGGAACAGCGTCGTGCCAGCTATTTTCATTTGCTCCCCACTCTGCACCCAGCCCTTTCTGCCCTGTTCCTCACTTCCCAGGCTAAATGGACGGGTTTCCGGTCCTCTGGCCTCCAGTGGATACAACCTGTACAGCTCTCTGAGAGCAGATTAAGTGAAAGGTGGGTAACGAGGTAGGGATATTTTTTTCCTGATTTCTTTCTTATGAGATCTCATCAAGCTTTTATGTCTCTGGGCTGAAGATCACCGTTCCTTTCAAGGTTGCCTGATCAATGCACTCTCCTTGCAGCTTCCAAGGATCTGGAACTTCAGACAGAGGGATGGTCACAGCTCCAAGTGCTGCCAGCCTAAGGTCCCTGCACTCTCACCTGTGGTTCTCCACACCCTATCCATACCTTGGAATGGCCTTTTGTAAATAAAGACTCATAGAGTTGTCCGTATTTGAATATGCCTTCTGTTTCCTGTTGGGGCCCTAACTGAAATTATCTGAGAGAATCTGTGTAAGTTTGCATCACTTTCCCCTTAAACATTTTAGCTTTAGCTTATCTATCATTACCCGTGTTCATTGAGTTTTAAAAGTAGACTAGTATATTTTTCAGTTCTGGAATCTTCTTTTTTCTTTTTATTGCTTCCAGTTCTCAGCTAAAATTTTCAATATTGTCTTTCATCTTTTTAAACATAAATTTTAAAAAGTCTATGTCTGTAACTATTTCTAGAGCCCCTGTAAATCCATTTCAATTGCCCATTTTTTCTTTGTCTCCTTGTGTATCTGTTATTTCTTACTGTACACTGAACATTATTTTTGAAAAGGTATTTACTAAAATAATGTGAGGACTAGGATAATATTACTTTTATCTAGAGAAGTTTTTTGCTTGCTTCTGCTCTGCATCTAGGGTTGTCGACAGTCCCCAGTGGCCTTGATCCAATTTCAGAGCTTGAGATGCCAGGACTGAATTGAAGGCCCTGGAGAGCACTCGGCTTCTGGCTCTCTTCTGCTCCCAGGGTGCAGCCTTTCCGGGATTCCAACGCAAAAGGAAGCGGGTCCATCGGGTTCCCCCAAACACAGGCTCACCCGTATGTTGGCCAGCTTTACGCTGCAGTCAGGGTGCCCTAAGCCCTCAAGGCGCCCCTCCGCCTCTGCGCCACCTCCTCCGGGGTCAGCCAGCGGCTCCGGAGGAACTGTGGCCTCCACGCCCTGGGTCCCTCGCTTAGACCTTTCCTGTTAATTCTTCATGATCCCACTGGCTCACTCACAAGAGCCAATATGCCTTGAAGAGCATCTTAGGTGACTTTTGCTAGATTTTCTGTTTATTCTCAGTAGAAGAGTTCTAAAAAACAGATTTCCTCATTAGCAGGATCAGAAGCCCTCTTGGGGCAGCCAGCCAAGAGCCTATGGCCACCAGATTTATTCCTTAAGATTTAATATCACTATCCAGTAGACAGTTTTATCTGAAAAGACCCTTCAGAGAGAGAGAGAGAGGCATTAAGTATACTGGCAGGAGTTTGGGTTGGAGGTAGGTTACTTTGGACCTTCAGTTGCAGCCCTTTGGTTCAGAGATCTACTTAGGAAAGAAATCTTGTTTATTTTTCTTTACTTAAAAAAATGCCATTAATATTATGGGCTCCACAAGATCCTTTCAAAACACATCTCATCTATATGGATACGTGTCTCTTCAAGTTATAAAAATGTATTTACAATATCTTCTAAGATAAATAAACACCAAGCTCTAGAATTTATTTTAGACTTAGACTGCCACACTCAGGCGATTTGGAAAATAACTCAAAATGTTTTTGTGAGTTAAAAGAACCTCTCTGAGCTCCTCTCCATTAACTGACTCATTCATTAATAATGCGTCATTGGACTTTCACTGGTCCCTGTGCTAGGATTCTGAATATTGGGAGTATGTGCTTCTTAACCTCCAAGAATTTATAAATTAGCTAAAA
This sequence comes from Dasypus novemcinctus, assembly GCF_030445035.2. Lineage (NCBI taxonomy): Eukaryota > Metazoa > Chordata > Mammalia > Cingulata > Dasypodidae > Dasypus > Dasypus novemcinctus. Next base: position 38,846,157 of record NC_080699.1, on the reverse strand, counting down.
TCAGACAGGTGAAACACAGCTAACGTGATCAATATGTATAAGTTCCTTTAATGAAATGTACATATATTATAGAGCCCAAATCAGCTCATAGCAGGAAAGAATATTTATGGGTTATTCTGCTTCCTCAATTGTTTGTCATAAACCCTCATGGTCATAGTTCCTAATTGTCGACTATTTTTGGCTCCCTTGAAAAATTAACAAGGACCTGTGCGATCTAAACTGTTCCATTTATTAATAACCACTAAGGGGAAGTGGATTTGGCCGAACGGATAGGGAGTCCGCCTACCACATGGGAGGTCCAAGGTTCAAACCCCGGGCCTCCTTGACCTATGCGGAGCTGGCCTAAGTGCAGTGCTGATGCGTGCAAGGAGTGCCCTGCCACGCAGGGGTGTCCCCCGAGTAGAGGAGCCCCACGTGCAAGGAGTGCACCCCATAAGGAGAGCCGCCCAGCGTGAAAAAGTGTAGCCTGCCCAGGGTGGCACCGCACACACGGAGAGCTGACGCAGCAAGATGACGCAACAAAAAGAGACACAGATTCCAGGTGCTGCTGATAAGAATACAAGAGGACACAGAAGAACACACAGCAAATGGACAAAGAGAACAGACAACCGGGGGGGTGGGGGGGAAGGGGAGAGAAAAAAAATCTTTAAAAATAAAACAAAACAAAATCCACTAAGGGCCTATGAGCTAAAAGTGGTATAAAATATTCGGTAAGCAAACAGGCACAGGAGCCCACTAGCTCTAGTGTGCATCGTGGGTTGGCCACTTACTGGTTGGGTAACCTTGGCTGACCTCCCCATGCCTTGCTTTACTCTTCTGTAAAGTAAGGTAGTAATAAAATGTACTCTGTACCGTGGCTGCGCAGCTCAAATGGGTTAGTATACCTAATGCCTTAGGACAAAGTCAGGTACCTGGCAAAGCTCACCAGGTAAGGTCTTATTCCTGTCAAGGTGCACTCATGGTTAAACATTTACCTAGAGGAAGTGAAGTATAAAAAGGAAAATGCTTTCTGAATTATTAACAACAACAACACACACATAAAAGAGGGAAAGGGGAAAATCCATTTTACTCCCAACCAAGACACGTTTAAAGCAAACACTCCCCTGAACCTATTTAAATGTGAAGTGTAGAGAAGCACTTTCTAATTTGTCACAACCTCCAAAATATCTTTTTTACTTTTCTTACACCCACACTTGAAAGTGTCAGCATTTATTACTGAAGGCAATTTTACTGAAAGACTTTTAGCTTATCAGTGTGCCTTACACTGGTTGATTTTCTTATGTTGAACCACCCTTGTATTCCTGGGATAAATCCCACCTGGTGGATAATTCTTTCACTGTGCTGTTGGATTTGATTTGCTAGTCTTTGATGTACTGAAGATTTTGCACCTACATTCATAAGGGAAATTGGTCTGTGGTTTTCTTTTCTTGAGAAGACTTAACTGGAATTGGTATTAGAGTGATGTTGGCCTCATCAAATGAATTAGGAAGAGCTCTCTTCTCCAATTTTTTTTCTGGAAAAGTTTAACACCATTAAGATTGTTGTTAATTCTCTGAAGGTTTGGTCCAATTCACCAGTGATGCTGTCTGGCCCTGGGCTTTTCTCTTTTGGGAGGTTTTTGATGACTGATTCAATCTCTTGACTTTGTTATAGAGCTTCTATTTCTACTTGAGTCAGACTAGGTAACTGTATATTTCTAAGAATGTGTCCACTTCCTCTAGAAGACCTTGTGTTTGGCCACCACCTTCCCTCTTCTCTTGCTTTGGCTTATTGTGGAGAGCTTCGGATACCACTGAGGCCAAAATCGACCATGGGCCACAGGACCCCTCTAGAGAAAATGCCCCCGTGCCCTGTAGGGCCCCGGGAGGCTGGCTGAATGTGCTCCGTGTGCGCCACCCACCGAATGGCCCCAGAGGTGCCAGCGCAGGGGCTGATGCCAACAACACCCCCCACGGCTGCTTTGCCCAGGACAGGTATTGCTAAGGTCACATGTGAGAGGGGCCAAGAACACCTGGCTCCCCCATGCCCTGAGGACGGGGACCAACAGAAGCCAGGAGCCCTCTCCCCTCCAGTAAACGAGAACTATGGCTTGGAGCCCCTCTCAGGCATGGCTTCTCTTCCCGCAAGCTCTGAGGGTCACTGAGATACTAGGTGAGGAATGGCAAATGCGTCTCATCTCCTATTTGGTCTCTAGCTGTTTGGAGGTAGCTGCCCGGGGCCCTGTACTTGGTATCTTACAGGCAGGTCCAGCAAGGAATGGAAGAGTGCTATGCTAAGTCAGCGTGGGGTGGGAGCAGGGGTCACCTCGGAAACCTGCCCCGCCTGACTCCCGCGAAACAGCTGGGATCCCTACCACGTGTAGTTACGTAACTGCTCGAGGAGGAGTTTAAAGCCAGAGTATGAATCTCTGGTTCATTGGTCTTTACCCAGGTCAGCTAACAGGGAGGTGAAGATGGTCAACCACCACACCAGGGAATCAAGAGTGCCTACAACTGTAAGCAGAGGAATTGCATCCACCATCCATGTGGAATCTAAGCCCCTCTTTATCTAGAGGTGGAGTGGACATCACCATCTCAGAGTCCATAGGATGGAGGAATAAAGTATGGACTAGAGTGGACTTACTGATATTCTACTATAAACTATGGTGACTAGTAGCAGAAGAAATTGTAGCTTGAGGTGGAGGAAGTTACCACAGTAGTTGCTGAGGACAGGGAGAGGGAAGAAGAGATGTGATGTGGGGGCATTTTTGGGACTTGGAGTTGCCCTAAATGATATTGCAGGGACAGATGCTGGACATTATATATCCTGCCATAACCCACTGAATGGACTGGGGGAGAGTGTGAACTGCAGGGTAAACTGTCATCCATTTGGCACAGCAGTGCTCCAGAATGTGTTCACCAAGTGCGACGAGTGTGCCACAGTGATGGAGGAGGTTGTTGGTGTGGGAGGAGTGGGGTGGGGGGACGCGGGGTATATGGGAACTTCATATTTTTTAATGTAACTTTTTTTGTGTGATGTTTATATCTTCAAAAAAATACAATTTACAAAAATGATGGGGTGGGGGTGTGGGGTATATGGAAACTACTTATGTTTTTCTATGCTTTTTCATGTAATGTTGTTTGTGATCTATTAACTTTAATAGAAAAGGTGTAGAAAAATAAAATAAATAAAGCCAGAGTATGAGAAACACCCCCACTGCCGCCAGCCTGGGGGGCACAGCCCGGGGCTTGGGAGGAGCAGCTCTCTCCTTGCACTGGGCACTGAGCTGTGGAAGCCCCCTCAGCGGCCCGGCCTTCAGGAGGTAGGGGGTGCTGAGGCAGCACCGCTCAGAGCAGGCAGCTCAGGTCCCTGAGTTCAGTGGGACACCGAGGAAAGGCGACGGCAGGTCAGGGCTGAGCGGTGCTTCAGCCCGGCCGTGCCTCTTGCTGCGCTCTTCCCGGCGTGGTGCTGGACAGACACCCAGGAAGGATGAGGCCAACGCAGGTGCATGGTGGACAGGCCCGTTTGCGGCGGTGGAAGGCAGGGTGGGGCCGCAGCTCCCACCCTTCCCCCCCGCCTCTTCTCTGACCTGGCGGCCGCGCGGGAGGATCAGCCCCGGCTTTCCGTGTTGACCCGGAGAGGAGCTAAGCGGAGCGAGAGGCAGCGGGGAGTGACGGCGGGTCCCAAGAGCAACTGTCCTGGGAAGCTGCTCACGGGGCAGATTGCTCATTCCTGCTGACCTCCGGGAACCCCAAGGTGCACCCCTTGGTAGGTGCTGCGGGTGGGAGGGGGAGCAGCCTTTGCTCCCGGGCC